>NC_051307.1:166689784-167345340 GCF_015220235.1 Choloepus didactylus
AATGCATCAAAAATAAGATGGATTGATGGATAGAGGAATGGATATATGAGAAAAAAACAGTTAAATGTTAATGGTAGAATATAGATGGTAAGTATATTACATGTTCTCTGTAAAGTTCTTTAAATTTTGCTGTATATTTGAAATTTTTCATAAAAAAAGAAAATAATCATTTTATTTATCCATTAAAAATTGTGTATTTTGAAAGCTGCTATGATTTGGTAGTCAAATCATACGAATCCTGGCAAACTAGGCAGAGGAATTTGGCTCCTAATTTGAAATTGCCTCCATTGCCCCTCTAAATGAGTGTTATTTTTTATATGAGTTTTATACCTCCACTATTTACATCTTTGGTGTAGACCTTACAGTTCTAACACTAGCCTCCATTTTTCTCCCAGTGAAATAATTCATGAAACATGGATGAGTCCCCATAATACAAGTCAGGCGCCCCTTTCCACACAGATGGTATATTCTGGGTTCATCTCAATATATTTCACATCTCCCTATGCAAAAGAAGATTCAGAGATTGCCAGATCCCTTTTATCATATTTTTCATTTAAGGAGTTATTCTTAAGTTCAATTAATACATAGATAGTTCTTTGGGGGTTTTCTCTCTCTCTATCCCTGTTTGATCTTCTCTCCGTCTCTTCGCTATTTGAGGTCTTTATTTCAGACTCTCTTTCTCATCTGTCTATGTGCCTCTGTCTGTCTCAGCCTCTGAATGAAAGAGAAGAAAAGTATTTGCAAAAATAAGAAGAAACAAACTAAAAGTCACTCACCTATAAAACTATTCCTGGGAAAAGGAATTTCCTCTTACCTGGCAAAATCTTTCCAGCTGATCCTTTTCAATTTCTCCCTCTTCTCTTCATCACTTAGGCTTTCTGAGCCTCTGGAATTCCCCCAGAGTACAGGAAGTCTCAAGGGCATAATGACACATCAGTTTTTACAGTGTTTAATACACTCCTGGGGCAAGGGGTGGAGCAAAGGCTGTCTTTTGGGTGACTGACACATTGCTTGTGCTCACGAATGTCTTATAGCCATCAAACACAAATGGCTATTCATTCTATAAATACTGGTCTCAAAATGAATACAGAAACTTACCAGGCAGAGCATTCTTAAATAATAATAATAGTAATAGTAATAAAGCAATATAAATGAAACTGGTCTTTTCCAATTTTAACTAAAATTCCCTAGAATAAAAATTCATCATCATTATCCAGATTTCAATATTTTACTCTCCATCTCAAGTCTCCAGAAGTTCCTAGAGAGCAGAGATTTTGTGTCAACTCATATACCCTGGATCCTCTATAAAGGAGCCTTGCACTTATTAGGTCTCAACATCAGCATGTATAATGGATGGATGAATGGAAGGTGGATGAATGGATGGATGAGTGGGTGAGGTAATAATGGAATGAACAGAATAATGACAAACACTCCCTGCATTCATAATCTTCACTGAGGCAGGGTAAAGCTCAAGTGTCTTCACTCATCTTGGATGTCTAAACTAGCTCACCACAACCCCTTCCTCTAGTGTCCTTTATATTTTCCCAGGGCCATCTGGAAATAACTTACATTCCGAGATGACTTTAGCTTCAAGGTCGTGAACTCTCCTAACACTGACCCTGATTAAGTAGTACAGTCATTTCTTCCATCACTTCAGAGCATCCACCACTTTTCTCTACTCTGAATCCTCTCCTTGACCTTGAAACCATCTTCCCTGATTCTCCTTATTTATTATTCTCTTGCAGGCAAGAAGCTTGCTGTCTTAGTTTTGGTTCTCTCAAAAGCAGATCCTGAGACAAGGACTTGTGGGTAGGTAATATATCTAGAAAGTGATCCCACGAAGCAGGGGAGACAGTGCAGAAAGTAGGACCTGGAAGGAAGAAAAGTTGTGCCTTAATGAGTGTGATACCACCGTAGGTAACTGGGGTTCAATCCCACTGGGGACCCTCTAAGAAACTCTGTAGGGGCAGTTGGGATTTATTCATCAGCTGCCATCTCTCCGTGGTTGGGCATTAAATCCCCAGCACTTCCAAGCTGCCCTGTGTGCAGCCTGAATAAGCTCCCTTAGCCCTAGAGAAAGCTCTCAGACAGAGAAGCTGGAAGACGTGGGCCCATACGGTGGCAGCCTGTGGGCACGTTCAGGAACCGTCCACCCAGCAGCAGGTGACCTCCGAGATGCATGGAGGGAATCTGGCAGGGGACACTGACAGCATCTGTTACACTTGCCAACTTCCTCAAAAGGAAACCACCTCACCTCAAAACCTCAGGCTCCCTCTCCCACTGATGGTTCTCACCTCTAGTGGGACCAAACTCCTCAGATCAGAGTCCACAAATCCTTCCTCTTCTTTCTTACAAACCCTTACGCCAAAATCCACTACTGCCCTCATCATAGCATATGGGATATATTTCTTTCCACATTGTCTCCCTCACTAAATTGTGACCTGCTCAAGGGTAGAAGCCTTGTCTTGCTACAATGATTGGCAAGTATTAGGAGCTCAAGAAACATGTGCAGAGTGAGTAAATGAACAAATAATTGCCTCAACAATGTATTTAACTTCCAAAAGACCTTCTCTGATTTTTCCTCATAAATGACCTGATGTGTCCACTTTTAATCATTCTTTGATGTTAGACTACAAACGCCATGCCTTTATTCCAAGATGGACCCTGATTAAGTGCATATCTGACCAGTGGAGGGGGAAAGAGCATCTCTGTTAAGCTATAAAAAATGCTTTTGCTAATTAACTAAAGGACATGAGAACCTTTGTTCTCTAAAATCACAGACTCTCAGAAAGTTTGTGGTTTGAAATCATGTTTAGTGAGAATGACACCCGTCATTCTTGCCTGGAGGATCTAAGTCATTTTAACAGAAAGAAATAGCTTCAATTTCCAACTCAGGCGCAGAGCTTCAGATAACGGTTTTGGACAAAACATTCCACCCTTAACTTTGTAGTTACCAAGAAAACAGGACCCTGGATTCTCATCTCAGCCCAGGCCTGATGCTGACCCCTTCATAAACAATCCTGCTTTGCTTTGAGCTAGCACAATATTGCTTTGTTTAAATTTTACCTAAACCCCAACCTTCCCCCAAATACTATAATAAGTCCATGTCTCCCTTTGTTCTGTGAGATGCCCCATGGTCCTTCTGGTATGTGGTTCCCCTTGCTAAAAGCAAGTTACCCTAACTTTGTCAAACTACAAGTGTGTCCTTGGTAGACAGCTGGAAAGTCTGTAGCCAATTTTCTGTAGCACAGATTAATTTATCAAGGTTGCTAGTCAACTGCCTTGAAAGGCACTTAAAAATAGGTACCAAGAAGACTGGACAGGTTAACTTCAGTAAGGGGATAAATAGAAAAATGTTTAAAGACCTAAGGGCTTTGAGGATATAGTGGACTTTTGAAAAGGGTCAATCTATGTGGACCCAGATGATAAGGGGAAAAGGGAGTAACCACAACAAGGTCAGTCATTTACTCTTAGCCTGCCTGGAATGGTAACCACCCTCCTTGTGGGAAACTGCCCCATTTCACCCTTGGCTCCAGCGGGACAGCTGCAAACCACAGGACTCAATCTCTGGGCCACAATATTGGTCCAGAAATCAGCATGTGACCCAAGCCTGTCTAATCATTGTCCTTTCTTAGGTTTTTTCCCTAACATCTCTGGTTATGAAACTTTAGCAATGTAATGCGGAAATTGCCTCTTGCCATGATTTCAGCTCTGCAGGGAAGCCAGCCGGATGCAAGGACCCTGAAACACCGAGGAAAGCAGAGATGAAAACCTGAGGATATTCAAGTACCTGAATCCAACCCCAACACTGCCCACTTCATTCCTCCCCTGCCCCAACAGTCAGTATATTACCGTTTTTTTTTTTTTTTTTGCTTAAGCTAGCTCAACTTGAATTTCAATCACATATAAACAGCGTCATCACTATGACTTTGCATACACACAATTTAAAACTTTCTCAAGGGTTCCTATTAAACTTTCATACTTGAGATTTATTCCGTCTCTGCAGATGCATGCCTGTACTTCTTTTTGTCAGACAATGAACACAACATAATTCAATAGCTTTTCCTATTTTCTTTTGCAACCAGGAATCCTAGAGCCAAAAACAACACCCTGCTGCAACAAATGTTTGTGCATTCATAGAATTTGGCTCTGGAAGAGCTTTTACAGATTATCTAGTCAAAGCCCCATTACTTTGCAGAGAAAACTGAGATTCAAAAAGGCAAAGTGATTTGTCCAAGGGACACATAAGCAACTAGCCATTTTCTTTGGTAACTGATCACATCTACTGACTCTGCTCCCTTTACATCCTCTCTGATTTTTTTCTGAAAACTGCCTTGAATAAGAGTCTCTCCAATTTCATCTTTACTGATGGGAAAGCAAAGGGTAGAGGATGAAGGAATGATCCCAGGAAAACAGGAAGGAAAAGCTGAAAAAGATATGGGAATTAACCAAGGAATTAATACTATTCAGTCCCTAATAAAGCCTGGATGTTTACATAAGAGATGAACTTCAGAGTGATTTCAGAAAGGAAAGGGATTATTGAGGAGCCAGGGAAGGAGGAAAGTTTAAAGGTTAGAAAATGAAGACTTGGTGCTAAACTCAAGAATTCCTAATACTCGGCAAGGTAGTTTGAAGCTGTTACGTACCCCAGGAAAGGCCGTGTTCTTTTAATCCATTCCTGTGGGTGCACACATATTGTAAGTGGGACATTTTGATGAGGTTATTTCAGTTGAGACCTGTGGGTCTTAATCACCTTACTGGAGCCTTTTATAAGAGATGAAACTAAGAGAAGCTCAGAGAGGCCCCAGAGAGGCTAAAAGAGGACCCACAGGAAAAAGAGAGGAAGCCATTGAAGCAAGAAGCTGAAAGCAACCAAACCCAGCAGAGAAGGATCAGCAGATGCCGGCCATGTGCCTTTCCATGTGAAAGAGGTGTCCTGGACGCCAGCAGCTGTCTTCAGAGTCCAGGTATCTTCCCATTGATGCCTTGAGTTATACATTTTCATGGCCTAAGAACTGTACATTGTAAGTTAATAAATCCCCATTGTGAAAGCCAACCCATTTCTGGTACACTGCTTTCCAGCAGCTTTGCAAAACCAAAACACTTGGTTACAGATATAGTGCTCTGAAAACACATAGTATTCTGAAGACCTAAGAGAATGAATTAAGTAATATCTAAATTAAGAATGAATTAAGCAATGCTTAGTCACAAATTTGTAACAATGTATTCAGTCAGAACTGTATAAAAACCAGGCTATGTCAGAATCTCAGATGCACGCTGCCTCTCACAAGCCCTTCATGGGTGAGAAATGGCAAGAGGGGAAATGATGAAATAAGTTTAGTCTATGATTCAGAATATCTTTGTGGGGTCTTTGGGAGATAAGATACTAGCAGCCACTGAGAAGAGAGATAATTGTCAACTCTATAAACCAATATGAGACCCCATGGGAAGAACATGTATTTTTCAATAGGCAAACTAGCTTCCATTTCTAACATCTGTCTCATCATCTGCTCAAAATCCTCTTGATCTGGAAACCGGAAGAGATATTTGGGGGCCACACAAAACTTTGTTACAGTCTCTCATCCCTGAGAGACACAGAGATATGATGCCCTTCCTCATTTTAGGGTATCAAGGATCTCCCTCCATCCCCACCTCAACCCTGGATCCATGGAGGATGGGGGAGCTCCCCAGCCATCCTAACAAATGCTGACTGGGAATTCACAGTGTGAGCAGCACTTCACTGGCCTCTTGGAATCCAGGACTCCTCCCAAAAGCTATGTTCCCTAGAGAGATAAGATTTTTGCACCCATGATAAAGAGAAAACCCAGAAGGGATTGAGAAACCAAACCCAAACAAAAAATTGCTAACCTCCGTGCAGCCAAAGCCTGGGCTTTTTGGTCATTCTTATATCATTTCCAAAATTGTACACAGAATATTCAATAATTCTTTGTTATAAAACTTTGTCAGGCTGCAGGAAAGCAGGTTCAAACCCATTGTGGGGAAAAGACAATTTGCTTTGTATCTTAGTCTGTTAAAATGATGTATTTAATGTTTACTCTTCTTTAAAGAGGAATAATTTTCCTACTTCCAAAAAATGCTCAATTTTCATACCCTAATTAGTTAATTACAAGGTCTAAGAGGTCATAGCCAGGACATAGACGACCCTGATGTTGGCCAAAAATTCAACCTCTACCAACAACCTCTACAACTTTAAGTGATAAACACTACTGTCTAAATAAATATTCTGACAAATGTAGTTTCTTAAAACAAACTTTAATGGTCTCAAGGTTATAAGTCAATGTCTTTCAAAGGTTTATATTAAGTAATCTTTTTAATATTACAGGAAACTCTTTGCATTTTTAGATAACTGACTTAGTCAGAAAATCAACTTTATGATGACAAAATATAAGTTTAAACCCATTTTTTTTTGCAACTGATATGTAAATATTTTCTAATCTTCCTAATCCATGTAAAGCAGCCTTTGCTTTCTCAAAAGCACTTGCATCAACAACTTACCATCCTTTCAAATTTACTTCTCTGGAAATTATCAATCTTAATTTTAAATCAAGGCTGATTCTAAGATATTGGTGGCTTATAATGTAATTCTTATACCAGCTAAATGGAGCATCAGTGAATTTTCCCCTGTCATGGGTGTGACGTGGTTGGTAAATTCTTGAAAACACTTCATAAGGGAAAGTGTTGTATACAGGTTTTAGTTTTCATCTCTGCTCTAGGAGAGGGGGTTTGCCCTAATCTAGGTGATCCAATAGCCTTTAAAATCAAAAGGCCACACATCGGAAATGACTACTACCAGTGCTTAAGCAACCAATATCAAGGATTTTATTAATTAGCATAACAGCCATTAAAAATGGATTTTCTTTGGTGAAATCAGTGATGTTCTAGATATGTAGATTAGCTAGAAACATTAGAGACACCTCCCATCATTGCACAAACAGGGTATAAGAATTTAGCAAGCCCAGTGTACTTTAAGACTGTTGTCAGAGTCTTGATTCTCAAGTGATTCTGAGTCCAGCCCCTGACTGTGAAGGATTCTGGGTCCCCACACACCATCTAGATGGAAATCCAAACCCTGTCCATTGAAAATTGTCACACTGGCCTCTGGTGAGCCTTTCTTTCATGCAAGATGCTATCATGAGCTCCTACAAGACAAAGAACTAGTGCTTCCTCGATCTTGCCAAACAGGTGGTCTGTATACTGTCTTCCTAGCCTGTTTTGTCTGCTTAAATACATAGGCCTAACTAGCTAACTTTAGTCTGAGACTTGCTTTCTTCTAACATAACAGCAAAATGGTAAGATATGAAACCTACAGCTCTAGCTTCTAACATTGGACACTGAAGATATTAACCAAAAACTAAACTAAAATAAACATAAAGAGCCTGATAATTGTGAACAACCATATCAACTTAGATCAGATTGCAGTACTGAGCAATCTGTCCTTATTTTATTTACTGAGTTACAATGGGAATTTAAAGCAACTTACAATAAAAAGGGAGAAAAATACTTCAACTAATAAACACAAAACAAAAAGAGAGAAGTATCAAAAAGACAAGAAAGAAGCAAAATAAATCAAAAACTGTTGACTGAGGAAAGAAATAGCAATTGAGCATGGAGTTTACGTTTGAGCTTCCTAACAGCCAAGGCAAGAGGTGAACACAGTGGGTTATGTGACTAGTCCAGAATGGTACCTTAAAACAATCCTGGTCCATGCCAGTGGGGCTAAACCCAACCTGTACAACACCTGACAGCATTGTCGTGTTTATGGTCTTCATCCTGAACTGCTAGCCTCCACCCTTCTAGGGCTCCACCTCTCAGTCTGTTTCTAATCAATGTAACTTGTCCCTTTGACTGGCTTCCTGTCAATTGCCTCAGCTTACTCCTCAGACTGAAAACATGCTGTTTACACTGTGAAAGCATAATTTTCAGATTATTAAAATCATAATTCTCACATGAGAAGATAATCAGAATATGTCAAAGTTTTATTTAACTTATTAATGAGAGTACTAGCAGCAAGACAAAGCTGGTTGCATGAGGATATAAGAAACTTGGTTTTATATGATCAGTGGAAAAAAGGAATGCTGAAATAAGATTGCTAAATTGGATACAATACTGATTAATATCCTACAAGGCAGTAAGGACTTATCTTTGGACTTATCTTCTCCCCTGGCCTTAAAAAAAAAAAAAACTGTCCCTTATTAGTGTAATACAACATAATCTCTAACTTTTCGGACTGTAAAGCAAATGGATTTTAATTGATTGTGAATAGTCTAAAGTCAGTTACATTCCCTGACAGAAGATGACCCTGAGGCAGGCTTATTAGAAAATGCTCTAGTATGGCATTAAAATGTCAAGCAATAAATTTTTTTTTTAAATCCATGAAACTACACTATACAAGCAGTGAATTCTATGTTAAACATGGACTTTAACTAATAGTACAATTATGAAAATGTGCTATCATTCCAGACCAAAGCAAGTTGTTGCTTTGTTTTTGGGGTGGTGTATGGGAATCCTGTACTTTATGCATGATTGTTCTGTAAACTCACAAAAGTTCTCCAATAAAGAGAAAAGAAATGTCAGGTAATCATCTTTTTGCTTCATTCCTAAGTTTCAGATAATTTTCCTGAATAAAATCTTTTTACCCACCATCAGTTAATAAGTAATCTGCTTTCCTCTGACTATACAGATATGAATAAACCCCAGAAACAGTCCCACGTGCACACACACACACACACACACACACACACACACATACACACATGGCCCTTATTGCCATCCCTTTTAGCCAGGGCATATCCACGACGTTTGCTCTGGCTGACCCAATAGACTTCATATATTACCTAACTTCCTTTGCAAAAATTTTCTGGACTCTGTGGACCAAAAGATCTCAAACAGCAATATGCATAAAGTCTTCTGGGAACTTCTGATTCCATGTACTTGGAGTATTTTAAACAAGGTATTTTAAACAATCATCTCCAAGTGATTCCAAAGGGAAACTGGATCTTGCCTTTCCACCTTCCAGTCTTTAACGTCTTCTACCCCTGCTTCGCTCCACGCCTGATTCACTTACCTCATGCGTTGGCTCATGGGAATCTGTAATAGGATAAATGATTTACATGGGGTTGGTATGTCCTTCTCCAGCTCTCTCCCTGCTAGGACAGGTCACACTAAGATGCCTTTACATCTCAGTCCACCTGAGTCAACCTCAGAACTAAGTAAAAGGCCTTTGTTTTGGCACAGCTGAAGAGGATTCAGCTGGATGTTCGCAAGAAGAGGACCAGAGGCTAGTACTTGGGGTTGAGAAGGCAGGCAGAAATGTCCTTAGACTAGACCACTGGAGTGGGGCTCGGGGTATCCACAGAGGACAATGCCTGGACCCTGTTTGCTGACTGAGCCCAATAACAGATGGGGGGCTGTGGTTGGGTGTCTGAAAGGGCAAGTCTGCAGCATAGTGCAGCCCAGAGAAGCGCCAGGTGGGAGGGGCAGCTTTGAGGGTGGCCGCCACCATGGAACCAGAGCACCCCAGCCCAGGACCCTCTCCTTGCTCAAGAGGAGGATTATTTGTCCCTGAGAAGATGAGGAGGCAAATTCCCTACCTGTCAGGTAGAGAGATGTC
This sequence comes from Choloepus didactylus, assembly GCF_015220235.1. Lineage (NCBI taxonomy): Eukaryota > Metazoa > Chordata > Mammalia > Pilosa > Megalonychidae > Choloepus > Choloepus didactylus. Next base: position 166,699,416 of record NC_051307.1, read on the forward strand.
TGAGTTTGCTGGGGCAGCTGTACAAAGTACCGCGCACTGATTGGCTTAAATAATATAAATCCCTTGCCTTTTGGTCTAGAGGCTAGAAGTCAAAATCAAGGTGTTGGCAGGGCCGTGTGTCCTCCTAAGGGGAGAACCCATTCCGTGCCTTGCCCCTGACTCCTGGCGGTGGCCAGCAATCAGTGTCAGTCCTTCATTTATGATGGCATAACTCACTCTCCACCTTCATACACGACCGTCTCTTTCTCTGTCTCTCTCTGTCCAAATTTCCTCTCCTTGTAAGGACAACAGTCATATCGATTTCAGGCCCACCCTAATCCAGTTTCGCCTCATCTTACCTGATAACATCCTCAAAGGTCCTATTTAAAATAAGTTCACAACCACAGTACTGGAATTAGGACTTGAACATGTCTTCTCAGGGGACACGATTCAATCTTAGAAGAAGTCATCACAGTGAGAGAAAACAGAAGTTTAGAGAGAAAATTTAGCATATTATTTAAGAGCAGGGACTTTGGAGCCAGAAGTTCTGGGTGTATCTGGCCCTACCCATTATTAGCTGTGTGACCTCAGGCCAGTTACTTACCCCATCTGTAGCTCCGTTTTCTGTCTCTAAAATGAGGATAATAATAATCCCGTAAGTTCATCATGAAATTTTAGATGAGTTAACAGAGAGATCATTAGAACCATGCCTGGTATGTCCTAAGTGCTAAATAGATGTTTTCTATCATTAATATTCTCAAACTCAAATGCTATGGAGTAAATGTCATATCTGCTACATTCACGGGGGGCTCTGACAAAGTACAGCCTCAGTAACAAGTCTACCCAATCAGCAAAGGTGTTTCACTTCTGCTGTTTTGGGCTTTGTTCTTTGGCAGAAAATTGAGTTAAGGTTACAGCTTGCTTCTGCAAAGCTGCTGTGGGGTCAGAAGAGGGGCTGGTGCTGGCAGAGGGATTTGGACCAATATGTAGCATTCTGAGAATTTGACTTAAGAACTGAGGCATGAAATAAGCATATAATATATATATATATATATATATACACTTAATTATTATATCTCTCTATACATTCAGCTGTTTCCTTGGTGCATTTATTTATTCACAAATTATCTGTGCAGCTGAAATTATTTTTTAACCTTTTATATTGCACAAAAACTACATGTTCCAAGGTATTAAATAGAAAAATCTAAAAAATACAGTTATGCCTAAAGGAAAAAAGAAAAATCACCTTTAATCCATCCCTCCCACCCACTCAGAAATAACCTCAGGTGTCTGTTTTAGAAAGGGAAGTGTTCCTTGCTTTGTTCTTTGAAGGTTGTCTTCCTTCTTCTTTTGTTTGGGAGTGGTATGAGATGAGCTGAGTGCTGCAAAGAGAAAGAGCTACTGCCCAGTGGGCAGAAGATGAAGAGATGAGTTGGGCATATGAGCTGTCAGCAGCTGAGCTCATCTCTCTGATCTACATGGCGCAGGCCAATGCAGGGTTTTCTCAGCAGGTCTTATCTGAATGCGAAGGATAACGGCTAAACTCCAACCAAGTTTTAGCCTCGGGCCCCAGCATCTGAACACAAAAGCTGGAGATGTCAGCCCCTCTTCAAAGCTCATTCAAAAGCTGGGAATGAATGAGCTGATTGCCAAGAGAAAAAAGGAAAGAAGAAAAACTCTGCTTCCCCATCTGTCCAATTACAGATTGGACAAGAATTCAGGCTGCTGTGGGCAATTACAGCCAAAGGACACGGACTTAGCCCACACTCTGCTGACCCAGCCATGCACCCTCAGGGCTACATCCTCCATGTCAGAAAGCTGAGCCTTAGTCAGGGACTTGGAAGCAGGTGATTTATGTGGAAGATGATCCTAAGAAGTACAAGTGAGGGAGCAAGATAGGGTGGAAGGGTAGGTCAATATAAGGCTGTGTTATTGAGATCTGTGAGCAAAGAGGGATTGATCTCTCAGCAACCTCCTGAGAAGTGTACAGAATGCCTTTTAAAATTGACCATCTACAAGACTGGCAACCAGGACATTTAATTGGTGGTTGCCATTCCCCATTAGTTGAGGATTGTTTCCAAGGGCGCTATGCTGGTTTGAAGCTGTATGTACCCCAGAAAAACATGTTCTTAAATCTAATCCATTCCTGTGGGTGTGAATCCATTGTAAGTAGGATCTTTTGATAAGGTGACTTCAGTTAAGAAGGTGTCACCAACCTCAATCTGGATGGGTTTTATTCCTCTTACTGGAGTCCTGGAGTCTTGGAGTCCTTTATAAGCAGAGTAAAATTCAAATAGACAGAAAGAAAGCCAAAGGAAGCAAGAGGCTGGACACCAGATGAAAAGAGAGAGACCAGGAGATGCCGCCATGTGCCTTGACATGTGACAGAGGAGTCAAGAATTGCTGGCAGCCAGCCCCAGAATGCCACAGTCTTTGGAGATGTTCTAGTTTGCTAATGCTGCCGGAATGTAAAACACCAGAAATGGATTGGCTTTTACATAAGGGGGTTTATTTGGTTACACAGTTACAATCTTAAGGACATAAAGTGTCCAAGGTAATGCATCGAAATCGGGTACCTACACTGGAGGATGGCCAATGGTGTCTGGAAAACCTCCGTTAGCTGGGAAGGCACGTGGCTGGTGCCTGCTCCAAAGTTCTGAGTTCAAAATGGCTTTCTCCCAGGATGTTCCTTTCTAGGCTGCAGTTCCTCAAAAATGTTACTCTCAGTTGCTCTTGGGGTATTTGTCCTCTCTTAGCTTCTCCAGAGCAAGAGCCTGCTTTCAAAGGCCGTCTTCAAATTGTCTCTCATCTGCAGCTACTCTCTCAGCTTCTGTGCAATCTTCAAAGCATCCCTCTTGGCTGTAGCTCCTCTTCAGAATGTCACTCTCAGCTGCACTGAGTTCCTTCTGTTTGTCAGCTCATTTATATGGTGCCAGCGATTTAATTTAGACCTACCCTGAATGGGTGGGGTAACACCTCCATGGAAATGTATCCAATCAGAGTCATCATCCACAGTTAGGTGGGTCACATCTCCACGGAAACACTCAAAAGATTCCAATCTAATCAGGACTAAAACGTCTGCCCCACAAGATTGCATCAAAGAATATGGCTTCTTCTGGGGGACATAATACATTCAAACCAACATGGGGGAGAAAGCATCACCTTGATGATGCATTGATTTAGATTTTCTTTTAGCCTCAAAACTATAAAATAATACATTCCCATTGTTTGGTCAGCCCATTTCATGGGATTTGCTTGAGCAGCCTAGGAAACTAAAACAGGCACTGTTTCGGTTTGCTTAAGTTGTCAAATGCAAATATACCAGAAATGGGTTGGCTTTTACAATGGGGGTTTATTAACTTACAATTTACAATTCTTAGACCATGAAAATGTCCAAACTAAGGCATCAACAGGATGATACCTGGACACTGAAGAAAGGCTGCCGGCATCTGGGACATCTCTGTCACATAGGAAGGCATATGACCAGCATCTATTGGTCCTTCACTCCCAAATTTTGTTACTTTCAGCTCCTGGTTCCAGAGGTCTCCTCTCTGAGCTCCTGTGGGTCCTCTCTTAGCATCTCAGGGGCTTTTCTCTCTAAGCTTTCTCCAGGGACTTTTTCTCTAAACTTTCTCCAAACTTCTCTGAGTGTTTCTCTCTGAGCTTCTGGGCTTTTTCTGTCTTTTATCCTCATAAAGGACTCCAGTAAAGGATTAAGACCCACCATGAAATGGATGGGTCACATCTCAATTGAAATAACCTAATCAAAAGGTTCCAGCCACAATAGGTCTGCACCCACAGGAAAGGATTAAAAGAACATGGTCTTTTCTGGGGTACATAACAGCTCCAAACCAGCATGGTCATGAACTCTTGAACTTCCCGGGAACCTTATTAGAAGACCCAATGGGCTTCTAAGCATGAGAGAAAACTGAATTACAAAGAGGTAAGACACAGGGACACACCCTTAAGAGGGTAAATTGTCAGGATGAGGGTGTTCTGAGCTCCCCCAGAATTCTTCACCATAGCTGCAGCTGAAGTCAGAGATGGACCAAGGGGATGTGATGTGGGGTGCCAACAGCACTCGCTTCAACACAGTGTGAGCTAGTATAGCTCCATCCTGTCTCAAATTCCCAAATCCCTGGTTTCAGGCCTATTTCACCAATGGAGCAATCCAGGCTCAGAGAGTTAGAATGGCTTGCCAATTTTGTGCAACTAAGACGTGGACAAAAGGGACTGAATCTGCATCTCCTGCTGCCTGGTTCCATTTTCCTTCAGCCTCCCAAACCCTCTAAGTGATGTTATACCACAGTCTTCCCCTATGTTCTTTTTTTTTTTTTTTTTTTTTTTTTTTTTTTAATCATCATTTTATTGAGATATATTCACATACCACGCAGTCATACAAAACAAATTGTACTTTCGATTGTTTACAGTACCATTACATAGTTGTACATTCATCACCTAAATCAATCCCTGACACCTTCATTAGCACACACACAAAAATAACAAGAATAATAATTAGAGTGAAAAAGAGCAATTGAAGTAAAAAAGAACACTAGGTACCTTTGTCTGTTTGTTTGCTTCCCCTACTTTTCTACACATCCATCCATAAACTAGACAAAGTGGAGTTTGGTCCTTATGGCATTCCCAATCCCACTGTCACCCCTCATAAGCTACATTTTTATACAACTGTCTTCGAGTTTCATGGGTTCTGGGTTGTAGTTTAATAGTTTCAGGTATCCACCACCAGCTACCCCAATTCTTTAGAACCTAAAAAAGGTTGTCTAAAGTGTGCGTAAGAGTGCCCACCAGAGTGATCTCTCGGCTCGTTTTGGAATCTCTCTGCCACTGAAGCTTATTTCATTTCCTTTCACATCCCCCTTTTGGTCAAGAAGATGTTCTCCATCCCACGATGCCGGGTCTACATTCCTCCCCGGGAGTCATATTCCACGTTGCCAGGGAGATTCACTTCCCTGGGTGTCTGATCCCACGTAGGGGGGAGGGCAGTGATTTCACCTTTCAAGTTGGCTTAGCCAGAGAGAGAGGGCCACATCTGAGCAACAAAGAGGCATTCAGGAGGAGACTCTTAGGCACAAATACAGGGAGGCCTAGCCTCTCCTTTGCAGCAACCGTCTTCCCAAGGGCAAAACCTATGGTAGAGGGCTCAACCCATCAAACCACCAGTCCCCTATGTCCGTGGTCATGTTAGCAACCATGGAGGTGGGGTAGGCGAATACCCCTGCATTCTCCACAGGCTCCTCAAGGGGGCACTACATCTTTTTTTTTTTTTTTCCTTGTTTGTCTTTTTTCTTTTTTTTTTTTTTTTTTAACTTTCCCTTCTTTTTTCAAATCAACTGTATGAAAAAAAAAGTTAAAAAGAAAACAAACATACAATAAAAGAACATTTCAAAGAGACCATAGCAAGGGAGTAAGAAAAAGACAACTAACCTAAGATAACTGCTTAACTTCCAACATGTTCCTACTTTACCCCAAGAAAGTTACATAATATAGCAACATTTCAGTGAACTTGTTCCTACTACATCCATCAGAAATTAACAGACCATAGTCATTTCTGGGCATCCCCAGAACGTTAAATAGTTTATCTGTTCTTCTTGGATTATTGTTCCCCCTTCCTTAATTGCTCTCTACTGCTAGTTCCCCTACATTCTACATTATAAACCATTTGTTTTACATTTTTCAAAGTTCACATTAGTGGTAGCATATAATATTTGTCTTTTTGTGCCTGGCTTATTTCGCTCAGCATTATGTCTTCAAGGTTCATCCATGTTGTCATATGTTTCACCAGATCGTTCCTTCTTACTGCCGCGTAGTATTCCATCGTGTGTATATACCACATTTTATTTATCCACTCATCTGTTGAAGGACATTTGGGTTGTTTCCATCTCTTGGCAATTGTGAATAATGCTGCTATGAACATTGGCGTGCAGATATCTGTTCGTGTCACTGCTTTCCGATCTTCCGGGTATATACCGAGGAGTGCAATCGCTGGATCGAATGGTAGCTCTATATCTAGTTTTCTAAGGAACTGCCAGACTGACTTCCAGAGTGGCTGAACCATTATACAGTCCCACCAACAATGAATAAGAGTTCCAATTTCTCCACATCCCCTCCAGCATTTGTAGTTTCCTGTTTGTTTAATGGCAGCCATTCTAACCGGTGTTAGATGGTATCTCATTGTGGTCTTAATTTGCATCTCTCTAATAGCTAGTGAAGCTGAACATTTTTTCATGTGTTTCTTGGCCATTTGTATTTCCTCTTCAGAGAACTGTCTTTTCATATCTTTTGCCCATTTTATAATTGGGCTGTCTGTACTATTGTCATTGAGTTGTAGGATTTCTTTGTATATGCAAGATATCAGTCTTTTGTCAGATACATGGTTTCCAAAAATTTTTTCCCATTGAGTTGGCTGCCTCTTTACCTTTTTGAGAAATTCCTTTGAGGTGCAGAAACTTCTAAGCTTGAGGAGTTCCCATTTATCTATTTTCTCTTTTGTTGCTTGTGCTTTGGGTGTAAAGTCTAGGAAGTGGCCTCCTAATACAAGGTCTTGAAGATGTTTTCCTACATTATCTTCTAGGAGTTTTATGGTACTTTCTTTTATATTGAGATCTTTGGTCCATTTTGAGTTAATTTTTGTGTAGGGGGTGAGGTAGGGGTCCTCTTTCATTCTTTTGGATATGGATATCCAACTCTCCCAGCCCCATTTGTTGAAAAGACCATTATGGCTCAGTTCGGTGACTTTGGGGGCCTTATCAAAGATCAGTCGGCCATAGATCTGAGGGTCTATCTCTGAATTCTCAATTCGATTCCATTGATCTATATGTCTATCTTTGTGCCAGTACCATGCTGTTTTGGCAACTGTGGCTTTATAATAAGCTTCAAAGTCAGGGAGTGTAAGTCCTCCCACTTCGTTTTTCTTTTTTAGAGTGTCTTTAGCAATTCGAGGCATCTTCCCTTTCCAAATAAATTTGATAACTAGCTTTTCCAAGTCTGCAAAGTAGGTTGTTGGAATTTTGATTGGGATTGCATTGAATCTGTAGATGAGTTTGGGTAGAATTGACATCTTAATGACATTTAGCCTTCCTATCCATGAACATGGAATATTTTTCCATCTTTTAAGGTCCCCTTCTATTTCTTTTAGTAGAGTTATGTAGTTTTCTTTGTATAGGTCTTTTACATCTTTGGTTAAGTTTATTCCTAGGTACTTGATTTTTTTAGTTGCTATTGAAAATGGTATCTTTTTCTTGAGTGTCTCTTCAGTTTGTTCATTTCTAGCATATAGAAACATTACTGACTTCTGTGCATTAATCTTGTATCCCGCTACTTTGCTAAATTTGTTTATTAGCTCTAGTAGGTGTATCGTTGATTTCTCAGGGTTTTCTAGATATAAGATCATATCATCTGCAAACAATGACAGTTTTACTTCTTCTTTTCCAATTTGGATGCCTTTTATTTCTTTGTCTTGCCGGATTGCCCTGGCTAGCACTTCCAGCACAATGTTGAATAACAGTGGTGACAGCGGGCATCCTTGTCTTGTTCCTGATCTTAGAGGGAAGGCTTTCAGTCTCTCACCATTGAGTACTATGCTGGCTGTGGGTTTTTCATATATGCTCTTTATCATGTTGAGGAAGTTTCCTTCAATTCCTACCTTTTGAAGTGTTTTTATCAAAAAGGGATGTTGGATTTTGTCAAATGCTTTTTCAGCATCTATTGAGATGATCAATTGATTTTTCCCTTTCGAGTTTTTAATGTGTTGTAATACATTGATTGTTTTTCTTATGTTGAACCATCCTTGCATGCCTGGAATGAACCCCACTTGGTCATGGTGTATGATTTTTTTAATGTGTCTTTGGATTCGATTTGCAAGTATTTTGTTGAGGATTTTTGCATCTATATTCATTAGGGAGATTGGCCGGTAGTTTTCCTTTTTTGTAGCATCTTTGCCTGGTTTTGGTATTAGATTGATGTTAGCTTCATAAAATGAGTTAGGTAGTGTTCCATTTTTTTCAATGTTTTGAAAGAGTTTGAGTAAGATTGGTGTCAGTTCTTTCTGGAAAGTTTGGTAGAATTCCCCTGTGAAGCCATCTGGCCCTGGGCATTTATTTGTGGGAAGATTTTTGATGACTGATTGGATCTCTTTGCTTGTGATGGGTTGGTTGAGGTCTTCTATTTCTTCTCTGGTCAGTCTAGGTTGTTCATATGTTTCCAGGAAATTGTCCATTTCTTCTACATTATCCAGTTTGTTGCCATACAGTTGTTCATAATATCCTCTTATAATTTTTTTAATTTCTTCAGGATCTGCAGTTATGTCACCTTTTTCATTCATTATTTTGTTTATATGGGTCTTCTCTCTTTTTGATTTTGTCAGTCTAGCTAGGGGCTTGTCAATCTTGTTGATCTTCTCAAAGAACCAACTTTTGGTGATATTTATCCTTTCTATTGTTTTTTTGTTCTCTATGTCATTTATTTCTGCTTTAATCCTTGTTATTTCTTTTCTTGTACTTGGTTTAGGATTGGTTTGCTGTTCATTTTCTAGCTTCTTCAGTTGATCCATTAGTTCTTTGATTTTGGCTCTTTCTTCCTTTTTAATATATGCGTTTAGTGCTATAAATTTTCCCCTTAGCACTGCTTTTGCTGCATCCCATAGGTTTTGGTATGTTGTGTTCTCATTTTCATTCGTCTCTATATATTTAGCAATTTCTCTTGCTATTTCTTCTTTAACCCACTGATTGTTTAGGAGTGTGTTGTTTAACCTCCAGGTATTTGTGAATTTTCTAAGTCTCTGATGGTTATTGACTTCTAATTGTATTCCATTGTGGTCAGAGAATGTGCTTTGAATAATTTCAATCTTTTTAAATTTATTGAGGCTTGTTTTATGTCCCAGCATATGATCTATTCTGGAGAAAGTTCCGTGAGCACTAGAAAAGTATGTGTATCCTGTTGATTTGGGATGTAATGTCCTGTAGATGTCTGTTAAATCTAATTCATTTATCAGATTGTTTAGGTTTTCAATTTCCTTATTGGTCTTCTGTCTGGTTGATCTATCTATAGGAGAGAGTGATGTGTTGAAGTCTCCCACAATTATTGTGGAAACATCAATTGCTTCCTTTAGTTTTGCCAATGTTTCTCTCATGTATTTTGTGGCACCTTGATTGGGTGCATAGACATTTACGATTGTTATTTCTTCTTGCTGAATTGCCCCTTTTATTAGTATGTAGTGGCCTTCTTTGTCTCTCAAAACATCCCTGCATTTGAAGTCTATTTTATCTGAGATTAATATTGCTACACCTGCTTTCTTTTGGCTGTAGCTTGCATGAAATATTTTTTTCCATCCTTTCACTTTCAGTTTCTTTGTGTCCCTGTGTCTAAGATGAGTCTCTTGTATGCAACATATTGATGGTTCATTTTTTTTGATCCATTCTGCGAATCTATATCTTTTAATTGGGGAGTTTAATCCATTTACATTCAACGTTAAAACCGTGAAGGCATTTCTTGAATCGGCCATCTTATCCTTTGGATTATGTTTGCCATATTTTTCCCTCTCTCTATTAATATCCTGTATTGTACCCATACCGAATCTCTTTAGTACTGAACCTTTCTCCAAGTCTCTCTGTCCTGTCTTTGTTTCTCTGTCTGTAGGGCTCCCTTTAGTATCTCCAGTAGGGCAGGTCTCTGGTTAGCAAATTCTCTCAGCATTTCTTTGTCTGTGAAAAATTTAAGCTCTCCCTCAAATTTGAAGGAGAGCTTTGCTGGATAAAGTATTCTTGGCTGGAAATTCCTCTCACTCAGAATTTTAAATATATCGTGCCACTGCCTTCTTGCCTCCATGGTGGCTGCTGAGTAGTCACTACTTAGTCTTATGCTGTTTCCTTTGTATGTGGTGAATTGCTTTTCTCTTGCTGCTTTCAGAACTTGCTCCTTCTCTTCTATGTTTGACAGTGTGATCAGTATATGTCTCGGAGTGGGTTTTTTTGGATTTATTCTATTTGGAGTTCGCTGAGCATTTATGATTTGTGTATTTATGTTGTTTAGAAGATTTGGGAAGTTTTCCCCAACAATTTCTTTGAATACTCTTCCTAGACCTTTACCCTTTTCTTCCCCTTCTGGGACACCAATGAGTCTTATATTCGGACGTTTCATATTATCTATCATATCCCTGAGGTCCATTTCGAGTTTTTCAATTTTTTTCCCCATTCTTTCTTTTATGCTTTCATTTTCCATTCTGTCATCTTCCAGGTCACTGATTCGTTGTTCAACTTCCTCTAGTCTTGTACTATGAGTGTCCAGAATCTTTTTAATTTGGTCAACAGTTTCTTTAATTTCCATAAGATCATCCATTTTTTTATTTAGTCTTGCAATGTCTTCTTTATGCTCTTCTAGGGTCTTCTTGATTTCCTTCATATCCCGTACTAGGGTCTCATTGTTCATCTTTAGTTCTTTGAGTAGCTGCTCTAGGTGTGTCTCTTCTGGTCTTTTGATTTGGGTGCTTGGGCTTGGGTTATCCATATCGTCTGGTTTTTTCATATGCTTTATAATTTTCTGTTGTTTTTGGCCTCGTGGCATTTGGTGACCTTGATAGGGTTCTTTTAGGGTTTGTAGACCAGTTGAAGTCCTTATCTCTAATTTATCAGATCTACAGCTTCGTGGAGTACACTTTCTCTAACTAACCAGCAGGTGGCGTCCACGAGCCACCTGTTCTCCACAAGCCAGATCTCCCCTGCTTAGCCTTTTTGGTGAGTGGGGGAGTGAGTCTTGTGGGGCCCAATTGGTGTCCCAAGCTTGCGTGTGTAGTTGGTGTTGCCTGCCCTGTATGTGGGGCGTGTTTCTGGGCAGTCGGGGAGGGGGGGTGGCCCTAACAATCAAATCTCCCTGATGATCCTAGAGTTTTAAAGCTACTGCAATAGTCTAATCCTTCAGTTCAGTCCTGCCACAGTTTGTCTCTGCCACTGACCCACAAGTCTTTGGTATTGGCGTATGGCTCCTGAGACTTGCAAGTGGGCCCCTCTTCCAGGCTGTGCACCCCAGGTCCTCTGTTGAGGGATGACTGTGCTATGTCACAGGTGAGTGCCGTCCCCCCAGGGCAGTTCTGGGCTGCTGGGCTGTGTTGGGAGGCTCCCAGTCTGCTCAAATGATGGCTGAATGGGGCTCTGTTAATTCACACTGCTCCCCCTTCCCAGCTCTGGGACATTCAGCTGAGGTTGCAGGGAAGGCTAATGTCCATGCCCAGTTTTGTGGTGTGTGCCTGTTATTTGAAGCACTTCCGTCACACTGGGTTGTCTGGGGCAGCTCTGGGCTATGGGGCTGGCGATGGGCAGGAGTGTTTCCTGTCCACCAGGATGGTGGCTGTGAGCGGACACCCCCCTTTTCTTGGGAAGTTGTGTTGTTTAGTGAATTTTCTCAGCCACTGGATTATTGCCTTTTGTCTCAGAGCTCTCTTAGTTCTGCTCTTGACTTGAGGTGCCCAAATTTCAATTCTTTGAAGCTTTCTGTATTGAGCTTCTTAGAGTAATTGTTTTAGAAAAAGCAAAAAGGATTTAAAAAAAAAAAAAAAAAAAAAAAAAAAAACGGCCCTCCTCAGAGATCTAATGGGTTATTGAAATGCTAATAGACAAAGCAACCAGGGCCATTAAGGAAAAGTGCCCAGGGCAGAGAGATCAGCCTTGCTTCGGGATTTGCATATGCGCCTCAAGGCCTGATCTCCGCCCTTCCCCTTTCTGTGTTCACCAGAACTCCAAAAATCCTCTGCTTTTATTTTGGAGTTTTTCGTGTTGTTTTTTTTCTATGCCTGTCTCCTCTCTGCTGGGCTGGCTGCTCTCAGAGTCTCTGGTGTCTGGCCTCAGTCTATCTATGGTTGGAGTTTGAATCAGTAGAATGAGTTTCCGATAAGAGCAGCCACTGCAATTCTCCCTTCTCCTTCCTGGAGCTGACAGCCCCTCCTCCCCCGGGACTGAGCCTGGCAGGGAGGGGCGCGGGTCCCCTGGCCGCAAAAACTTACAGATTTCGCTGATCTCAGCAGTTCCACGTTTTCATGAGTGTTGTATGAAGTATGCCCAAAGACAGATTGCTCTGTGGTGTCCAGTCCACGCAGTTCCTGGCTTTTTACCTACTTTCCTGGAGGAGTAACTAAAACATACAGCTCACCAGTCTGCCATCTTGCCCCGCCTCTCTCCGGTTTACTTTTATTTAAAAGGAATCATTGAAGATTCGCAGCTGAGCTAGTGGTACTGCTTAGCAAATTCAATTAAAATGTTGGCCTTTCTAGTTAAACTTCCAAAAAGCCCCCCTATGTTCTTTTTTGGTTAAAAAAAAAAGTTCCTCCTACCTGGCAGCCTACATCATCCTGACAGCCTGACACTTTTCTGCTGTAGACTCCTGGTCCTATTGTGAAGCAGTATGTCCTGCAGTTAAACACACGCTCTGGGCTCCTGGCTGTGTGGCTTTGGGCTACTTACCTAGCCTTTCTGTGTCTCAGATTCTTAGGCTGTAAAATGGTATAATCATAGTACCCAGAGTAGCATTGAATGAGTTACTACTTGCAAAGCACTTAAAAGGATGCCCCTACCTAAAAAGCACTCAATAAATTCATTCAGCATGCATTCAACAAATATTTATTGCACAACTACTTTATGTTAGATACTGTTCCAAGTTCTGAGGACGTAGCAGCAAATGAATAGACAAAGCTCTTTCTCTCTTATATCCTAGACCAGTGATTCTCAAATCTGAGTGGGCATCAGAATTATCTAGAGGGCTTATTAAAACACATTACTGGGCCCCACCTCTAGAGTTTTGATTCATTAGGTCTGGGGTGGACCCCAGGAATTTACATTTCTAACAAGTTCCCAGGTGATACCAATGCTGCGGGTCCAGAAACCACACTTTGAGAACCACTGTTCTAGATTTATATTCCAGAGAGGGGAGAGCAAAGACAAATGATCAAGCAAATAAAGAATATGTCAGATGGCAACTAGTGATATGGAGAAAACAAAGCAGGGCAAGGGGCACGGGGATTACGACTCCCACAGGTCAGAGAAGATTTCTCTGATAAGAGAGCATTGGAGGAGAGGCTCAGAGGTTCCAACGGAAGACAGTTCAGGGCAAAGGGAAAGGCAAGTACAGAGGCCCTGGGGCAGGAGCATGCTTTGGGAAGTCAGGGCTGCTGTCAACCAAGAAGACACCTTTGTGTCAATCATGCTGGGGGTATAACATGATAAGTGCAGCCTGGACTGGATTTCAGCTCTTCCTGCCCCCTGGCTGGGTACTTCCCTCAGGGCACAACTCACTCAACAGAATGTGGTGACCTTGGGAGCTTTCAAGGAACAGCAAGGAGGTCTAAGTGGTTGAAGCCAAGTGATTGAGGTGAAGATTCACAGGAGGTGAGGCAAACATATAGGGCCTTGTAGGTTATCATAAGGACTGGCTTTGTCCCTGGGTGAGATGGGAGCCATCAAAGGGCTCTTCTGAGCAGAGAAGTGATATGATCCAACTTAGAATCATTCTCCCCGATTGGTGGCAAATAGAGAGCAAAGGCGGAAGCAGGCAAACCAATGAGGAGGCTATAAATACCTGTTTTGTAGAAGTATTAATCCAGGGAGTGGCTTCGAGTAATAAGTCTTCTGTCGTCCAGCCTTGAGGACATACAGCCTAGTGGGGAAGCAGTTACAAGAAACTCATGTTTCTACTACTTCAGCTAACTACTGTGTAGAAGCAACCACTGCATTATGCATTTTTCATACATTACATTATTTAAAATCTCAAGAACACTACCAAGTACCATCAATACAGATGAAGAAATTGAGGCTCAGAGAGACGAAGTATGTTTCCCAATTGTCACACCAAGTTCTCTGTGACACCAAAGGAAGATCACAAGCCTTTGTACTGCCTCCTAGGTAATAGCAGAAATACTGCAATAGTCTAGTTAATAACTTTTTAAATATAAATTAGAACTGATTCTATAATAATGTCATTCTTACTTGCTTTCTCCTATGTTTTCTTGGTTGGAGAGTACCAGAGTTGAGTCCAGTGAGCTAGAAACTGCATCCAACCCTGGTAAACCTATGGAACCTTCATTTGGAAGATTTTCCAGGGCGGCTGAAAAAAAAACAAGTTTGAGAACCACTGTAAAAAAAGAGTCCAAGTTACTATTGCTGAGTGACAAATCATCCCAAAGCTTAGGAACTTAAAACAACCATCTTATTTTGCTCACGATTCTGAGGGTTGGGAATTCAGGAAGGGTGTGGCTGGCAGTTTTCTCTCTTGGGATCTCGTGTTGCTGCAGTCAGATGTTGACTGAGGCTTCCATCAGGTAAACGCTCCACTGGGCAGGATGTCCAAGATGGCGCACTAGCATAGCTGGCAGTCTATCCTCCCTGTGGCCGGGAGCTCAGCTGGGCTATCTACTGGAGTGCCTACAACATGTGTGTTCCAGTTTGCTAATGCTGCCGTTATGCAAAATACCAGAAATGGATTGGCTTTTATAAAGGGGATTTGTTTGGTTACAAAGTTACAGTCTGAAGGCCATGAAAATGTCCAAATGAAAGCATCAGCAATAGAGTACCTTCACTGAAGAACACTGATGGCGTCCGGAAAACTTCTGTCAGCTGGGAAGGCACGTGGCTGGCGTCTGCTCTGGAGTTCTGGTTTCAAAATGGCTCTCTCCCAGGATGCTTCTCCCTAGGCTTCTGGGGGTGTTCTCTTAGTTTCTCCCAGGCAAACTCTGGACTAGCAAAAGTCTATTTTCAGTGGCCATCTCCAAAATGCCTCTCTTGGCTGCAGCAGCAAGCTTCTTCTGTCTGAGCTCTTATAGGGCTCCAGTAAACAAATCAAGACCCACTCTGAATGGGCAGGCCACACTTCCACAGAAATAATCTAATCAAAATTATCACCTGCAGTTGGGTGAGTCACATCTCCATGGAAGCACTCAATCAAGCAGTCACACCCTAATCAGAAAGATTAATCAGTCTGCCCCCACAAGACTGCATTTAAGAACACGGCATTTTGGGGGACATAACACATCCAAGCCGGCACAACGTGGCCTCTACAACTTGGCGGTCTCAGGGTAGTAGGACTTCCTTCATGGTGACCACTCTCCATAAAGTTAACATTCCAAGGGAACCAAGTGGAAACTACACAGCCTTTTATGACACAGCCTTGGAAATCATAAAGCATCACTTCTGACATAACTATTTGTCAAAGTAGACACAAGTCCATCCAGATTCAAAGGGAAGGGACATACACCCACCTCTCAATTGGAGGTGCATCAAAAATTTTCAGATATGTTTTCAAACTTCCACAATGTATCTGGCAGTGTTCAAAAAATATCTGCCTAGCCCATGTACCTTGCTGGTGGGAGGGTAAATTGGTATAAGTCCCACAGGGGCCAATTTGGCAATATTTATTAAAATTAACAAATGCTTGTACTCTGAGTCTGAGCAGTTTCACTCTGTGGAATTTATCCTGCGAATGTGGTCAACCCAAATCACTACATGTCATCTTCAAAAATTCAGGAGTGTCAAGGGTGTCTAGCCAGCATTTCCAGTGAAAGAAGATAGGCTCATTTTTGCAACTGAAGGAGACCACAAAATTATTAAGTATATTAGATAATCCTAACTATTATTACATGATCTCCACTGTGCCCAGCATGCAACCTGCTTTAAATACATTATTTCTACCCTTTCCACAGCTCTTTAAGGTTAATTATTTCTATTTCTGCTTGACTTCTTATTTCGATCCCTAGCTCACAGTAGCACAATTCAGTTATACACTTTCATTTGAGAGCCCCTAGTCTCTCTGCATTTCCAAATCATTGCACACTACAAGAAAATATTTCATTACAAGTTGTTTTCTGCCAGAAAGTAACACAATGTAAAGAAGTGAAGATGATTTTATACAATTCTTTGAAGGAGAAAGACTATGAGATTAACATTTGTACTGAACATTTACTTAGAAATGGAAATTATTCTTGCAATGCATAAGTAGAACAAGCATCAGTTTGCATATATTGTTAAGAAATTCCAGGAAATTGAATCTCACCACAGTTTTCCCTCATTTCTACTCATGCCAACATTGTGCAAGAACAGCTGCAAGATTTGAGGAGAAGAGATTCATACTGATCAGGAAAGACACTTTACTGCCCCCCAAAAAAGGGCAGACACAGAAGATGAGCAAAAAATATTTTGCTCAGCAAGTTAACCAACATTTTGCTACACCCGTGATTCTTCACAAGTATCATTGGAAGGAGTTGTCAATGGAAGGGGCTTCTCAATCTTAGTACTTTATACGCATTTATACACTTACTCACACACATAAACATATATGCACATCCACGTTCCTTGTACTTGAAATTTGCCTCTATTTTTTTTTCACTAAAGTGTAAATGCTCAGAAAATCCTCCATCTTAGAAAACTTCTTCCTAGTTTCTCAAGCTAAATGGATCACTCACTTGCTCATTTACAAAAGATCAATATTGCAACAAATCCAAACTCTTTCCATGAATAAATGAACAAGTACTTATATAGAACTTATCATGAGACATCACTTACTCTTTCCCAACTTTCTTTCTCTTTGCCTCACTTAGTCCAAACTCTAACACTTCTTCTTCTGCATAAACCAAATCCACTCCCTTTGCCATGCTTTTTGCATACTATTCTTTCCAACTTATGTTCTCTTCATTCCCCTCCACCTTTCCTAATTCTACCCATCCTTCTGGCCTACATCTAGATCCAGCTGTTCCAGAAACCTTCCTGTAGTACCCCATCCTATTACACATCTCCCTTCCCTGGTGTCCTATGGTATTTAGGAGCTTTATGGTCCAACTTAAATATTCAGTTGTTCATAACCTTGAAATCTCTCTAATTCAGTGGGTCTCAAATGTGCTGCAGAATCACATGGAGGATTTCACACACTCCCAGAGTTTCTAATTCAGGAGATCCAAAATGAGGCCCAAGAAGCTGAGGTTCTAATAAGTCACCAGGTGTTCTAGTTTGCTAATGCTGCTGGAATGCAAAACACCAGAAAAGGATCGGCTTTTATAAAGGGGGTTTATTTGGTTACAAAGTTACAGTCTTAAGGCCATAAAGTGTACAAGGTAAGTCTTCACTGGAGGATGGCCAATGGTGTCCGGAAAACCTCTGTTACCTGGGAAGGCACGTGGCTGGCGTCTGCTCCAAAGTTCTGGTTTCAAAATGGCTTTCTCCCAGGGCACTCCTCTCTAGGCTGCAGTTCCTCAAAAATGTCACTCTTAGCTGCTCTTGGTGTGTTTGTCCTCTCTTAGCTTCTCTGGAGCAAGAGTCTGCTTTCAACGGCCATCTTCAAATTGTCTCTTATCTACAGCTCCTCTCTCAGCTCCTGTGCTTTCTTCAAAGTGTCCCTCTTGGCTGTAGCAAGCTTGCTCCTTCTGTCTGATCTTATATAGTGCTCCAGTAATTTAACTCAGATTCACCCTGAATGGGTGGGCCAACAACTCCATGGAAATTATCCAATCAGAGTCATCACCCACAACTGGGTGGGGCATACCTCCATGGAAACACTCAAAGAATTACAATCTAATTAACACTGATAAGTCTGCCCACACAAGATTACATCAAAGATAATGACATTTGGGGGGACATAATACATTCAAACTGGCACAGCAGGTGATGCTGATGCTGCTGATCTGGGAACTATAGTATGAAAACAACTGGTGTAAAGGGAAGAGCATGCTGCTTGTTAGCTATTTGAACCTGGCAAGTTACTTAACTTCTTTGACCTCAGTTTCTTCATCTGCAATAATATTACTTCTAGGATTATTGTCAAGGACAAATGAAATAAAGGACTTTAAAAATTTGGTAAAGTTCCTGGTGCATAGTAGAAGCTTACTACATGGGAGCTATTATTTCTAGCAGAAAACACACATACGCATGCACGCACCTCCTGGGGATTGCCTATATACAAAGGTAATATCCAGATTGTGGCTTAACAAGGTTCTGAGCTGTAGGTTTATTGGCAGGGCTGCCTCATCCTTTGCCAGGGCCTGGGAGGAGGCTATGCAAATCTACACTCACTCACTTATTTAACTCTTAATCTGGGAGGGGCAGGTGAGGATAACATATCCCATGCTTGTAAGACATCTGTCCTTGGTTCAAATTTCAATGCAGAATAGCTAAGTTTTCCAACTGGTTATTTTGTAGAAGCATTATTTTTACTTTATTGTAAATTCTAGTAACTATAACAAAAGGCAAAATATCCCATAGTTTGTCCCAAATTGTCTTACCTTGACTCTTTTTAAGAAAAAACACACCAAAAAGGAAAAAAAATTTCATTTTAAGCAGAATTTTAAGAAAACCTTAGGGAATAATTTATAAGTGCAAAACCAGTTCTGAATGCCTCTGTTGGCAAGAATATCTGAAAAGGATGCCAGAGTTTATGGAATCATGAATTATGAGGGATGGGGAGGATGCAGCTCCTGTGCAGCCTAGTCCGATCTGTGGGAGAGGGGCATTAGGGAAGGTGGAGGAGTTAGCGTCCAGCTTGGTCAGACCTGCCCAACTCGCCTCCAGCATGCATGGAACTATGGGCGTCCTCGGGTTTCACAGATCAGTACGTTGCCAACACACTGGCTTCAACAGCTGCAGTCTCAAGCCTGGACCTTTCCTGGGACCTCCAGGGAACCAGGAAACAAAGACTGAGCTGCCAGAGCAAAACCAGGAATATTTACATCCTTCCAACTTTCACTCCCCACTGTTTCCCCTGCGAGTTCCAGGAAGAGGTCTTACACTCTTTGTAGAGTTAATATCTCAGACACAGCACCTGATGCATGACAGGTGCTCAAGAAATGCTGGTTTGGTTAGTTGTCATTAAACAAGGTAATTATTGGACCTTCTCTTTATCTATGACATATGGTATGACTGACACATGATGGTCATTGCTCAGGTTTGCTAAAGCTGCCAGAATGCAATATACCAGAATTGGGTTGGCTCTTAATGGGGATTTATTAAGTTATAAGTTACAATTCTAAGGCTGTGAAAATGTCCAAATTAAGGCATCAACAAGAGACTACCTTCTCTGACCAAAGGCTGCTGGCATCCGGGGTTCTCTGTCAGATAGCAAGGCACATGGCTGGCAACTGGGCCTTTGCTCCCAGCTTTCAGTGCTTTCAGCTCCTGATTCCAGCAGCTATCTCTCTGAGAGTCTGTGGGTTCTCTCTTAGCATCTCTGGGGGGTTTCTCTCTCTAAACTCCCTCTCTGTCTGTGTGTTTCTGCCTTTCATCCTCTCATAAAGGACTCCAGCAAAGGATTAAGACCCATCTTGAATTGGGTGGGTCACACATCAATGGAAACAACCTAGCCAAAAGGTCCCACCCACAAGAATGGGTTAAAAGAACATGGTCTTTTTGAGGGTACATAACAGCTCCAAACTACCACAGTCATGGTATGTACAGAGAACAGTCTTAGTCATAAGAAATCAGTGTGTGTGTAAGCACTGAATTCACCTGATTGTGCTGTTTTTTTTCCAGACTTGTATATCTGTTGGGGTTTGATCAGAGAAGACAAGCAGAACCACTAGGAAATATGTAAATAATAAAGACCTTATCAAAGGGATTTGAACTTACACAATCAGGCTAGTTAAACAGCTAATGTGACGTTGTTGCTTCCACACGTGGTGCGGGGGCCGGAAGTTAGCAGCGCTGGCAGATGGGAGGGAAAGATGGACGAGAGGCGGGGAGAACAAGGACAAGCTGGAACCCGCGAGGCTGAACTGGAACCCACGAGAACGCCTAGAACCACGTCAGTCTCTCACGCCTCCCAGCCTCCGACTTCGGAGGTGCAAGGGACCTGCAGGAGAAGCTGGGGCGCGTTGTCAGGGCGGTAAACACGCACCTGGACCAGGAGTTGGAGAAGCCCAAGACGGCGATCGGCAGAGGTGGAGGAGCTGTGGGCGGGACTGCTGTGGCGCACCAATCAGGGGAGCCAGCGGATAAACAGCCATGAGCCGGGACTGCAACAGCCAAGTGTCCGGCAGCGGTCCTCCAAACGTCAAAGGCTAGACTGCTGCTTCACTTCTCCCGTCCAAGTCTCCCCCCAAAATGTCTCCTGGGGCCCACACTGAAGGATAATTATGCAGGGAAGGGAATTCAGGGAGATGCCGTTCCAAATTAGATGACACAATAGAAATCCACCACAACACTAGAGCAGCTAAAACTCATCTGTGTGGTCAGAAGTCAGGTCCTACGGAGCACAAGGTGCCTTGCAATAGCTCAGAGGAGTTCTAAGTATAAGAATGCTGGTGATCAGTCCTGATTCACAGTAAATTTTTAGAAAAGTTGCTGAGGAGAGGAGCAGACTTAAAACTGCAGCCTTGTAAATCTGGGCATGTATACCTCAATTCAGAGGATTTTTGTACCAATTAGATAAGTGAGACTACAGTTAGATTCCTGAAGAGCTAGCCCTTCAAAGCAAGATGGAGAATGTAATCCAGAGTTGAAATTTAGAGTCAGAAATTAGACTGTATAAAAATCCCCTGATGTGTGTGTAAAAATGTCGATTCCCCCGGTGATGCTGACATAGCAGGTCTGGGGAGAATCCCAGGAATCTGCCTTTCAGCCAGCACCCAACAAGACTATCCTGCAGGTGGACTTAGTCCACACTTCAAGAAAGACTGCTCTAGAACCCTGCTAGTCAGAAAAACTCCCAAGTCTACCCTGCTTGTAACATCTGATGACCATATTTATCAATTTTGAGGCAACAGCAGAGAAAATCTTTACAAAAAGAAAGCATAGGGGAAAAAAATCTGCTATTTACTTTAGCATGATGTTCTAAAGGTTACTTTAGAATTCTCTTTATTAAGGGTTTATAAGTGTTGCTTTCTCTATTAATAAATAACTTGATGGTTGCCAAATTGCATCCTCCATTCTGACTCGTTTGACTCACACCTTTGCAGCCCCAAAGCAGCCGAAAATGTGCTAGCGCCACCTAGAGGCCACCATGAGCACATGCTAGGTGCAAAGCAAGGTATCATAAGTTCTTGTGGAAGCCAGAATGTGACAGGTGTAGTGACAGCCGCTAATAAGAAACTGAACTGTCAGAACAGCCAGTTGGTTTGAATTTGATTTTTTTTAGTCCTAATTAACTGTGAGAATGTGTTGTGGGCCCTTTCTTAACTGCTTGAGAGAATAGAAAGAACACAAATTTTGGAATTTGACAGACTGTTCCATCACCTAACAGCAACGTTTATTAGGCACATTTTGTGCTGTGCTGCACAGCTTCTTGCCTCATCAACTTCATGGAGATGTGAAGGGATATAAGCTTGCCTCGACTTCACTGGGTGCTCTGCTTTTGGTCTAGGGATTTCCTAATGCATGGGGGCTTGGAACCGCTGTGGCCACCTCAGGGTTCATTCACACATGGGAATGCACCCCTGTGATAGCCTTAAAGAAAGGGGTCTGGATCCACGAACAGCTTCTTCCATTTTCTGTCTCAGGCAGACAATTTGGAGGAACGTTCTACTTGGCTCCTCAGAAGATCCCAGGAGAAAGCAGTGGAAAGCCCCCGTTGCCCATAGTGATGGCCAATTCATGAAAATCAACCCGAGTATTAGTCTCTCCTCCCTGCATTTGTGTTCCCCTGAGATCACTTGCCAAGATAAACTCTGTGCACACGAGCCGTTGTCTCAGGTTCTGCTTTCTCAGGGAATCCAGGCTAAGACCAAGTGTAACCCTGGACAAAACATTTATTCTCTGTGAGCCTTAGTTTCCTCAGCTGCAATGTTTATCCCAATAATGTAAAAATTAAGTGTAATCCTGTATGAAAAACACTTTATACATTACCTAATACATAACAGAACACCCTTTCTTGGGGTATTTCTGCTACTTGGTAACTTCTTAGTGGGGAAAATTTCTTTTTAAAGCTGAGCCATCATCACCAACATTGCAATAACCAACACTAACACCATTACCTCTACCCCCATACCACAATCACCATCACCATTACCCAAACTGCCATCATTGCCACTTCCTCCAAAGCCATCATCATCACTACCACCCCCCAATCCACCATCACTATCACCACTATCACCACTATCCTGGCCATCACCCTCACCACCATCACCACCATCACCGCCATCACCACCATCACCAACACCAACACCATCACCACCATCATCACCATTACCACACTCCAGTAGTTCATTGGGAAGGTTGCTCTAGCCAGGGTATGGTCAGTTCTCTTCAGCCAGAGAAAACACTAGAAATGCATTGTTCTAATCGAAAGTACGATTTGTTTTGTATGACTGCATGGTATATGAATATATCTCAATAAAATGAATATTAAAAAAAAAAAAAAAAAAGACATAATGTTGAGCAAAATAAGCCAGGCACAAAAAGAGAGATATTGTATGTTACCACTAATGTGAATTCTGTGAAAAATGTACAATGTTTTATACTGTAGAATGTAGGGGACCTAGAGATACCAATTAGTGGAGGGGGAATGATAATCTAATAAGAACAGATAAACTATGGAGGGTAATCTCAATGTTATGGGAATGCTCAGGAATGATTATGGTTTATAAACTTTCTTGGATATAGTAAGATCATGTTGGAAGCAATAGAGTTATTTTAGGTTTTTTTTTTCTCTTATTCCTTTGTTTTCTTAGGGGTTGTTAATTTTCTTGGGGTATGGTAGGAACATGTTGGAAGCAATGTAGTTATTTTAGATTATTTGTTTTTCTTACTCCTCTGTTTGGACATGGTTTATTAATTTTCTTGGGGTATGGTAGGAACATATTGGAAGCAAAGTAGTTATTTTAGGTTATTTGTTTTCCTTAATCCATTGCTTTGTTTGAAATGTGGGGTTTTTTTGGTTGTTGTTTGCCTGTTTGTTTTTAATTTTTTGATAAACAAAGTTAAAAAATTGAAAAAAAAATCAGTAGAAAAATGGGAGTAAAAACTAAATGACAAATAGGGTGGGATGGGGGGATGGTTTGGGTATTCTCTTTTCACTTTTATTTTTTATTCTTATTCTGATTCTTTCTGATGTAAGGAAAATGTTCAGAAATAGATTGTGGTGATGAACGCATAACTATATGATAATACTGTGAACAGTTGATTGTATATCATGGATGACTGTATGGTTTGTGAATATATTTCAATAAAACTGAATTAAAAAAATAAAAAAAATAAAAAATAAAAGAAATGCATTGTTCTGTTATGATATATCTGCCTCAGATGTATCATATGTTACATCTATCTCAGAACATTAGCTAACAACAACATTTTCCAATTCATCTTAGCATCAACTAAAATATTCCATAAAATTAAAATCTTGCAACAGACTTATTGGGCTATAACATGTATCTGAAAAATATCCATGTACATTTTTAGTAGGTGAAGTCCAAGCAGAGAAGGATGGGTGTCTCATGGTAAAACCACAGAAGTCAGATGAACTAGGTTGTGCTCATTATGAACTATAAAACCTATAAAATATAAAGACCTTACAAATAGGTGTCTTCATTCATTCCATGAGTAGTTTAATACTACTATGTGGCAAGTATCTACTAGGCACTGGGAAATTAACAGCAAATGTGATTGCAAGCCTTGCTGTCATTGGGGATACTGACAGGTGAACAGGGAACAATACAATTTGACCAGCTCCATAACTAGGGAAGGAAGAGGAGACCCTGATCCAATTGGGGATGATGAGTGTTCAGGGAAGTGTTCCTGAAGGACACAACACAACGGAAAGAGGAGCTAGCCAAGGGTAACTGGGGGGAGAGGGTGATGGGCATCCCAGGCAGCAGGAAGATCATGGCAAAGCCCTGAGGTGAGAGAACAGGCATCATGGGGCTGCGAGTGGCTGACTATGGTTGTCATATGGTGCCCAAGGGGGGAGTGGGGAGAGTTGGAGTAAGAGACACAGGCTCAGGTCAGATCACGCAGGAGTGTGTGCCATACTAAGGAGCTTGGACTCAGTTTTTCCACATAAATAATGTCCCTGAAAACAGTTTTTTTTCCTGAGAAGACAGCCTTGGAACAAAGCTAACCCAAACCCAAACCAGATCAATGCTTCACAAGCAGAGGAAATGTTTTAACACCTCATCTGCTGAAAGATTTTATTCACCAAGAAACTAGAGAGTATAGGGTTTGAGGGTATTAGTATCTACTTCATAGCTGCCACCCACATGTCTTGTGGTGACACACAGAGAAGTCACCCTTATATTGGGGTAGGCATGGGTGTGAGTTCCTTATATATGTCTGAACACTGTACACAGTGTTTCCTAAAAAAACTCTCCCTCCCCACACCCGCAAGCACAGACACCCAGACTTTTAGCCACTGCTGCCTCCTGGAGAAATATCTAGGCACTTTGGCTCTACAGAATCCTATTATAAGGAAAGCAATGCTGCTTGTCTAACTCCAACCAGTATTTCCAGCGACTAACTACTGCATAATCTCTTAGGTTAACCTGTGCACCACTGGTCACTGAAGTGAAGACTCCTTAAGTGCAAGAAGGCGTCTCTTCTTTGACTCCCCACCCCCCCCCATTTAACCCAGTGCAGAGCTTCTATAAAACATTCACTACATGTATGTTCACTAGACTGGGCTTAGCATGCTGACATTGTGTCAAAATCAGCATGACCATATTTGATAATGAAACGTTTCCATATTTCTAGGCTAAAAGAAAGCTTCTGTGATTTTAGCCTTTTCCGCCCACTCAGGAATTAGTTGCTCGAAAGTATTCTCCTAAATCAAACCCCTCAGCTTTATCTTTAGAAAAACAGACCAACTGGGAAATGTTCTTCTCAGTAAACAGAAAAGAAGAAATTGGAAAATGCCAAGAACTTGGTGGAACAGAACCTTCCTGGGGTCCCCTAACACCAACATAAATATACCTTTTTTATTTCATAAAAAGACTCCTTCATACCAAGCTAACACAAAATAAATGCTTTGCAAGGGGCAAAATTGGTCATCCTTTCCTGGAATTAAATCTCTGAAATTTTATTAGAAACTAGTTTACTGGAAGATTTTAGTCCACAAGACAATGAAAGAGGGCAACTGTCTGTCTCCCTGTAAGTTCTCCTGCAAGACCTTGAAAGAATTAATGATAATAAAACTTCAGTAGATGGTGTTTTTACAAAGATGACCACAACAACATCTCCCATCCCACATGCCATCAAGAGATGGCATCAATGCCCCCCCCCCTTGAAGCTAGGCAGGTTTTTATCTTGCTTGTACCCAGTAGAATGTGATGGAAGCAATGTTGCATGACTTCTGAGGCTAGATCATAAAAAGTAATGCAGCTTCTGCCTTGTTCTCTGGAATGCTGGTGCTTGGAACCCTAAGCCACCAGGTAAGAAATCCAACTAGGACGCCATGCTGTAAGGAAGGCAAGACTCAGGGGTAGACCAAGGGGAGGCACTCTGGTCAACATCATCAGCCTTTGTGTTCTCCCAACCCAGGTACTGTACATATGAGTAAACAAGCTTCAGGTGATTCCAGCCCCCAGCTGTGGTGTCACTCCCAGCCTTTCAGTCTTCTGAGTTGAGGCCCCAAACATTGGGAAGCATAGACAAGCTGCCCTGCTGAGCCCTTTCCAAATTCCTGACCCAAAGAATCAGTTAGTACAATGAAATGGTGGTTTTATGCCACGAACTTTGGCGTGGTTTGTTATATAGTAATAGTCAACGGAACATTAGTTTACAAAGAGGTTTTACAAAGTGCTAGGCAGAGTTCTATGTGCTTTACCTATATGAACTTATTTAATTTCACACTAATCTTGTGAGGTAGGTGGCTTTATTATCTCCATTTTACGATGAAGATATCAAGGCAGAGGAAAGTAGTGGCGAATGGTATATTTATGTGTTTATCTAAAATTTGATCACAAATATGCATAACAGCTTTATTCATAATAGCCAAAAACTGGAAACAATTCAAATATGCCAAAAACAAGTGAATGGATAAACAAAGTTTTGTATATCTGCACAATGAAACACTATTCAACAATAAAAATGGAATTCATTACTGATACACACAATAACACGGACAAATCTCAAAAACATTATTTTGAGCAAAAGAAGCCAGACACAAAAGAGTGCATACTGTGTGACTTCATTTTTGTAAAACTCTAGGAGAGACAAAACTACAAACAATGATATAAAACTGATCAGTGGTTGCCTAGAGTTGGTAGGGACAGAGGAAGTTGATTGGAAAGGAGTATCAGGAATCTTTTGGAGTGATGGTGTTTACACAGGTCAAAACTCATTAAACTGTATACTTAAAAAATGCTTTTTTTTCCTTTGTAAATTTTCCCTGAATAAAGTTGATTTTAAGAGGTAAAAAAAAGTGCGATAAGAAATACTGCGTAAATATTATTTCTTTTTATTTGACTTATTATTATTACTCCTTTTATACTTGCCAGCTGAGGGATGTTAATTAATTACTTCATTCAGTAAATATTGAGAATTCTGTTGGCCACACACTGGGGATTAAAACAAAATGATCAAAACAGCTCACTCTGTAGTGAGCAAGACACACATAAGCCAACATTAAAACATCATGTGATAATTGCTCAGAGACAGATGAGTCAGGGGCTGGGAGGGCCAGAGGAGCAGCATCTAAACCAGGTTGTGTTTGGGGAGTCAAACACAGGGTCCCAGTAAAAGGGATGCTTGCACTGATCCCCAAGGTCAGAACAAGAGCAAAGTAGGAGAGGAAGACAGAGATGTTTCAGGCTCCACTAGAGGCAGGCAAGAGCCCAGTGGATTGAGAGTCATAGGGTGTGGCTGTGGGGAGGTGATGCAAAAGGAGGCTTGAGAGCAGTGGGTCTCACCCTTCAGCTGTTTCAGAATCACCTGGGGGGTCTGTTTATAAACAGATTGCTGGGTACAGCTCCCAGTGTTTCTGATGCGCTTCATCTGGGTGGGGCCCTGGAATTTGCATTTCTGGCGGGCTCTGACAGGTGATGCTGATGCTGCTGGTCCGGAGACACCCTTTGAGAACCACTGCTCTTGCTTTAGAAGGGAGGTGTGGAAAGCTCCAGGTCTGTTTCCAACCATGGGGCCATGAAGTCCCAGCACTCAGAGAGAGTGGTTCATGTTAATGACAACAGAGACAGGGGTGAGTTTATTCCTTCCTTGGGGTCCCAATTCTTCTGTGCTGGGTCCATGGTGTTGAGCTTCCTTCCTTCCTAACCTCTTCCACTGCCACCCTCTGACATTGTAATATTGCCCTTGATCCAGAAATGGATCTGAACACTGCTTTCCCAGGTGTGGTAAGTTGAATTATGTACTTTAGAAAATTACAAGTTCATAATTGTTATCCATTCTTCTGTGTGTGAACCCATTGTAAAAGGATCTTCTGAAGAGGTTAATTTTAGTTAAGATGTGGTCAACTAAATCAGGTTGTGCCCTAATCCTGATCACTGGAGTCCTTTATAAGCAGCAGGAAATTCAGACAGAGAGAGAGAAAGCCACAGGGAGAGCCAGAAGCTGGAAGCCAGCAAGAACCTGGAAGAGAAAGGAAAG
The DNA here is from genome assembly GCF_015220235.1 of Choloepus didactylus. NCBI lineage: Eukaryota > Metazoa > Chordata > Mammalia > Pilosa > Megalonychidae > Choloepus > Choloepus didactylus. The sequence goes on from NC_051307.1 coordinate 166,726,898, forward strand.
GACATCGCCACATGTATCACCACATGACAGGAAAAGCCAGGGACCCAAAGATCTCCAGCAGCCAGCCCCAGAATACCACAGTCTTCCGGGAGAAAGCAGCGCCTTGCTGATGCCTCAGTTGTGGACTTCTCCTTAGCCTCAAAACTGTGAGCCAGTAAATTCCCATTGATTAAGCCAACCTATTGTATGATATTTGTTTTTGCAGCCAGATAATTAAGACACCAACCGCCCCCATCCCCATCTCCCCTCTTGTAAGAACACAAAACTTTTATGAGTTGTCACTGTGCTGGTAGATAATCCAGGAGTACTCCCACTTATCCCTCCAGATTCCATTTCTGCAGCCTCCATTCCTGACTTAGAAAAACCGTCAACTCTCAGTGAACTCCTTTCCTTCCCATATAAGGGGAGAAAAGAGGAAAGAAAAATGATTCTCTCCACCCATCCACAAACATCTGCCCTTTAACTTCCTGCATGTTATAAGCAAAACCAACTCTTGGTCCTTGGTTTCTTGGTTATATTGGTTCACTTACTCTGATAAGAGACAGTTTTTTAAGTCGTTGACAAATTAGAGACATTGGAATTGGAAGTTGGATTCTAGTGAAAGAGAACAGAGGGTAAGCTTTGTTTTCAGAATGATATAATTATTTTGGCCCATTTGAAACATTAAGTTCAACTGTACAAAACTGCCATTTTTTAGGTCCAAACAGTCAAATATCTGCTTTTTCATATGGTCCAACATAATTATATATCCTAATTATATTTAAGTATATATAATTTTACATACATCTTAATATTTATAAATAATTTAATTATATATATCCAATTATAAATCCTAATTTCATGAATATCCTAGTCATATATATAGTTTAATACACAATTACATATCTTTACTTACATATATGTGTATATATGTATGTGTATGTATCAGGATATATGTAAATTTACAATATATTTATATGATTAGACGATACACACACATACATGCACAGCCTGTAAAGAAAATCGGGGCTGTTGTTCTTTTGTGGTTGTAAGGAGGCTATGTGTGAATTTCTGAGAGCACACCACCCCCTTGTGTCTCAATGTGGAACTGCATGTGGCTATTGTAGCATGTTACCCGTGGAAGGGACTTGTGCACACTCATTTATTCAATAAAACATTTAACACCTACTATAAACCCTGCACTAGGCTAGATGCAGAGTACAATTATTTCTTGTCTGAAACCTCTTTGGGGCAATTTGGGGCAAATTAGCTCCATTCCCCAGGCAAAGACTGTAAAAGTCAGAAGCAGGCAGCAGGTGGCAAGTGAGTTGGAAATTAAGTGTCCCCTCCTAAGTGGGGCAGCCACTGCTCAGCTCTAGACATTTCCTTCAAGAAGGGAACATATTCCCAGTATTTTTTCTAAAAGAAGACAGAAATTCCAATGTTGGTGTGAAAATCCCTGATTTTAAAATAACTAAAAATTCTAATTATTTCTAAATACCGTAACCAACAGTGCACATTGGCAGGCTATATTCAGCCTTCATCTTGTCATTTTTGATGCACTGGTTGGTACCTTCTTTATCCCTTTCCATCAGTTAATTGTATCTCAGGAAGGAGAGGAAGTAAATCCTGACACCTGGGAAAGCAGTGGTGTGCAGAAGTAGACACAGCCCTCACCTCGTGGGGTTTCTGGCCATTTTGACTATTTCCTAATATCTATGTTCCTTCTAATAGCTACATTAAAAGAGAATATTCTAGACTTATAAAAAGCATACCAGTCTAGTGCACCCACCGACCCTGCTCTGGCACAATCTGCCAATCTGCCAGTCCTGAATCCCTGCAAGTCACGGAAGACAGACGGGTGACAAAGAGGAACTAAAAGGAGCCAGGCACATATAGTAACCCCTTTACCAAAGATGCTAAATATCTCTTTGATCACAGTTCACCATTCAAAGTGGGTGCCAGCATGGTAGAGGAAACCGTGCAGGAAGATACAGAGCAACCACACCTCATGCAGTGTTGGTAGCAGGGTTACCTACTCACCATGACTAGTCTCAGGAGAGTTTGGAACTAATAAAACTAAATTAGAACCCATTAGAATGGCTAAAATGAATAAGACTGTATGAATTTTGATGAGGATGTGGAGCAACTGGAACTTTCATACATTGCTGAGTGTGTAAAGCAGTACAAACACTTTGGAAAATTATGTGGTGGTATCTTCTAAAGCTGACCATATATCTACCTTATGATTCAGCAATTCTTCCAGGTAAAAAACCAAAAGAAATGAGTGCGTATGTCCACACAAAGACTTGCGTAAAATGTTCTCAGCAACTTTATTCATTATACCCCAAATGTTCATCCACAGTAGAATTGGTAAATAAATGATGCTATATTTATACTATTGAATATCATGTAGCAATTTTTTAAAAGAATGAAATGCCAATACTGATACATGCAAAACTTTAGATAAACCTCAAAGATATAATGATGAGTGGAAGAAGACTCAAAAAATACGTAGCTGTATGATTCCAATTATATGAAATTCAAGAACAGGTAAAACCAATCTACAGAGATGGACATTAGAATAGTAGTTCTCTCAGGGAGGAAGGAGGCATTGCCTTGGAGGTTACACAGGTGAGCCTCTGGGATGCTGGAAATATTTTTTATTTTTCTTGGGTGTAGTCAAATGGGTGTGCACAAATGTAAAATTTTATTGAGCTATAGGCATAAGACTTAAGCACTTCACTGAATATATATTAGGACTCAATAAAAAATAAAAATAAGATTAAACAAATTAGACTCCTTAGGGGCCTATGCAATTTGTCACCAGATGTATGAGCAAAATAAGTGGCTCTTTCTGAATTTTATATAAAATTTTACAGGCTATTTATCCTAAGAGCAACCCTGGACATGGGGAAGAAGACCTTGAAAGTGATCTATAAACTTGCCCTTCTCTGAAGCCCTTAAGAGAGAAAAGGCCGGATCTTGACTGATCTATCAAGCGAGTAAGGGATCAGGGCTCAGAGTCAGAAACTTTTCTGCTCACCTGGGTAGATATTTCCCCCACCCTCTTGAAGGAGACCTTCCTTGAAAGCTGAGAGTAATGGCAGTTGAAGAGGTTTTTAAGCATAACGGGGCAGACTCAGAGATGTGATGCTCATATCCTCCTTCAAGAAAAGACTCTCTGCCAGGCTGTATAGATGGTGCTTAGCTGAGAGCCTCCAGCTGCTACCCCTTCTGCCACTTCAGCTTTCCGGGCGAGGAAACTCTCTTCTTAGCCCTAACCCAGGACTGAGGAAGGCAGTGATCCCAGAGCCAGTCTATTACCACCTAAAGTGGAACACCCCTAAAGAACAGTATTTGCTCCAGAATTCCCTTTAGGCAGGAGGACACTTTGTCAGGCCTACATTGCAAGCTGGTGGCTCTCCCTTCCCAATCTTTTGTCCTCCCACTTTCTTTCACAAGTGTTATTCCCTAGTAAACCTTTAGACACCTGCCTTTTTTGGCCTCTCATTCCCCAAGAACCCAATATGTGACATATAACTAAAATCCCACCAAGATGTTGCTTGAAAACCAAATGTCAGAGTCTGATGAAATGTTTTAGAACAATGCTGCCAATAGAAATATAATGTTAGCCACATGCGTAATTTTAAATTTTCTAGAAGACACATCAAAAAAAGAAGAAACAGGTGAAATTAAATTTAATAATGTATTTTATTTAACCCAATATTCTTAAAATAGTTATCATTTCAACATGTAGTCAATATAAAAATAATTAATTTTTTCTAAATAATCACGACAGAGGGCAGAGATACCTGTAGCTCAGATGTGACCCCTGCCTTTGCCCTATGCTCTCCCCGGTGCTGCAGTTGTCACATGTACACCTGCAGGTCCCCTGTGGGTCCAGCACCGCCCACTCTCAGCTCACTGTCAGGGAAGGGCCCCTCCCTCCCCATGGTGGAGGATTTCCAGCCATGGACATGAAAATGCAGGAGAACAGGAGATGGTGCAGTTCACCCAGCTGGTCTATCATATGAGGAAAAATATAAACATATCAACCACAACTATTTTGAGTAAACACATCAACCACAACCTCACACTTAAATTCATACATTTTTAGCAGTATGAGAAAATTGAGACCATTAGGAACTGAAGAAAAGGTATTAGAGGATCAAAATCTATGTTATCTGTTGCTGAGAAACAATATTACCATTAAGTTTGTGGCTTAAAAAAAATACACATTTGTTTTTTCACAGTGTCTTGGGTCAGTAGTCCAGTCCTGGCTTAGATGGGTTTCTGCTTAGGGTCTCCCCAGGCTACAGTCTCATCTGAGGTTCAACTGGGGAAGAATCTGCTTCCCAGCTACTCAAGTTGTTAACAGAATTTAGCTCCTTGCAGATGAGGGAACCAGGGCTTCGGTTTCTTGCTGCCTGTCAGCCAGGGGACACCCTCAGCTCCTAGAGGCCACCTGCAGTTTCTTACCATGTGGAAATGTGGAGAGCAACCTTTCTTGCTTACTTCCATGATTTCTCTGTTATTTTCATAGACAGTTTCCTTCGTGTCAGCAACCACTTGTTGAGTAAGCGTGCTTGGGCTATATGGTAAATCCTGGGTGACAGAAAACTGAGTGACAGTCTATGCCTTAGGAAGGCATTAATGAGGTGTAGGGAGATAAATGATAAATACAGAACTATACTTGAAATCCATATCTGAAACATGCTAGACTAAATGTTGAAGCGGAATGCTCTGGAAGGGAGCTATCACATGGCGATATTTTTCCAGAAGTAGAAACCCTGGCAGCCAAAAGCATAATTCCATCTTTCCTTTCAGCATGTGCCCACACTCAAGCACCCTTATGCCACAGGCCTTTATATTTATCCCAAATACAAGTGCTCTTTAAACCCCCAAAATCCTTTTAATAGTTGGAAAAGAACAAATATGAATCACCTTTTTTTCCTGAAGGATTTCTTTTTTCTCTCAAAGTCAGTATTTTTCTTTCTACTTTATATTTTTCACCTCAACCTCATCTAATCCTAAAAACTTACATTTGATTTTATGGAAGTAAACTTTATACATTGCTATTTGTAAATATTATGTTCAGATATCAGAATAAAACAGCCCTAATTTCTTGAAGAATAAAAACTTGCCAATCAAACAGAAGCAAGCAAGTAGACATTCAAGCAACATCTCAAAATACTTAAAACAAAACAAAACTTACAATCTAGAATTCTGTACCCAGCGAAAAACACCTTTCAAAATAAAGAGAAGATAAAGACTTTTTGCAGACAGACAAAAGCTGGAAGAATCTGTCACAAGAAGATTTGCATGACATGAAACATTAAAGGAAAGCTTTCCGGCAGAGGCATATAGTACCAGATGGAGATATGGATCTGCACAAAAGGTTGAAGAGCACCGGAGATGGTAACTACATGGAAAAATGGATGGCCCTTTTCTCATGATTTAAAACTCTTTAAAAGATAATTGACTATTGGAACAAAAATAATAACAATGTAGTATATGGGCTTAAAGGTTATGTAAAAGTTGTTGACACTGAGTAAACTCCCCCAGGGTCGGTGAGTAAGGGAGGCCTGAGTAGGACAACACTATAGGAAAACTTCCTCAGAAAAGGCCAGGTGAGTTTTCATAGAAACAGCCTTAGGAGAGAGGGAAATCATAATCACCGGAAGCCCTTATGGTGCTGGTCTATTTGGAATCATCATCTCATGTATCCACATGACAGCCCTCATCTTTTAGATGAGGAAACAGAGGGTCAGGGAGAAGTAATCTAATATGACCATGATCACACAGGCAGGAGATAACAGAGTTGTGTTTATGTGACTCCACTGCCCCAGCACCTCCAGGTCAGGAGGCTCGTCTGAGCCAAAGGTAAGCTGGGGGTTCTGGCCAAGGACTGGAAACCTCAAAGATAGGTAAGATAGGGAGCTAGGTTAAAGCAGGGTCAGGCTGGTAAATGAAGAGAGTCTATGTCTTTCCTCCAAGAGGGGCAGTCAGAACGGTGACCCTTTGGGAGCCAGAAGAGATGTGCAGGCCAGATGGCAGGAAGTAACCAAGGCTGTGACCTGCAGGCGAGATGAGAACAGTGGGGCGTGTCCTCCACCGTGGTCGTGTGGCTAAAACACCTGACTCCTTCCCTTGGCCCTGGTTACCCGAGCCTCGGACTCAACATTTATAGAGCACTTGCTGTGTCCCGGTGCCTGCTAAGTCCTGCAAGGGAATATCTCAATTCTCCAGCCCCCACCAAGGTGGGGACTGTTACCTCCATATTTTTAAGACAAGTAGATTGAGGCTCCTGGACATGACGTGACTGACTCAGGATCATGGAGCTAGTAACTGGCAGAGCCAGGGTTCACTCCACGACAATTGGCTCCAGAGCTCACGCCATGGCCCCTGGTGAGGACAAGCATTCCCATCTGCCCCTTGTTGGGGTAACGGAAATAACCATCATCGTCCAAGGCCCCAGCCAGATCCCTTTTCATACTCTGTTTCATTTAGTCCACACTAGGACCCCCAATTTCAGAGGTGAGGTAAAGAGAGTTACACAAGGCCACACAGTTCAATTATCTTCCCCATTGAAAATAAAGACAAACTGGTTTTATTTAGTACCAGAGACTGGAAATGGAGTATCACTGTGAGCCTGCTGTGTGCTAGTTGTTTCACTTGCCTTATGCAGAAGTGCGCCCAGCACCCTGCGAGGTAGATAGAGCCGTGACTGTGAGCAAAGGCACGGTGTGGAAGGTCCTGGTCCCAAGCCCCACAGGGACAGGCGGTGCAGCTGGGATTCCAGGCCGGGCCTGTCTGGCCTCAAGCACTTACAAGTCACTTCACTCTTCAATCTTTTTTTTTTTAATTCTTCAGTTTTTAAAAAATAGAAAACAACAATGCAAATGCAGTGGGAGTTCCCTTTACTACCCCATCCCAGACCCATTCCCCTCCTCCTCCAGAGGCAGCTGCCCTCCTGATATTGGGGTGCATCTTTTCTATCCCAGTTTATATATTTTTACCACATATCTATGTAATCACAAATGATACATAGGGTGATTTTGTGGGAGTTCTTTAGCAAGTATATGTTATACTACAAATTATGCAGCTGAGGGCAGAAAACCAGCCAGCAGCACAGTTCGTACTGTATGTAGGACGCGGTGTTGACACGGGTGTCCCCACTCCCTTCCCTGAACTGCCATGTGGCATCCCACACTGACAGGCCTACGGTGGTTTTTAAAACCTGTTTTTTTTTGTTTTTTTTTTTTTGTTGTTGTTGTTTTTTTTTTGCAGTAGTACCACTTCAAAGCAAATCTCAGGTGGCAGTCTTATCCATAAACCAGGGGGACTTGGAAGTTGGAGGTGAGGGATGGCTGACACCACGTCTTCCGATGCGGCACAGAGATCCCTTCTCAGAATCCCCTGGGACCAAGCAACCGGAGTAAGACCAGGCGTGAAGACACAGCAACCAAGCAGTCGGGACTCTGGGACCTGGGTGAGCTTGAGGAAATCACCTCATCTGTCAGCCTCAGGCTTTCATCCATGACATGTGCTCAGGACAGTGAGAAGGATCAAATGAGGGAGAATTCATAGAAAGCTTCCCACACAAACCCTTCCAGGCCGTCACTTAGCTGTGGATATTATTATTAGCTATGGTTACTCAAAGAAAAGAGTGGGCCATCCCAGAGATGCTGAATTTAATTCAGTGATTGGAAAGACCAGTTCTGGACCTAACATACTCTGGGTTCCTGGGGAAACAATGATGAATCAGGCATAGACCTGGACTTTTTGGGGGAACTTTCCTCAGCACATTCAATGTCTAAACAGAAGGGCTGGATGAAGAGGTCTATTCTGGGTTCTGCGAGAGCTTGGGGGCGGAGGGCAGTCCTAGGCCCTGGGACAGGTCAGTGAAACCTGTGCAGAGAAGCAGGGCTTGGCTGAAGCCTTAAAAAGAGCTCTGACCTGGGGTTGGGAGCTGGCTCTTTGGCTCTGCTGCCCCCACAAGCTGGGGTCATCACAAACCTCCAGGCACCAGGATCAAACCCTGCAGTGTTAAAGGCCCTGACTACAGAACCCCAGGCCAGGGCACGGTGCACCAAATCCCTCGTTTGTTCTTGCTCCTGAGTTCTCAGGCAACAGAGCTAATCTCTGTGCCTCAGGTTCTTAAGCAATAAAATGCAGGGAAGGGTCTGGTTGTTGTAAAGATTAAATAAGACTCTTCAGTCTAACCTTGGACACTTCCCAATGGCCAAGTCTCAGGAGGAAGAGTTGGACTTGACGCGTCGCCTGACCCTGGAACCCTTGCTTCCAGTGCAGAGTAAAAGGCAAATCTGAGCAAAATGCATCATGACGAGTTCTGTAAATGATTCTGAGGGCCTATTAAGTTCCAGCACAGGGGAGGCAGCAATGTCCGAAAGAGTTAATGATCTCTACCTTAGTGGAAAAAAAGAAGTAAAATATTTATGATGTCAGATAACAAGTGCTATTGAGAAAACAAGATAGGTGGATAAGGGTTCCAATGTCAAATGCGAGTGTCAGGGAAAGCCTCACTGAGAAGGTGACATTTGAGCAAAGATCTGAAGGAGGGAAGAAGCCACGTGGGCATCTCTGGGGAATGCTCCTGGGAGAGGGCACCGTGAGTGCAAGGCCCTATGCAGGCTGCAGCAGATGGATTTGAGAAGCAGTGAGGGGCCAGTGTGGCTGGACAGCATGGTCACACTGGGATGGGAAGAAGATAGAGAAGAGATGGAGAGGTAGGGGTGGAAGAGATGACATCAGGCCTGTGGGTCTTGTGAGGATTTGGCTTTACTCCCTATGCTGGTTTGAATGTATTATGTCTCCCAGGAAAGGCCATATTCTTTGATGTAATCTTGTGTGGGCAAATGTATCAGTGTTGATTAGATTGTAATTCTTTGAGTGTTTCTGTGGAGATGTGCCCCATCCAATTGTGGGTGATGACTCTGATTGGATAGTTTTCCATGGAGGTGTTACTCCACCCATTCAGGGTGGGTCTAAATTAAATCACTGGAGCCATATAAATGAGCTGACAAACAGAAGGAACTCAGTGCAGCTGTGAATGACATTGCAAAGAGCAACTGAGAGTGACATTTTGAAGAGGAGCTACAGCCAAGAGGAACACTTTGAAGAAAGCACAGGAGCTGCAGATGAGAGACAGTTTGAAGATGGCTGTTGAAAGCAGACTCTTGCTCTGGAGAAGCTGAGAGAGGACAAATATCCCAAGAGCAACTAAGAGTGACATTTTTGAGAAACTGCAGCCTAGAGAGGAACGTCCTGGGAGAAGGCCATTTTGAAACCAGAACTTTGGAGCAGATGCCAGCCACGTGCCTTCCCAGCTAACAGAGGTTTTCCGGACACCATTGGCCATCCTCCAGTGAAGGTACCTGGTTGTTGATGACTTACCTTAGACACTTTATTGCCTTAAGACTGTAACTTTGTAACCAAATAAACCCCCTTTATAAAAGCTGATCCCAATGAAGCAAGAATCATTATGGAGTTTTCAACAGAAAATGGAATCTTCTGACTTTTAAAAAAATCCCCCCATCTGCAGTATTGAGGGTAGTCCATAGGAGGGTTAAGACAGAATCAGGGAGAACTGGGAGGGGGCTGTGGCAGTGATAAATATCTATACAAGGCAGAGTAGGTAGCCAACAGAATTTGATGAGATTGGGGAAGGTGGTGACATTCAAGCCAAGTCTTCCACGCATTCAGCCTTTCCACAAATGTGTTCATTCAGCCTCTGATTGGGGTCTGGATTACTGTGGAGAAAAAAGATGGTCCCTGCCCCCTGAAGCTCACAGGGAGCAGTTTTGCATCATGAGATTGGACTTCACCAGTCAAACAACTCCAGGAAGTGGGAGTGCAAAGGCACAGAAGGAGCTACGGAGGAATGGCTGGCAATGAGTTAAGAACCTGAATGAGGGTCTCCAGAGCCAGTGTGAGCAGCTTAGCCTCTGCCTCCACAGCAGCATCTTCATCTTAACAACTAATATCTTGGCTTAGAACTCAGTGAATTGCAGAACTGGTGCCTTCCCTGGGGCCTTGCTTCATGTTCCTCAACGTCAGGGGCTCCTCCCTCCCTCCAGTGCCTCCAACCCTCGCATGATCCACACTAGACCCACCGGAGTGCAGCGGCTATCACCCTCTGCCCACGGGAAGGCTCTGGCTTCTGGACCCCTCTTATGGCAGAAACAAAGGAAACTTTATAAGTACTCCAAGATCACAGGAATGCTTGAAGGGAAAGGCTCTGAAACCCAAACTCCCAGTCTCACCTCCAACAGCCAGGGAAGGAGTTGAGAAGCATTTCTCAGCTGTCAGCCACCAGGGAGAGGAATACAGTTTCCCCAAAGACTTCTGGAGCTAGCAGGCTTCTACCCCCGGCCAGTTGAGCCCTTTGCCCTTGGGATGAGAAGTCAAAGAAAGTGATTCTTTTTTACTTTTGAGATTTGTTTGTTTTAACAAGCAAGGCTCCCAAGGTTCTGAGACCCTGAGAACTGGTTTGTGGTTGGGATGCCATCAGTTTTTGTGGAGAATCTGTTGTGGCACATGTGTGAAAGAGGTCCGAGGCCTGTCAACCAGCTCAGGTCAGGTGCACGCTGGCAGTGGCACAAACACCTGTCACCTTCAGGAAGCCAGAACAGATTTATTTCTATGATCTACCCAGGCTCACAAAGACAGCTGCTTGATTGGCACCTCCAAGTTGATGCGTCACACACATCTCAAACTGAGTGTAGCCAAAACAATTCATGATTTTCTCTCCAAAACATCCTGCTTCATTCCCCAGTCTTCCCCATTTCTGAAAAGGCCTCTACCAGGGCCCTTTTGCTGAGGTCCCAATCCTAAGAGCCCTCTCCATTAGCTCTCCCCTACCCTCACCCCATATAGTCAGCAAGTCTTTTTGGCTTCACCTTTAAAACAGATCCTGGGAGATGGAAGAAGATGGCAACATAGAGAGGAATGGAAGCTAGTTTGTCTCCCTGGAACAACTAATAAACAACCAGGAACAACAAGGAAATAATCTGGAATAACTGCAGGGGGACAAGCATCATACACCAATCTGAATTGGGAAGAATGCCCAAGATCACAGCATAAAATCTGTAAGTGAAAACTGCGGATCCAGGCCAGGAGCCCCCTCCCCCCATGGCCTGAACTGCAAAGCCTCCCTCCCAGTGCTAGAAAGCAGCTCTCTCTGACCAAGTGAATACAGCTTAGCTGAGCTCCAACTGGGGTTTTAATTAACAAATGTAGACTGCTCAATACAATCTACAAATCCCCAACAAGCAGACAGAGGCTTTTGGTGATGACTGAACTTGGAGAGCTAGAGGGTGGTTGTGGACTGGCCCTGAAGGGGACTTTCTTTCCCTTTTTTGGCTCAGTGGAGAAAGCCTCAGCCATTTTCAGTTTCCAGTGCTCTGACCCAGGCAAGGGTGGAGATAGCACAGGCAGAGAGTCTATTCAAATGCTAATGAATTCTCGCTAGGTGGAGTATCTTCCCTAAGAGGAAAGAGGTGGGGCCCAGCTCTACTACCCGCCTTCCATTCAGAACAAGACCCCAGAGCCTGGAGGAAAACAGCCATGGGCCACACCTCCTTACACCAGGCTGGAGCTACAGGCTGACAGGCACCACCTGCTGGGCAGAACAGCACAGTGACTTGAGGCCTCACAGGGTGTACCAATATTCTAAGACACACCCTCAGGGAGACATGACATTATTGCCTTCTGGTCTGGGAAAACCTGATTGGGGTATCCAAGGAAACCAGATGCCTAGAAAACAGAAAACTACAACCTACACTAAGAAAAATGAAATTATGACCCAGTCAAAGGAACAAACTTACACTTCAACTGAGATACAGGAACTTAAACAACTAATACTAAATCAATTCAAAAAGTTTAGGGAAGATATGGCAAAAAAAGATGAAGCGTATAGTGAAAACACTGGACATATATAAATAGAAATAGAAAGTTCGAAAAAACAACTGGCAGAATGTACAGAAATGAAAGGCACAACACAAGAGATGAAAGACACAGTGGAAACATACAACAGCAGATCTCAAGAGGCAGAAGAAAATACTTAGGAACTGGAGAACAAGGCACCTGAAAGCCTATACACAAAAGAACAAATAGAGGAAAGAATGGAAAAATATGAGCAATGTCTCCAGGAACTTAAGGACAAAATGAAATGCAGGAATGTACATATCATGGGTGGCCCAGAAGGAGAAGAGAAGGGAAAAGGGACAGAAGCAATAATAGAGGAAATAATCAACAAAAATTTCCCGTCTCTTATGAAAGACATAAAATTACAGATCCAAGAAACACAGCATACCCCAAACAGAATAGATCTGAATAGGCCTACACCAAGACACTTAATAATTAGATTATCAAACATCAAAGATAAAGAGAGAATCCTGAAAGCAACAAGAGAAAAGCAATCCATCACATACAAAGGAAGCTTGATAAGACTATTTGCAGATTTCTCAATAGAAACCATGGAGGCAAGAAGGAAGTGGGGTGATATATTTAAGATACTGAAAGAGAAAACCCACCAACCAAGAATCCTGTATCTGGCAAAACTATTCTTCAAATATTAGGGAGAGCTTAAAATGTTCTCTGACAAGCAGACAATGACAGAATTTGTGAACAAGATACCTGCTTTACAGGCAGCACTAAAGGAAGCACTGCAGACAGAAAGGAAAAGACAGGAGTGAGAGGTTTGGAAAACACTTTTGGGAGATAGTAGCACAGCAATGTAAGTACACTGAACAAAGATGACTGTGAGTATGGTTGAAAGAGGAAGGTTAGGACTATGTGGGACACCAGAACAACAGAGGAAAGATAAAGACTGGGACTGTATAACTCAGAGAAACCTAGGATGCTCAATGATTGTAATAAAAGGTACAAATATGTTTTTAAACGAGGTAGAACAAATGAATGTCAACATTGCAAGGTGTTAAAAATAGGGTGGTGTTGGGGGGAAAATACAATCAATGCAAACTAGAGACTATAATTAACAGAAACATTGTATTATGCTTCCTTTAATATAACAAAGACAATATACCAAAAAAGTAATTAATAAAAAAACAGATTCTGACTTTTCATTTTCATCAAAATCTACTGCTCTTAACCTAGTCCAACCTTCTCAGCCTCATCAGGATGCTCTCTCCAGCTTCCACACTGACCTCCCTGCTGCCACTCTCAACTCTCTACAATCCGTTCTCTATAGCTGCCAGAGAGATGTGTGAAAATTGAAATCATATCACCCTCTGTTTTAAAACACTGCAGTCATGTGTCTCCTCTCTTTTTATTCTTATCAATTTTATTGATCTACTCAAAGAAGCAGCTTTTGTTTCCATTGGTTTTCTCTATTGTTTTGGTTTTCTACTTCATTGATTTCCTCTCAGATATCCTGCTTACTTTCAATTTAATTTGTTCTACCTTTTCCATTCTTAGAGTAGAAGTTACAGTCACTGAGTTGAGCCCTTTCTTCTTTCCTAATATAGGGGTTCATTGCTACAAATTTTCCTACTGATGTCATTTTAATTTAGTTTCAAATACTTTCTAATTTCTCCCTTTTATTTCTTCTTTGATACATGGGTTTTTCAGAAGTGTGTTTTTTAGTTTCTGAATAAGATTTTCCAAACTCTTACTGTTGCTAATTTCTTACTTAATTCCAAAATGGTCAGGAAACGTACTTAGAATGACTTGAATCTTTTTAAAATTGAGAATTGTTTTATGTCCTACAATATGGTCTATCTTGGTAAATGATTGATGTGTACTTGGAAAGAAGGTATAATTTGTTGTTTTTAAGTGAGTGCTCTATAAATATCAATTAGATCAATTTGTTTGACAATTAGATCAATTTTTTTATCTACTTATACTATCAATTACTGGGAGAAGTATTGAAATCTCCAACTATGATCGTGGTTTTGTCCATTTCTCCTTTCAGTTGTTTTTGCTTCATGTATTTTGAAGCTGTTCTTAGCTACATAAATGTTCACAATTATTATGTCCTCTTGATTAATTAACACTGTATCCCTGTAAAATGACCTTGTTTATTCCTGATAAGAATCTTTGCTCAGAAATCTACTTTGATATCAATATGGCCACTCCAGCTTTCTTTTGATTAGTGTTAGCATGACATATCTCTTTTCGTTCTTTTATGTTTAATCTTTTTCTTTTTCTTCAAAGTGTATTTATTTTAGGCAACATGTAGATGAGTCTTGCTTCTATACCCAACCTGACAATCTCTGCCTTTTAATTGGGTGTGTAGACCATTTAAGTTTAATGTGATTATTGATAGGGTCAGGTTTAAATCCACCATTTTGCTATTTTTGTTCTATTTCTCTCATCTTTTGTTTGTTCCCTTTATTTTCTCTTTTTTCTTTCATTTGGGCTAAATTTTTTTTTCAATTTTATCTCATTGGTTGACTTATTACCTGTAACTTTTTTTATTGTTATTTTAGTGGTTGCCTTAAGCTTCATAGTATATATCTTTAACATATCACCCCTGCCTCTGTTCTCATTAACATGAACCACTCTCTCTGAGTGCTGGGACTTCATGGCCCCATGGTTGGAAACAGACCTGGAGCTTTCCACGCCTCCCTTCTAAAGCAAGAGCAGTGGTTCTCAAAGGGTGTCTCCGGACCAGCAGCATCAGCATCAACTGTCAGAGCCCGCCAGAAATGCAAATTCCAGGGCCCCACCCAGATGAAGCGCATCAGAAACCCTGGGGGCTGTACCCAGCAATCTGTTTATAAACACACACCCGAGGTGATTCTGAAACAGCTAAAGGGTGAGACCCAGTGCTCTCAAGTCTCCTTTTGCATCACTTCCCCACAGCTACACCCTATGACTCTCAATCCACTGGGCTCTTGCCTGCCTCTAGTGGAGCCTGAAACATCTCTGTCTTTCTCTCCTACGTTGCTCTTGTTCTGACCTTGGGGCTCAGTGCAAGCATCCCTTCTACTGGGACCATGTATTTGACTCCCCAAACACAGCCTGGTTTAGATGCTGCTCCTCTGGCCCTCCCAGCCCCTGACTCATCTGTCTCTGAGCAATTATCACATGATGTTTTAATGTTGGCTTATGTGTGTCTTGCTCACTACAGAGTGAGCTGTTTTGATCATTTTGTTTTAATCCCCAGTGTCTGGCCAACAGAATTCTTAATATTTGTCAAATGAAGTAATCAATTATCCTCACCAGTGGCAACTTTAAAAAGAGTAATAATAATAATACATTCTTTTCTGCCTATCGTGGCTAAGTCCCAGGGCAGAGCTATTTCCACCAAGCCCCCTGCAAGTCTGAATTTCACAACTCTGCTTTGCTTCTTCTGATTATGAAGCTATTTGTAGGAAGGGAGCCAAGGGATTCATTCAACAATCAACAGCAAGGTCTGCCTGACCATGGTAATGTGTGCTGACCAGTGTCTTCTCAAGCTCATCCTTCTTTCTGGGTCTGCCCCAGCTCTCCATGTGGGTGGCTTCCGATATTGCAAGATGAGAGCATTTTGACCAACCAATGTTCTTAACATTGGAGAAATTCTACAGCATGAAATGTCACAGACCTGGCCTAAAGTGGAGGTGCAATTGCACGTCTCTGGCAGAAATTCAGAGAGATAGCCTGTCATGAGGCTCCACTATCAAACCCTCAAGGTTTGGGGGATAATTCATAATTGCAGGATACAAGATCAATACACAAATATCAGTTCTGTTTCTACCTAGCAACAAACAATTAGAAATTCAAATTAAATAAGCAATCAATATTATTTAAAATAGCATCAAAAATATGAAATGTTTACAGTTAAATTTGTCAAAAGACATGCAAGACCCATACATTGAAAAATACAAAATACTGCTGTGAGAAACTAATGAAGAACTAAATAAATTCAGGGATTTACTATGTTCATGGATTGGAAGGCTCAAATTTGTTAAGATTATAGACATTTTAAAGTTTCAATTTACTTTTCCCCTGTCCTCTCCCTCTCTCTGTCTTTCTTTTTCTCTCTCATTTGTCTATGTATTTTCAATGTCTAGCTCTATGCCTGGTACAAAGAAGGCATTCAGTGTTCACTGAGTAAGTGCATAAGGAATAAGGATTAAATGTATAAGGAATAAATGAATACATACAGGAAGAGATCACAACTACCTGGGAGCGCTGGGAAAGACTTCCTTCAAGATGGACTAGAAATTCCATAAGCTGTGATGAGAAAAGGAATATTAGACATAAGAATCCTGGTAGAAGTAAGTAAAACTACAATCAGTCTGCTGCCGTAATCAGTTTGTAGAAAGCAGCGACTAGAAACACTTTGAGAATACGTCCTGAGCTAATATTCTTATGGACCTACTTTTTAGGTTGGAGTTGTTCAGGAATCCACACAATGCAGCGAGTCATGGTTTAAGTAGAGAGTTTAAGGTTTATTAGAGAAAGAAAGCAGGTGAGAGCCAGCAGAAAAGAAAAAAGAAAGAAAATGGCTCCAGCTCTCTGAGAGCAGCATTTTTTTAAAGGAAAAACCCATTTGGGGATGGAAGGGTGTTGGGGAGGAAGGGTGCCTGCTGAGTGTGTGTTCTGTGCCTTGACTGGGTGAGTGCTTATCAATTTCTGGGCTGATTGGTTGCTAGGGTTCTGAGCATTATTCTTCTTTGAAATGTAGCTGTGTTATTTATGTGGAGGAAGCAGGCCTTTTGGCTTGTTTGTGATTGTTCATCCTATGGGCATATCTGATCTTGCCTTGTCCATCCCCTGGGGTCTAGGTGCCGCTATGACTGGGATTTCTAAAACAGCCTTCAACCCTTAGTTTATGGTGCACCTGGTATCTACGAGATAAGCAGCAGGGCCCTGGATCAGACATTCCTTCTATATGTTAGACTCTTCTTTCTGGGGTCTGACACTACCCTTGGCCAAAGGATTGAGATTTCACTCTTCAGAAGCAAGATTTGGGGAGAAACCATAAAATATACTTAAGTAGGGGAGCTCACTCATTCAACATTTAAAAATATTGGTTAAGCACCTGCTCTGGACCAAAGCTTGTGCCCAATGCTGGTATAAAACTGGTTAAGATAGAAACCATCCCTGCTTCATCCCGGTAGTAAACACTGAGAACCGACTTTGGCCAGGCAGAGTCAAATTCTGTACATGTTCTTTACAACAGCCAAGTAAGATAGTTATTATTACTAACTTCTCCAAATGTGAGGAAGAATTAAAGAAATTAAGTAGCTTGAAGAAAGGAGTGGGAAGTCCCATTTAAATCTAGGCCAATAGACTTTTTAAAGAATTTTATCGAGGTATAATTTACAAAAATGAAATGGATACATTTAAAGTGTACAGTTGGATGAATTCTGACAAACGAATACATTTTGACACCGCTGCCATCAAGAGATAAAACATTTCCATCACCCCAAAGGCTCACTGATCTGCTTTCTATCACTACTGATATTTGTCTTTCCCAGTATTTCTTATAAATGGGATCATACAGTATGTTTCTTTGATTCAGCATGTTTTTTGCATTTCATCCATGTTGTTCCACATATACGAGAAAGAGGAAGATACTGATCAAATAATCACCAAGTTAAACATTTAATGACAACTGCATCATATTCAACCTAAGGATAAGTAGAAATCAAAGTATATTTTGTTTGTTAATTCAATAATACTGTACATAGGGCATATGTGTGGAAAATAAATGCGGTTAAAGAGTTTCTAAAAAGAACCTTATAGCCTCACTTCAGGACCCTAATTTTTTTAATCAATCCATATGATGTTGGGAGGTGCTCGTCCTCGCTTCTTCACGCCTACTCTCCTCACTTAGTGGAGGAAAAGCTCCGTAAGACACGTCTTCCCCTCCCCCCAAAAGTGTCAACAGAAACAGCCGCCGCGAGCACTACCACCTCCACGCAGACGGCGGAAACGTCCGCAGCTCGGACGTGACACCTCTTTCGGCTGCCCAATCCCTGGCGCCGCGGCGGTCACGTGCGCGCCGGCTAGCCTGCTTCGGATCCCACCCCGCCCACCTCCCAGCGCACCTCGGCTAGCGGAGCCTGTGCTGTCCCAAGCTTCACAGAAACGCTCGAGGGCCAGGTTGCGCTTGCGTGTTGCGGCCGGTGGGCGGGGCGAAGGCCGCGCTAGCCGCGGCTGGGCTTCCCCGTGGGCTGGAATCTCAGACCGCGCTGACCGGGAGCGGAGCGGTGGTGGATCCTGCAAGGCCTGCTTCCCAACTCTAGCCACCGAAAGTAAACTTTCCTCCAGTTTCCGCGGCGCTTCAAAGCCCTTGCCTCAGCTTCCGGGCTTGCCGCGGTCAGGGCCTCCCTCACACGAAACGGGTTTGGCGCCATGGACGCGACGGCACTGGAGCGGGACGCGGTGCAGTTCGCCCGGCTGGCGGTGCAGCGTGACCACGAAGGTCGCTACTCAGAAGCAGTGTTTTACTACAAGGTAGGGCCGGGGGCTGCCGCTTATGTCTGCAGCCATCATCCGAATCGGAGTTAGTCAGGGGCCTGAGGTCAAGGGCGGGGTCCAGGTGCCGAGTCGACGCAGGCCCACTTGGTCTTTGGTTTCTCCTCCTTTTCCTCCTCTCCTCTTCCTCCTCTTCAGTGCGGTCTCAGAGGCGAGGGGTGACCTGGGCCAAATACATCCCACGCCTGCCTGGCCTCCTGGGACTGGAAAGGTTTGACTGGGGCTTTGGAGTGACCACTTCTCTCATTTTAGTCGGCTGGCAGATGCCCACCATTTGATCTGCTTATGGCGGCAGGTTTGGGTAGTTAGTAGTTAATCCTTACTGACATTTGGCTCTGTTTTGTGAGTAGAGAAAATGGTCTGTGAAAGATACCAAAATAATGTAAGTTAATATATTAAAGTAAGAAATATTAAAAAGAAAGTAAAAATATTGAAAACTTTATGTGGCATTTGATGTGTAGCTTTGTGATTGCTTTTTTTTTTTGTGTGTATATATATATATATATGTATGTATTTACCAAACTTTGGCGAGTATGTTTATACTATTTTTAACCTGCTCTTTTCATTTGAACGTTTTTCCAACTCGCTAGGTTTACTCCTATAATATTCTAATAGCTGAATATATTCCATTATGTGAATGTGCCATCATTTATTTACATCTTCTGTGCATTCTGCTTCATTCTGTTTTTTTTCAGCATTGTAAGCAGTAGTACATTTATATCTTACCCTTATAGTTAATGCTTTGCACACTTCCTTGATATTTCTTTTGGTCGAGTTACTGGAGGCAGGGTTGCTGTATCATTTACCTTCGGGTCTTCCATCCTGAGGGTTTGCAGATACACCCCTCCAGCTCTAGCCAGGCCCTCCACGTCCTTGTAGAGATAGCTGTACCCTAGTGATACTGTCACCTTTACTTTTAGAAAGAATGTTAGACTTTGATAATGAATACAGTGGTAATAATTTTTTCCATAAAAGTATATATTATAAGTAATGTGTGATTTGCTTTTCTCAGATTAGTATTTTATTGCCTTCATTTTATAATCCACTTTGTATCAGAGACTTTCAGTGTGTTTCAGAATCATTTGTTTTGGACTTTTTTTTGATATTCTCACAAGGAGAGATCTCTTTAAAAATAAAACTATATTAGTTTTGTGAAATAACTTTGACAACTATAAGTTAATAGGTTTAAATAGTGCCTAAAGCACTGTGCAATGCTTCTTGTTTTTCCATGGGATCACATACATGTCACTTAGGAAGAATTTTTCATCCTTAAGAAAGTGGTTGTACGTCTAGGAACTATTTATGTGAACTTTATCAGACATTTAGTGTTTTCTGTCCTGATATTGTTCTATAAAGGATTCCTTAAGTGATAGTCACTTTTGAGTATAAATGAAATGAGTAAGGTAAAATTCATACCAATAATTTCAGAACTTGATTTCTTTTAAGCAAGATAATTCCTTGAAAATACATGATAATTGAAGGAGTAACATATTTATATATTACATTCAGTTTATTGAAGTTAAGAGTAGTTATAATGTATTTAGATAAATATGGTACATAAAATACTATAATGGTCACATATAAAATTGTATTTCCTCCTCTGAAATACCTGAATTACAAAATCTGAGTAAGTATCCTTTCTACCCTATAGACTTTAGGCTGAATTTCCATTTGGGTCAATATTGCACTCTTTTTACTGATATTTTTTGGTCCAATAAAACAATTCCAAGAGTAACTAGATTCAAAAGTGATGTTCAGTCTTCTTGACCAAAAGGGGGATGTGAAAGGAAATGAAATAAGCTTCAGTGGCAGAGAGAATCCAAAAGGAGCCGAGAGGTCACTCTGGTGGGCACTCTTACGCACACTTTAGACAACCCTTTTTAGGTTCTAAAGAATTGGGGTAGCTGGTGGTGGATACCTGAAACTATCAAACTACAACCCAGAACCCATGAATCTCGAAGACAGTTGTATAAAAATGTAGCTTATGAGGGGTGACAGTGGGATTGGGAAAGCCATAAGGACCACACTCCACTTTGTCTAGTTTATGGATGGATGAGTAGAAAAATAGGGGAAGGAAACAAACAGACAAAGGTACCCAGTGTTCTTTTTTACTTCAATTGCTCTTTTTCACTCTAATTATTAATCTTGTTATTCTTGTGTGTGTGCTAATGAAGGTGTCAGGGATTGATTTGGTTGATGAATGTACAACTATGTAATGGTACTGTGAACAATCGAAAGTACGATTTGTTTTGTTTGACTGCGTGGTATATGAATATATCTCAATAAAATGAAGATTAAAAAAAAAAAAAGTGATGTTCAGTAGGTGGTTTCTTTGGATCCATACAGTCAGTTAGGCATGAGGTCTTTTCTCTGGTCCTTCTAGGTGGTAGTGTTGGTAAACTTCCCAGAATGTTTTTGAGGAGAATGGAAGCTCTTCTTCACTTGCCATAGGATAACTGGCCCTATATAGGGAAGAATCCAGGTTTTCTTAATTAAAATAAGTTTATTTCATGTAATTGAAATCTGCTTTAAAGTGGTCACTCTCCAACAGTCTTATTTTCTGCTGGAGAAAAATCTTTTCCTTCCACTGTGAGATCTTTAACCTTTAATATTATTATTTGTTTTAATGTTTTTAAGGCTCAGTTCGCCTTTGCAAAATGTATATTTTTAAGCCTGAGCTATTGCATAAGAGAACCAGAAAACATGTAAACCACAACTATTCTAAAGAAATGTTTATAATTCCTCATACTCAAATTCATAAATTTTCAACAGTATGAGAAATTGAGAGCATTAAGAACTGAAGAAAAGGTATTGGAGGGTTATATAACTCATATATTTTATGGAGAATATTGCTGTTATTTTAAAGTTTATTCAGACTTTCTTGCTTTGTGAAAACCATTTTGAATTAGAAAGTAGTAAAGAAAATTCAGATTGTTACACATCTATTGGATTCCTTTAAATCCTTCTGTATTTTCAGGAAGCTGCACAAGCGTTAATTTATGCTGAGATGGCAGGATCAAGCCTGGAACATATTCAAGAAAAAATAAATGAGTATCTGGAAAGAGTTCAAGCTCTGCATTCAGCAGGTTAGTAAAGGACTATTAAACTTTTCACTGTATTTTTCTTTTCTTCTCTCTCATCACATCTTATTTTTTTCTCCTTTTTATCTTCATCTCTGGATCATAATCCTCACTCTCTTGCTGCTCATTCCCCTTTTGCTAATCACATCTTTAATAATCATAATATAGAAATAAATGATAAATTACTAAGAAGAATCTTAGCAGTTATATAATCCAGTCTCCTAATGTCCCAGAGGCCCATAGTGATTTTGCAGACAATTTGTCATTGGCAGTTGGAATTTGGATCCTGTTAGAATCTGCTTTTTAAGTATCTGCATATGTCCTTTCCTGATATTAAAAATAAGGGATTCAACTATATAATGGTACTGTGAGCAATTGAATGTACGCTTTGTATGACTGCATGATATGTGAATATATCCCAATAAAATTGAATTAAAAAAGGAAAGAAAAAAATAATAAGTGATTACTCCACTTCAGTGTTTAAAGACTTCAGCAGTAGGTTCACTGTCTCTTCTACCCAAGTCTTTTTCACCTCAAGACCTTGGCTAACCTCTTTTTTTTTTAAACCATTCTTGGAAAAGAAACAGAGACCTGGAACAACTTGTATTTTAATAAGCAGCATGGCAAGTGCTATGATAGACATTATACACAGGTTTAATGATAACAGTTTTGTTAATTTGAGGTAAGTGGTTCATGTCAAAATCTGCTGTTCACATGAGTAGAAAAGAAAATTGTTGCCTATTGACATTTTGTTTCAGAATTGCATTATTTCTTCCTAGAGGCTATTTTTGATGCAATTTCATTGAGTTATATTCATATACCATATAATCCATCCAAAGTATATAGTCAGTGATTCACAGTATCATCATATATTTGTGCATTCATTGCCACAATCAATTTTAGAACATTTCCATTACTCCAAAATAAAGAAAAAAATAAAAAAAGAATACCCAAACCATCCCATACCCCATATCCCTCCTATTATTTATGTATTTTTTGTCATCATTTTATTACTCATCTGCCCATAGACTGGGTAAAGGGAGTGTCAGTCACAAGCTTTTCACAATCACATTGGCAAATGATAAAAGCTATCTTCAAGAATCAAGTCTACTGGATTGCAGTTCAACAGATTCAGATATTTCCTTCTAGCTATTCTAATACACTAGAAACTAAAAATGGAATATCTGTATAATGCAGAAGAATAACCTCCAGAATGACCTCTTGACTCTATTTGCTATCGCTCAGCCACTGAAACTTTATTTTATTTATTTCTTTTCCCCCTTTTGGTCAAGAAGGCGTTCTCAATCCCACAACCAGGCTCATCCCTGGTATTCATGTCCCACGTAGGGTGGAGGGTAGTGAGTTTATTTGCAGAGTTGGCTGAGAGAAAGAGGCCACATCTGAGCAACAAAAGAGGTTCACAGAGGCTCTTTTTAATGCATTTTTTCTGTTACTGAAAAATATTCTAAGCAGCTTAGAGAAATCTTAACTTATTGAGCGTTGCCTAATGGACTTTGTGCTACTTTCCACCACTCATTCAGTGCTTTCCACTTAACATCTGAATAGGTATGAGAAGTTGTAAGCACATAGTTAGGATAAAGTAGACTTAATAATCAGATTTTTTGTTAATGACAATCTCCTTAAACAGGGTAGTTCACTTTAAGATGTGCTCAGAATTGTGTATGAAGGCCAGTGTATCAGTGTATGAGGGCCCACTTGATACAAAGTTATACCGATTCATGTATTCAAAATACAGTGTAATTCAAAGAAACTTCGTTTTCTTAACCAAGTAAATGAAGTTATTAAATTTAACTGTCCCATAATCAGAAAACCTACCTTGTTTTAGAAACCGTGTTTTCAAATAAAATTCTTTGAAGTATGGACAGTCATCTTCTATGCTTACTTGTTCCATGATTTCCCTGTTTTTTCCATAGATATTTCCCCCCTCGT
This sequence comes from Choloepus didactylus, assembly GCF_015220235.1. Lineage (NCBI taxonomy): Eukaryota > Metazoa > Chordata > Mammalia > Pilosa > Megalonychidae > Choloepus > Choloepus didactylus. Next base: position 166,750,369 of record NC_051307.1, read on the forward strand.
TTCAACAACCTTTTATTGAGTTCATGTTTGAGCTTTATGGTAAGTACTGTGTAGTACAGAACTTGAGTGATGGTCCATCCCCTCAGGAAGCCTTAATCTGGTGTGGAGAGATAAAAGTATAAACATTAAACCATCATAATAATCTGTTTCTGAAACATGTTAGACCAAATGTTGAAGCAGAATGCCCTAGAAGGCAGAGTTATGGTGATCCTGTTTCAAAAACAGAAACCCTGGTAACCAGAAGAATAATTTCATCTTTCCCTTCGTATGTGCACATACTCAAACACCTTATGCCTTAGGCTCTTTAAACCCCTGTATTCCTTATAACATTTAGGAAAATACATGATTCACCCTTTTTTTCCTAAAGGATTTTTAAAAATTCTAACTCTGTATTTAAACACAGCTAAACTTAAAAAATTATGTTTGACTTCTTGGGAAGTAAACTCTAAGCATCGCTGTTTGTAAATGTTAAATCAGAATGTGATAGCTCTAATCTCTTACAGAATAAAGACTTGCCAGTGAAACAGAAGTAAAGTTCAAAAAAAGATTCAAAAAAGATTTTTTAAAGCATAACATACCTTTAATTGTTTTGTCATTTTTTTTTTTTTTGACTCATTTTGTTTAACAATTGGGGTACAATCCATGGAGAATAAAATGGTTTCCATATTACATATTTTCTTATTTATTGTTATTTTAAGAGTTCTTTTGCAAATAAAATATTGTTCAGATCCCCAGTTTTTAAAAGAGTCTGTTGACAGTTAAGAGACTCTTGAGAGATAAATTGACTTTTGAATGGGAAAAGGCAACACAGTTGAGTATCATCTGTGTAATATAAAGAGCTGAAGACTTGGAATTAAAATATCTGAGTTGAGTCCCTACCCTGCCACCGATAACTAGGAAACCTCAGTCATTCTCAGTTAGGAGCAGTTTTACCCTGCAAAGTATATTTGGCAATATCTCGGGAGATTTCTTGGTTTTTATAACTGGAGGTTGTTACTGGCATCTGGTTGGGTAGACGGTAGGGATATTGCTCACCATCCCACAACAAAGGATTATCCAGTCCAAAATGTCAGTAGTGTCAAAGATGAGAAACCTGGGCTACATATTTTAGCATTTTTAAACTTTTGTGTCTTCATTTTATAAATGGGATTAGTACATACTTCAGAATTGTTATGAATGTTAAATGTTTAAAAAGCATTGCTACATACCTTTAAGAGACGAGCAAAATGTAGTTAATGAAGCTTTTTTTAATAATAGCTTTATTGAGATATAATTCACATTTTAGAAAATTCTCCCTTAAAATATACAGTAGTGTTTAGTATATTCTCAGAGTTGTACATCCATCGCCACTATCTAATTTTAGTACATTTTCATCACTCCAAAAAGAAATCCCATTTCCATTGGCAGTCACTCCCCATGCATACCCCTAGTCTCACCCCCAGGCCCTGGCAACCACAAATCTGTTTTCTCTCTCTGTGGATTTGCCTAGTCTGAACATTTCGTATAAATGGAATCACATATATGATCTTTTGACGCTAGCTTCTTTCACTTAGCATGTTTCCAAGGGTCATCCATATTTCAGCAAATATTAGTACTTTATGACCAAATAATATTCCACTGTATGAATATGTACCACATTGGTTTATCCATTCATCATTTGATGGGCATTTGGGCTGTGTCTACTTTTTAGCTGTTGCGAATAATGCTACTTTGACCATTTCTGTGTAAGTTCTTGTGTGGGTGTATGTTTTCAGTTCTGTTGGAAATATACCTAAGCATGAAATTGTTGAGCTATGTGGTAACTCTGTTTAAGTTTTTAACGAACTGTTAAACTTTTCTAAAGTAGCACCATTTTATAATTCCAGCAGCAATGTGTGAGGTTCCCAGTTTTTTTCACATCCTCAGAAAAACTTGTTTTTGTCTGACTTTTTAATTTTAGCCATCCTAAATAAGGGTTTGAAGCGATATCTCATTGTGGTTTGGATTTGCATTTTCCTGATGTCTAATGATGTTGAGCATCTTTTTATGTATTTATTGGCTATTTTTGTATCTTCTTTGGAGAAATGTCTTCAGATCCTTTGCCCATTTTTTAATTGGGTTATTTGTTGAGTTATAAGAGATCTTTATATATTCTGTATGCAAATCCCTTATAGGTATTTACTTTTATATTAAAAACAAATGACACTTATTTGAAAGAGCAGTAAAAATATATGATAGTTTATTCTGGACTTAGATAAACAAGAAACATGGCAGGAACTTTATCATCTGCACTGAATATTTTATATAGACAATTATTATCTATACTGAGAGAAAAAAAAGTAAATACTGTAAAACATACTGGAGTCCCTTTAGATTTAGCATTTTTCAAGTTTTCGTTTATTTTTGGAAGTGTGTGTGAGGAGGAATTCCTGTGTTTTATTTTTCAAATGAAGGTAATATTGGTAGGGAGAGAGGGAAAAAGGTTTCAAAGTAAATAATACATTTCTAATATTGTCGCTGATGTCTATTGCATGATGAGTTAAACAATTGGAAAAATTTTTTTAGGCCTTGAAATTAAAATTGATGATGAAAAGAACTAATTAGTTTTTAAGGATTTCTTTTTTTTATTTTGCCAAGGGTTTTAAATGAAGGAGTTGAATTTTGGTGAAGAATGTCTTAAATGTATTAAAATGGCACATTGCTCTCTGGATATGTTTAGGTAATATTCTTTCTATATATGCTTTTTTCTGTATCCTAGTTCAGTCAAAGAATGTTGATCCTTTGAAATCAAAACATCAGTTGGATCTAGAGCGTGCCCATTTCCTTGTTACACAAGCTTTTGATGAAGATGAAAAAGAGAATGTTGAAGATGCCATAGAATTATATACAGAAGCTGTGGATCTCTGTCTAAAAACCGTATGTGAGGCTAGAAGTTAAATTTGGTGGAATTATACTAAGAAATTTCTTCCCTTACCAGTGAATTTTACTTAACAACTGGTTGAAGACAAAAATTATTCTAGCATTACAAATGCATTTATGTTACTCCTCATTAAAAAAAAATGGATTTTAACATTTTGTTTAAAAAAATTTGACAATATTTGAATCATTAAGCTTTTTTTAAAAGTTACAGGTACTACTTTTTAACCCTTTTTATACCTTGTTAGCTAAAATTAACTTATTTTAGGAAGAATTTACAAAAAAATTTTTTCCAAATTCATGTACTAAAAAATAAGATTGATTGGCTTTATTAATTTGCAACATAAAATTTTTATGCTGAGTTGCTTTTACTGCTCCCTGAGGAGCTCTGGTTGGGAGTCTTAGCTTTAGCAGGGGGCATCTAGCGCATAACAGAGCAGTGCATTTGATAGGACAATGCGGTGAAGGGTTGGAGAGTATTCTCAGTATTGGTCAGAGGACTGGCTTTATTGGCCAGGACCTATACCTAGCTGATTTCTTTAAGTACCCGAGTCCACAGTGGTCTTCTGAGGTTCCTGCCTCTCAACCTTCCATGGCACCGTGGTCGTATAGTTGTAGTCCAGTTAGCACCTTTCCATGTTAAGTGCCCTTAATGTTTACCTCAATGATAAGTTTTCAACATTATTTTAAATGATACTTTCAAAATATCATTTGAAAGTATGTCTTTGTTTAGTCATAGTTTCAAGAAATGTAATGTGCATTGTAAATTTTTTTACTTATAAATATTATGAATCAACCAAATTTTAAAAATAATTATGCTTTAGAAGGTCTGTCTCTTTCTTTCTCTTAAGTCTTATGAAACTGCTGATAAAACCCTGCAAAATAAACTGAAACAGTTGGCTCGACAGGCACTGGATAGGTGAGTTTTAGTCATTCACTTTCTTATCCATGGATGACTAGTACTGTGTTACTTACTATATAATAGTCTAAATTTGTGGTGGAGGCCACAGTAACAAAAGTACATCTGTAGACTGAGATCTAGAACAAGTCTGTCTTCTTTCTCTGAGCAAATTTACCTCCCTTCTCTAGTCCCTGCTTGAATCTCCATAAATAGCCAGTCAGGAAGTTTTTATTTTGTTTTTGCTATTTGTAAAACAGAAATGATTGGGATATTTGAAGTAGAAGTCTTGCCTTCTGTTTTGTAATCTCAGGCTTGCAAAGAGGAGAACTTCCAGAGAGACTTCTGGAGCTACTACTAGAGACAGAAAAATTGAGAATGAGACTATTTACAGCCATATGTATACCTCAGATTATAGAATGTGTTTACCATTTTCAAACCTCTGCTTAAATGTCTAATTTTCATTGAGGCCTGTCGTAACCATTCTATTTTAAATTCTACCCTCTTTCCAGCACTGTGATCCTGCCTACTCTCTACTCTTATTTTCTTTCCCATGATTCTCATGGATCTGAAGTTTATGAAATCTACCAATTTATTATGTTTGCTGTTATTGTCTGTCTTTCCTCCAATCTCATCCCCAAATGTAAGCTTGATGAGGGCTGAGAATTTTTTCTGTTTTATTCAATGTTGTAACCAGGGACCTAACAGAGTACCTGACGTATAGTGTATACGCAGTATGTATTTGTTGAAGAAATGAATTTACACAAGAGAATTATACCTCTTAAGGGAGTACAGTAGACAAAAGAAAAGGGTGGAAATTGCGTTTGTATTTATAGCATAAATTAATAAAATTATCTCCTAGGTAGCTCTATCATCTCCCTCCCAGTCCATTTTTTTTTAATTGAGGTATAAGTCATCCCTCCTTTTCATCATCATCTACCAACCTCTAGTTTGTTTCTCCAAATTCATGAGTCATAGATAACTTTTATTACCTATTTGAATAACCCATCCGATATTTCTGAGAGCATCCAAAATTTGGAGGAGGGGCAGTATGTAAATCGGGAACCCCTTTGAGGATCTGTTGAAAATTAAGTATTCTCTCTCTAGGAAAAAATGTACCTAAAATTCTTTTTGCATGTAATTTCAGGGTGCTCACAAGACTTTTGAAGCTTTTATGTGGACCTCAGGTTAAGAACCTCTGTTTTGTAGATTTTTTGGTTCTTCAGCAGAACAAAAGTCAAAACTTCTTTGCATATCACACAAGATCTTCTGTAATCCAACCCCCGCCTTCCTCTTTAGTCCCAGCTCCTGCTGCCTCTCATTTGTACTTTTCACGAGGGCTACATCCATTCTTTGAAATTACCTTAACTTGCTCTTCTGTTTTATACTTCTGTGCATTTGTGCATGCTGTTCTCTCTTCCCTCTACGTAGAATGCTTCCTCACTCCCCAGATGAACACCTCTTCAGCTCAAGCATCAATTCAGAGAAACTTTTCTTGATTCAGCCTTTCCTCCCAGTTCGTTAAGTCAGTGTCTTCTGTATGTTCACTCCCATGTAGTACTTCCATCCTTGCAGCTTTCAGTTTTGATACAATTACTTGTCTCACTTTCCCCATAAAACTGTTAAGTATCTTAAGGGTAGGGATTGTATTTTATATATTCTTGTATCTCCCTTACCTTGCATAGTATCTGACATTTGATAAGTGCTTACTTAATGTTGTTGACAGAATATTGTTTGCAAAATTACTTACCTTACCTTTGAGAGTAGCTCAAGCAGTGAAAAGTTGACTTGCATGTAAGGATTTTATATTCCAGTTTTACATTAGTGATTCTTGATTGGGTCTTGAAGTAAATTTTTTTCTTTCTGGAAAGCTTAAATTTGAGAATAAAAACTAAGTTTTTTCTGGTTCTCTTTCTATTATAGAGCAGAAGCTTTGAGTGAACCTTTGACAAAGCCATTTTGCAAAACCAAGTCAACAAATATTAAACCAAAGCCACCTCCAGTAAGAACCCATTTTCCGTTAGGATCTAGCCCCTTCCTTGAAAGACCTCAACCATTTATAACTCCACAGTCATGTGATGCACAAGGACAGAAATATACAGCAGAAGAAATAGAAGTGCTCAGGTAAATCAGTTTATGATTCATCGTACTGGCGAATTTTGCTAATATAATAGACGTAGGTGATTTTACTGTCACTGAGTTAGTTGGATTATACTGAGGACTTTGTTATGGTATGTTGTTTTACTGTCATGTAGTTATAAATTACATCGTCATAATAAGTAAAGTTTGTAAATTCCAATATATTTTAGTATTAGCATTTCTAGTAGACAGTACATGTCTTTCTGAAAAACCTAGCATTCTGCAAAAGTGAGCACTGAAGGCCTAGGGCAAAACCAAGGCTTTGGGCGGACCACTCATAATCTATTCAATTTAGTAATCATACTTAGGAGTGGGGAATTGTTGCCTGGAAATAAAAATCTAGGCCAGAGGTCATCAGCAAATGAGGGCCTTGAGCAATGTATCAGTTTTACATTTTTTAAAGGGTTGTTAAAAAAAAACAAAACACAAAGCATATGTGACAGAGGCCTAATATATATCATATCTGGTCCTTTAGAGAGAGTTTGCTGAACCATGGTCTAGGCATCCAGCTCAGCATGTTTGGAAGCAGCCTTGTGGGTATTAAAAATGTAAAATAACAGTAATGTGGAAATTCTTGATTGTATTCTACATCAGTATGGATGGGATAAATTTCTGAACTGGTGTGGCTGTTCTTAACTGGAGGAGGTTCACCTTTCTTAGAGCCATGCAAGTCACAGAGGGGCTCCTATATAATTTTCCTAAAATTGAGCTGAAAGGGCTCCTTCCTATGTAGCAGACATCTGAGAGTGCTTTTCTTCCCTTTTCTGCTGAAAATTTTAATTTTATTCCTATTAATCCAGCTCACTTTGCCTAGGATATACTATGTAGGAAGGCATAGAAGGGTGGTATTGGAGCTGAAAGACAATAAATCAGTAACAGTCTAATGCTTCGGCTACTCAGCATCCAGATACTGCTCCTTTCTACACACATTTGAACTTTCATAGTAAAACAAAACAACTCCATATTTCCAGCTAACAAAATGCAGCTATCATGTTTACAAGTGAAAAGTTGTCACCTCCTCTCCCAAATGAGGAGACACATAGTTGCAACATTGTATCCATCACTGACTGTATTAATTAGTCCTCAAATGCAATCAGTCTCCCTGAATTTGTTACTGAAGGACCAAAGTGTGATGTTAGCCTGCAACAACTTCTAAATACAATAAGGAAAAGAAAGATAGGAGAAGGAAATAGTTAATATATGTAAACAAATCAAACATACACAAATTAAGAAGGAAATATGCAAAGCTACTACAGACATTGTTTCTGTAATTTGTCCAGAGACCATAGCCAATATCTATGATACTTCCTTCTACTACCATTCTGTGTTCTCATAACCAGAACATAGGAAGAATATGGTTTTCATAATTATAAATGTCATATTTTTTTAATTCCAAAATAACTAAGCAATTGATTTCTCCCAGTGGCTTAGGATAGAATTAACTTTGTGTCCTTTGGTCAAGTGGAATAAACTTCCTTCATTACCTCTAATATAGTTCTATCTTCATACTAGTTTTAGTGATAAAGGATTTCAGTCTTATTGAATTGAATTGATTATTCTCTGAAATCTTGTGAAAATTTTGTTCAAATATAGCAACATGAAATTGTAAGTTGAATTTTATTATAGTAGCATACCTTGTTATTTAAATTTTAAGGAGTTTAAATAAGCTTGGCAATTAAGGTAAATGTGAACATTTATTTTAGATTTTTTTCTTGCATTTTATAGGACAACATCAAAAATAAATGGTATAGAATATGTTCCTTTCATGAGTGTCGACCTGAGAGAACGTTTTGCCTATCCGATGCCCTTCTGGTAAGGAAGCACTATTTATATTGCAATTTTTACTTCAAAAATAATTTTTTCAGTAGTTTTTCAATATTCTGAAATCCAATTTAATTCATAGCCTTGAAATTAAAATTTGTAATAAAAAATTTGAAAGAGAGATGGGGATAGGGGAGGGGAATGGGACAGTGTAGCAAGAGCACTTTTGTTGTCTTTTGCCTGGTAATGGGTGCACATGGCTCTCTTTTTGCCTAATGTAGTCATAGTGCCCAGCTCAGTACCTGGCAGGAAGTCACTCCTCAGTAAAGATTTGTTGAGTTGGTGATTAAATCATAATAGAAATAAAAGTCAGTCACAAAGAAATTGAATGGAAACGTGGGATAAAATGGCAAAATCATTGTTTTCTAAGAAGATCCAGTTCGAAAAAGGGTTATTAATGAAAGTATTAGTTGGCACAGCCTTCTAGGACATTGCCAGCTTATGTCAAGTGTCTTACAAATATTCTTTGATTAAGGACTTCCAGCTTCTTTGTAGTCATTCTAAAGAAATAAAAATACAGTCAGATATACATAATAGGAACACTTATCTGTCATAGCAGAAAACTGTTGAATCAGACTGCGTATCAAATGATTGTGGAAATGGTTAAATAATGGTACATCATACAGTAAAAAATTATGTTATCAATAGAAAATGAGTCTTTAAAAATGTAGGGAAGATGTTCACAATATAGTACATTTAAAAAGATAAAATTTTACATTTAATATCCAAATTTTATTTTACTTTTCATATTTTTGTAGATGCAAAAAAAAATTTATGTAAAGAAATACACCAAAATGTTCACAGTGGTTATCTCTAGGTAACAAAATTGGTTGATGTAACTTTAAAAAATTTTTTTTTTAGTTATCAAACTTTGTATAACAAACAAGTATTGTGTTTATTATCAGGAAAAAAATCATAGAGAGTTGAGTCCTTATTATATACAGAATATATGAAAGAGTCTATGAAGAACAAAAGGGCCTACTTTCTCATTTTCTACAGTTTTGCTGTTCTTGAAAGGGTAAGAGTTAGTTGAAAACCAATAAATTACCAGCCTAATTTTATCACTCAGGCAATTGTGTAATGCCTAGTTACTAATTAAGATCTAAGAAAATTTTTACATCTCAAAAGTTTTATAGCATTGATGTTAAAGGTACAGACTCTAGAGCTAGACCAGTTTCAAATCCTATGTCATAAGCAAGTTACTTAATCTGTGTCTCAGTTAATGAAGATAATAATGGAAACCCACTCAGTGTTACTGTGATGATTAAATTAGTTGATAAATATAAAGCACTTAGAATGATGCATGTTACCTAGCAAGTAGTATATAGAAAGGGTTAGCTGCTTGAAAAATTATTGTGTAGTTAAATAGTGCTATATCATGCAATTTAGCTGTGCATTTCAAATAGTTTAAAAATGTTTGTACCCCTTTAGCCAATAATTTCACTTCAGGAAACCTATTCTGAAGAAGTTTGTAGAAATGTAGTCAAAGATTTATGTGAAGATATTTGCCAATATTGTAATTGTGAAAACGTGAGTTATTCTAGTGTATTCTTGAATGGGCATATCCAAGTAGAGAAGTAACCTTGTAGATCCTAGCTTTGTGTAACAAATTAACATAAATCATATTTTTAGTGCTTATACCACTGAATGTCAATAAAAAGAATGTTACAGTATTCTTATAACAACATTCTTATAACAATCAAGTTTCAAGGAATTTAATAACATGGGAAAATGCTTACACTATAATTGAAAAAATTTATATATATAAAACCGTACAAATGCCCTTAATTTAGGCAAAGCACTTTTCCCAGTTGGAATTTTACATTTGTATTTTGTGTTTACTTGCGTAAGTCTTCCATACTGTATTATAAGCTTCATAAGGATGGAGACCGTTTCTCTTTTAAATAAGTTGCACCCCAGTGCCTAGCACAAGGGATGGCATGTGGTAGGTGCTCAGTAGATATTTATTGAAGTAATTTTGGAGAAAAATCAAAAATAAAAACTAAATTGAACTACTCTGTGTGGTAAGGTTTTTCCTTGTTTTCTAGATTATTTTACAATGAGAATAATAATAGGAAACTTTTTTTTTTAATTCAGAGACAGAAGACTGGGAAAAGGCTCTACAATTTATAAATGATTACCTTTATTAGAGATATTCAGTAATTTAAGAAAAATTATTTCTATTCTAGTCCTTTATTACTCTTAAAATCATAAAATAAGTGTTATTGAATAAAAATTATATTTTTTAAATATTTATAAAGTTCTAACAAAAAACATTGAATTTGGTAATTTAGTGGTGACTTTTGAGAAAACAGATATTAAGGAATCATGGATTTACTCAGTATTGTAAATTGTCATGGCAGGTTAATAATACTAAGTATTTCGACTGTAAATTTGAATTCACCTTGTCCCCCCCCCCCCAAAAAAAAAAGTTTTGTGATGCTATCTTTAAATTTTTTCATATTCAATCAGCTCCTGATATTTCATAGGCAACAAAACATTCTCTGGACCACTGGTGGTTCTATGAGATGGTCACCAAAAACCTTTGAGGAATGATGTATGCCTTATTTTATTCTAAGAGATTTATGGTAAACATTGGCTTATTTAAGGTTTATAGATGTCCTGTAGTGGAAAAACCAATACTTGAGCCAAGAGTTTGCAGATCATGCTTACCAAAAAAATCCTCTTTCTCTTAATATCTATTAATATTTTTTGAAGAAAGAATGTTATATTTGTTTCAGTTTGATATCATATACCTTATATCAACATAGAAATCTTTTGAAACCCAAAGATCCATTGCTCTTGTTTTAGAAGTGGTTTGAGGAACTTTTTAGTTTGGTGCCATACATCCATTTTAGAGAAATACTACACAATATAATTCCAGTGCATAGTGAGTAGAGGATAATGGATAAGAATGGTGTCTTCTGTACCAGAGACCTGGATTCAAATGTCAGTTCTGCTCCTTCTTAGCTGTATGACCTTATTTAAACACTTTAAGCCTTTTCAAATGTGGGGGAAGATAGTTTTTGCTTTAATAGTCCTTTTGAGGATTAAACTTAGTGCCTGGCTCATGGTTAGTGCTCAGTAAATTTTACCTACTATCATTAACCTTGAAGAGAAAAGTTGTCAAGACCCAAGGTAAGGAATCTGTAGCTTCCTAGGTCCTTCTCAGTGAATCAGCTTGTACTGTTGTTGATGGGTCCGTGTTATTGAAACTGAATTTCATGAACATAGCAGTGCTAAATTAAACTTTTAAATTATATTCCTTAAGCAAATATAAATTGATTTAAGTTGCTCCTCTGTTTTCAGTTATCTATTTTTGTAATTGGGGAATATGATCAGGTTGATTGGATTCAAGGCTGTGTGTAAAGAGCCAAATTTGACCAGAGAATTATTTTAGGATGATGTAAGTATAGCTATGATCACTATATGTTAAAAAAAAAGAAAAGGAAAAAAAAAAAACCCTCTAGGAAATTTAATTTTGCTTTTCAGTCATCTTTTAAGATTAATTTATTATTATTATTATTACCACTTCAGTGATAGATGGGGGAAGCTACCATTGTCACCTAAACAAAAAGCTACGTTTTCCAAATGGGTACGACCAGAAGACCTCACCAACAATCCTACAATGATTTACACTGTGTCCAGTTTTAGCATTAAACAGGTAAACATTTATTTTGTATGATTTTATATGAAAAACAAACATTTAAAAAGTACTTTAAATACAGATTTGAATTTTTTCTTAGTTTGTATTTTCATATGCATCAGTAAAATTGGAAAGGTTATTCTTTTGTACATTCTGATTTAAACATACTGAGATAATATAAGTGTGAATAATTGTTTTGACCAATTACAGATTTTCATGTAGACTCTGTTTATCAATATGTGTTTGCAGATGAGAAACTTGAAAGTCTGAATTTCATCTTTAATAAGGAAATGGATATAAGAGAAAGATATTGGGCTTATATAAAACAGTTCAGTGGCAGAACAAGATGACTTTATTGCAGTCTTTAATTAAGTTTTGCATTGAAGTCACAGATGTCTTCTACATTATTATAAAAATAATGGTTCTGAAGTATGATTCAAGAATCTTTTGATGCGCATTTTCATTTTAATTGATCATACCCAACGTCTAAAGATACGCTTTTAGTTTTTTGTCATCAAATATTAACAGTATGATTCAGTGGGCACTTTTATTTATGTAAGGACTATATCATCCATATCTAATTATTTTGTCTATGTAAGGAATGCATCCTTCATTTCTAATTCTAAATTAACCTCATTGAAATACCTTATTCACTTTTTCTAGGATTTTTTTGAACAAAATATGAATCAGCAATATGACATTTCTATTATTTTCCTTTCAAGGAACAGCCAAGAAGATATTTAATATAAAAAGGGAGGTGCTTGGTACCATATATTTGAGGAATATTGAAATTAATTTTGCCAATGAATGAATTTAATAAATTTCTCTTAACAGACAATAGTATCAGATTGTTCCTTTGTGGCGTCATTGGCTATCAGTGCAGCTTACGAGAGACGATTTAATAAGAAGTTGATAACCAGGTAAACTTTTTTATTTGTCCCATTTGCTGTTTTCACAAAATCATTGTCTTGTCACCAAGATATCGGGCCTTATCTGTGGAGAAAGTAACAAGAGACTATCACTTAGTATATATTGGCCTTTCTGTAGAAGTTAAGCAGATAATTTGTGAATGTGGAAAGATACTGTAAAACAGTTTAGGAACATATGTATGTGTATTTAAAACAATGTATGCAGGATAAATATGATTTAAAGTAAATGAAACTTGTCAAAGTAAAATCACATCGTGTTTATGATACTCTATAACTGAACTGAACAGTGTGGTAGACACTAGTCACATGTGGATTTTAAGCCTTGAAATAGACTAGTCTGAATTGAGATGGAACATAAGAGAAAATACATGTCAGATTTTGAGAACTTTACATGAAAAAAATGTAAAATTAGAATATATCTCAGCATTTTATATCAATTACATGTTGAAATAATATTTTTTGATATATTGGGTTAAATAAAATGTATTATGTAAAATGACATATTTCTGTTGACTAGCACTGCTTTGGAATGTACTAGAATGTTACTAAAATACTTTTTCTTTCTGTTTTTAAAAGCTGTATTAGTTAAAATCATTTTTTGTAAGGATTAAGCATTATAATGTTTTCATTGAACTTTTCCTAGGTGGTTTTTATTTGCTAGGTATTGAGGGTACAAAGATGAATAGACAATCCTTAGTTTTAATTGCTTGCATCATGGATAAATAGATCATATAAATAAATAATAGGTAATGTGTTCAATTTGGTCCAAATTTATTTTAAAAATTGATAGTGATAGTTTCTTACAGTTATCTTGTTCTATGGTTTTAAATAACTTTATCTCTCTCATAGAGTTGTACTAACTTTATCTCTGTTGTACTTATAATTAGTTGCCTTAGTTGTGCTTAGCTGAATGGTTTTCTCTCTACTTCTTGGGGCCAATGGTAGAAGATTATTTTAACTGACTGAAAATAGCAGTCAATTTCTTAGTCAGAATATGTTATTTAAATTTGAGTACTTGTCAGAATATTGTGAAATGTATCTTCTACTTTGTGATCTCATAGGGTACTTTATTTGTAGCAAATAAGTACTTTGACTAAGGTGAAATTCTTTTTCTAGGTCTGCTACAAGAAATTACTCTCATGTCTGTTTTTATGAAATTGCCAAGACAATAGCATATGTTTAAATAATATATAATATCTTATATAGTGGTTGATATTGCATATTAATGTCAGTATTCCAATATTTATTTTTCTCACAAAAGCATAATTTACCCTCAGAATAAGGATGGTGAACCAGAATACAATCCGTGTGGAAAGTATATGGTAAAACTTCACCTCAATGGTGTTCCAAGAAAGGTGAATAACTTCTCCCCTAACCCCCACACCTCTCTCTTCCTTCCCCACCTTTGAGTCTTGAGTGTAATCATTAAGAAATGTTATTTGTGTAAACATTTTTAAAGTCCATTCGGTTGGTTATGAGTCTGTGTTGTTATTCATATTATTACCAATAATATATGTTAATAAAAAATAAAAATCATGAAAGTATAAAGTCTTAAAAATTGGTTTAAGGAAAATTGATAACAAGTTCCAAAAGTAACACTGAGCTAATGATTACTAATGCTTAAAATAACTTAATTTTTAATAGTACTTAATTACTATTTTTCATGAAAAGAAAACCAGGCAAATTAGGTCTGTTAAGACAGAAGATTTTATATTTATAGTCAATAAACTGAGATGTAAGAAGCTCTAAAATTCTGTTTTCCTTTTTGAAATGTATACAAAGTTTTAAATTACACTGCTTTAATTTCTTTAAGGACTCGGTGTGATAAGGTCCTTGCATTGTTAGAACTCTTTAGCTCCCGTCTCACCTTGGAGCTTGTTAGAAAGGCAGAATCCCAGACCCCACTCCAGACCTACTGAATCGGAATCTGCATTTTAACAAGATCCCCTCAGTAATTTGAGTGCACAGTAAAGTTTGAGAAGTGTTGCTCATTAATACTTTAGTGTGCACAGAATCACCTGGATGATTTGTTACAACAGATGACTGGACCCCAACTCCAGAGTTTCTGGTTCATTAAGACTGGGATGAGGTCTGAGAATTTGCATTTCTCACAAGTTCCCAGGTGATATTGATGCTGCTAGTCTGGGAACACCCTTTAAGAATCACTGTTGTAGCTGATACTTGAAAACTAAATAAAATAATTGAGAATGGTTTTTCGTACTCTAATATTTAAATAGCATCTTCGTTAAAGAATCTTTCAAAATGCAGTTGCATAATTCCATTACTGTTAGATCAAAATTCTTCTTAGCCCATGTTTCCTAATTCACTTTTAAATTAGAATCTACATCTTTGTGGTGGTTATCCTATTTAAATGTATTTTTAGCCATAGTATTCTATTTTTTCAACTATAATAATTTGTCTTTTTGCAGATTTAGGGCATAAAATAGACTATTTTATATGGTTGAAATGGCAGGTAGTATTGTAATTTACCTTAGTAGTGAGGCTCTTTTATAATTATTTTAGATATAATGTATATTTCTAAGAATGCGAATAATTCTTATGGACATTCCATGCCATTCAACTGGCTCAAGATTATCACCTAACAGTGAGATAAGTTTCTAAGATTGAATAAAGGTCTATAACATTTTGTAATTGATCAGATTCTAGAAATATGAAACAATCATTACCTTAATAACAGACCCGTTGTTCCTTTTGTTTATCAGTTGTAAAGGTTTTTTTTTTCTTGATAAGGTTTTTAAGATATTTTGTACCTGTTATGAAAACAAATATTCTCTTTCTTCAGGTGATAATTGATGACCAATTACCTGTTGATCATAAGGGAGAATTGCTGTGTTCTTATTCCAACAACAAAAGTGAATTGTGGGTTTCTCTCATAGAAAAAGCATACATGAAAGTCATGGGAGGATATGATTTTCCAGGATCCAATTCAGTAAGTAATGGATAGGATGATCTAGACACAGACTTCTAAGACTTTTTTTAAATTTGAAAGGTTATAAATGATGCTTTTGTTTAATGGAAAAAAAAATAGATTATCAGTTCTTGAAAAATGTCAACCAGTCACCTTATTATGGAAATACATATGTTCTTGTATAGGGATAGAACACATTGTCAATTCTGTATTCAAGAATGCCTACCACGTATGTCTGCTGTTATCTTAGGATACAATGCCAGTAAATAGAGTGTACCTTTCCAGAGAAGGCTATTTAGATCAAAGGAATGTGTCATATTGTCATCCCTGTGTGTGTGCGTGTGCGCACGTGTATTTTTTTCAGCATTCTTTCCCACTTTCGTGGGTATTTTTTTATTGTGGAATGTAGCATTTACATAGAAGTGATAACTTTCCAAATGCAATTTAATAAGTAGTTAGAAAGCAAATTTCAAAGAATGTTATATTTATACAGTTCCACAGTTTCAGTTATTTCCTTATTGTAAAACATATATGCAAAAAGTTGATAACTTTTAAAGTACTATTTAACAAGTAGTTATATAGGAAATTTCCAAGAATGTTATAGGTTGCAGTACCATAGTTTCAGTTATTTCTTTATTGTGAAATATAACATGTATACAAAAAGGTGATAACTTTCAAATTACAATTTAACAAGTAGCTATATGGCAAATTTCAAATAATGTTATAGGTTACAATTCCACCACTTCAGTTCTTTCTTTCTAGATGGTCTGATACCCTAGCAACTAAGAAAAAATTATAGAGATTCAGTATTCATAATCCTTTGTTAAATTCTATCTTGTCTATTGCTACCCCTTCCTCCCGTTTAATCACTTTCCCGATCTTCAGGGTTGTGTAGGCAGTGACCACCCTAACTTGTTCATATTGGAAAAGGTTGTCGACGTTATGAGGAAAGGGGATGCAGCTGGTTGATGTTCTTGAGGAGGCTGTTGCCTCTGGGTTTTGAAACTTAGCTGACATAGGAGCTCTCTGGAGGATTTAAGTTTCTGAAGAATAAACTTAGTGAGTGAAACTTTTATAGAGTCTCAGATAGGTACCTGGGTATTCTTCAGGGTTTTCTGGACTACTGTTGAGTTGTCATACTGCATGGCCATTTGGGATATCTAATTGAAGCTTGCATAGGAGTAACCTCTAGGACAACATCTCGACTCAATTTGAAATCTCTTAGCCACTGAAACCTGATTTTGTTGCCTTTCTTTTCCCCTTTTTGGTCAAAAAGGCATTCGCAACCCCTTGATGCCAGAGTCAGGCTCATTTCCAGGATCTGTGTCCTATATCGCCAGGGAGACTCACTCACCTGAGGAGTCCTGTCCTATGTCGGGGGGATGGTGATGAATTTATTTGCAGAATTGGGCTTAGAGAAAGTCCACATTCAAGCAAGAAAAGAGGTTCTGTGGAGGTGACTCCTAGGCATAATTATAGGTGGACTTAGCCTCTCCTTTACAACCATAAGTTTCACAAGAACAAGCCTCAAGATCGAGGGCTTGATTATAAAGTAGGGGGTTCCTAATTTCACATAGCATGAGTTCTGTCCACAATAATCCATCCATATCTCACATTACTATCACTTAATTGTACAGTCCTCATCACTCTCCATTTTAAACAATTATCATGACCCAAAACATCCCATAGCTCTTTTCAGCCCTTAATTAATTCTCACTAATGTTTGTGTGGTACTAGTAAGGTATTCCTATTAATTATAGTCCCTAGCATGCAATAGATAGATTTTTCCCATATATCACTCTCTTGTCAACTCTCTATACCAGTGTCATACCTTAGAAGTATATCATGCAAGCACCATTGTATATTTGTAGTGCTGATCTGTGGGATATATGCCTTTAAACAACCCCTTTCTATCCTATTCACCTTCAGTGCAGCTCTGATACTTACAATCCCATTAACAGTAATCATCTCTATCCATTCCCATACGTTTAAATTCACCTTCATTAACATACCTGAACTTATTAGGTTATCATTCCCCCTCACCAGCTTCTGTCCATCTCTAGGTCCCCAATATTCTGCATTATAAGACATTGATTTTACATTGTTCAGGGAGTTCATAGTAGTGGTAACATACAGTATCTCTTCTTTTAAGTCTGACTTATTTCACTCAGCATTGTATCTTAAAGGTTCACCCACGTTGCCATGTATTGCAGGATTTTGTTCCTTCTTACTACTGTATAGTATTCCATCATTTGTATGTACCACATCTTGTTTATCCACTTGTCTGTTGAAGGACCTTTGATTGTTTCTGTCTCTTGGCAATTGTGAACAATGCTGCTGTGATCGTCAGTGTGCAAATGTCTGTTCCTGTCACTACTTTCAGATCTTCTACATATATACCAAGAAGTGGAATTGCCAGATTGTAGGGTAATTTGATATGTAGTTTTCTGAGAAACTGCTAACATGTCTTCCACAGTGGCTGTACCATTATACATTCCCACTAGTAATGAATAAGAGTTCCAATTTCTCCACATCCTCTCCAGCATTTGTTGTTTGCTGTTTCTTTAATGGCAGCCATTCTTACTGGTGTGAGATGGTGTCTCATTGTAGTTTTGATTTGCATTTCCCTAATAGCTAGTGAAGATGACCATTTTTCATGCATTTTCTAGCCATTTGTATTTCTTCTTTGGAAAAAGGTGCTGTTTCATATCTTTTGCCCATTTGAATTGGGCTGTTTGTACTTTTGTTATTGAGTTGTAGGATTTCTTTATATATTCAGGATATCAGTCTCTTACAGATATATGGTTTCCAAATATTTTCTCCCATTGAGTTGGTTGATCTTTACCTTTTTGACAAAGTCTTTTGAGGCACTGAGATTTTGATTTAGAGGTGTTCCCATTTATCTATTTTTTCTTTTGTTGTTTGTGCTTTAGGTGTGAGGTCTAAGAAGCTACCTGATGTTACTAGGTCTTGAAGATTTTTTCAATATTATCTTCTAAGAGTTTTATTGTGCTCTCTCTTATATTGAGGTCTTTGATCCACTTTGAGTTAATTTTTGTATAGGGTGTGAGGTAGGGGTCCTTTTTCATTCTTTTGGATGTGGCCATCCAGTTCTCCCAGCCCCATTTGTTGAAGAGATTGTTCTGTCCCAGTTCAGTGGATTTGGGGGCCTTATCAAAAATCAGTCGACCATAGATTTAGGGGTTTATTTCTGAACTCTCAATTCAATTCCATTACTCAGTATGTCCATCTTTGTGCCATACCTTGCTGTTTTGACCACTGTGGCTTTATAGTGGGCTTCAAAGTTTGGAAGTTTAAGTCTTCCCACTTTGTTCTTTTTTAGAATTTTTTGGCAATTCAAGGTCCCTTTCCCTTCCAGATGAATTTGATAACTAGCTTTACGAAGTCTGCAAAGCAGTTTATTTGAATTGCTTTGAATATATAGATCACTTTGGGTAGAATTGATAGTTTAATAATGTTTGGCCTTGCTATCCATGAACACAGAGTATCTTTACACCTCTTTGGGTTCTTTTTGATTTCTTTTAGTAGCAATTTGTAATTTTCTGTGTAGAGGTCTTTTGCAACCTTGTTTAAGTTTATTCCTAGGCACTTGATTCTTTCAGTTGCTATTGTGAGTGGAATTTTTTTAATTGCCTTTTAGATAGTTATTAATATATGGGAACATTACTGACTTTTGTGCATTAATCTTATTTCCCACCACTCTGCTGAATTTATTAGCTCAAGTAGCTTTGTCATTGATTTCTCAGCATTTTCCAAATATGAGATCACATCATCTGCAAATAATAACAGTTTTATATCTTCCTTTCCAATTTGGATACCTTTTTTTTCTTTGTCTTGGCAAATTTCTCTGGCTAGAACTTCTAGCCCAATGTTGAATAATAGTGGTGACAGTGGGCCTCCTTGTCTCATTCCTGATCTTAAAGGGAAGGCTTTTGGTCTCTCACCATTGAGTACTATGTTGGCTGTGGGTTTTTTATATATGCCCTTTATCATATTGAGGAAGGGTCTTTCAATTTCTTCCTTTTGACTGAAGTGTTTTTATCAAAAAGGGATGCTGAATTTTGTCAAATGCTTTTTCAGCATCTATCAAGATGATCATTTCATTTTTCTCTTTCGTTTTGTTAAAGTGTTTTATTACATTGATTTTCTTATGTTGAACCATCCTTGCATGCCAGGAATGAACCCCACTTGGTCATGGTGTATAATTCTTTAATGTATCTTTGAATTCAATTTGCAAGTGTTTTGTTAAGAATTTTTGCATCTGTATTCATTAGGGAGATTGGCCGATAGTTTTCCTTTTTTGTAGTATCTTTATCTGGTTTCAGAATTAGAGTGATATTAGCTTCATAAAATAGGTTAGGTAGTGTTTCTTTTTCTTTAATTTTTTGAAAAAGTTTGAGCAGGAATGGTGTCAATCCTTTTCAGAAAGTTTGGTAAAATTCCCCTGTGAAGCCATCTGGCCCTGGGCTTTTATTTGTAGGTAGATGTTTGATGACTGAACGGATCTCTTTGCTTGTGATTGGTTTGTTGAGATCTTCTGTTTCTTCTTGGGTCAGTCTAGGTTTGTTCATGTGTTTCCAGGAAATTGCCCATTTCTCTAAATTGTCTAGCTTGTTTGCACACACTTGTTCATAGTATCCTCTTAAGATTTTTATTTCTTGGGGATCCATAGTAATTACCCCACTCTTATTTCTGATTGTGTTTGTTTGGGTCTTCTCTTTTTTTTACTTTGTCAGTCTAGCTAACGTTCTGTCAATCTTGTTGATCTTCTCCAAGAACCAACTTTTTGTTTTATTTATTCTCTCTATTGTTTTTATGTTCTCCAGCTCATTTATTTCTGCTTTAATCTTTGTTAATTCTTTTCTTTTACTTACTTTAGGGTTAGTTTGCTGATCATTCTCTAGCCTCTTCAGTTTAGTTGGGTCTTTGGTTTTAGCTCTTTCTTGCTTTTTGATATATGCATTTAGAGCTATAAATTTCTCTCGCAGCACCACCTTCCCTATATCCCATAGGTTTTAATATGTTGTGCTCTCATTTTCATTAGTCTCTAGATATTTAACAGTTTCTCTTGGAATTTCTTCTTTGATCCATTGGTTGTTTAGGAGTGTGTTGTTTAACCTCCATATGTTTGTGAAAGATCTGGTTCTTTGGTGGTTCTTGATTTCTAGTTGCATTCCATTATGGTCAGAGAATGTGCTTTGACTAGTTACAGACTTTTTAAATTTATTGAGACTTGTTTTGTTCCTCAGCATATGATCTATCCTGGAGAGCATTCTGTGAGCTCTAGAGAAGAATGTATATCTTGGTACTTTGGGTTGTAATGATCTATATATATGACTGTTAAGTTTAATTCATTTATCATATTGTTTAGGTTTTCAGTTTCCTTATTGGTCCTCTGTCTAGTTCTGTCTATAGAAGACAGTGGTGTATTGAAGTCTCCCACTATTGTAGACATGTCTGTTGCTCCCTTCAGTTTAGCCAATGTTTGTCTCGTGTAATTTGGAGCTTTTTGATTCAGTACATACATATTTATGATTGCTACTTCTTCTTGGTGAATTGTCCCTTTTATTAATATATTGCGTCGTTCTTTATCTCTTATGACATCTTTGCATTTAAAGTCAGTTTTTTCTGATATTAGTGTAGCTACCCCTGCTTTCTTTTGGTTTCAGCTTGCATGGAATATTTTTTTCCGTCTGTGCTGATTTGGATGTATTATGTCCCCAAAACGCCATTATCTTTGATGCAGTCTTGTGTGGGCAGGAAACATATTGGTGTTGATTGGGTTGGAGACTTTTGATTGGATGTTTCTGTGGAGATGTGATCACTCAACTGTGGATGAGATCTTTTATTGGATAATTTCCATGGAGGTGTGGCCCCACCCATTCAGCATGGGCCTTAATTAGTTTACTGGAGCACTATATAAGCTCAGACAGAAGAAGCGAGCTTTGAAGAATGCACAGGAGCTGAGAAGAGAGGAGCTGCAGATGAGAGAGAGTTTGAAGATGGCCATTGAAAGCAGACTTTTGCTCCAGAGAAGCTAAGAGTGACATTTTTTGAGGAACTACAGCCTTGAGAGGAACATCCTGGGAGAAAGCCATTTTGAAACCAGAACTCTGGAGCAGATGCCAGCCACATGCCTTCCCAGCTAACAGAGGTTTTCCGGACACCATTGGCCATCCTTCAGTGAAGGTACCCGATTGTTGATGACTTACCTTGGACACTTTATGGCCTTAAGACTGTAACTTTGTAACCAGATAAACTCCTTTTATAAAAACGAACCCATTTCTGGTATTTGGCTTAACGGCAGCATTAGCAAACTAGAACACCATCCTTTCACTTTCAGTCTCTTTGTATTGCAGGGTCTAAGATGAGTCTCTTGTAAACAGCATATCGATGAGTCATACTTTTTAATCCATTCTGCCATTCTGAATCTTTTAATTGGAGAGTTTAATCCATTCACATTTGAAGTTATTACTGTGAAGGGAGTTCTTGAACCAGCCATCTTATCCTTTGGTTTTTAGTTGTCAGATATATTTTTTCCCCTCTCTCTCTTTACTTCCTTTAAGTTACCCTTACTAATACTCTTCATTTCTGTGCCCTTCTCCAGACCTGTCTCTCCTTTCTTTTTTTCTCAGCCAGTACAGTTCCCTTTAGTATTTAGTATTTCTTGCATTCTCTCAGCATTTGTTTGTGAAAATTCTAAACTCTCCCTCAATTTTGATGGAGAACTTTGCTGAATAAAGAATTCTTAGCTGGCAATTTTTCTCTTTCAGAATCTGAAATAAGTCATACCTCTGCTTTCTCACCTCCGTGGTTTCTGCTGAGTAGTCAGTACTTAGTCTTATGTTGTTTTCCTGTTTGTTATGAATCGTATCTCTCTTGCTGCTTTCAGAAGTTTCTCCTTCTCTTCAGCATTTGACAGTCTGATCAGTATGTGTCTCAGAGTGGGTTTATTTGGATTTATTCTGTTTGGAGTTTGTTGGGCATCTTTGACTTGCATATTTATGTCATTTAGAAGAGTTGGGAAGTTTGCCCCAATTCTCTATGTCTTGAAACACTCTTCCTAGCCCTTGTCTCCTTCTGAGATACCAGTGATTCTTATATTTGTGAGCTTCATGTTGTCAGTCATTTCCCTGGGATCCATTTCAAATTTTTGAGTTTTCTTCACCATTTGTTCTTTTGTGTGTTCGCATTCAATGGCTATTTCCTCTAGTTCATTTATCCTTTCTTCTGCCTCTTCATATCTGCTCTTGTGTGTCTCTAGTCTATTTTTAATTTGATCAGCAGCATCTTTTATTCTCATAAGATCTGTTGTTTTTTCATTTACTCTTTCAGAGTCTTCTTTATGCTGTTCTAGAGTCTTCCTGATGTCCTTTATGTCATTAACCATCTCGTTGAAGTTGTTTTGGAGATTTGTGTGTACTTCTTTAATTAATTGCTCCAAATTAATTTGTTTGTTTGGCTTGTCCATAGCTTCTTGGTTCTTCGGGTGCTTTATGATTTTCTGCTGGCTTTTCAGGGTATTTGCTTATCTTGATAAGATTATTTTGGGAAATGCATTATTATTGGAGCATTAATATATAATTTGATAGAAGTACAACCTGTTGGGGTGCACAGTCCCTGCCCTACCAGCAAATGGTGCTCTTGAGCCACCTCTTACTCTCAAGCCATCTTCTTCTCTGGTATTTATAATAACCTCAACATCTGTGTGCTGGGCAGGATCCAAACCAAATGGGAATCCAATCAGTGCACCAATTCTCTATGTGCACTGGGGACTGCCTGCTCTGGGGGTACAATGTAGGTGCTGTGCAGTTCGACAGGGGATCCTTTGAAGGGTGCCCTCCAGCTTAAACGTGCCCCGCTCCCTGCCTGCCATGCCCTCGTGAGCCTCTGAGGTGTGGGAGGGGCTCCTGGTACTTCTATGTGGTGCCCTCTCCTATGCTCGCTTCTTGCCTGTGCACCCGCCAGACTTCATGGAAGGAGAGTAAATGCAGTCAGTACTTGGCCACTGCCTTCCCGATTCCCTCACAGGAGCTCCCAGCTGTATGGCTGTGGAGAATTATCTCCCCAATTAATTGTTAAGGTGGGTGCACGGGAGTGGAGAGCCGCTGCTCACTCCCTTGCCCGGCAGCTATCTCGCCACTGCCAGTCCTGGGAGACAGTCTCGGCCGAAGGAAGCGGTCCTGGCTGAACAAACTCACCCTGTCCCTCAAGGCGCAGTCTCTCTGCCTTTCCATCCATGTCCCCACCACGTACCATAGGAGTCCCTCTGTGGTCGCTCACACCCTGAAATCGCAGTCCCAGGTATCCTCCAGTCTGTCTCTAGTTTCCTTCACGGAGAAAAACCCTGCTCTGCCTCACCCACTCCACCATTTTCCCTGCCTTCCCTGTATATTTTTTAATTTGTACGTTCAGGTTCAAGCAGTTTTTTACCTCCAACCTTAACAACTTAACTTGTAAAATTGAGATGTGTGTCCTGTATTTGCATGCCAGTGTCCTAAGCAATTAATCAGATTGATCTGACTGAATTATGATACTGACTAGCCTGTGGCCTTAAAAAAAGGTATTTAACCTTTCTTAGCCTCTCTTTTTCTGATGATAATACCCACCTCTCTGTTTTAAAGAGTAAATGAAGTAATGTATGCAAATTACCCACCATTCATTACCCTATTCATACTGCGTTCTTCACTGTCTGGTTTTATAATAAGCTTAGCAAAAAATGTATAGGCCATAGTTATATGCAACAGGTTGTTAAAGTTCCTTCTCAACCTTTGTGCTCAATTGCTAAGCTGGCTCTGTCCTTCAGATATTTTAGTTTAGCTTTCTAATCTATTCCCTGTTAATTTACCCAGTGCAGTTTAAAAAGAGAAGTAAAGAATGAGAACGTGTGTTAAACATTTAGCACAGTGAAATCATATTGTAAGAATTCACTAAATGTTGAGTGACTGTCATCATTGTCATTATCATTATTAAAGCAGTGTTTCTCTGTTAGGTGTTTTAAGTTTCATCATATTTACCAATAAAGAGTTCTGTTCTCAGGAGGGAGCAGCAAAGGGTATAAGGAAAAGACCAGCGTATACTTAAGTCCAGATAGGAATTTGCATTAAATAAGAAATTTATCACTGGTTGAAAACAAGTTATAAACTTATGATTTATTCCCATAAAAATCATTATCTAAAATTTATGAAATTTGATAATTACCCTGGGGATTTATTTAAGAGCTGGAAAACAGCTTTGACAGTCCTGAAATGTGTTTATATTGCAGAATATTGATCTTCATGCACTGACTGGGTGGATACCAGAAAGGATTGCTATGCATTCAGATAGCCAAACTTTCAGTAAGGATAATTCTTTCAGAATGCTTTACCAAAGGTAAACATTTCTTTTTTTTTTCCCCCTTTTTTCCCCATAGTTAGGCTATTTTAAAACGTCATGTTTTATTTAGAATAGAAATTGTGTAGGTACTGTCATTTTCCCTGATAATTTATTAGAGAAATTATTTTAAAAGACTTCACTTTATACACTTGCTTCAGTCAGCCCTCAGTTGTCTTCACTTAATACAGTTAACAGATAATCCGAATTGTGGATAGTCCAAAATATTTGAATCTGAAATATATAATATGAAAAAATTACTTTACATTTCCTAAGCACTTACCAATTTGAGGGAAGGTGGGAAAAGTGAAGTCTGAGAACATAAAAAGCAAAGTAGCTTAAGTCCTAAAAGGATAATCTGTATGTAGGGACTAGAAAATTGTCTCTACAATAATACCCATTAATTAATAGTGAAATTAGAAAACTCAGAGATTTAACAAATTGGGGGAGTACATTTAGTATTTCACATCTTCGCCTTTGTTTGTAAAACATTTGAAAATTTAGCATTTGCTTTCCTTCATTTATAGGTACCTGAGAATTGATGTGTCTAAAACTGGGGGAAAATTAAGGAAATATATTTTACTTTGTCTGATACGCTGTGAATTAGAAATGTACTTCTTGTTGAAACTTCCTGGGAGGAGGAGTACATTTTAAAAAGGATTTCTAATTGGTGGAAATTTTCATGTAAACTCTTAGACTAAAAGGAAAGATGGTGTGATCTAACAAATGTATTTCTCTTTAATTCTCTTTTGGGGTCATTCCAGATTTCACAAAGGGGATGTCCTTATCACTGCATCGACTGGAATGATGACTGAAGCTGAAGGAGAAAAGTGGGGTCTGGTTCCCACTCACGCATATGCTGTTTTGGATATTAGAGAGTTCAAGGTTTTTGCTTTAAATTTTTTTCTCTTATTTTTCTTGTTTGATGAGACATTGCAAGGACCACAGATGTTAGATTTTTGAATGCTGACAAATCAAGTTTTAGACAGTTTTAAAACCATTCCACCCATTACATTAAATAACTTGAACTCTACATCTTGGAAATTATGAAATTAAAAGATGGAAAATGTAATGATAATTGTAGCACAGCTATTGATGACAGAACAGAAATGCTGTTAACGCTCTTTCTCTTTTCCATAAAAGTAGCAGAGTTGTAATGAATACACGCCCCCAAAATTCTGGGCTGTATGCCAGTGTTTGGGTCTAGCATAGTAGTAAGCTCTAGGCATAGTAGACACTCAGTAACTATTTGTGAAAGAACAAAATACAGGAAGATAATATTTAGGATTAAGAAAGATGCTAGTGAGTTTATGTAGGCAGGTGCTTCTCTTCCTAGCAGCCCTTGCAATAAGGTCTTTCAGGCTTTTTCTCTGTAATGCCTGTGCTCAGGTGTTAGAATGTTTAACTTCATTACTTTTCAGATTGTTGATTTAAGTTATGTTTAATTAAAAAAATGGGTCAGTTCTATGGATTAGAAAATATGAAGATTATTAAGGAAGGATTCTTTTCCCCTGATACAGTGCCTAAGCTGTCTAGTCACTGGAAAGTTTAATTAGCAGCATGTTCCAGTTCCCCCTGATTAAGCTTACAGAAAGAAGTAGTCATCAGTCAGCAATAACAGGGTACCACTGCATATTAATTATGCTGTTTTTCTTGTGTGGTACATGGAGTTATATGAATTATCAAGGCAGTAGGGACCCATTGCAGTGTTTTCAAGTTTATGTCTTCAAGGCTTTCTAAATCAGTCAATCTTACACCCCAGCCATACTGTATGGAATGTGTGTTCCTTTAAAAGTAGCATAAACATTGACCACTCAAAGCAAAAAATATATAAAAATTTATGTGAAATTAATTAAGCTGAGAGGGTTGTGTGTGCATATGTTTTATAAATGTAATTTGCCACAAACACCAGTCAAACATTGGAAATAACAACCACTATTGTTCAGTATCATGAGCCAGGTCCTGTACTGAATATCTGTAAATGTCTTTTATTTTATTGTTAGAACATCCTGTGAGGAATATACTAATGAATCTATGATGGTTAGTGAGGTTAAAGGCAAGATTTAAATTAGATAATGAAGCAGTCATTATGAAAGTAAGCTTGATTTAGGAGAAAATTTCTATGAAGATTATATCATGTACTTTGAATAATGAGACATTCTGATTCTTCAGAGGAAAGTAGATATATTTCTGAGAAAAATAGGAACTTGAGGTTTTTTGAATGTTGAAAACAAACAATAACGTAAAAATTTCAAATAACAGCATTTTAGTTTAAAAAAATAAAATCAGTAGCATTATTCATGCAGTATCAGTTCCACAGGGCAGTTCTGTAAAGATTCAGGCTTTTTACAGCATCTGTACATGAAGTAAACTGTGGCCTGGTGACAAGTTTCTTCACTGTGATGATGCTCACGTTCATGTTGTAGTTCTGTGAAAGTTACAGATCAAAAATCAGTTCATCAAAAATACTACATAGCTTGAGCAGACATCTCACACTGTGGAGTTGCCCCCAGTTTCCTTTTGCTTCATGAACTCTTTGAATGGTCCGAGTTGATCTTTGCCTAAAGGCTTCTTCATGTGTGTTAAAATTTATGGA
The DNA here is from genome assembly GCF_015220235.1 of Choloepus didactylus. Classification (NCBI taxonomy): domain Eukaryota; kingdom Metazoa; phylum Chordata; class Mammalia; order Pilosa; family Megalonychidae; genus Choloepus; species Choloepus didactylus. The sequence continues at coordinate 166,777,615 of NC_051307.1, forward strand.
GATTTTCTCCAGCATTCTTTGAATGAAGTATATGTATCTATTTTTTGAAGAGTTTCCTGAGTTAATAGTTTTGATATTGATTTTCTTGTCTACATTTTGAGATACTTCTTTAGTTCTGACTTATATTTTAAAATATTTCCATCTGTATCTCATTCAGTCATTTATCTCTAGAACTTCTTTTGTGCAGACAGGCTTAATCTTAGCCTAAAGCTACTCTCAAACTTCCATCAGTCATGGCTTTCTTCATTCAATAAGATTATTTCATGAATACTTAACAATGGTTGTGTGAAAGTGTTATGCTTTTTGTTTGATGTCTCTTTAACCTGCTTGCATATTCTAAGATCTTTTTTATTTTGGTCTCATTTATCCTCCCTATGGGTCATTTTTTTCCTTCTCCTTGGGTTGATGTTCCATTGTCTACTGTGGAGGTACATCTCACGTTCAAACCACTGTCTGTCAGTCCTGACAAGTCCATCATCGGATTTCAGAGCCTATACAAAGGCTTTTCCTTTACTGCTGTTTGGAAATAACTTTGGAAACAGGATGTTCCAGCATAAACCTGATTTTTTTTTTTAGTTATTTAGCATTTATTCGCCTACTCAGAATTTACAGCCATATCTGAGTGTCCCTGAATGTCACTGATGAATGAGATCTGCCCCTGAAAAGCTTAGCAGCAATGATAGTCTTGAGAAAGGCAGACTTCTTGCCCGTGTGGAGCTAGGGCTTATGGAAAAAAAAACTAAAAAGAGTTAAGTGTCTGTTCTTTGATACATGGCAGGAACAGGGGTAAGGCAGAGGTGTAGAAGAAATGGAAAACAGAACTTGTATTACTGAAGCTTCTATGGAAAATAGCCTGAAAGGAATGGCTTACTTATGTCCAGAAATTAAATCTACCCTAGGCCACAATTTACCATCATTTAAAATAGCAAAGGAAAGTGTTTAAGAAATGTTCCCCAAACAGTCTGGTTTATGACATCATTAGAAAAAGTATACAATTTCCTAAGGTGACTGCTTGAAATAAGCACTTGCCACTACCTTAACATTTCTCTTCTGTAATGCTTAATTGAAACTATTTTAAAAGGGTAATAGCGTCATCTCAAGGAGTTAACAATTTCATTAGGAAGACAAGATTTCTACATTTGCACTAATAGAAAATAAGATAGGGTATTATGTATGTTAGACTAATGTAATACAGATTGTTAGCACTATGAAGTTTATAGGAGAGATACTAATTAAAAGGAGAATGAAATTAATAAGTGCTAGATATTTAGCTTACTTTACTTTATCTATTCTTCGCAGTAGTCTTCTTGAGAGACATTATAATCCTCATTTTTGCGTATGAGTAAACAAATGGTCAGAGAGGGTAAATGACCCCCAGCCAAGGTCTATAAAGCTGATAATAAGTAGTGGAGCTGGAATTTGGTCCCATTTCATTCTTACTCCAAAGTCCATGTTCTTTTCAGTTTTCTTCACTGTTTCAGTCTTCACTTAGAGATATCAGTGAAGGAAGAGCTAGAGAGAATCTAAAAGGAAGTATAGCTAAAAGGAACCAGAGACAGCTTTCCAAGAAAGAGAACATGAGTAAATGCCTTTAGAGTCAAAATTGAATAAGGATTATTTATGGGATTGTGAGAGGAAAGGTTAGATTAGAGCCAAAGATACCTGGGGTATGAATACTAGAAAATACTAGAGTAAATTGGGCTTTGAAAAGGTAGGAAATAATTGATGCTCTTAGGACAGCATTGTCTAGTAGAACATTCTGTGACAATGAAAATGTTCTATATCTGTGTTGCCTAATGCATTAGCTATTGGCCACATGTGGTCATTGAGCACTTGAAATGTAGCTAGTATGGCTAAGGAACGGATTTTTAAATTTTAATTTAAGAATTAAAATAATCATAACATGGCTTGGGACTATTGTATTGGACAACATAGGTCTGGGGAAGAGGCAGCCAGTTAAAGTTTTTGATTGGATATGTGATCTGGTGAAAAGGTTGATTAAAGAATATTAATGTCAAGTTAATTTGGAAGGGAAAGAATTGAATAGCATTCAAAAGGCATCCTCTCTTAGAGATTCTGATATAATTAAAAATAAACTACAGTTAACTGAACTGTTTTATCACTTCATGTTCACTCCTGTCTTTTTATATAGGGTCTGCGATTTATACAATTGAAAAATCCTTGGAGTCATTTACGTTGGAAAGGAAGATATAGTGAAAATGATGTAAAAAACTGGACTCCAGAGTTGCAAAAATACTTAAACTTTGATCCCCGAACAGCTCAGAAAATAGACAATGGTAAATTTATCTATTTTATTTTAAACTATTCAGCATGCTTTAACAATGTGAAATGTATTTAACTGATTAAAATCATTTATCATTAAGGTGCTTTTTAAATTAACAAAGACAAATAATTTTCAGGAATATTTTGGATTTCATGGGATGATCTATGCCAGTATTATGATGTGATTTATTTGAGTTGGAATCCAAGTCTTTTTAAAGAATCGACATGTATTCACAGGTAACTTTTCCACATTTTAGGATACCCTTTGTATTAGTCTCCAGTTTTTTTTCATTTAAAATGGAACAGTTAATTTAGGAAAACCAATATTCCCTCTTTTTGTCATGCCCACAGATAACTATTACATAGTTTTCTTTCCATACTTCTTGATTATACCAGAAATTATTACATAGTTTTCTTTCCATACTTCTTGATTATACCAGAAATTTAAATAATAAAACAGAACAAAACCTGATAGCTTCATTGTTTTAAAAACACAGCGTATTTTTAAAATAGCATTATATATTAGCTCTACGAGAAATTTAATTACCACCTTCTTTGTTGACTTTCTCTTTTAGTACTTGGGATGCTAAGCAAGGACCTGTGAAAGATGCCTATAGCCTGGCCAACAACCCCCAGTACAAACTGGAGGTCCAGTGTCCACAAGGGGGCGCTGCAGTGTGGATTTTGCTTAGTAGACACATAACAGACAAGGTAGATACCCTCCTAATTGTATCCTATACGGAAATTCTTTTAACTAGAATCAGACCATTGTAAAAGAGATTCATAGTTTGATCACCAGTCTGTTTCATTTATATAGTTGCCCTGAAAATACTGTTTTCTTGGATAAATAAATATTTTCCTCTAAGGAAATTTGTAACTTAAGTGTAATCATACACATAACATCTTGTTCAAAAATCATCTCTGAAAAAAATGTGTGGGGGTTAATGCTTTTCAGTGAGGGCTGGGGGCTGGTTATATATACTTCAGATGTTAAAAAAAAATAGTAATATTAAAATGTGCTGGGGTGAGGAGTGGTTTGGTCCTTAGAACTGATTCTATGAAGGGTAACCTTAATCTTAATAGCCCTAGAATCATACTTAATATGTTACTTACTTCATATTGTGTGGTTATCTTCTGAGAGTTTGTCAGAAAAGCAACCTGTTTTGTATAGCACGAATGAACTTTTTAAAAAAAAAATGCTCTTAAGATTAGAGTTGTTTTTTGTTTTGTTTTGTTTTGTTTTTTTACACTACATGAGGAGCATTTTGAGCCCATTTTCATAACCACATGGGATTCTTTGTGATTTTAGGATGATTTTGCAAACAATCGGGAATTTATCACAATGGTTGTGTACAAGACTGATGGGAAAAAAGTTTATTGCCCAGGTATGTTTGCATAACCAAACTTTAAAATTTTACTTACATGATTAAGTTGAGAAATGACAAATTTTGTTTTAGGTAGATAATATGCAGAAATTAAAAATTCTACTGATAAGAGTACTAGAAACCACACAAACAGGTGGTTACTTACGCTACTTGTAGTTTTTGGTTTGGTTTGGTTTGGTTTGGTTTGAATTTAGAGACTAGGAATTTGGGATTTCCACATTCTTGCACATTGCTGTCAGTTTTATTTTTAACCCTTAAGTCATGTCTCTTTCTCTGATCAGAATTATTCCATCATTCTCCATGGACTGTAGAATGAAATCTAAAATTTTTAGCATGGTATATAAAGCTTTTTGTATTCTGGCCTTAACCTAGATACCCTCTTTTATCTCATGGCCCAGCTTTCACAGCAAGCATTCCTGAGATACTTGCTATTCCCGAACACACCATGCCTTTGTTGCACCTCCTTTCACCCAGTTTATTTTGCCGACAGTCTCAGCCCTACCTGTCCTCTACCCATATCCCCCTTTTACCCTGTTGTGCTTAAAGAACATGGTTAAGACCCAGCCTAAATGTCAACTCTGGGATAACCTTTTCAAAATGCCAGGCAAACTATGTATCTCTCTCTGCAGGGCTCCTGAGACATTTAACATGATATATAGGCAGTGATAGGCACTGTTTAAGGCCATGAGTAACAGTTGTGAACAAAACAGCTCCCTGCTTTCATGAAGTTTATTTTCTAGTGAAGGAGACAGATAATAAACAAAAACATAATAGATAGTGATACATGTATTATAAAGAAATAAATAGGATCATGTGTTAGTGATTGGTTGGTTGCTTTGGTTGGGTCGTCATGGAAGGCCTCAAAGAGGAATGACAAATGTTACGAATGACAAAAATGAATCACAAAAAGTTATCAGGTGTGTAAAGAAATAGGAAAGCATTACAGGCAGAGGAGGAAACTAGTACAAGGATCCTAAAGTGAGAAAAAGATTGGTGTGTTTTAGGAACAGAAAATGGCCAATAGGTCTGAGGAGGAATTGTATCAGAAGAGGTCAAAAAGGTATGCAGGGGTCAGATCACATGAGGCTCTGCAAGCACAGGAAAGGGTTTGGGTTTTGTTGGAAGTGCAGCAGGAAATTTTTGGAGGATCTTAATAGGGAAAATAGCATGTTCTGATTTTTTTTTTTTTTAAGAACATTCATTTTAGAATATATTGGAGAGGGCCAAAAATGGAAGCAGAGAAACCAGTTAGATTATTTTGTTAGTTTATGTGAGAAATGATGGTGGTTTGTACAGAGGTAGTAGAAGTGAAGATAAGGACTGGATATATTTGGGTTTTAGTAGCTTTGTCAGGACTTGTTGATGGAGTGGAAGTAGGGGACAAAGAGGAATCAACATGATTCCTTTTTTGTTTGAACAGTTGAAAGTTGTGACATTTACTGACATGGGTAAGAGTTTGGGGGGGAACAGGGGAGCATATTTGTGGTGGAGTAAAATCAGAGGTTTTCTTAAATTTTAGATACTATTGGATATCCATGTGAAGATACCAAGGAGGCAGCTGGATTTTTGAGTTGAGTTCTCAGGGTAAGGCAGAACTAGAGGTATGGATTGAGGAATCAGGGAAGACAAGGACTGTATGAATCATCTCTGGAGAGAGTTGTAGATACATAGATGAATGCCCAGGATCTGCCCCTGGACTCTCAGACATCTTGAAGTTGAGCAGAGGGAAAAATACCAGCAAACAAGTTTGAACAGAGTGACTGGTGAAGTAAGAGGAAAACCAAGAGTGAGGTGTCATGTAACCCAAGAAAAGGAAGTATTTCAAGAGAAAAGGAGTGAACATCTGCATCCATTACTATTTCAGAGGTTAGGTAAGAGTAGGCCGAGAAGAGACTGTTGGATTTAGCATCCTGGCAGTTACTATTGACATTGAAAAGAGCAGTTTTGGTGGAGAGTCAGGGCTAGAAACCCCAGTGGAGTGCTTTGAGGAGAGATTTTGAGGTAAGGAAGAACTATTGACAGTTCTTTCAACAGTGGGGGAGATGGGATCAAAAGTGGTTTTGTTAGGGCTTATTTTTTTTAATCATAAGAGAACATGGCATTCTTACCTGTTACACTGTGTGTTGAGGACAGGCACTTTGTCTTTTCGATCGATATGCCTAGAGTCTGGAATTCAGGCATGGCACATAGTAGGTCCAATGATAAACATTGGGTTAAACTAGTCACATTTTCCAGTTTCCGTATGTTGGCCATTATACAGAGTCTATTTCCAGCATTAAAACGGTATGTGACTTTTCAGTTTCAAATGTATTTGTTATTCTTTTTACCTTTTTTTTTTTTTAAAAAACAATGCTCCCTCCTTTATAAACATAGTGATTTTTACCTTCCCAGAGTATTTTCAAGTTTATAATTTTATTTCCATTCCAACATTCTAACGTAAATAGTACAGGCCTTATTGTTCCCCATTTGACAGAAGACTAAACTGAGACATAGGTTAAAAACTTGGGCACGATCACAGATTTTGTCATATTAAGAACTAGAATTCAAATCTCATCCCTATTCTTTTTCTCTTCACATTAGATCACACTCCCTCTACACATTAGAGACTTACTACCTATTTGAGATATTAAATTGTTTACTTTTTCTAATAAAACTATTCAGTGTACCTAAATAATATGGCATTGATCTTAAATTACATATAGTGCTTGGCATGCATAAAATGATTGTATTGTATCAGTCTTAATTTATGCATTGCTATCAAAGAATATATCAGGCATCACTATTTGTATTAGTAAAATATTGGATACAATCTGAATATTCATTGGTAGAGAAATAGATGTGTTACATACCTAGGATGGAATATTATGTTGGTAGTTAAAAGGAATAAAATTTTATCTCCATAGAATGACATGGACCTAAAAAACGTTGAGTGAAAAATGAAAGATATAAAACAAGACGTGCTACCTTTTTTTAGATATAGGCATCCAGAGAAAACTATGTATTTATTCATTCCTTTATTCATTTTAGGGTTTTGTTGGGTGTTATGTCTAAAAAAAAATGAAAAAGATACCCACTAAATCTATCAGAGTGGAAGGAAATAAGACTAAGGGTGTCATTAAAAGGGACTTCGTTTTGTGAAGAAACTAGTATGACCAAAAAATGTTAATTCTGAGTGATGGAAAATATTAGATATAATTTTTTGCACTTTTATGTATCTTTTTAAAATTTTTCTCAAAAGAAAAAAACTAATTCTGACTTTAAAACCCTCTAAGAGAGAAAAAAATGCACTATGTGGCAAGTAGCAGAGATTATACCTCACTGAATTTCAAGATTGTTTTTGTTTGTTAGAAACCGTTTAAAATATAATAGTACTAATGAATTACAGTACTTCAAAATTGGATCATTATATTTTAAAGACACGGAATCCATTAACGGTGTTTTTTTTTTGCCATCAACCATAAAACTTAAATTCAAAAAAGGAACCCCAAAGTCCCCTTTTCTGTAAATCTACTTGTTTATTTGCAGCTGACCCACCTCCATATATTGATGGAATTCGAATTAACAGCCCTCATTATTTGACTAAGATAAAGCTGACCACACCTGGGACCCATACCTTTACATTAGTGGTTTCTCAGTATGAAAAACAGAACACAATCCATTACACAGTTCGGGTAAGTAAAACCAACATACAATGACAAAACACAATAATATAAAGTATATAATGTGCTCTGCTTTTATATAATTAAGATGATCTGGAGGAAAAGTTTACTTCTGAAAATTGTTCTCTAACATATATTTTTGTTTGTGTATATATAGGTATCTAAATTCTATATTTAATTATTATGCTTCCTTCAGAAAATGACTTAAAAAACTAATGTTTTTAGTTTGAATAAGATTTTGAATTCACATTAATTTTCAGAGTAATAGTTTAGTCCTGAGGTAATATGGTATGGGAAGATGAATAAATTCAATTTTAAAGCAAGCAATAAAAACTCTTTAGCCTACATAATACTCTTACTGATTTTAAAGTCTTTGAACTTAGTGAAAGGGAATCAGTCATTTATAAACAAGTTTCTCTCAGGTAGCTGGTGAGGTTATTGTAGTTGTATTCTGTGTTGATTTGCCACAGATAAGAAGCTTAATTTGATTAGATTTTTAGTGTTGAAAGGGACCTTAAGGAACTGCTTCCATCACTTCATTGTTCAGATACAGAAGTCAAGACCTGAAGATGCTGTAATTTTTCTCAGGTCACACACAGTGGCAGAGAAAGCCAAGACAAGATCCCGGTTTCTAGTTCATTAAACATCAGTTGATATCAGTCTGCCTATAGAATGAAAACTTGTATATATATGCCAACTAATTTTTTTAGTGTTTCAGTATATTCTTTTGTCACTTTTAAGTTTTTATAAGCATAAAGTTTATCAGTACAGTAAATTTTTTTGAATCTAGGTATATTCAGCATGCAGTTTTACTTTTTCGAAGATTCCTTCACCATACACCTTATCAAAACGGGTAAGAAAATTCTTTCTCTGGAACCTAATTTCAGCATTCTAATGTTTGAATTCCCTTTCCCTTTTTTCATTTTATTCTTCACATTTAACAATTTCTTAAGAAATAAAAACATTTTGGGGCTTAACAGGAATATAAAGGGTTGAAAGACTAGATATTCACGTGAACAACATTAAGTGAATCTACAGGAAGAAGCAAGAAATTCAGAGAAAGAAGATTAATACAAACTTTCGTTGATGGGAAGACCATGTGAATGAACAAAGTAGACTCCAGGACTAAATTTGCAGGGTGGGATGGATGAGTATAGGAAGATTTGAAGGAGAATTCTTGGCAAAGATGGAGATAGACGCTTAGTGCAGTAAAGCAGCCTGGGTAACATGGAGAGTTATATTAAGTCTCGGCGCCAAATGAAGACTGGAGAGATGGGACAGAGTAGAGTCATAGAGTGCAGAGTTGTGGGGGGTTTTGCTTTTGTTTTAAGTACAAAGGCACAAAGGATTTTTGTCTTTAAAGTGGAATTTAAGAATGTGAAGTTTTATTAATGCAAAAACTTTGTTTTATTAGATTAATGGAAAGTGGAGTGGTCAGAGTGCTGGAGGATGTGGAAATTTCCAAGAGACACACAAAAATAACCCCATCTACCAATTCCATATAGAAAAGACTGGGCCATTACTTATTGAGCTAAGAGGACCAAGGTTTGTGATGAGTAACTTTTCTTAAATTAATAATGTTATATTTAAAATGAGCTTAGTGGAACAGAATAGGGTTTAGAAATAGACCTATGCATATGTGGACACTTGACTTTTGATAAAGATAGCATTGCAGAGTAGTGGTCAAAGGAGAGTACTTTCAGTAAATGGTTCTGGAACAATTGAATATCCATGTACAAAAAAGGACCCCTGCCTCACATTGTATCTAAAAATCAATTCCAGGTGGATTGCAGACATAAGTGTGAAAGGCAAACCTAGCTTTTAGAATACAGGAGATACCTGAATCTTAGGGTAAAGAAAGATTTCATAAACAAGACACAAAGAGCGTATAGATTCATAAATATGCTACATTAATAAGAAAATCTGTATTGTTTTAAAAATGAACAAAACTTGAGCAGGCATGTCACAGAAGAGGCAATCCAAATGTCCAGTAAACCATTATGATAGCCAAAAATTGGAAGTCATCCAAATATTCACTAACAGCCTTTGAGATTATGATATGGTCATACAATGGAGTACAACATAATAAAAATGAATGATAGCTCCTTTTTTAAAAAAAAAATCTGAAAACCAATGCTGAGCCGGAGAAACTACATACAAAAGGATAAACTGTGTGCTGGCATTTAAATATGCACACTTAGGTGGTAAAACTATAAAGCAAAACAAGAAGGTGATTATCGTGAAAGTTAATTCTGTGGGAGACAGGTTGTGCTCAGAAAGGAGTATACAAGAGACTTCTGTGCTGCTGACAGGGCTCTCTTGATGTGGGTAGTGGCTAACCAGATGTTCATTCACTTTAGATCTTATTTGTTATGCCTTATATTTATATTTTATATACTTTGTGTTATCTTTCATAGTTTATTTCTATTAGAAAAGTTGTAGGTTAACAGAAAAATCATGCAGAAAATACATTGTTCCCATATATACCCTCACCCCCATTATTAACACTTTGCACTAATGTGGTTATCTTTGATACAATTGATGAGAGAATATTATTATTAACATATAACTAAAATATTAACTATGATCCATAGTTTACATTAGGGTTCACTGTGTTACACATTCCTATGGTTTTGGGGTTTTTGTTTTTGTTTTTATAATTAACTTTATCAGATAAGTTAAAATCTAGTAACAGAGAAGATATCTCAATGATATGGGAATGTTCAGGAATGACTATGGTTTGCCAATTTTTTTTGTGATATGGTAGGAGCATATTGGAAGTAATGAAATTATTTCAGATACTTTTCCTGTTTGTTTTATTTTATCTGTCTTTTTTTATTCTAGTAACTTATATACAACCTGAAATTTCCCCTTTTAAATCACATTCAACTATATAGTTCAGTGGTGTTAATTACATTCACAATATTGTGCTACCACCACCATCCATTATCAAAACTCTTGTCACCCCAAACAGAAATTCTGTACAATTAACATTAGCTCCCCATTCCCTAATCCTTTCCCAACCTCTGGTAACCTGTATTCATGTTTCTAAACTTTTGGAATTTGCTTATTGTAATTATTTCATATCAGTGAGATCATGCAAATAAATATTTGCCTTTTGTGTCTGGTTTATTTCACTCAACATGATGTTTATCCATGTTGTCACATGTACCAGAACTTCATTCCTTTTTTTGGCTGAATAATATTCCGCTGTATGGGTATACCACATTTTGTTTCTCCATTCTTCTGTTGATGGACACTTGGGTTGCTTCCATCTTTTGGCAATTGTGAATAATGCTGCTATTAACATTGGTGTGCAAAGATCTGTTCACAGATCTGCTTTCAATTCTTTTTGGTGTATATATCTAGAAATGAAATTGTCAGGTCATATGGTAATTATATACTTAACTTTTTGAGGAGCCGCCAAACTGTCTTCCACAGCGGTTGTACCATTTTACATTCCACCAACAATGAAGGAGTGTTCCTGTTTCTCCACATCCTCTCCAACACTTGTTATTTTCCATTTTTTTAATAGCCATTCTAGTGGGTGTAAAATGGCATCTCATTGTGGTTTTGATTTGCATTTCCCTAATGGCTAATGATGTTGAGCATCTTTTCCTGTGCTTTTTGGCCACTTGTTTATCTTCTTTGAAGAAGTATCTATTCAAGTCTTTTGTCCATTTTTTAATTAGGCTGTCTTTTTGTTGTTGATTTCTTTATATTGTCTAAAAATTAAACCCTTATTGGATATGTGGTTTCCAAATACTTTTTCCCATTCTGTAGGTTGTATTTTTACTCTCATGATGTGAAGTTCTTTTATGTGTAAATTTTTAAAGTTTTGACACCATTCATTCTATTTTTTTTTTCTTTCATTGCTTGTGCTTTGGGTGTAAACTGTAAGAAATTGTTGCCTAACACAAGATCCTGAAAATGCTTCCCTATGTTTCTAGTAGGAGTTTTGTAGTTTTGTTTCTTATGTTAACCTCCTTCATCCATTTTAAGTTAATTTTTGAATATGATGTGTGACAGGGATCCACTTTCAATCTTTTGCATATTGGGTATCCAGTTTTCCCTGTACCATTTGTTGAAGAGACTATTATTTTCCCATTGAATGGACTTGGCACTCTTGTCAAAAATTAATTGGCTGTAGATGTGAGGGTTGATTTTTGAGCTCTTAGTTTGATTCACTTGGTCTTTGTGTCCGTCCTTGTGCCAGTACTATGCTGTTTTTATTACTGTAGCTTTATAATAAGGTTTAAAATCAGGAAGTGTATGAGTCCTTCAACTTTGTTCTTTTTCAAAATGGCGTTGGCTATTCAAGTCCCCTTTCCCTTCTGTGTAAATTTGATGATTGACTCTTCCATTTCTGCAAAAAAGGTGTTGGAATTTTTATTGGAATTGCATTGAATCATAAATTGCTTGGAGTAGAATTGGCATCTTAACATATACTTTTCCAGTACATGAACATAGAATGTCCTTCCATTTATTTAGGTCTTTTGATTTCTTTTAGCAATGTTTTTTAGTGTTCTGTGTATAAGTCCTTTACATCCTTGGTTTAATTTATTTCTAGATATTTGATTCTTGTAGTTGTAAATAGAATTTCTTTTGATTTCCTCTTCAGATTGTTCATTACTAGTGTATAGAAACACTGCTGATTTTTCCATGTTTATCTTGCACCTCACTACTTTGCTGAATTCCTTTATTAGCTCTAGTAAGTTTGCTATGGATTTTTCAGTATACGGGATCATGTTATCTGCAAATAAGGAAAGTTTATTTTTTCCTTTCTTTGCCTAATTTGCACTAGCTAGAGTTTCCAGTTCAGTTATGAATAACAGTGGTGACAGTGGGCATCCTTATCTTGTTCTTGATCTTAGAAGGAAAGCTTTTAGTTTTTCACCATTATGTTGTTAGTGGTGGGTTTTCCACATATGCCCTGCTTTAGTTTCCTAAAGTTGCAGAAATGCAGTATACCAGAAATAGGTTGGCCTTTACAGTGGGGATTTATTAATTTACAAGCTTACAGTTCTGAAACCATGAAAATGTCCAAATCAAAGTCATCATCAGACAATATCTGGACGACTCTATCAGGTGGCAAGACACATGGCATCTGCTGGTTTCTCCTTTCTCTTGCTGTTTGATTGCTTCCAGCTTCTGGCTTCAATGATTTCCTCTCTGTTTTCTGTCTCTCTTGACGTCTCTGAGTCCTTCTTTCTCAGCTTCTTATAAAGGACTCCAGTAAGAGAATTGAGATCCACCTGAGCTGTGCCTCAACTGAAATAACCTCATCAAAATGTCCCACCCACAATAGGTCTATACCCACAGAAATGAACTAGCTTTAAGAACATCATCTTTTCTGGGGTACATAACAGCTTCAAACCATCACATGCCCTTCTATATGAGTTTCCTTCTATTCCTGGTTTTCTAAGTGTTTTTATCAAGAAGAGATACTGGATTTTGTCAAAATGCCTTTTCTGCATCAGTTGAGATGATGTGTTGGTTCCCCCCACTTCATTCTATTAATGTGATGTATGACATTAATTGATTTTCTTATGTTGAACCACCCTTGCATACCTGGGATGAGTCCCACTTGGTCATGTTAAGATTCTTTAAATGTGCTGTTGGATCGCATTTGCTAGTATTTTGTTGAGGATTTTTGCATCTATAGTCATCAGGGATATTGACCTGTATTTTTTTTTCCTGTGGTATCTTTATCTGGCTTTGGTATTTAGGTAAAGTTGGCTTCATATAATGAGGTAAGGGGTGTTCCCTCTGCAGTTTTTGGGAAGAGTTTGAGTAGGATGGGTATTAATTCTTCTTGTAATGTTTGCTAAAATTCACCTGTGAAGCCATCCAGTCCTAGGATTTTTTGATCGCTGACACAAAATCTTTGTCATCGGCCTGTTGAGATTGTCTGTTTCTAGTTGAGTCATTATAGGTGGTGTTTATGTTTCTAGTAGTTTGTATCATCTAGGGTATCTAATTTATTGTCATAGAGTTGTTCATAGTATTTTCCTATAATCTTTATTGTATCTTTGGGGTCAGTAGAATTTCCCTCCTTTTCTGATTTTAGTTATTTGTGGCCTCTGTCTTAGTCTAGCTAAAGGTCTGCCAAGTTTATTATCTTTTCAAAGAACCAACTTTTGGTTTCATTGATTCTATTGTTTTTTAATTCTCTATTTCATTTTCTTTGCTTTTCATTATTCTGCTCACTTTGGGATTAGTTAGTTCTACTTTTTTAGTTCCTCCTGTTAAGTTTAGGTCTGTAGTTTGAGATTGTTCTTCCTTTTTAGAGTAAGCATTTAGAGCCATAAATTTCCTGCTCAGCACTGCCCTTGCTACATTTCATAAGTTTTTAATTTATTCTTTTTGGAGTTTGTTGGACATCTTTAATTTGCATATTTATGTCATTTAGAAAGGTTGCAAAATTCCCCAGCAATTTCTTCGAATACTCTTCCTAGCCCTTTACTCTTCTCATCCCTTTCTGGAAGACCAGTGATTCTTATATTTGTGCACTTCATGTTGTCCATCATTTCCCTGGGCTCCATTTCAAATTTTTTTATTTTTTTCACCATTCATTCTTTTGTGCTTTCACTTTCCATCATCCTATCTTCATGATTACTAATTCGTTCCTCTACTTTTTCAAATCTGGTGTTATGTGTCTCAAGAATATTTTTAATTTGATCAACAGTATCTTTTATTTCTATAAGATACACTATTTTTTGTTATTTACTCTTGCAAATTCTTATGTTCTTCTAGGGTCTTCATGTCCTTTATATCCCTGAGCCATAATATTGATATTTGTGTGTACTACTTTGATTAATTGCTCCAAATTTTGTCTCTTCCAGTTTTTTAGTTTGTTCGTTTGGCTTGTCCACATCTTCTATATGCTTCAAGCACTTTGTAATTTTCTTTTGGCTTCAGGGCATTTGCTTGTCTTAACAGAGTTATTTTGTGGAGTGCAGAATTAATTGAGCATTTATATATAATTTGGTTTGCTGGAGTGCAGTTTCCCAATCCTACCAGCAGGTGGTACTCTCAGGTAGGTCTTCCCTGAACTTCTGCATGGTGGGCGGAGTCCAAACCAAGTGGGGAACTACCAGTGCACTGGATCTCCATGTGCTCTGGGGAATCCCAGTACTGGGGCTGCAATGTGGGCCCCAAGTGTGTAGGCGGGAAGCCCAATCAAGGGCACCCCGCAAGTAGTACGTGGGCCCTGCCTGCCAATTCTCTGCCTGCCTGTGCCCGTGAGTCTCTGGGGTGTGGGAGGGGTTTCCGATAGCCCGTATAGTGCTTCTCCGTTGCATACACCCCTCCCCAGACTTCTGTTGGAGGAGAGCCATTGCCACCCGCTGGATTCCCTTACGGGCGTTCCCTGCTGTATGGCTGTGGAGAATCACCCCCTGGCAAACTGTCAAGGTAGGTGGACAGGAGTGGAGAGCCGCTGCTCACTCTCTTGCCAGGCGGTGGTTTTGTTACTGCAGGCCTGGGTGGAGTGGCAGGTGGTCCAGATAGGGAACTCACTCACCGCGTCCCTCCAGCCACCACCTCTCTTCCGTTTTTGTTGGATGTCCCGTCCACATACTGTGGGGGACCCTCTATGGCCGGTCACACCCAGGAACCACAGTCCCTGGTGTTCTCTGGTCCCTTTCTAGTTACTCTGATGGAGGAGAAGCCTGTTCTGCGTCACCTACTCTGCCATCTTCCTGGAAGTCCTCTTAAGTTTTGATATATTGTGTTTTCGGGTTCATTTGCCTGAAGATATTTCCTAATTTCCCTTGTGGTTTATTCTTTGACCCATTCATTGCTTAAGAGTGTTGTTTGATTCCCACATATATGTGAATTTTCCAGTTCTCCCTCTGTTATTGATATGCAGCATCATTCCATTGTGGCTGGAGAAGATACATTATATGAGTTCAGTATTTTTTAATTTATTGAGACTTGTATTGTAAGTTAATGTATGATCTACCTTGGAGAATGATCCATGTTCACTAGAGAAGAATGTGTATTCTGTTACCGTTTTGTGAAGTGTTCTATGTATGCCTGTTAGATCTGCTTGGTTTGTAACATTGTTCAAGTGTTCTGTGTCCTTACTGATCTTCTGTCTAGATACTCTATTCATTATTGAAAGTGGTGTATTGAAGTCTCCTGCTATTAATGTAGAATCATCTGTTTCTTCCATCAAGTCTGTCAATATTTGCTTCATGTATTTTAGGGCTCTACCATTAGGTGCATATATACTGTTATATCTTATTTTTTAATTGACCCTTTTATCAGTATATAGTGACCTTCTTTGTTCTTCCTAACAGTTTTTTACTTAAAATTTATTTTTATCTATTATTATAGCTACCCCAGCTCTCTTATGGTTACTATTTGCATGGTATATTTTTTCCATCCTTTTAGTTTCCACCAATGTGTGTTTTTAAATTTAAGGTGAGTCTGCATATAGTTGTGCTTTTTTTTAATCTATCTGCCAATCTCTGCCTTTTGACTGGAGATTTTAATCTGTTTACATTTAAAGTAACTATTGATAATGCAGGACTTTCTTCTTTCATTTTGCTATTTGGTTTTTGTCTTATTTGAATTTTTTATTGTACCATTTTGAGGCTCTTCTCGTTTCCTTCTGTATATATTTTTCAGGTATTTTCTTTTTACCATGGGATTAAAATTTAACATCCTAAATCTATACCAGTCACCTTTGATTTGTGTTTCAGTTTGCTAAAGCTGCTGGAATGCAATATACCAGAAATAGGTTGGCTTTTACAAGGGGGATTTATTAGTTTACAAATTTACAGTTCTAAGGCCATGAAAATGTCCCAGTTAAGGCATCAACAGGATGATACTTGGACTGTGAAGACAGATTGCTGGCATCCAGAGTTTCTCTGTTGGATAGCAAGGCACATGGCCAGCATTTGCTGCTCCTTGGCTCCCAGGTCTCTTGATTGCAGCTTCTGGTTCCAGTAGCTTCCTCTTTGAACTTTTATACGTCCTCTCTTAGCATCTCGGGGTTTCTCTCTCTCTGTGAGTTCTCTCTCCAGGTATTTCTCTCTGTCTTCTATCCTCATAAAGGGCCCTTGTAGAGGATTAAGACCCCCTTGAATTGGGTGGGTCACATCTCAATTGAAACAGCCTAATCAAAAGGTCCCACCTGCAGTAGGTCTACACCCAGAGGAATGGATCAAAAGAACATGGCCTTTTCTGGGGTACATAACCACTTCAAACCAGCACAATTTGATACCAACTTAACTTCAATAGAATACACATGCACTATTCCTCTACCCCTCCACCCCCTGCCTTTTTTTGTATTTGTTACAAATTATATCTTTATACATTGTATATCCAGAACCATAGATTTATCATTACTTTTTACTTCTTACAGGTTCTAAAATGCAAATGCATGAAAAGTACGGTTTCATAAAAAATACAGTAGTACTGGCATTTATAATTACCCATATGGTTACCTTTATTGGAGATCTTTAATTCTTTATGCTGCTTCAATCCACTGTGTTGTGCTTTCTTTTCTGTCTGAATAACTCCCTTCAGAATTGCCTGAGAACAGATCTAGTGGTGATGAACAACTTCTGTTTTTGTCTGGGAATGTCTTAATCTCTCCATTTTTGGAAGACAGTACCATGAGATACAAAATTCTTAGTTGAATTGTTTTCTTTCAGCACTTAATCTTATTGGGACTCCCTTGTACATAACATGTTACTTTTCTCCTGCAGCTTTTAGAACTCTCTCCTTGTCCTTAGCATTCAACAGTTTGATTGCTATGTTTAGATATAGTTGTCTTCAAGTTTATACTATATGGAGTTTGTTGGGCTTCTGGAATA
Source organism: Choloepus didactylus (assembly GCF_015220235.1). Taxonomy (NCBI): domain Eukaryota; kingdom Metazoa; phylum Chordata; class Mammalia; order Pilosa; family Megalonychidae; genus Choloepus; species Choloepus didactylus. Next base: position 166,794,772 of record NC_051307.1, read on the forward strand.
TGCATATTCATGTCTTTAGTTAAATTTGGAAAGTTTTCTGCCATTATTTCTCTGAATATTCCTTGTGCACCTTTTTTTCTCTCTCTTCTCCTTGTGGGACTCCCATAATGCATATTTTTGGTACATTTAATGATGTCTTTTAAACTTTGTTCACTTTCTTCATTCTTTTTTCTTTTCTGTTCCTCAGCCTGAATCATTTCAATTGTCTTTTCTTTGAGTTCACTGATTCATTCTTCTGCCTGCGTCAAAAAACCCACTAGGGAATTTTTCATTTCAGTTACCGTGGTCTTCAACTCTGGTATTTATTTCTATTTGGTTCGTTTTTAAAACGTCTCCATCTTTACTGAGATTCTCATATTGTTCATTGTTTTCCTGATATCCTTTAGTTCTTCCATGTTTTCCTTTATCTCCTTGAACATCTTTTTTTTAAAGATTTTGTCCCGTATGTCCTAAGTCTGGTCTTCTTTCTAGATTTATATCTTATCTTATTCCTTTAGATGGGCCATCATTTCCTATTTCTTTGCTTGTTATCTTTACTTGCACGCTGTACATACTCCCTATGAAATAGACTTTCTTGCCCTCTGGGTCCTCTATTAGGTATGACTTAAAGCAGGTAATTCTTTGCCCCAGGCCACTTGGACTTATTGTTTCTTGTACTGCTTTAGCTGTCTGAAAGTTGCTTCTTTCTGCAGGGTAAGAACTGGGAGAGTGAGCCTGAGAAGAGTTTACTGGTTCAGTCTTGTATGCTGCCACCCAGTAGATTGGTTCTAACATACAGGCACCCCAGTATGCACTTGGGGCTTATTCTGCTCCCTCCAGAAAAGGCCAAGCTGGCTCCACACTGTGCTTAGGAGGGGTTGGGTTAGGGGCCAGCAGGGCACCATGAGCTGCTCCTTCCATTTTTAAAGCTGTTTTCTTGATTCAGTCCTCACCCAGTTTCTGCAACTCTTTTCCCGAGTTTTGAGGAGGATGGCTTTGCCAGTCTTTGCTAGCTGTTCAAAGATTCTTTGTGGGAACAGCATCCTGGAACATCTTATGCCACCCTCTTAGTCCACCAGTGGAATTTCACAAATTTAAAAGTTTATAAAAATACAGAGAATTACTTGCTTCTGAATAAAATTAGGGTTAATGAGGGCTTACAATCTAATTTAAAAGAAAGTAATAATCCTTTAGATACAATTAAGCTATTTTTTCTGCTTGTTAAAAACCTTTACCTGTTTGATGAGTGAAATATGGCATCTAATTGCTCTTTTGGTATTTAACTTCTAGGCAAAGATATGTAAGGATATTATCACATTATCACATATGTAAGCATAGATCACATATGTTGCAAATATTTTTGTCAAATTGACTTTTTTGGGGGGGAGGGAGCATAGAAAAATATTTTCATTTAAAGCAATCAGATCTTTTTTTGGTTTCATTTTGCTATTGGCAGTAGAACCCAAATATCAAATAAATTTTCCCTATATTTTGTTTAGTTCTTTTATGGTTTTATATTCCATTATTTTGATTTGAATGCCAGGTCTATCATATGTTAATTACGTCTGTAAAATTAGATTTTATTTCTGGGTTTTTTCTTCTATTGTTTCAGCCTATTACTATGACAATATTTTATCTTTTAAACTTAACATTATTCCTTGGGAAGCCAAAGAAACAAGACTTTTTAAAGTTAGTTTAATACAGTATTAATCTTTGTGGCTTCAAGTAAAATATATAAATGGCATTTTTGTACAATTGAGTAGAAATAGTTTGCATGTGTTTCCAAGTGCTGTGTCTTACTGAAGCTTTAGAAGGCATATACTTGATTTAATAGTACATTTGTACTTTATATAGTTATTTTCAATCATGCATTTAATTGAGACTGTTTAATAATAGCAGTAATTTTGTCTCTTTTTAATTATAGGCAATATAGTGTTGGATTTGAGGTTGTAACAGTTTCTGTGGTGGGAGATCCTGGTTCCCATGGCTTTCAGAGGAAATCTAGTGGCGACTATAGGTAATGTTGGTACTTGGTATCCAATTTATACTTTAGTCATTAACATTTTGCTTTATCTTTTGTAACATCATTTTCCATAAACCTTGTTCTCATTTTCCCTGAATACAGGTGTGGGTTTTGCTACCTGGAATTAGAAAACATACCTGCTGGGATCTACAATATCATCCCCAGTACTTTTTTGCCTAAACAAGAGGGACCCTTTTTCCTGGACTTTAATAGTATAATACCCATCAAGACAACACAACTTCAGTGATGAAGAAATTTCAGCAATTACTGGATTTTATACTTACCAAATATCAACTCTTCAAATGAGAACACAGATCTGTGGAATACTACACACAACAATCAGAACTTAATTAAATTCTCCAAAACCATGTCATAGTGGAATCTTGTACTCAAGTCAAGGTGTTTGGTGAGAATTGTATATAGTCAGAAGTACCCTGAATCACCCGGAAGTAAAGTTTGCCTGGTTTTAAGTATATATAGAATTGGCTTACTTTTAGGGCCCACGTTGTATAAAAAAGTAGGTATCATTAAATTATTAGACTTACACTCAGTCTGCATTTTGAGATGCCTTTGCTAAGAGGACAAGGGAACTGAGACCAGCTGCGGAAAATGAGGGGCACAGACTCATTGAGTGGAATGGTGAGAGCTGGTATAATGTCCTGAAATGTTACATTATTTTTCTTTTTTTCAGAGCATGTTGTGAGTTAAATCTGCTTGTGTTGTGATTCCACTATACATCTTGGGCAGCTAATTACCAAATGAATCATGTCCCATAATCAGATTTTAACTCTGCATTGATGATTTTGAAATATTTGTTGCCCAAGTGTTACAAAAGAATAAAGCTTTAAGAAGTACTCATTAACATAGCACGAAGATGCTCATGCTTAAGAATGGGTTGTTGCAGTTACCAATGCATCTCTCTCATTGAATCACGTAAGGAGGACTGAGGTATGTACACCAGTGCAATTTTTGTTTTATCAGGTTGATTGAAAGTAATAATTTCCTGAGACATTACAGCCAGTTTTTATAGTCTTTTTAAAATTGCTCTATATAGTTCAGTGCTCTTTATGATAACACTGAAAAAAATACAATCAAGAATTTATTATATGATTAGGTTATATAGCATTCAGAAAAAGTGAATTGAATTGCCAAGAAAACAGTATCGTGTAAGTTCCCAGTTTACATAAAAATACATCAGAATCATACTCAAGATTTTAAAGCTCTGAAAATTAATAAGTTGGGATTGTCTCTACTTTATAATTATTAAAACTTATTTTGTATTTCATACTACCTTTAATTGAAATAAAATGTTTATACTTATGGGAAAAACTGCATAGTTTAAGTAGTTGATTATTAAAAGATGTGCTCCATCAAAAAGAGAATACAGATTTGCATGGAAATCCATCCTTCAGCAAAAGTACCTGTTATTATACCATTAGATTTCATTTTGGCAAATATTTAGTGCTTTCAATTTTAGCATACTAGTTTTAGGCAGATTAATTTGACTAATTTTCTGTGACCTTTAGAGGTCCAAATACAGTGCTATGGATGTATAAGTGAGGGAAAGAGTAATTTTAATTTCAGCTGGGCCAATACAGAGAAAGACTTACTTGAAGAAGTGATCATTTAACTTGAACCTTGAAGGTGAGGCTTCAAAAGGTAGACTTAAATAGTAGCCAGCAGTTACTGTTTACCACAGGCTCAATGTGTGTGTTTTTTCTTTTACTCTTCTCAACAGCTGAATATCAAGTATAGGTACTATTATTTCCATTCTACAACTGAAGAAACAGGCCTAGAGTGATTAAAGATCATGCCCTCAGGTACTCTGCTCCTTTTCATAATTAAGGCATGCACACAGATAAAGCAAGATAACCACATTGGATGGGTTGGAGATAAGGAGGTATTAAAAATATGGAAGACACAATCCAGGCCCTTTTGAAGTTCTAAATCACAACAGTGGGACAGATGTGAAACAGGAAAAACTTGTCAGGAATTGATAAAAGGAGATAGGGGAGGGTGAGGAGAGCTCAGGTTTCTAATTTCACCATCAGCCAGATGCATATATGGAGATTCAGAGAAGGCAAATTTTCTTTTTTGGTACATTACAGTAGAATTCTCCAGAAAATCCAGATCTGGAATCAGCATGTGGTATAGTAAATGAGATCACCCAGAAAATCTAAAGTCAAATGCAAAGTAAAGATGGCTGAGAAATGAATTGGGGAAATGCCTCAATTAGTGAAGTGAGACATTCTTTCATGGCTTCTGTTTTTGAAAGACAAATTTAAGGTACAGTCACTCTGGGTAACAAACTTTTTGAGCCAGAAATTCACCACACATTATTAGCACATTAGATTCTGAACATTCCTCTGAGAAATACTGTTATAGAAAACTTTTAAACCATCCCAATTCTGGCTGCATCTCCAGATGGTATTTTTTCGAGGAAAAAAAAAAAGAAAATAGCAATGCCTCAATTGAAGAAAACAGTTTTTGATAACGGTAATTCAAAAGAAAGTCTCAGTGTGTCTACTGTATTTATGGTCACTAGCAGAATTGAAGTACACTATTTAGTTCCTCCTTTAAACAAATAAACTTTCCTAGATGACATATTAACTACTAAAGTAAAACATATGTTTGATAATACTGCAAAGGTTTATCTTTTCTGAATTAACATTTTAATCCTCATGATTGTTGACCGTATATTCACTTTTTCCAACAGTCTGCTTTAATATGAAATACACAGATTAAAAATCGAGCAGTATAACATTTCTACTAGAGAAAGGATCCAAGATAAACCACCATCTGATTCTCAACCGTGGCTGCACTTCAGAATGCCCTGAAGAGCTTTAAAAAAAAAAAAAAATCCAGTGCCCAAATGAGCCCCCAAGTCAATTAAACCCATCTCTGGGGATGAAACCCAGACACCAGTATTTAAGCTCCCTAGATTCCAATATGCAGCTGATGTTGAGACCCACTCCTCTAGCACTACCACCTTATTTTTATTTCCCTGCCACCAATCACCTCATTGCTAGGCTTTAATAGCAGCAAAAGTGGAATGCTTAAGTTACTGGGGTGCAGGACCTTAACTGAAAGTGGAAAATGACCTCGCAATTCCATGCTTCTCCTTATAACAAGATGGTTGCCTAGAATAGATTTAGGCAACATCAGAATTTCTCATGTGAAATCATAGAAAGTTAAGACATTTTCTTAAGCTGTTTTTATTACACCCAAGGTATTAAGACAAGTACAAAATAACCTTGTAATCAGGATACTGTATCAGTCAATAAAAAAGGAGTAATCACTACAGTAAGAAGAGATTTTCAAATGACTAAAATATACAAGCTTTGACAATTAACAGGGGGAGAGGTTGCTTTTTTTTTTTTTAGCAATCCTAAATTTTCTTAAAATAGGACAAATAAAAGGCAGTGCTCTAAATATGCATATAACCAAAAACATTAAAGAAAAGCAACCTTAATACTTACTAGTATTAGCATAACAGACTCCATTGCTTCTATTTAATAACCTTTGCCAACAACACATGCCTAATCCGTTTCCTAGCTTTAAGGAACAGTTTCCTCTAAGGAATACTAGTGCAGCATAACCCTTAAATTTCAGTTATTTTAAAAGTTACATCCTACAGAAAAATTAACACCTTATCAGTCTAGATATAACAATGGCAACCATTCTTCACATGCATGTCTCTTAAAACAAGTCCCTGTGGCTAGCTGGGTAAGGTTTTTACTGTAGAACCTTCTCTCCCACAGGCACAAATCCCCCTCTATATAACCCTGCTACCCTCAGCCCTCCCTCCCTACCCTGACATTCACCTTTCCCACCCTAAAAAGTGCTGCTCATAGTAACCTTTCTAGAAAATGTTTTTTAAAGTTTCTAGGTGGCCATCTCAGCATACACTCTTTTCAAAAGGTTCCCTCTGCATACCAGAGGTGATGAAAATTGTGTTCTTGACCTAAATATCCAGTCAGTTCCTTAGATTTATTTTAAGTCTTCAGTAGGTCAAAAAGGTATGCTCTGAGTACTTGGGGTTTCATTGTTTTGTTTTTAATTCTTTTACTTAGATCCCCTGGGATATAAAGGAGAGAACATTTCCATTTTTCCCAAACAAACAGGGTGAGAGAATGGGAAGAAGCAAGCTGTTGACCCCCCGTTTGGCCTAGCTTCCCAACTCCTATCCTGGTTTCAGTTCTTTCATAGGAACTAGTTATTGCTTCCACAATGCCATTGCAGAGAATGTTCCATGAGGCCTGTCAACTTGGACACAGTCCACTTGTAACAACTCCTCTTTTCTGAAAAACAAATCAGCCCAAGAGCTCTTACCTAGAAGAAAAATCTTCAGCCTTCAAGGTCACTGAAACTCCATTAGTTTCAGTTTAAATGCTTAGTTTCAGTTTAAATGCTTATGATTTGGCATATGTTAAATGATTATTGGCACAATGTTCTCCATACGGTTTCGTGTATAAATATTGATATGCACATGGGTGAGGGCCCTGGATGGATCAGCCAATCTGCACCACTTTTATGTCAGCAATAATCCCATCTCTTCCCTTTGAGCACTGGAGGGAAAGCTGCTTCATGCGGTTCTCCAAGGCCTGGCCCTCGGTGGAGGCGCTGCTTCTTTGGCTCTTGCCATTGCCACCACTGCCGCCACTGCTGTTGTTAGGCACCCGATTGTTGTTGGCTTTGTCACTCGTTTTATTCTCTGCCCCTTCTGCCCTGTCTCCTGTAGAAATATAAAGATTATCAAGTGAATACTGACAATTCCAAGGGTCACTTGGACCCCAGCTAATCATCCAACTCAACCCTTGGAATCTCCCAGTGTTTCCCAGCCATGCGTGTCACAGAGGGTTCTCCATCACATAACTGCTTACTGTTTTTATTCCTAAAGGCATTGTATTCACTCCTTACCTATGAATCATCTCTAACGACAAAGACTGTCATATTTGTTTTACTGCTGGGCAACACGGACCTCTCTAGCATGTGCTTGCCAAGGGGTCTGTTCTGATGAGAGACATGGAACTTACAAGCTCCACTTTACAGAGGCTGGTCAGTAGAGGAGCCAGAAGGCCCCAAGACAACATTTTGAGACCATCACAGTGATCAACACTGACAGCACATTCACAGAGACCCAATAAAATGGCCCTGGGGGTTCAGGGACCTGGGAAAGGTACAAAACAGTGCAAAGACCTGACTGAAAAGGCAGTGAGAAGCCTGGTGAGGAGGCCACAACCTACCTCGTTCTACCTCACATTCAGGGGAAGAGGCCCCACTGCATTCGCTGCGAGGGCCCAATACTGGGAACATCATCCCGAACTCTGACAGAGAAACAGGGCTGGGGAGATCCAGGCTGCCAGGCCTTGTGATGGCAGGGAACTGATCAGGCATCTCAGACGGGCTCGTTGGTCCTGAACTAAAGCTGGACACAGACTGGGTTTCCGAATCATCTTCAGACACAAAGTTGCCACAGTTGTCATCTTCAAAGGCCTCTGAGGCCACTAGGGTGAGAGAGAACACCAGTCACACAGGGTCTGACAGACAGTAAGTAACCTAGTTCCTTAAATACTTCATAGAGTGATGGTGCTGGTAGGCAGGCAGCCAAAGCACAGAGGGACTGCAAAATCTCTGCCGCTGTGGGTGCCTTGAAAGTATGTGACCCCCCAACCCCACCCGGGCCTGCATGAGCAGCCTCTAAAGCAGCTTGAAGGGAAGCAGTGGCAGCCGGATCCTTGGATATTCAGTGTCCTCACAATAACTTTCTAACCTCTCCCCCCAAAAATTGTCACCAGACACTGCCTAAATTCATGAATTCAGCCACCCAGTCTTCACCCCAGTCCCCCAGATCCACACGTGCACAGGAAAAGGTGTTGGCCCTTTGTAACGTATCCCAAAATAAAGCCATTCTGGGCTTGCTTCTTCCAGGTAGTAGAAACGAGCTGCTGGAAGAAACAGCCCTACATGGAGTATTTGGAACCTTTGCTATCTTCCAGGTGACTTCTGATCTCATAAAAGGCCTGCTCAGAGCCTACCTGGGTCACAGCTGCCACATTTTACTACACCCATGTATGGAAACCTTGCCTTATTTATACCGTGAGCCAGAATAATTAAGGCCCAGAGACAGGTCATTCGTATAGAGTCAAAGCCTCTTCAGCCCATATACGATCTTGCTGCTTAGCACATTCTTCTTCTAATCCCCTTCACCCCTCTCATCATTAAAAATAGCCTTGTATACCATCCATGGAGAGTTACCATAAATAAGAAGTGCTGAAATGTAGGGGACAGAAAATGGGCCTCAGACCTGAATTCAAATGGTAACTCCACAGGTGAAAAAACAAGAGTAGAGTTTTAAGCCTTTGCCTGAGTTAGACCCTTGCCCTTGTATTAACATAATGATAGGAAATGGGGTTTGACTCAAATCTGATTCCAAAGTCCAGATTCTTAAACAACTCTTGTTTCCTACAGGGTTTCTCAAATCCTTGCATGTTCTAATGTGTACTTTTAATCTCAAAGTATAGGATTTTCCAAACTTACTTGACCACCAAATCCTGATTGTGAAGAAAACTTAGTAACATCTCACACACACAGTGTTCCACAAAACATGGGAATCCACCAAAAACAGTCCTCCAGCCTGCCCAACTCTCTGAGACCCTCAGCGATGGCCTGGCCTAAGAGGGTGGTGGGCCTGGGGTGAGACGCCCCTGGAATATCTGATATGACCCAGGCTGTGGGATCTCCCCACTTGCCCACGGTACCCTGTACTCACCAGAAACGGCGTCCAGCTCAGGTTTGGTCCCTGAGAGGACCTCCACAGATGTGCTGCTGCCCTCAGCCCCAACGCCACAGCCCCGAGGCCCCATGGCACTGGAGCGCCTCCGCTCGTGGATCTCGTCCGAGATCATCTCTAGGTTCTTCAGGGCCGTCTTGTACTCGCCTTTTGCCAAGGCCAGTTTGGCCTGCAAGTCATCCACCGTCTTCTTCAGTTGCTGGTAAGAACAGGAGGCTCAATAACGAAGGCTGCCCCCACTGGCCTTGAGATGCTTTTCAAACAACTGAGTCAAGCACATTTTCTGCCCGTCTCTCCATTTCAAAGAATTTCCCAAGATATGACTGAGGACCTCTATTCTCATCAAAGCCATCCATGCACAGGACAAAAATCTCTACTGCCCCACCCCCCACCCCCAATTCCCATCCAGGTGACAGACTCAAGCTGTCAAGAGAAACTACAGAAACGACCACTGGCAGGATAAACCCCATCAGAGAAGCCAAAACGAGTGTCAGACTCACAGAGAAGTCCCACAATCTAGCAATTTGGTCCTCAGTACAGTGATACTCAAACTTAGTGTGCATCAGAATTACCTGGAAGGCCTACTAAAGAACAGACTGCTAGGTTCCACACACAGTTTCTAAATTCAGTAGGTCCTGGATGGGGCCTTAGAATTTGCCTTTCTCAAAAGTTTCCAGGCAAGGTTCCTGCTGCTGGTCCAGGGATGACACTTTGAGAACCAATGCCCTAGTACAGTCTAGAAAGTGACTGAAGGGTAGGTTTTGAGAGAGCTTCAGAGACCTCTAAAGACCCAACTGAAGACCATTTTGAGGTTAAACACTCAGTAAACGATGTGCTTCTCTCTGATCTCCCCTTGCATCAAATGGGCCTCCTGAAAGCATGCTACCACAGGAAAGCGGGGCTTTGAGGGCAGAAAAGTCTCATCAGTGACAAAGTTATACGCTCTACATACCTCAAGCTGCACATAGTACTTTGCCTTGAGTTCAAAATAAGGCCTGCAGGAGACAGGAAGGAGAAACCGTAAGACTAATTCAGTCACCACAATTAAGTCTGTAAGGCGTATCAGAGGCATGTCTACAAATGGCCAGGTAATCCCTCCAGGATTTAGTAAACCAACAAGGCTGTGAGACAAAGGTGATGCTCTTAGCTCCAAGGCCTGATCGACACTGATGCCACCCAAGGGTGGCCAGGTACACCCAGGGCCAGGCCGACAGGAGGCCCATCTCAAGATACAGAGAACCCACACTCCTCCATGTATGCACACACCCTGAGGAGCCTGCACCTAGTTCATTTTCCTCCCTGGGAGGGCTGTTCAAGGCTACAGGAGGTATGCCCAGCATCCATGGTGGCTCAGGTCCCTTGTCCAAGGATGAAGAGCCGATGAGGCTGGAGAAAGGGGCTGCTTCAACACACCTTCCTCCACTGAGGGCCACTGGGGAAGAGCAGCACTGCCTCTCCCCTCACTGAGCACAGTGGGGTCACCAAAAAGAGGGGGTCGCATATTGGTCCACCTGAACTTTGTCCAGGACAAGAGGTATATGGACAGTCTGATTCAGCAACCAGCTCCAACTTCTCTGCAGACCCAGCCCATCAAGGCAGGAGAGAGGACAAGAAATGCACACACTCTACAGAGCCTTCCCCCTTTTGCCTGGAGGCCCAGCAACTGTGAATGAAGGAGAGGGCTTGTCAAGAGAGGGCAAAGACAGCTGTTTGCTGCTTATCATCATTATTATTACGTAAAAAATATTGGGGGGAGAGGGGGAATGAGATGAGCCCGAAAAAGACCTTCATTAAAATCAGCCTTATGGGCATTTCATTAGCTTCTGACCCCCAGAAAACACGTATATACCAGTTCCCCCTGTTATGCTGACAGGTAAACTGAAGGACAGGGTCTTGTTCTCACTGTCAGCCACAGAGCCAAGGGCACAACTTGAGTTTCCCAAAGTCCAGCCCTAAGCCCAGCCAATGGGCCTTTTCAATTCTTTTTTCTGTCTCCCAAGACAGGCATGTGGAGTAGCCCAGCCCCTCGGCATCCTCTGGGGATCAGGCAGAATGCTGGGGGGCCAGGGGGAGCTTAGGCAGGGGGCTCTGGCGAGGCCCCAGATTGTGTGTCAAGGTCTGGCTCAGGCTAGTCCCTGAGGATGTGGCACATGAAAGTCTGAGACAATGTGGAGGGGAGGACAAGGCCATTGCCCCACACTTACTTAGACTTGTTGATTGCTCTCTTGAGTTTCTTCTCTAGCTGCCGCATGCGGCCCATGGCAGCATTGTACCTGGCTGCCGTCTCCTTGTGCACTAGCTCGCTCCTTGTCTTGGTCTGTTCTGCCTCCATGACCTGCGAATGACAGGAGAGCTCAGCCCAGCCCCAAACAGCCCCTTGCTGGAGTATTACTTATATCACTAAAAACTACGCCCTGAGGAAATCAGTGGGCAGACCAAGATGAAACTAACTTCCAAATAAGGATTATTTTTTTCCCTTTTGACCTATATTGAAAAAGCCTTGTCAATTAAGTAAATAGCCAAATTGGTTGTAGCAAAGAGGAAGAGAATAAACATGGAAAAACAAAAGTCAGAATAACATCTGAAACATTTTCTGATTCAATTGATGACCACTTTCTTCTGCTCAGGCCTCCTGATTCTCTTGTGAATCCTCCTCCTTCCTCCGTGGGTAGGGGCTGATGGGCAGGCAATGGCCAAACAAGTACCAGCAGGAACTTAGAGACATCAAGGAACTGGAAGAAGTCCCACCCCCCACCCCCCAAAAAAACCCAGCTATGACAGCAGTCAAGACAACAGGCAATCATAATTTCAGCTGTTTGGCCCCTTTCCAAATATCCTGAATTACTTGGCTGGGCACAGAAGAATCCAGGATCCAGAAGAGTCAAACTTTACATTTACACAATTAATTACAACAAAATCACTCAAAATCAAATTCTGAAGATTACAAAAATTTGTGACCAGGAGACCAGAACTCTGGTGGGAAGCTCTGACAGGAACATTTTGTTAAGCCTGTTGATAAGAATAAGTTTTTTTAAAAAAAGGAAAAAAAACTCAAGGGCCTTCTGTGGCCCCAAACAAGGCACCTCAAAGGTACATTCCCAAAGGTATGGCCAATATGGTTCTTTATTACCTAAGAAAAAGCTCCCAGGCAAGGGGAATGAATGAAATAAACAGCAGTTTAGGTGACATGAACAGCTCACAATCTCCTTCCCCAATTTCTACTGATAACTCATGTGACTACAAAATAATCTGGAGAGCAGGAGCAAGGTTATGCTAGCGGGCCGTTCTCCACTTTACCTGAAGAGCACTGAGGAGGAGCCCGAGGGCCCATGAGGACATGTAAGTAGTAGTTAAAAGGGAAGCCCATGGCAGGAGATCGCCAACTTCCATCACCACGCTCAACCTAGAGAGCCACGGTCAACCCTGAGATAGTTTATTCATATAATAAGGATTTTTAAAGGTGTCTGAAAAAATTGTGAAAGACTTTGAAATGGCCATAAAAAACAACTGGGTGTCCTGTCCAGCACTCACAGATTTATCTCCCCCTTGCATTATTTTACAGCTATTTTACAACAAAATTTATATTGTAGAAAACTTAAAGAAACAATTCCTGTCCATAGAAATGCAGATGAATTGTGAATTGGTAGAGATGCAAGTGACTGCTGATTGCCCTGTACCAATTTTGCATATTTCTAAGTTCATTTCAGCATTCCTGATTTGCCATATATGATTGTGCGTGCATGTGTGTGTGTGTGTGTGTGTTTAATTCTCTTTTGGAAAAGTTGTAACATCTTACTGGTTCCTTTAAATAATGAGTTAAAATCTTTAACACAAGTACATTTTATATTTGTATCAGAGCAATGCTTTTACTGTTTTAAAAATATATTATCTTTTAGCAAAGGATTCAATGCTTAAGATACTTTAAAAAACAACAGAACAAAAACAAACTCAGAGAAGGAAAATAAGAGGAAACCGAGTGAAGGGGTGTGAGGTGACATCCTTTTTAAAATGACATTTCAACCAAGACCAAAGAGCTAGGAGAATCCTTTCCTTTTGCTTCTAACATCAAGGATTTCACAAAGAAACAGAATGCACTAAAAACGTCCTGTGCTTGACAGGGATAATTGGTGTAACACTTAAGAAAACTCAAAACCCCAAACTTGTCAGACAAAAATGACATATTGGGGGTGATTAGTTCCATTACAAAAGAATTCAGCGCAAGACTCACCTTTAAAGAACTGACTGCCTAAATGTGTTTTAAATAGTCACTGATTTGTAAAAGCTGTGATTTGAGGTTACTCTACAGGAAGAGTCCGCAGCAAAAAGCGGCGCTCACACCAACTGTACACAAGCCCTCAATCTATCTCAGCCCCCAGAGTGCAGAAGGCGGTAAATGCTTTCCAAAATTAAACAGTTGGAAAGCTCCAAGCACCCAGCAATACCACCAGTGAAGACTGAGGAGAAGGCAGCCCGTTGCTGTCCCTCTGCTTCGGCGCTCTTGGACCCCATCTACCATATTCCAACCCACACCTCCCAGACTCCCATATATACACACAACCTCCAGCTCTTGGAAGGGACCCCCTCCCCGCCCCCAACTCAGCTTTCCTGCCTTGAGGAAGAGAGACACCAAGCATGTTGCCATGGTTACGTCTCCTAAGTAACCAAGGAGCCCCTCCATCTAGAATGGGGCATGAGGTGTGAGCAGTGAAGGCGGGAGTGGGGGGGGTGGGGGGGGGCAAGGGGGAAAGAGAAGAGGATGCCACAGGAACAGGGACTCTGGTACGAAGATTGAAGCAACCGGGCAGAGAAGCAGAGTCATGGATGAAAGCAATAACGATGACCCTCAGGCCTCAAGGCAGCCCCGCACTGGCCGGAGCAACCAGACGGGCATCTGCAGCTCAGATCTAAGTCCCCACCACGACCATCCCTGGGACCACCCCATGCCCCCTTGATGCCCATGTTTACTAGCCATTTGGTCTGGGCACAGAACCCTGCCCCCATCTCTGCACCTTGCCCTTCAGTTCCACCACCACCCACATTCAGTTCAGAGCCGCCTACAGTGAATGGGTACCTATTGTGTACAAGGCACTGCACAAGACACACTGGGCCCCAAATCTGGGCTTACAGCCTGGCGGGTATAGCTACGCCCAGCAGCAGTAACTGTCATTCAAGGCAGCATGAGACCCAGGCCGCTGGCTGAAGGCACAAAGCACTGTGGAATCAACGGCAGTCCCACCCCAGCTCAGATGGAGTTCACAGTAGAAGTGGCACTCGAGAGGGTTAAGGTTATAGGAATCAGGTAGCGGCTAAGAAGAGAGGAAGCATTTCTGGTTGAAGGGTAGATTTGGGACCAGGCTGTGGTTTTCCTGGTGTCTAACCGTATACGCCACCTCCATGAGCACACTGGCCTCACAAGGCAAACAGACAGCAGTGCTCAGCTTTCTGCCTCCTTCCCCAGGACAGAAACGCTCCCTCTCAACTTAGCTGAAGAGATAGTTGTCCAATAGACAGGGTCCTGCCTCCCTCAGAATGCCTCAGAACTTGCTCCTCTGAGTGGCCCCTGTCCTGGGAATGACCTGCAGGCTCTCTGTTAACTTCTAGGATGCCCACCTCAGCCTACAGAACTAAGAAGTCGGGTTTCCCGGGGCTCCCAAAATCTGCAGAGATGCAGTCCTGCCCCCTCGGGATTGCCCCAAATGCCCAAGAACTGACTGCCTGCTGCCACCCCATGGGAGGATCCGAGGCCCAGCTGAGCAGCCAGCACCAGCTCTGGACGAGTCTGTTCCAGGACAGCCACAGCACCCAGTGCTGGAGAAAGCACACAGGCTGCTAACACCTGTGCTCCGATTCTCCCCCCTTCTCCTCCTAGGTCAGCAGAGAGCAATGTGGTCCAGGAGTGCCCCTCCTGGGAGCCCCAGAGTGGGCAGCCAGGCCCCAGAGTCCCCACCGCTCAGCCCCAGGCCTTGGGCTCACAGCAGCACACAGAAGACACTCAAACAGCTGCAGCCTCCCCCCCTGGACATGATGGGCCTGGCTGGGCCCGCAGCTTCCATGAGGCCAGATCACCTGACATTAGACACCTGGTCAGAATGGCTGCCTCAGCCTCACACTGTGGCCTTCTCGGCTCCTCTCCAATCCCCAAGACCTTTACACCCTCAATTACATCCCCAGCATTGCAGAGTTAAGATCAGGGGCCTCCTCCCTGGGAAAAGAGTTGCATGGCCTCTTTGGAAACCCCAAGCAGCTTGTTCAAACTTTTTTCTGTTTCTGATCACGTGCCTGGGTGAGGTGAGCCCAAAAGGCGGCTTCTCCCTGCATTTGAGGGAGAGATGGTTTGAACAGCTCCTTATTTGCCATCCCAGGCCATGTCTCCCTCCACCTAATCTCCACTCCAGAAGCCAGCAGGGAGAGGCTGACTCCGTATCCTCTCTTCTCCACCAGCCACCTCCTGCCAGCTCATGAACAGTTCCTGCCTCTCCAGTCCCAAATCACACTTTCCCCTTCCTCTGTCTGGTCTCTTTCAGCAGACATCAGAAAAGATAATTCCTGGCTCCCAGGATGTCAGGCCTTCTCTTTCCAGAGGATGAGGAGCCACCATCTTCCCATAAGGGCTGCTTCCAGGCCAAATCAGACAAGACTGGAGGGGCCTCTGCTGCCCAAACCCACTAAGGTTGAAGAAAGCTTCATCACAGGCTTTGTCTCTTGCTAGCGTCAGTTCCAAACCCTCCCTCGGGGGTTCAAGGAGGAGTATTCCAGGACTATGTAACTGTGAAGACATCTAGGGAAGAGGAACAGCATCCCCAGAATGGAAATTCCTGGTCCGTGACCCAGAACTTCTGCTAACCTGCAACTTTTATACCTAGGACCAAACAAACCAAATGAGTGCGCCTTCACCTGCAGCAGCTACAGGGAGGACACACGTCAGACTGCCTTCTCCCAGAATGTTTCGGAGATCCACATGACCTCAGGAGACCCCAAGCCATCTTGTACACTGCACAGCTCCAAGAAGTACCATGTGGTGAGAATGGTAACCCCTAGAGTTGTACAATGTGGAGACCTGGGAAGGACCCTCCTTGGCTGCCCCCCACCACCATCCACCAGGACCCCAGGACTTAAAATAATACACATCCAAAGCAAAATCATGCTTTTATTTTTTACAGATTGACTTCTGAAATCTCCAGAAGTCGTATCTCCAGACATACTGAATTCAGCTGGAGTGGGGACATGAGGCAAAAAGGAAAAGCAAGCCTTCACCTAATTTCTTGGAATTAGCTACTCTGAAATTTGTAGGGGTGTCCTTTCCACATCTGTCAGGCTTGGGCTTATAAATTTACAAGATTTCCAACCTCCCTTCGGTTTTTCGTGTGCTGACCCAGAAAAGCTGTTCCCAGCCTGTGCTCAGCTCTACACGCCTCGTGTCCACTAGGGGGCAGGAGGCTCAAGGCCACACACTGTACAGGCAAAGCCCAGTCAGAAGAGTCTCAGGCCTCAGGGAGAGGTGGGAGAAAGTCAACACGGATTTGACTCGAAGTCATTTGTGTGTCAGGCTTTCTATTAAGGACATGCGTGGACATCTTTAATCATCAGATCCCCCAAGACTTGAGCCACTGTGGCAGGTAACATTGAAAAGGGAGAGGCTACTGACATTAACTCCTGACTTTCCTATTCCAGCCCAACAGACAACCTGTAAGCAGCCACCAAGACCAGGGCTGCAGCCCTGCACCCCCTCTACATTACCCACCCTCCACCCAGGACCTCCGCTGGTGCTGAAGCCACATGGCGGCTCACCCAACCACTCTGCAGCAAAGTGGTGCTATGCTGGTTTTCCAGGCACTAATGTTCTAGACATAGGGATGGGGGCAAGGGATGGGGCCAATGGACCCAGGCTGGTGCGAAGGATGCTGGGAACACGGGACTGGGCATCCCGGGAGAAGCCCAGGCATCCTGCTTGGAGGAGAAGGAAGTGTACAGGAAGATTCTTCATGACCCCCCAGGATACCCATTGGAGTTCAGCAGCTGACCCTACCACTTCTGATTCTGAGCAGTGTGACCCGAGAAGTTACAGGAGCTGGTAAAGAGCTGAGCAATAATGGAATAAAACCCAGTAGGTCAAAAACTGGATGAATTTCATACAGTCTACATCCTACTCTCTGGCTGACTCCTGGATCCCAGGCCAGCCCCAACAAGCCGCGCCTGCGTGCCCACTTGATTCTGATCTAATCGACCACGACCCCCACAATACTCACACCCTGAGTCCAGGCCCAGGGTGGTTTGGGCTGTTAATCAAGGTCTTCCCTCAGGGATTCTAAACCAAGCCCCACCCCGGAGCTCAGTGGGAACGGACCTGGGAAACGTTTTTGGTCAATGTGCCTGTAAGTGTGTTACCCCTGCTTGGGAGAAATCCCCACACCCAGAGCTCATCCAAACCCACTGGGAGGTTTGGATCAGATGGACAAGGAGGGGTATGAAGAGGACACTTCCACCCCCACCCCCACAACACTCACAGGGGTGCAGTCATCCACAGATACACAGACACCCAAAGGTACACACAGATACCCACTGGTACGCAGGCACCCACACCCTCCCTACATGGGCGAACACCCCCACAGGCAGACAGACACCCTTGGGTACAAATGGACAGACACTTGTGGACACGGGCACACCCCCTCACACACAGGCACACGCAGCTATGACTCATACCCTCTGAGTGGCGTGATTCAGCATCTCCTGCCAGGCGGAGTCAAACTGCCGCTTGTCATCCTCCAGCAGCCGCTGCTCGGCCAGGGAGATGGTCTCCTTGGCGGCACGGAGCACCTCCGTGGCCCTCTGGAAGTCCTGCGTTGCTTTCTGAGCTTCCAGCTGAGCCTAGGCGAGAAAGAACCCTGTGAGGCCTCAGGAAATGGCAGGGGCTCCCCACAGCCCAGCGTACCCTCCAAAGGATGAGCTCCCCAAGGCCCAGGACGTGTCCTATCTGTCTCTGCCTCTCCACTCTTGGAACAGGCCTGGCACCTGCAGGTCCTGGGTTGAGCCTGGATGGATGGATGGAGGTGGGATGGGTGAATTTCCACAATTAGGAACCCAACGGATTAGATACACAGGCCAGCCCTCAGTCAGATCGCAAACCAGCCCTCACGTGACTGATACCCAAGAGTGGCCTTTCGGAGAGATGCTGTCACTCACTAACAAGGCCAGGGTGGAACCAATGGTCCCTGATGCCTTCCCTGCCCAGATCTGCAGCTCAGTTCATGGCATGTCAAACCCAGAAAGGGCCCTGGAGATGATGGTCCAAGAGCTTCCTTCTATGGATGTAAGCCACAGCTCTGAGAGACGGCAGGCCTCGCCCAAGATCAGGAGGCTAGTTAGAGGCAGGGCTGTGCCCAGACTCCGGGTACACAGGTCCCGCCCAGTGCTTTCACTGTGCCACAGTCCCCCACCCAGCGCACACTCAGCAACGCCAGTGGGGGGCAGAGCACCGTGTGGGCAGGAAAGGGAAAGGCCCAACCTAACAAGACAGTCCCTGTTTCCAAGAAGCATCAAGTGGGATCGACATAATTTATAGCTGACCACATGCCTAGACCTGCACAAAGAGAGTAGCCACCAGCCACGTGTGGCTAACAAGCATTTGAAATGCAATTAATCCACACTGAGATTAATGTGCTTTGAGTGTAAAACACTTTGAACTTTAAAGACTTAGTACAGAAAAAAAATCAAGTAAAACAATCTCAATAAATTTTATATTGATTACACAATGAAATAATATTTTAGACATACTGAGTCAATAAAATATATTATTAAAAATAATCTCACCTGTTTTTGTTCTTTAATGTGGCTACTAAAATGGCTCACCTTGTATTCCTTTTAGACAGTAGACATACACACACACCCCCAAGCGCGGGCCACGTGACTGCATCAGAAACCAGCACACAAACACTATGAGCACTCGCAGGGCAGACCCTCCTTGAGTTCCTGACCATAGGACCAAGAGCCATTTCCAAAAGCCGGCCCAGGGCAATGTCTTCACCCGCACCCTCAATTCACTGGAGCCCTAAGTAGCTGCATCATTCTGGGGGGACGCCCATGGGGCAGCCCCTCTGATGCAAGGGGGAAGAGAGCAGCAGGGGCCCGCACCCACAGGCGGAACTATTCTCACATGACTGAGGGGACGTCCTGGGAAACCACCGGCTAAGGACATTAGTGAGGGCTAAGGGGAAAACAATCAGAGCCATGGTGCACACCAGCTCTCTGATCACATGGCTGCCACGCCCCGGCATTCAGGGAACCCGTCCTGCACCCCAGACTCACACCCCCCGCAAGGCCATGACAGTCTGGTCAAGAAGATAAAATGGGCGCACAGTACACTCAGAAATCCTCAATACAAAGTTGGGCCTACATGCCATAGCATACCATAGGATAGAGGGAAATACAGTGAGGGAACTTGGGGAAGAAAGCACTTCCAGGAGTGAATATGGGAAGGCTTCTTAAAGGAGGACGATCGGGCTGAGGATTAAGGATGGGAAAGAGTTGATGGGGGGCTAGTAGGGCGCATTGGAGGCTGTGAAGACAGTATTATAAATGTAATATCTGCAAGAGACTTGACAAAGGCTCAGCTTGGTTGGATTAGATTTTTAAAAAGGAATCAAGGGCAGAGGTCTTGAATGCCCAGTGAAGGCTGCAACCAAAGTAGCCCAAGGACCTACCTACTGGGGACTGCGTGGCCCTGGGACCAGCCACCCACACACCCACCTGCCTCAGCTGCACAGGACGATGCCCACCCTCTACGGACCTGACCAACCCACAGAAGCAGCACAACGTGCTCTCTTCAGCGTCACCCGCCCTACACCTCCACCCCCACCCTCCATCCCCACCTAAGGACAGCCCTCCTGGAGCCCTCCACCTGCCCAGACGGGCTACAAGGAAAGGCTGCAAGCACATGGGCTGGTTCTTTAAAGGCTGCCCTCACCCAGACTCCCAGGGAAAAGAATTTATCCCACAGGATCCTATCATTTTCTAAGTTGAGATTTGCTTTTGTTTTAAGAATTTTTAGTATTTCAATTCAGCAACATTTTTATTTTATTTTATTGCGGTAAAATATATAACATGAACTTTGTCATTTTACTCATTTTTAAGTGTACAATTCAGTGGCATTCATTACATTCACAATGTACATTCACAATGTTGCACAACCAGTACCGCTATCTGTTTCTAAAAGCCCAAAAGAAACTCCACACCTGTTATGTAATAACTCTCCATTTCCCCTTCCCTCCGGGGCCTCCAGTAACCTCTAATCAACTTTCTGTTTCGATGAGTTTCACTCTTCTAGATATTTTATGTCTGACTTATTTCACTCAGCATGATGGTTTTAAAGTTCATCCATATTGTAAAATGTATCAGCACTTCTTTCCTTTTTATGGCTGAATAACAATCCACAGTATGGATATTATACATTTTGCTTATCCTTCATCTGCTGATGGACACTTGGTTTGCTTCCACCTTTTGGCTATTGTGAATATGCTGTTATGAGCAAAAGTGTGCAAGAGTCCCCATTTTTAAATTCTGGGGGTATATACCAAGGAGTAGAATTGTTGGGTCATCATCTCAGAGACATTTAAGGGGAAAACTCTCTTCCCCCACAGCTCCCTGCTTGAAATACGAACCTTCTCTTCCTTCAAACAAGAAAGGAGACGCTCCCATGGAGATCTTCTGAAATGTGGCTGCTATAACATGGGCCCCACACCTCTTTACACCTCCCAACATTTCATCAGTTCAAAATAAAGGAACCAACAAAGAAGAAGGAAAAGAGGAAGCCCATTTCAAGTGGCCTTTCATCATCTCTAACTCTTTCCGTCCAGGCTGGCAGTGCTTCTGCGCATACAAAATTCTCAAAAACCTTACAGATTTCCATACAATTCAAGGGGGTCCAAGCCATCAGACCAAAGGATCTTCCACAGATCCTTCCAGGATAACCGCACCTCCAATCCTGACTTCTTCCGAGCTGGCTGACTGGATCTGAGAGTCATGTGCCTAGTTTCTTCAGCAAGTGGCTGCCCAGCCTTACCCTGTCAAGGAGCCTCCTTCCCTGGAAAAGGACCCTGTTGGGACACTTTGGGCTCTAGTCTCAGAGCACAGTGTCTGGATAAGCTGAGAATTTTCCAAATGATCAAGTCCTGGTTCCTTTTTGTTTAACAGTTCAGTCCTCAATTATCTCATTCTTCTTGCGTTTTCTTATAAGCAATAAGAAGAAATCAGGCTGTGCCTTCCACACTTTGGAAATCTCCTCAGCTAAATACCTGAGGTGCATCATTTACAAGTCTGCCTGCCATCTGGCATTGGAACACAGTCTCGCTACGTTCCCTGCCACTTTACAACAAGGACTGCCTTTCTCCCAGTTTCCAATAACACCACTTCCTTCTAACACCCCATCAGCAGCACCTTCAACATCTGTATTTCTACCAGCATTCTGTTCATGATGATATATGCAGTCTCTAAGATGATAAAAACCTTCTCTACAGCTCTCCTCACTTTTTTGTGAGCCCTCATCAAGATCACCCTAAACGTCTGTATCTCTACCAGCAGTCTATTAAAGGCAATTTAGGTTTTTTCTACCAAAGCCTCAAAATTCTTTCAGCTTCTACCCATTTCCAATCCAAAAGCCACTTCCACATTTTTAGGTATTCAATACAGCAGCACTCCACTTCCCAATAACAGAAACGGTCCTAGTTTGCCAGGGCTGCTATAACAAATGCCATAAAATGGCTGGTTTAAACAACAGGAATGTATCATCTCGCAGTTTGTAGGCTAGAAGTCCAAAATCAAGGCGCCAGCAGGCCATGCCTTCTCCGAAGTCTGCAGTGTTCTGGTGGTGGCTTGAGACAGGCAATCTCTGCCTCCATGACGTGCCACCTGCCTCTGTCTCCTCCTTGGCGTCTATTTCCAGGTCCAAATTTCCTTTCATTATCAAGACTCCAGTCACATTGGGTTAAGGCCCACCCTAATTCAATTTGGCCTCATCTTAATAGGGTCTTTGAAGATCTTATTTACAAATGAGTTCACATTTGCAGGACTAGGGGTTAGGACTTAAGCATGACTTGTGGGGGATGTGATTCAATCCCCCAACACCCCTCAACTTCTTTCTGGTAGCTCCCAGCCCAGAGCTACCTCTGAATATCTCAGACATCTTTGAATATCTCAGACAATTTAAATTGAAGGTTTTTGACCCATGGTACACTGACCCCAAGTCCCTGTATCATTTTACCACCATTAAACTCAAGGAACCAAACTGTCAGAGCTTCCTCAAGAACCCCAGTGTTCATGGCCTCTTTGTAAGGCATGTCCTAAAAACATTTCCTAGAACTACATACATGAGGAAGGACTGGCAGGGGCTCACCTGGGTAAGGAGCTATCCTACCTCCCCAGCAGGAGATCATCCATTCAACTTTCAGTACCTCCTGGCAACAGAACATGAGGCTAAACTCTGGAGAGAAAGAGAGCCCACACAGATAAGGAGCGACAACTCAGCTGGAAAAACAGACAAGATTATTACGAACTCTAATACAAGGTGGACCATGAGAAGTGGTGAAGATGTAAAGCAGTGTGGGGATGTAGGGAAGGGAGAGTGATTTATCAAAGGCTTCCTAGGGAAGCTTCCTAAAAGGGGGAGAGGAGTGCCAAACATGAGTTGATTACAGGCTTGTGTCAGGTACCCGGCTAGGCCACAGCAAGAGAGGAGGCATCAAGAAGCTTACGGACCTATCAAGCAGCAGAGCTTAACTCCGTGATTGCACTTCCCACTGTCCTAACAGGACACATGACCTGCAACATCAGAAGCCACTCTGCAACCCCAAAGAGAGCTGGCTACCTGGTTCTCACCATCATATAAAAGATGGCATCTTTGGAACAAACAAAGTTTTTACCTCCAAACCCTAGCAAAGAACCAGGCCCTATTATTAGCTCATTATTGGAATTCTGTGCTCAAAGGCTCCATGATGCAGACAATGACTCACACATAGAAGAGAAAACGAATTAACTAAAGAGCTGAGGCTCTGCTTATATCAGTACCAAAGAGGAAAATGTTAGCAGGGCTAGGTTTGAGCTGTAAGATGCAACACAGGAAAAATTTTAAATATCTTCACAACTCATGGACAATAAGGGCTTTCATGGAAACAGCCCTAAGAAGAGAATTTTAAAAGGCTGCTCATGAATGCATTCGATAAGTGACCTTCATTAGACACTGGCCCGGGCCAGCTGTGACTATGGAGCGTATGGAAGTGCATGGGTATTCTGCAAAGGGTCAAGAAAGCGGGGAGGGAGGCTGCAGCCATGCCCTTCTGACTCGACTTCCGCTCTAGCCCACAACTGGAGCTCAGGAAGGAACAAAAGCATCCGGACATTTACATCAGTTGTAATGAAGGTTCAAGGCAGAAGAGAGTTTACAGGCCACCCAGTTCAAGCCCCTCATTTTTCAAAGCAGGGCCCAGAGAGGTGAGGTGACTTCCTGAAGGTCACACAGCTATTTCATGGCTGTAATCATCAGGCAGTTCAGTACGCAACCAGTACGCAGCAAGAAGAGCTGCTCGGGCCAGGGGCCAGAAGGGGGCTCAGAATGGAGCCAGGAGTGCTGCCCCCACCCCTTACCACCCCACCCCACCCCCCACCTAAGACAGGTCACACCAGCACTAGCCCCAGAAACTGCAAAGGAGAAGGAAGGGGTCCTGTCACATCGAGAGACCCCCCCCACAAAAAAAAAGAAAAGAGAGCAAGAGACACTGATCTGAACTAGTGCTCCTAACAACTTTCATACCCACACATCTGGATACAGGTGATGATGATAAAGAAAATAATCAGAGCAGTTACTGTTTGAGCACTTAACCCTGTGTCAGATAACATACACAAAGTGCCCTGCATACAGTATCTCATTTAATTCTCAAAATAACCCAACAAAGCCTGTCCAATTATTATCCCTACTTTCTAAAGGAGACCAAGGCTCAGAATGGTTAAATCAATTGCCTGAGATCACAGAGCTGTCAGGGATGGAGCTGAAATTCAAACCCTAACCCAGAGCCTATGCTCCCCAAATTCAATGAAATACAACCTGCTGGGCTGCAAAGAGGTACTGGTCTTTCTACTTCATCCTAACCAAGGCCACACTAAATGGACCTGGATGGGTGGGGAGGTTTGCAGGGAGAAAAGATGTGGCAACCAAAGAGAATGTGTCCCCCTCCAATGATTGCCAACAGGGAACCAAGGACAAGCGGGAGGAGCAGGTCCATGCTAGAAGAGCCGAGCTTGTTCACAGCCAGGAGCCAGGCGGCCGACCGTGGGCCTAGAGACGCTGGGTCCCCAAAGCCTGCAGGCCCTCTCTGAGCTTAGCCTCTCCAACACCCCAAGGCTGAGTCCTCCCCTGCTCCCAGGAACCACTCGGATCCCTGTCCCTGGGAGCCAAGAGGATGAATGAGACACAACTTCTCCCTTTATCAAACCACACACACCCATGCATCCCATACACCCGTTCAAGGCACAGGCCCCAGGTGCCTTCCCCACTCCCTTCCGGACACCTTTGGCCCTTTAAACCCAGAGGAATTCTGGGGTTTACTCAGGAGCAAGTGGACTTAATTTGCACAAACATCCCAGTGCTTCATGGGAGAAATTAGGGAGTGACAAGAAGGCTTCCCAAGCCCTTGGACGCTGGGGCGTGGCCCGGGAGATGGGAGAGCCCACTTTCTCTTCAAGAGGACTGGAAAGGCAGCAGCCTGGGGTGAAGCAGAGGCTGCCCCATGCCTGAGGTCAGCAGTGACTGCTCCGTCAAACTGCAGCAGCAGTGCACTGGAGGAAAGGGACGTGCCAGGCAACGTGGCAGGGAGGCCTGCTGCCCTGACCCAGCTTTGGCGGGAGGACCCCACCTCACAGCAGTCAGGACAAGGGCAGCCACATGGAGGGAAGCCTCTGTCCTCACATTTTTTGCTGTTGTTTTTTAACCTTGCATCTGATGGTAGTTTGCCCTTGTGTCACGACAGAGAATGTGGCATGTGCTGCTGGAAAGAACCCATCTTCCAGCCAGATGATCACAAAGAAAAGTCCCAAATTCCTTTCCAACCCATCTGAGGAAGATCAAGAACCTCTGAAAGCACCGACAAGGCCCCGGGGAGGGAGGGATGTCCAGGATTCACATAGAAGTGGGCACAGTGGGCACCTGTTCTCAGTTGTATTAAAGCTATGGTTTTCTGCCTTTATTCACAGAATCCCAAGGGCTGGCAGCTGCTAGCTAGTCCGAGTCTTTTGATTCTGAAGACTTCCTACCCTTCCACTCCTGTTTCAAACTTTTGTATGAGGTTAATTGAAGAGTGCCCAGAGATGGGCACCAGCCATTTCCACACAGTCATTTTATCCCTGAGGGGTTCTGGACATAAACATTTTAATTGGAATTATCTCAGAGCAGATAAATTGTCATTTGAAAGCATTTTCTAGAAAGAAATCCATTAAGGCTATTTAGTTCCCTGATCATTTTACTCAAGTGTTCCTAATTTTTTTTCCTTTTTAGTTTATCAAAATTATTTTCTTTAGGATCAGTTCTTTTCGTTTTCAAATTAACATGGATTTTATCCATCAAATAGTTTCATTTATATCAAATTTTACAAAGGAAAGCTTGTGCTATGGAGTTTCCATAATTTCTATCAAGCCCAATTACCTGAATCTTTTTTCTTTTATTTTGCAGAGCTAAAAATTGTCAAACACACTGGGCATCAATTTTTCTCAGACCAAAATGTCTGTACATCTTCGGTCACAGCAGTTTAATATTGTGTTGATTATTTTTCCCAACAGTACGTATTATAAATTAAAGACTCCATCAGTGTGTGTTTATCCTGAAGAAATATGAGAAAATTGTGAGCAGGCTTAAGAGACATTGGGCCTGAGCTGTTTTAGTGGGTGGGCCATTCAGCTCTTTAATATATATCACGGTGTCCAACAGTCTCAAGGAGTTTAAAAAAAAAAAAAATTAAGGTCAAACAGTTTTTCTCTGCCCTGAGGTTAAAGATAAGCTGTTAAAATGATAATAATAATAATAATTATTATTAAGCAATTACTTCCTTCAAAATAATACAGCCAGAAGTTGGGAGGGGGAGCTAGGGGCACAGATGAAACAAGATTGGCCATGGGTTGGACACTGTAGAAGCTGGACCATGAGTATATAGGGATCTATTATACTATTTTTTCTACTATGTATATATTTGAAGTTTTTAATAATAAAAGTATACCAAAAAAACTGTTCTCATCCATGATTACCAACTTATAATTTTCTAGAACTGCAATATCCAATGCCCCATCAAATGGGAGCCACTAGTACATGTGGCTATTTACTTACCTTTAAATTAATTACATTAAGTAAAATGTCAGTTTCTTAGCCACACTAGCCACATTTCAAATGCTCAATAGCCACATGTGGCCAGTGGCTCCCTTATGGAGTGATGCAAATACAGAACATTTCCATCATCACCGAAAGCTCACACGTTGGCCTGGGAGACACTGAAACCAAGGCATATAAAGACCTCAGCTATCAATCAACCATAATCTGATTTAATTTGTGTTGATCAAAACAGCAGGACTGTTCCTGCTTTATATTAAAGTAAGCATACATTTAAAAACCCAGCATATTAAAGGAAACTGAGGGTACGCTGGGACCAGAGAGGTCGGGGGTGGGGAAGGCCCAGTCCATCCAGAGGTGAGTCGGACTCAAGAGTTTTGATTGTGGGACTGTGAGGGTTCACCAGGACTGCGTCCACCTCGTCTACGTCTGTGCTCGACACCAGCCTGCAACTCAACTCCAGCCACGGCACACGCATCCCAATCACGCCAGCGGGGCTCCCGGGCCCTCCCGCAGCACCTGCACCTCTGCCTTGGGTGGGCTCCATTTATTGCCCTGTGGGATTGCTCCAATTGAGCTAAAAGCTTGCTGGCAGGAGGGGGTGCCAGGCCTTGTTCTTCCCCAGGACACGGGGCCCTACTGAGCCCAAACCAGCAGGTCAAGGCCGGTCAGCCAGCTGATTCCTCTCACCCCTTCACTGCTCCTACTCCCTTCCCCGTTACTGGCTGCCAGCCACACACAGCGAGGCCTCCGGGAACAACACATCCCATGCAAGGGCCCCAAACCAGATCCTTTCTGTTACTGCAGGGATAGAACAGACACTGAGCCATTTCCCGCCCACCCACATTCCTCCTCGGGCTTCCTCTGGCTCTCACACTCCCACATGCCAGCTGGGGTGGAGGAGCGTCTGTTCTTCCCGCTGCGGAACAAGAGATTGGCAAGGGCTGGACCAGGCTTAAGGCCGAGGCAAGGGGCAGGCAGCAATGCCCGAGGGTGAGGCCCACCCAACCTACCCAACAGCAACCTGGGGAACCACCACCAAACCTACACCCCCGATCCACAGAATCAAGCCAGGGGGGTTTAGGGCTCAAGGAGATGGAAGGATGTATTTTATGGATGAAAATTCGAGATGGCCTGCTCAAAGAGACAAGCCTGGGTAGCATGCCAACCCCAATTCAGTCTGCTTTCCATTGCGGCCCGCTAGCCAGATGCCCACCCCCAACATAACCCCCAAACTCTGCCCCACAGCACACATGCCACGTACACCAACCCTAAATGCATCAAACTTGGGCCAGAGAGCTCCACTGCTGCGGTGGGCTTCCCCAATGTCAGCAGGGCTCCACCTTCCTCCCCACAAGTCCACCGACATTTATCTTTCATCTCTGCCTTGGACCCTGTCATGGGTTAGACCGTTCTCCAAAGAGATATGTGGAAGTCCTAACCTCCAGTAACTGTGGATGTGACCTTATTTGGAAAGAGTCTTTGCAGGTGTATTCAAGTTACGATAAGGGTAAGGCCATAATCCAGTATACCTGGTATCCTTATTAAAAGAAGACAGGCAGCAGGGATGAGGCCCTGTGAAGACGGAGGCAGAGAGTGGAGTGATGCAGCCACAAGCCAAGAACATAAGGCGACCACCGGTGACTGCCAACCACCATAAGAAGCTAGAAGAGGCAAGGAAGAATTCTCCCTAAGGATACAAAGGGGGTACGGCCTGCCAAGGCCTTGTTTCAGACTTCTGGCTCTAGAACTAGAGATGATAAATGTCTGTCGTTTTAAGCCACCCAGTTTGTGGCACTTCGTTACGGCAGTCCTAGGAGACTCACACAGCCCCCTACACCGCCGTTCCCAGAACACATGAAGTATCAGCATCTTTTAAGGTCAGAAAGAGACACATACTAATCAGGAAGTGATTTCGTCCTTCCACTGGGGTACATAATACAGACCTAGGCCACAACAGGTGGCCTGATCATTGTCTGGTGTTTTGAGGGACTGAAGAGTGCTGCTTTATGCCACAGGACAGGGGAGAACCCTGCACATGGGAAGAATCTGCTTGCTCTGAAATTATGCCTCGTGACAGTCCTTTGCAGCTAATGAGTAGCTGCTGATCTCCGATCAGGAGGATGGAGCATAAGAGCTCAGAGGCAGGTGTATAAAGAACCGGAATGCCAGAACTGGAAATAACACCCCCCACACCACAACCACAGCCAGGAGTGCAGGACCTGAAAGCATCAGATGCTCTTGGGAAAGCTCCAATCCCCCAACTCCCAACTTTCCTCCTTCCTCTCTAGTGGAGGAGCGAGGGAGATGGTTGCTCCCACTCCCCTCATTCTGCCTCTTAGGCATAAGCCCTTCAACATGGGGACCATGGGAAGAAATGCCAGTCCTTCCAGGGACTGCTCCCCCAGACAGATGGTCCCACCAGCTTATGGACAAACAGGCCCCTTTGGAGCTCCCCCCACCCCCAGGGACCCAGCTCTGAACACACCGTAATGCTAGCAAGAGAGATGTTCCAATGCCCGGCACAGAACTGGCATTGACTGAAGGACAATTGAGCCACTGTGAGCCAGAGCAATGTGCGGAGAGAACTGGGAGGAACAGAGAATATTCCTGGCACCAACAATGACCATTGTCTTGGGTCTACAACCTTGAACAAGTCATTAGACTCCTCAGATTAGAATGCCAAGGCCTCTGCTAACTCCCATGAGCCTCAGTTACAGCACTGAGGATACACAGTTACAGCAAGGACTTACAAGAAAACATTCTACAGTGCTTAAATGTGTGCAAATAAGTGTATCAGCAGTCTAATTAACCACTGGCCTATTTTGTTTTTACTATTATCCTTACTTTTGTATGTGTTTGCAAATTCTCCGTAATAAAAAGTTTGCAAAATTGCTTCTGGATGCACTTCTTAATCAGTTACTGCTTTGCCATTTATCTACCACATAGTTCTTTCTTTAAACTCAAAACTATGTCACTGGGTTGAGCAATAGTATAATTTGAGGGAAAGAGAGAGATCCCACTATTTATCAACTCGAAAAATAAAAGCTGTTTCCAATCAAAAGCTTTAAACCAATTATAAGAAAATGCATTTTTGTACAGTTGGACAAATACGGAAAAGACTAGATGTTATTAAAGAATCATTAAATTTGTTAGTTGAGAAAGTGGTTTTGTGATTTTTTTAAAGTTCTTATTTGTTAGAGATAAATAGTTAAGCATGTACGGGTAAAGTGATACGGTATCTGTAAATTGCTGTAAAATGCAAAAGGAATTAAAAAACACTAGGAACTAGAGAAAACATGATTGGGAAGGTGTTAATAATTGTTGATGCTGGTGATGGATAATGTGGCTCATTGTACTATTCTATTTACTTTTGTATCTGCTTGAAAAATTCCATAATAAAACGTTTTAGAAGAACGGCTATTTGAGGCGTTTGGTTCATCAATTATCACTTACTATTTACCTGCCATATATCTAAAAAAAAAAAAAAGAAAACTCTACTCACTGAAAGAAGAGGGAAACCAAAAATATTTGTCAAAGGTGGCCCATATTAAAGATAAAATTTAAACTAAAAATAAAATAAAAACAATAAATACCCCTCAGATTGGCAATGAGGGGAGATCAAGGGTCAAAATGTTGCCCAGGCAACCGACAGGTCTACAAGACTGGAAGGGACCTAATCCCTAAAAGCCCACGTTCCCCACATCAATCTTTGAATAAAACGCATAAAAAATGAGGGCTCAACACTTGCCCCTACCAGCCTACTAGTGGCCAAACTACTCCAGCTGTCTAGTTCTCATCTCTAACCTCAGTTTCTTCTGCCGTAATTTAAAACCCTCAATTCTTTCTCCCTCCTTGGCAGAGAATGAGAAAAAAAAATACCCCCACTTACAATCCCAAAGCACATCATCACAATAAAACACGGTCTAGGAGTGCCAAGACCAAACTGCAGCTACACGGGTAAGCCCTGCCTCTTCCTTGCAGCCCGCATACCTCCAAATCCCCTGAGGGAGGAAAGATGAGAGGAGCCTGGAAACGGGAGCCTATTATATCCCTACTACATGCCAAGTGCTTTAAATGTTTTCCCATGGAATCTACCCTATAGCCCTGCCCATCTTATACCCAGGGAATCTGAGGTTAAGGCACTGGTCCAAGGTCACACAGGTAGAAAGGAAAACTGGGACTGGAACCCAAGCCCCCAACTCAAATGACCTGGACAGAAAAAGCATGAACACAGGGCCCTGATTTATTCCACTTCTCCAACAGTGACTTACAAGACTGATTCGCTATGACCCCAATGAGGAATCACAGAAACCATCACTGGGCCACCCTCAGCTCGCCAACCTCTCTCCACATCACCAACCACACACCAATTTTGCCAAGCTTTCTGGGCAAGATATTCTTTCTATAGAGCACCCAAAGTCTTGACAGGCTCTGCTAGACCCCTTCTCCCATCCCCCAGCTCTGTACCAAGGAGTGAATGGGAAAGAAACCTCAGCAGATGTTTCTGGCA
Source organism: Choloepus didactylus (assembly GCF_015220235.1). Taxonomy (NCBI): domain Eukaryota; kingdom Metazoa; phylum Chordata; class Mammalia; order Pilosa; family Megalonychidae; genus Choloepus; species Choloepus didactylus. The sequence continues at coordinate 166,825,436 of NC_051307.1, forward strand.
CCAGTTCTTCCCTGGATTGTTTTAATACATTTCTACCTGGTCTCCCAGCTTCCAATCTTGCATGGCCAATTTAAACCCAACACGGCATAAATTTAGTCGCACATAATTGCATTCAGGTTACCTGATAGTCTTTCTAAAGTACACTAAAGTATCTAAAGCATCACTCCCCTACCTAAGACACTCCACACCCTCAACAGAATCAGGCCACATCAGGGCTCTCAGCCTAGTTTCCTATTGTTTCCCACCCAACCACTCACCATCCCCCGAACACTCCCTGCTCTTGCATGTGCCATTCCCTCAGCCAGGAACACATACCTTTTCCCCTTATCGCTACCTAGGGAACTCCTATGCATCCTTTAAAACCCATCTCAAATGCCCCATCCTCTGTCAATTCTTTTTCCACTACACTCTGCTGGACTAATTTGTTGACTCTCTTCTTCCTTATCACCCTTCATAAACTATTTTAGAAAAAAAAAAAAAAAAAAGCCTTATCATCCCTTAGCCTCCTCTTCAGAGTAAACAGTCCTGTTCTTCTAGGGCTTAGTGGTTTCCCCTTTTTGTGAACTCCCATTGGGCTTAAATTCCCTAGCATCTGGTAGAGAACTCATTCAAAGATAGCTCTGCACTGCCCAATAGCAGCTGAGCAGGCCAAAACTTCTTGAAGGGAGACCTGTGGTTTATACTTTATCACGCACAATGCCCAGCACAGAGCTGGACACACAACTCTATCCAAAGCCACCCTCCCAGGTACTTTCATTATATTCTTCATTCCCACCCTCATGCCTGGGTCTGGAAAGATTACTTCCTGTTCCTGCATACCATTTTGCTAACAAAGGCCACAGTCATGCTTTGCTGACATAAGAAGACAAATTCACAGTCTCTGATTGACTGGTTCACCAGCCACCAACCATTGCCAAGAAAAATAATGGCCCCAAACTCCTTCAAATCACATCTGGGCTATTTAGAAACTAATCTAAGGATATGAGAGCATATAATGTCAGAAAAAGACATCATTAAGCATGTCACAGGAAGGTTAACTTTCTGGATTCAGAAGGGACAGGCTGGAGCATCCATCCATTGTCACCACTTGCCCTCCAAGCTGGACATGCTGTAAGCCACTTTCCTGAGCTAATCCCCTGTGCCACTGCCTCTGTTTGGAGACTGTTTCTAACATGATTATAACACAAAGGTTCAGAGTCATTAACGGTCCTCATGCCTCTGAAACAGGAATACTCAAAGAATTGATGGAAGGGAGTATCCATCACGGTTCCTTCCCTGCCAGGCTGGATCTACAGAGGAGCCCCTGGATTGGAGAGCAGGGCTGGCCAGGTCACTTCCAGGGGCTGGCGTGAGCAGGCAGGAGGGCACGCCCATCCCAGGCAAAGCAACAGAACACCAACTCACTGGGATCCTTGGAATGAGATGTTTGGGAAGAGAGTTCTCAAAGCTTTCTATTCTGGGCCTGAAAACCTGAGACAGCATCCACGAGAGGTCCGTGAAGGGAGATCAGGGAGGAGAGGGACAAGTAGCAACTCCACCAGGACCACCAACACGTGCTAGACAACGAGAGGCAGGAGGTCAGCACTCCAGCCCCAGGGCCCCAGAAGTGATGGTGCTGCAGCAGAAAGGGACTTGGAACCCACAGCCCCCGTTTCCATCCACACTACATGGAATATCTATGGTCCCTTTACAAAGGCATGACCTCTAGTAACTCGGGAAGTCTTCTGAGAGCAGGGACTGTATTACAAAATTTTTTAATTCAACGATAACACTGCAGAAATATTTGTTTAATTATTGTACTAAGCTAGGGTACAAATGATAAGCCATAAACAACAACACTTGGTTGTTTTGATTTTAATGCACCTTTTGATTTTTTTTGTTTCCCTTCTGCAGCTCACATAAAAAGATACATTTATACTTAGAAATGCCCTTTTATGGGGATGTGAAAACTCACTTAAATAATCGCTGAATTGTACACACTAAATCATGTGAGGGGAATGTCATTCTCTCAAAATGTAAATAATTCCCCACTCCACTCACCCTCCTTCCTCCAAGCTGGAGATATATAACCCAGGTTCAGGGGTCTTCAGGAAATGCATTCCTGGGTGATATTTTATCCTCTCTGAATTCACAGCACCAAGTTTCTGTACCTATTTCTGCAGTACACCATGTTGTAAGACAGCAGATGTGAAAACACACTTTGAAAACTGCCCAACACAACGAACATATTGCTGACACATCTCAAATTATTTTACTATTTGCTTGGTCTTCTCAACAAGACCGTAAACTCCTTGAAGGCAGGGACCATGTTTTATACATCTGTGAATCTTCCACCACCCAGGCTGGGGCTCAATAAACACACGGTGGGTAGTGAATCAATACTTGGAAACTATTTGGTGCTATTCCAAGCCCTTCATCAGCCAGGGACATCCACTCCCCATTTCCCACTTCTCCAGGCTTCAGTCTTCCCAGGGTCACTTGGCACTATTTCTTGCCTGGTACACTACACACAGCCAAAGGAGCATCTGATTCCCTAAAATGTTAAATTCCCCTCCTCCAACACATCTTCTTCTGGGTCAGCAAGTAACACAGGTGACTTGGCTTAATTCTACCTACCACCTGCAAGAATTCAAGGTTGGGGGACATGGAGGAAAATGAGGGCATGATAAGAGTTAGCAGTACATACCTCCTGCTTAGCATGCCATGTCAGAAAGCTGAGGGATCTGCTAAGGGATCTGTTGCAATGCAGGTGCAAATACGGCCAACACTGCTGTTGCCAGGGGACCCTGGCCAGAGCAGGCTGTTGGAAAGAGCAGCAGGGCACAAGGGCACACACATCCGGGGTCCTCTCTAGCCACCTGGAGCCCGTGCCATTTCAAGCCACCTAAGATCTGTGAAAAAGACAGGAATCGCCTTGTGACTGGGCCAGGGCAGCAGCTGGGCCCCCTGCCAGGGGAGACAAGGCTGCCACAGGCTGGCCTGGCAGGGCTCTCTGTGTGAGCCAGGGCTCCCAGCAAACCCCCTCCTGTCCACCTGGTGTCACCAACACAAAGGCAGGTATGAGGAGCCCGGAGGCCTGTCCCAGGAATGAACTGCAGCCAAGAGAACTATGAAAGAAAAAGGATAAGATACCCACAAAGAAGAACCCAAATGTCCTGGGGCTGAGGCTATACTATGCCTTAAGTATCTGAAACTGTCTCAATGGCAAGCATCCTTCCTCCACCAAGCACTCATTTCACCTTTATTATACCGCCTTGTGCTGCAAAGACACAGAAAGGATGAGATGCAAGTTCTGCCCTCAAGGAGCTCACACTCCAGGGTGAGACTCTTAACCCACGGTGCAGAGGTCAAGGACACAGACCCAGGACTCGGGCGGCCTGGGTCAAACCCTGGCCGGGCCACTCATTAGCTGTGTGACCTTGAGCAATTATGTTACTTCTCTTTGCCTCAGTTTCCTCATCTGCAAAACAGCAGAACCTACCTCATGGGGTTGCTCTGTGCTTAGAACTTCAGGCACCTGGTACTCGATGCATATGTGTTAGCTGTTACTATCAACACAGATGGGCTTCAAGGGGAGCTAGAGAACACCCTAAAATTATGTTTTTCCAGTTTATGCATGCAGGCGCACGTCTGTGTGTTCTCAAAGGATGGCCTCCATGACTTTCATCACATTCTCAGAGAAGCAGGACCGAAGGAAAGCTTAGTGAGGGCGGGGACTGCAGGAAGGCTTCACAGAAGTTCCGTCTGAGCAGTGCCTTCAAGGAAGGCTAAAATCTAAGCAGCGCTATACAAAAGAGCTCTGTGCTGATGGAGATGCTCTCCATATGCCTAACTCAATGCAGCAGCCACCCGCCGCAGGTGGCCACCAAGCATTTGAAATGTGATGAGTGCAAACGAAGAAATGAGTTTTTCGTTTTAATTTTAATTAATTTATACATCAATCGCCACGTGGGACCAGTGACTTCCATTTCGAATGGCACAGAGCTAGTCATTCTGGTGGAGAAAACATCCCCAGGCAAAGGGAACAAAACACTCAGTGATGCAAAACATTCTGTGATGTACTTAGAAATTGTGAGCAAAACAACACAATGTACCCAGCGGTTGTGAGTACGGGCGGGGGCGGCAGGGACAACACACACAAGCACAGCACAGCGGAGCACGGAGCACCACAGAGGAGAGGCTGGCCCGACCGTGAAATAAATGCCTTGTATGCTGTGCTCAGATTCAGGCTTGACGCTGGAGACAGAGGACTACACTAAAGATTGTGAGCAGCACCATCAAGGGGAGGCAGTGGGGAGAGGCCGGTGGGGGTGGGGGGAAAGACCTGCTGAAAGGTTATTTCAGTAGTCCAGGTAAGACACGAAGACTTGCACACCAAGGAAGTGGCCATGGGAAACGAATCATTTAATTAGTATTTGTTAAAGGAAAGTATGAATGGATTCTTCGAATTAGTAAAATGCACATGTGCACACACTCAAAACTTTATGGGAAGCTAGTGTTTCCAACACATTAAAAGGGAAGTTTTCCATACACCATAAAGGGAGGAAAATGATGTAGCAGAGAGATATGGGCGGTTACTCTATCTTGTTGTCAAGGGAGTCCTAAGCTTGCTTTGTGGGTCACACATGCCCACTTCTTACTCTTTCCAATGCAGAGCCTTTCTAGCAGATATACAAGCCCTAGTACAGACATGGCAGAGCCTATTAGCTGCCTCCCAACATCCATTCTCTCCTTCATCCTTAGAAACAACCCTGGGCAGTAAGCCTAGCTAGCTAAGAAAACTAGACTTCCAAGCCTTCCTTGAAGCTACTGTGACTAGGTGGCTAGGCTCTAGATGATGAAATGGAAGCAGAAGGGTTATGTAGGACTTTCAAGCAGACTCCTTAAAATGAAAGGGGCAAATGTCCCCTCTCCTTTCTCTTTTCCTCCTTCTGTCCAGAAAAGCAGATGTGATGGCTGGAGCTCCTGGAGCCATCTTGGACACTGAGGATGAGACTCACATACCAGGATGGAGCAGCAGCTAGGAGACTGGTTCCTGATAACCATGGAGCCGCAGCACCAATCCTGGACTGACTAATTCAAATCTTCTTTCACATGGGAGAATGAACCTTTGTGTGTTTAAGGCCACTGTTTTTGAGTCCTCTTTTACTTGCATGCAAAGTCTATTTTAATTGATATGAAATGAGGCCATCATTTTATGCACAGGGCTATGTAAACTTCTGAATTTCAGGCTACAAAACTTCATCTGTATATTTTCTTGAGCCTTTGGTGTTGAGATGGAGCCAGATAGAAAAACCTACATAAATTAATACAGTGCCTTACACCTCATGATTTCCTTTTAACAACTGCTCTCAGCAGCAGAGCCCACTACAGTTGGCTTCTACCACCTTGGCTGAGCATCCAGGTCAGTGTGAAAACAGACCTCCCAGTCCTCTCTGTATAAAAAGAGCCTTCACTCAGCTAGACTGAACTTGCTATCAAAAGACCTGAATCCAGAGAAAGAGAGAATCCCTGTAGATTTCAGATACACCAACAATTTCAGAATTTTTTTTGAAAGCCCAGCACCTTATCTGCTGCATGATGTTTCACTGAAGAGCCGGGGAATACACTCGGGGCTGGGTAACAAATTAATGAGCAAATGGTCTCTTTTTCTTACTTCCATTTAAGCCACTTCTTCAGAGTGAAATATATAAAGTGAGGCTTCCTAAACATAGCTGAGCATTGCCTTAACTGAAGCAAAGACTTGCTATTTCCTCTACAAGAATGCAAGCTCCTCGGTGCCTCCTAGAAAAAAATTTAAGACGAAAAATGAATAAACAAAGAAATGAATAAATGACCAAACTACCTACCTAATAAAGGCACCCAGGTATGGGGAAGAGAAAGCTGCAAGGAGGCAGAAGCCAGGTCATGGCTTGGAGAAGCCAGGGGGAAGAAAAGCTGAGGAATCCACATTCTGGGAGACTCTTCAGAGGAGACCTAGTTGGCGTGAAGGTTAGGAGGGATGAAGACATCCTGGCCAAAGCTCCCTTTCTTAGAAAACCCATTTATTCTGAGAAACACCAGAAGTGGGAGTAGCTACAACAGAAACGTGGGCCTATGAGTGCTTTTCAGGGTAGCGAGCACTCCCGGGGACATTTTTACTTGTGCCTGCCCAAATCTGCAGACTAAGGAATGGGCCAGAATCCTTGCACAGCTCCACATGCTATGAACTCATGAACCCTGGGGGGTGGGGGGCAGCCAACTCTAAAACTGCTTTCCCCTCCTCCTGATGCCTTGACACCACAACTTCCCTCCTTTGTAGGGCTGTGAGATTTAGCAAATAAATATATAGAACTTACAGTTAAATTTGAATTTCAGATAAACAACACATAGCATTAATGTTTATTTTTATACTTTAAAAAATATCTGAAATTCAAATTTAACTTGGGGTCTTGTATTTTATCTGCCAACCCTACTTTTGGCTTTAACTCCTCCAGGACATTCAACTGTGCAGAAATGAAAACTATGGCCTGGGCTTTGAAGCATTCCCTCTCAATATAAGAGCAGCCAAATAAATATGTGGTCTGGTTCCTTCACACACATGTCAAAAATCCCTGCCTTGTCCTAAACCCTGAGCTGGGGAATAAGCAGTCCCACCAAGCTGAAAGCCCGGTACCCCAAGCTATGGGCATGTTTTTAAATCGTAAATACTTGCAAGTCCAGAGAGACCCATAAATCTTCAAGCCACATCAGTCATTTACATTTCAGTATAAGTTAGTCAGATTCTTTCTTCAGGGCAGGTTTTCACAGAAGGGAAGGGAGAGAAGATGAACCCTTCAATTGGGAGGCATGAGAAATGTAGGAGGAGGGTACCCCCAAGGGGAACAGAAAGGGAAAGCCACAACGCTGAAGAGAAACATCGCCATTTGGCCAGGACCAACCTTGCTGCCTGGCAACATAAAAAAGGCCAACCCATGTTGGCAAGACTAGAGGCAAAAATACATCCTATACTGATTTTCCTCAGCTGAGAAATTAATTTCCCTGCCTCTCCCTCCAGGGAATGCCTTGTGGTTTACAGAAGGGGAAGGAAGGAGCTGCTCTATGTCAATGTGATTTATTTTATTGAAAATAGACAACAGTTTCAAAAGAAGGAAGGAGCGTCTTGGTTTCAGAGCTAGAACAAAACCCCATACTCCCCATATTTCCCCTATAACCACTGCATACCACAGAGAAAAACCACACCAGTTAGCTACTGAGGACAGCATACATAAGGAAGAGGCCACACCCTCGTGAATGACAAAGGGGACAGAGAATTGTCCATGGTAAACCTCCCAACAGACACTGCCTGGCGGGGACCCTGCTTACCACCAGCCCCCCATTTCTGGCTTCCTGCTACCTATGGGGCAGGAAAGAGTTAAATGCAAGTGGCCCATTGCACCACCAGAAGAGGAAAACCTCAAATCTGCAATGTGCTCTCTGCTCCAGCCCCAGCAGAGGATGCCTGAGGCAGAGGCTGCCAAGCGCGAGGTGCAGCCAGCTCTAAAAGGGGGGATGTGTTTGTGGGGGGGGGGGGACTGAGGACCTACTCAATTTAGGGAGCTCACGGCCTGGGTCGGCAGCTGCCCCCCACTTCCCTGTGAGCCCATCTCAATTCTAGATTGAGAGCTTCCAAAATGCAGCTGCTGCTTCTCCAAATCTCCAACCAAAACTGCAAGGAAGGACATGGTCTTTCAGGCAAGGGAGAGCCAAGATCCATTCTCCTTTCTTGCCCATCTCGATAGAAACGCCCAACAGGGACAGGGCACCTGATCGCTTGTTAGGGAACTACGATTTGGACCAACTGCTTTGGCCTTCTTGGGAAATCTGAGTGAGCGATCACCAGGAACTCTGCTTTGGGACAGGTGCCCGTCACTCAGCTGCTTGCCCTTTCCTTGGGCAGCAGTGATGACGCAGTTCCTGGAAACGGGCCTGTGGCCACGCGGAGGGAGAGCGGCCAGGGCCACAGGACGGATGTCACTGACCTGGACCTCCACACGCCAAGTCCCACGGGAGAAATGCCGCCCAGGCACGGCCGGCGAGGGGCTCGGGGGATACAGAAGTGACGGGGAAGAAGGGAAGGCTGACAGAGGCGGAAGAAAGCCTGGGACGATGGCCATGAGGGGAGGAAGTTTCAGGGGCCTCAAAATTACTTGGAGCAAGAGCCTCTCAGTTTCCCCAGTGTAAAAAAAAAGGCAAGAGATGCACAGACATTGCCAGAGAAGCTCAAAAACTTCCTGCAGCCCTACAAGCCAGTTCTCTGTCTTAACTTTTCTCCCCCAGTGTGCCGGGGTGTTTTCCAGCTTTCAAATAGTCACTAAATGCCTACCGTGTGCCAGACACCAGCCAGCGGTGAGAACCAGGTAGGCCTGGGTTGGTGTCTTAGCTCCTCTCCTTACAAGGTCTGTGATCTGGGCACCTGATTTTACCTCCCAAGCCTCTCGGGATGATGAGGGTAATACAACCCTGCAGCCTTGCCGTGAGGATTACAGGAGATAATGCATATCAAAGATCAGCTACTGCAGAGCCAGCATAGCACCTAGCAGATCCTCAATAAAAAGGGCAAAATAGAAAGGAAGGGAGGGGAGGGAAGGAAGGGAGGAAGAGAGGGACAGACAGACCTCCCTCAGCATGTAAAGCACTTGGATTGTTAAAGGTACTCTCCCCTTTCTCCTCCCCACCACTCCATCTTTAACCTCTGACCCCCAGTTCCCTTCCCACACTCTCCTCCAATAAATGGGCACCTCCACATTGTTGATTCCCAACTTCCCATTTCCAACCTCTCCTGCATTCCAGCCCCTGACAGTCCCAACGAGACACCCGTTCACTTCAACTTTAACACACTCAAGAGTGAGCCCACCCCCTTCCTACAAAGCTCGATGCCCATCCCCTTTCAGCTGTTTGCTTGCTCCAGGCCAAAACCTCTGTGTTCCCTCATTCTTTACAGCTAATTAAGTCAGACAGAATCTCTCCCTCCATGTCCCCCAGTTTAGGCCACTACACCAGGAAGGCTTCTGAAAAGGCCCACGTAACAGTCGGTGGGCTCCAAGACCAGTTTCCTCATCTGCACTGTGGTTGCAAAAAGGCTCCAGAGACCACGCTTTGCCAGCTGTCCTATAGTTAAGTCCCTCTACAAGATTCAAATGTTTCCATACCCGCTTTCTTCTCCAATAAGGGTAGGACATGGGTTTACAGGGCCCCATAACTGCAAAAGAGGCAACCTTCAGCACTGAATAACCCTCATGATTTTGCAGTTATGCTACTTCTCAGGCTTGCGAAGTGCTCTGCTCTCTCCTGACACATTCCAGCCACTTAAAAATAACAAGGGTTGAGACTGGCAGTGATAAAATGACAAGCCCAAGGCCACTATCAGAATCCAGTTAGAACTCAAGGAGCAAAGTAAGCAAGAAACACTCTGCCATTCAGGTTCACTGAGTCACACGGGCTCTACCCCTGGGTCAGACTCTCCCCCACCCCACATGGAAGGCCAGATGGGCCCGCAGATATGTCAGAGCAGCCATAAAAACAAGCTCCGGCCCAAGGACAAAATCTCTCAAATAAATCCAAGTCAGCTCCCTGCCAGCCCAGAAAAAAAAGAGTCATGTTCTACCTCCATTTGGCAGAATTTGCAGAAGTTAGACTTGGTTTTCAAGAGCACTGGGTTGGATCTGACTCACTGGTAGGAAAATGAGTTGACATTAGTAAAAGTAAAGCTAATGCAAATTTTTGATGGAAAGATACAATTTCCACCAGTCCAACAACTAAAAATCTTTGTAAAGTTTTTATGGAAAAGTAAGTTGTAGAAGAGGTTTTTCCCTTTGTAATTACCTATTGTTCCACTGAGACTCTGGATGGATGGACATGGGCATTCCAGACACTTTATAAAACCATAACTATAGTATAAGCTCTTTTTTTAAAGCTATACATTGAATAGTAACAGAAGGTGCAGGGATATATTTTCTTCTTTGTGTTTATTTTCTAAATTTTCTAAAACAGATCCTTTTCTTTTTTAAATGAGGCCAAAACCCAAGCTTGTGCAGGGATTCCCTTGTCAAACACATTATCTCATTTAAGTCTTCAAAATGACCTCAGGAGATAGCCAAGGCTGATCCCATAACCAACACTGTTTCACAGATGAGGACACAAAGGCTCCAAGAAGGCAGAGCCTTACTCTCTGCACTCGGACGAAATGCCTTGAAGGGCTATCTCAGAGACCATGGCTGCTGTACAGTCAGAGGGGTTTGTAAATATAAAAAGGAAGAGGGTGCTATTAGAACAGAGGAAGGAAACAGGAAGCCCCACTTGGCAGCAGCTGGAGGGGGGGCATCCCTCCCTTTTCCATCAAGAAGCCCAGAGAGGAACATCTGTCTGCAGACAAGCTCATCCACCTGGCCCAAGTCCAGTGTCCCACCGACCTTGGAGATGAAATGGGACATCCATGCCCAGCCCCTCCTCTGAGCATCCTTCCAGCTGCTCAGTCATAGACCAACAAGGTTGAGGGGTGAGGTCACCTGGAACCTTGTCTGCAGCAAGGTAGGTGGCTACAGAAGGGGTTCGCCAGCCTAAAGCTGGGCGGGAGTCCCTCAACATTAGTCTTGGGCTGTGCCAGTGAGAGTGAGTCAGTCACCCCGAGGCTCAGATGCTATCTGATTAGATATCTGATGACTCAATGGCTTGCCCATGGGACTCAGTAATTGTCACCACTGTCGTCACTGGCCAAGAGATGTGGTGAGAGGAAGAAGAGGTGCAGGATCCACCGCCTCCCAGCAGACGGGGAGCCTCCCAGCCCAGCTCCCTCCTACCTCGGCGTCCTCATTTCCCATCAAAGAGGATTTGGGGTACAAAAAAGAAGGGAGTAGTGTGAAATCTGTGCCAAGATGTGTCACAACCAGTCTGGGACCCACCCACCAAATTAGATCTGAATGAACCCAACCCAGAGGAAGCTGGATTTGCCGGTCATGCTCCTAGCTGTCTGCTTTCCTGGCTACAAGGAGGAAAACAAGTTATAATCAAAGGGATAATGGGGACAAAAAGCTCAGAATGTCAAAGGAGGGCATGGAGGAACATCTGGTCCCCTGGGTAGCTTGCCAACCTCCTCAGTCCCTCATCTGTTCATTTGTTCATATATTCATTTGCTCAAATTTTTTAACTTTTGCATACCAGGCCTTACAGACACAACAATGAACAAAACAGACAAAATTCCCTGTCCTTATGGAGTTTCACTTACTTTAAACAAGTTAACTATAACAAGTTAGATGGTGATAAGTGCTATGGAAAAAAAAGTAAAGCAGGGAAGTTCTGAGGGTAGCAGAAGAGGTGGGCTGGGAGTTACAGCTTGAAATATGTTAGCCCAGGAAGGCCTTGTTGATAAAGTGACATTTGAACAGAAATCTGGAGGTGAGGGTCAGGCCCTGCAAAGGCCCAGTTTAAGAAAATGCCAAACAGAAGGTGCAGCAAGTTCAAAGACTCTGAGGTGGGAGCACGCCTGACATCAACCAGCCAAAGGAGAACACCCCCCATCGGCTGGGGCGGACAGCCTCAATCCAGGGCCAACCTCGAGAGGCCCCTGAAACCAGAGACCTGAGCTCAGGGAACAGGGCAGGGACACCTCCAGGTAGGGAAGGCCCGAGGGTCCCAGTGGAACTGCGGGACTCTCAGGGGATCCTTTAACAGACCATTCTGCAACCATCCTGCAGCGCTGGCACATGGGATGCTTTCAATCAGTATCTGTGGGCTGAAAAGAATGAATCCTCATCAGAGGACAACAAAACCTAGTGTGAAAGACTTTCAGAAAGGGCAATTTCATAACCTCCTCGGTACTTCTCCAATGTTTAATTATCAAGGAATTGCTCCTCCAACCTAACCCAAACCCTTCATGCTGCAATTCTGGGGCAAGAATAATACTAGCTACCTAAGTAGTGGGTGGGACGCAGCCCCCAGCTTGGAGGCACCTTGAAGACTGGTGGAATGTGGACCCTTTGGAGGATGTCTCAGGGTTCTGGAGATCTTGGGGACAAGGGAGCACCTTTTGGAGATGACTTTCTTCTCCCTGGAAAGCTAAAGGCCTGGGTGGGGTCCACAGGGAGCAGCTGCTCAGGGCTTGTTATAGACTAACAAGTAATTGGGGCTTTGATGCTTTTACAACTTGATTTATCAGGCCAGGGGAGGAGGACAGGTTTCGGGCAGCCATTCTGTCTAGAATGAAGACAACATATCTGGCAGGTTCCAACCAGAAACCTCAGGTCAGGGTTCAGGGTGCAAAACCCAAATATACAGATAGGATCTCAGCAGCACTGCCACAAAATCAAAGGGCTCCCCTGATGCGAAATTGAGAGGTGCAAGGAGGCAGGGAAGAGGGACGGTAACACCCCAGCCCTCATCCTTTATGGGTCTGATCTTAATACGTTCCTGGATTTCAGGAGTTGAATTTCCCAGGGGTCCACCTTACTGATGTCTCCCCCACAGTGCCCAGCAACATGCCGTGCACACAGTAGGTGCTCAAATACCTGTTGCCTCACTAAGATTTTCTTACAAGTGGAGACTTTTGGAGGCAACATCTTCCACCTTGATATAAACGCCCAACAGGACAGGACCTGGTTGTTTATTCGTGAACTACAATTTGGACCAAGTGCCTAAGCCTTCTTGGGAAATCTGAGCTCTTATTTCAAGACACACCACAGGAGCTGACGGGGTTGGTGATTCATGCTGAAGAGACTCCCGAGCGGAAAGCCCCAGTGGATTGATGGACGTGGCGGGCACTCGGTAAGTGGTGGGGGTGTCTCTTCCCTCCCCGATCACAGGCCCAGGGAAGAACCTGGGAGGTGACATAAGCAGCATACAGCATCATCTAAGAGCTGGCCAGGGGAAGACACAGCCTGAAACCCGTCCCCATCACCACACAGCCCCCAGCCATCTCCTGACCACAGCTCCCCTGAAAGATGAGACCAGGTAGAAATGAGCACACCCTGCAGGGCGTCCCCCCACCCTTTCCTCTGCTGCCCCTCCTCTGTCTCATTCCTCAGCTGCTCCTGTGAGTTCTCGGGACAGTATCTCAAAAGAAGCAAATGGCTAATCACTCCCAAACCAGCGAAGAGAACACGAGGGAACCAGTAGTCCTCCCGCTGCCTGCCGGGCGACTATTAGGCGAGAGAAGAGAAATCAGCTGATGTTGTGGACACATTCGCCCATCCGTGTAAGTAGCCCAGGCACCAACTCAGGCTGCCAGCCAGCGGCCACTCCCTGTTCATGGCATCGGGAACTGGATGTGGGAGAAGGAAGACGAAAGTGGCCAACTTCAGGCACAGCCTTCTACAAAGTCATGGCTGCTTTGCATCGCATAGGATTTGTGCTTCTAACCTTCAGCAGGAGATACACGAGTCAAAAGGGGAACCCAAATGCCACCAAGGTGGTGGGTGGAGGCAGGGGAGGTGGTCTGCAGGGTTACATTACCTGCCTTGCCACCCTCCGCGCCTCCCAGTAGGGCTTCGAGTCTTCCACGGCTTTGCCAATTTTCTTCACCAGCTCGTCCAGTTTCACCGTTGCTTCAACGAGAACAGAGCGGAACTTCTGACGTGCATCCTATAACCAGAGGAAATCGAGGAAACACAGTTCAGGCTTAAGAAGGAATCTGAAAACACCTGCTTCACCAAACCAGAAACACCAAGGAGGGACTTTGCACAGCATATAGGCCCCCTAAATTAGTACTTTACATGACAGCCCCTGCAGCGGCACCATCCAATAGAACTTTCTGCAACAATGAAGATGTTTTCTGTCTGTGTTGTACAGACTGGCTATTTAGTACTTGAAATGTGGTTCATGCAACAAAGGAACTGAATTTTTAATTTACTTAATTTTAATTCATTATATTTACATTTAACAGCCATTATGTGGCTAGTGGCTACTGTACAGACAGTGCAAGTCTAGATTAGAAAGCTCCGTCCAGGTCCTCAAAGAAAGCTCAGCCTGGCAATCTCTGGCAGCTCCAGTCCATAACAATGGCACCTTTTCCCACACTCCCGTGAAGTCCTCAACCATGTGGTGCAGTCAACGTTAAACACCAAGTGTGAATTCATCATGTGCCAAACCCTGTGCTGGGCCTCGGCTGTGATCCCGCCTCCACGGCACTGCTGGCCTGGTGGGCAAGGCAGGCACTTACAACCCATCCCAGAAAGTTGGTGCCGGACAGTTTGGGTACAGGTGTCCCAGAACCCCAGAGGCAGAGAACCTCGCCAGGCCGGGTGGGGGGTTAGGGGAACGCTCAAGGAAAACTGCCAGAGGCTGAAGCAAGAATGGGCACTTGAGGGAGGAAGAGGAAATACTGAGCCCCAAGCAGGCAGCAGAGCCTGCACTCAGCAGAGAGGGAAGGGGAGCGGCCTGGCGTCTGCAGGAAATCAAAAGAGGCCAGAGGTCTGGAATGTGGAGAATGCAAGCGATAAGTCCAGTCGCCCACCCTGGAGTCCCTGACTAGCAAGGGAGACCTCAGCAAGTGTTTGGAAGGACAGAACAGGCAGGTGGACCAAGCCAGGCTTAACCACATTATGAAAGTCAAGAAATCAGAGCCATGGAGTACAAGGAGGAAAAAAAAAATGAAAAAAGAAATTTTGTCCCAGGTGTAGGAGGACTATTGGAAGGTCAGGACAGAACTTCAGACCCCATAGCCCCTTGATCCTTGTCCCTTTGGTATTTGCCTGTCACAGTCACACCTGTGTGTGTGGTGTGAGAATGAGAGGTGAGAGTGCAAAAAAGAGTGAGAGTGTGAGAGCATGCAAGAGTGAGTGTGTGAGTGTATGAGTGTGAGAATGTGTAAGAGTAAATGTGTGCATGAGTACATGTGACTACACACAAGTGTGAGTGTGTATCAACGCCTGTGTGAGTGCATGGAGGGGGTTATAAGTGTGTGTGCTTTTGAGTGAGGGGATGTGGGGGGGGGGGTGGAGATGGATGCTCAGGACTAAAGAGGCTGCTCTACAACTCATGTTCCACTGGCTGGAAAGGGTCTGCCTCACAAGCAACTATCTGAAAACTGTATCCCTGAGCGCCAAATTGCAGGGCTCTTTTGGACCAACAGGATGGCTCACAGGGGTGAGGGAGGTTCTTATCAGTTCTCGTCATTTATTCCCCTCTGCCATATCAAGCCACTGGCTTGCTTGAGGGGTATGAAAAGGACATCAGCATTCCAGGACAAGCCTTTGCCTTCTACAGGAGCTTCTCATCGCATGAACTCCGGTCCCACTTCTCACACCGGCTTTGGACCTCATTCTCCAGCCTGTTCATCTTGTTAATTTACTCTCTGGCCTTCTCTCCTATCCAGCCAGGCCCAGAGTCACCTGCCACAGCTTCAGAAGACAGACAAGACTAGACTTGCTCTAGGGGAGCTGCTGCAGGTGTGCTGGGTTTCCAGGACTCTCGGGTAGCCCAGGAAATAACAAAGCACCACGAAGTTTCTATCAGACTTGGATTCCATTAAGTGAGCGAGCACGTTGTCTAAAGCCCAGATTTTTAATCAGATAGATTTGATCCTGGCTAAACTTCTCTCTGTGAAACCCTCAATAGATAACTTCTCTATGAATTTTTTTCATTTTGATGACCTGTAAAATAGCTACTTTCTATCTCATGGGGAGGACTATGGAAAGAATAAAGGAGAAAGCAAATTGAAAACATCTAACACTACCTGGGCACCCAGTAGGTACTCAATAACGCATTCATTCATTCATTCATTCATTCATTTGCCTTCTGGTATAAAGAGAGACCCTTGATCCCTTGATCCCCTTGTCAGGGGGAGCTGACACAATGAGGGTAAAAACCCATTACACCATAAGCAGCTGCTTTGCAAAATGCACTTTCACGTGCATGACCGGCATCTTGCAGCCAACACCCTGGTGGTGGGCAGGACACATGTATACACACCTACACCCCACATGAGGAAAACAAGGGCCAAATCAGTCAGTGAGTGACCCAGGGCAGGTCCCATCACCACCCTGGGACTCCTCTGTAAAATGGGAATTAGGCTCCACACCAGCGACCTACAGGCCAACAGGATTAGTTTGGCCTATACGCTGTAGAGTAAACATCAGGAAAATCCACCTTTTTGAAAAAAATGTGAATTTTCAAATTTCTCATTAAAAAAAAAATAAAGTCTGGCAGCACCGGGTCCCCATCCCTACCTGGCAACCATCACTTGGAGTGAGGTAGATGATGCCCCCTTAGGCAGGAGTTACCCTCTCCAGTCCCTTCCAGCCCTCTCCCTGCAGCACACCCAGATGCTTCACTCACTTAGGTTCCCTGGCCAGGCCCTGGAGACGTGTGATTCACCATGAGCTCTGCTGGGCACTAGTGAATATAACCCACCAACACTGCCCTTGGGAGGAGAGAGGGATTCACAGCACAGACTGACAGCCTGGAAGCACCGTTACAAGGTCTACTGCTATATTTCACATTTCACAACGGAGGAAACTGAGGCACGAAGAGAACAGGTAATTTTCCTAGGTCACAGAAGCGAGAAATGGCAGAGCCGGGGTTTAAATTCCAGCATAAACAAGTAATTACAATGTAGTGCTATACATACTAAGACCTGAGTATACACACAGTTCAACAGAGACACAACTGGGCAGGTCACCCAAAGAAAATAACATCCACGCCAGGCCTCGAAGAATCCGGGTTTCACCAAGCAGACGAGGAGGGGCATTAGAGCGGAGGCAATGGCCTGAGCAAAACACGGCGGGTGGGGGTTGGTGGGGGTTAGACAAGGAAGGGTAAGGTGACACCTTAAGGCATTCGAACCCTATTCCAGGGACAATGGGGAGCCATGGTGAATTTTTAAGCAGAGGTGTGACCTGATCAGATCTGGGTTTTAAAAAGAGTAAATTAGCTGCAGAGTATTTTTAAAGGCTTCTTAGGTGATTCTGATGAGCAAATTCAGGGACCAGCTGGTTAACAACCTTCCTGTATTAAATACACAAACAGAGGTATTGAACCCAAGAGACTTGATTTAACATCAGCATTTTCCCTCCCTAAATGAAGCTATGCTCCTGGGGATGATGATGCACGACTGGCAGACTTCCAACCACCAACAAGCCTATCCATCCAAGACATGTTAAAAACTAAACACAAAGCCAGCCTTCCCCTGATAAGATGAAACGGACTCAGTTCTTGCACCATTACAGAGGATCATGGCTACTTGAGTAACCATTCCCCACAAGTTCTGGGAGCCCACAAACCTCAGCACCAATCTCTCTTCTGCCTGGTCAAAGTAACAACCCCGCTTTTCTTTGGCCTCCTCCTGCCTCTCAGTCCCTGGTGGAGAGCTCTAGGCACAGCTGATGTGCCCTGGGCCTGGCCAATCAGGAGTGCATACCCCAGTCTCCGTGACTGTCGAGAGATGGACACGTGACCACAGAGCCAGAGAGACTTCATTCTTGGACTTTTCTGAAACTGAGATGGTTGAGAGGATGGAATGAAAGCCTGGAGCAGGCAGCAGCCACCTTGCCACTATGAGGCGAGAGCCTGGCAGAAAAAGAAGCCAGCAGATAAGGAGAGAGAGAGAAAGCGCCAATATCCGGTGACACCTCTGGGTCTCTGAGCCCCACCATGCCTTGCAGCCTTCCCCTGCACTCCAGCTTCCTGCGCCAACACAGCCCCTGCCCCATCCCCACCCTGTCGCCATCGTCTCTGGTTTTGCTTAAGTTATCTAGAATTGCATTTCTGTGACTTGCAATTGAACTGAACTTAAAAAAAAAAAAAAAGTGCATGAGACTGAAAAAGTGTACCTTAAGGTCATTACAGGAATGTAGGTAAAGAGGGCAGGATCAGTCAATATTCCAAGCCCCAGCAAAGCCTGAAATTAAATACAGTTAACTGCTGGGGGGCTTTTGTCCCTGACCATGAAGCCATGTTTTATAAGGAGCAGAGTCTGAGGAACTAAATCCAACCTACAAAGCATTTCTTTAAATTCATCTTAATGTGTCTAGAAAACCAACTTGCCATTATTAGACTTGTGCTTTTGACAAATTTCCTAGTTCAGGAGGAGGCTCAATCACATTCTCTGACTCCTAGAATTTCAGGCAAATATGTCTTAAGATTTTAACCAAGAAGTTAGGATTTAAGGGATGATTACTGATTACTTAACCATTATATAGATAGTCCTTCTTTTCTTTCTGGTACGTTAGAGGAGACAGGGAAATACTTGAAATCTCTGGACTGTAATCCAGCTGCCTTGATCTCTGATAATGACTGTATAGCCTTTATCTTGTGCCCTTGGGATTGTAAAAGCCTTGTGACTGACCCTCACCTGTACCCATTTTATTCAGTTTTTCCACTTTAGAGTCTTATGATCACTAAAGACAGCCCCTAATGTTTATTAATGAAGGGCCTTGGGTCAGCCCAGAACTAACCCACCCCGAGTCCAAAGCTATCTGGATAAACAAGGCTGGATCTGACCAAAATGTGCCCACCTGACATGCACAGTGGCTTAAATTTAAACCCTAAGTGACCTATACCTCATTATAATTCTAAAAATCGTGCCCACCATCATGTTAAGGCCACCATTTTCTTACATACTTTCTGTGACTAAGCATGCACTCAATCTGTGCATGCTCAACAATTAGATCACCTCTAATTACATCATCTGGGGCCACTGTGCTCATTATCCTAAAACCTGCCCATTTGATACTATAAAACCATCAGAATTACTGCAGTTCGGGGAGACAGACTTTTAAGCCGACAGGCTGTCTGATCGCCTGCTTCCTGCCTAGCAGGTGTCATGGATTGGCTCTTACATATATATTGGGCAGAGAACCCATCACCTTTGTCCGGTATCAAGATCAGAGCAGGAGGTTGCTTCCCAGAATGTCTGGGGAGGGAAAGCTGACTGTTTTCTCCACAGTAAATGATCCACGGAAGAGAGCAGTTCAGAAGTACAAACTCGTCTGAGGGGAAAGAGCAGTTCTTTTTACCAGTCAAGAAAAACGAGTTATTTACCATCCCTGCTGATTTTTTTTAGATCAGCACTTGAAGGAATTCTAAAAGCGTCCGCTCTGCTTGGATGAGGCCTCAGAGCTTCAACTCAGGAAAGTGTGTCACGTCCATTAGGTGAGTCAGATGGAGGGTAATTCATTCAAGCAAAGAACGACAGAGGGTGGCACAGCCTCTCTGGTTGCAAGTGCCAGTGAGTCAAAAACACAGCCCTGCCTCGGTAAGAACTCCACTACATCACGCCAGCGTGCCAGCAGCCACCACCCTGGGGACAGGTCCCTGTCTCCTGGCCAATCCGCTCACCTAAGCCTCAATTGCCTCACTTGTAAGCTGAGAGCGATGGCCTTTCTCCTTCACGAAGTGTCCCCAGAACCAAGAGACACTGAGACGCGATGTCAGTTTTAAAAATAACTGTCCTACAAATTAATGACGGCACCACACTTCCAAGGATCCCTCCTAATGCCATTTATAAATACACGGCTTGCAGTTTCTAGAAAGAGATTTCACAGGCACTATTTGAGCCTTACAAAAGCCCTGTAAGACAGGCTCAGCAAGAATTACACCCTCAGGCTACAGATAAGAAGACCAGAGCCCAGAGGGTTGAAATGCTCTCTGCCTGAGGTCACAGGGGAAACATCAGACTTGGGTCAAAAACACACATCTTAGCCAATGTGCCTTTCGCTTTCCCAGTGGTTTTCAAGGTGTAGTCCGGGAGACCACTGGGGGTCCCCTGAGACCTTTTCAGGATGTCTACAAGGTCAAAAACGTTTTCTTAATAAAGATGTTCCTTGTCTTTTTGTACCTTCATTCTCTCCCAAGTGTACAGTGGAGTTTTCCAGAGGCTACAAAGTATGTGACATCACAACAGAGTGAATGCAGAAACAGATATGAGTGAGAATCCAACTCTCTTCTGTTAGGCCAGACATTAAAGAAATCTGCAAAATAATATTTAAAAAACTACTTATTTTTCATTAAATTTTTTGCGTGTGGGGGGAAATAGTTATTTTTCATAAAGTTACGGCAGTCGCTTTAGTTAGTGGACAAAGGCAGTGGGTTCTTTGCCTGATGCGCGCAAATGACAAATTCCTGAGACACTGGGGTTTCAAAGAAAGAGAATATTGCTAGGCACAAAGCAAGAGATCAGATGGCCTGTCAGCCCAAAAATCTGTCTCTCCAAACTGCAGTAACTCTGATAGTTTTACAGCATCAAAAGATGGGCAGGTTTTAGGATAATGAGCACAATGGCTCCAGATAATGTAATTAGAAGTGATCTTATTATTGAGCATGCACATTTTGATTACATGCGTAGTCACAGAACATATGTAAGAAAATGGCAACCTTAATATGACAGTGGGCACAATTTTTAGTTTTATAATGAGGTATAGGTCACTTGGGTTAAAATTTAAGCCACTGCACCTGTCAGGTGGGCCCATTTGGATAGATTCAGCCTTGTTTATCAAGATAGCTTCGGACTTGGGTGGGTTAGTTCTGGGCTGACCCAAGGCCCTTCATTAATAAACACTAGGGGCTGTCTTTAGTGATCCCAAGACTCCAAAGTAGAAAAACTGGATAAAAGGGGTACAAGTGAGGGTCAGTCACAAGGTTTTTACAATCCCAAGGGCACAAGATAAAGGCTATACAGTCATTATCAGAGATCAAGGCAGCTGGGTTACAGTTCAGAGATTTCAAGTATTTCCCTGTCTCCTCTAACATACCAGAAAGTAAAAGGGAATATCTACTGGTTACATTCATGTTAACATGCATTGTGTTTATTATCACCATTTTTAATGAATTAATACAGGTTTTTTAAACCTGTTAGTTTTAATGAATAATACAGCAAATAGTGATTGATATTACCCGCAAACAGCAAAACCTCCCTGGGTACTCAATGATCACTAAGAGTGTAAAGGGGACTTGAGGCCAAAAAGTTTGGGGTCTGCTGTGCTGCACCAGGCCACACCCAACCCCTGGGATCTGCCCTGGAGACCCCTCTCAAACCACAAAACCAGTGTGTTTTTTGGAACAGTGAAGCAGTTATTCTTAGATCTTTTTTTAATCCTTCTGCTTTTTGTCAAGGAGAAAGCCTCAGTTTGGTGCTACTGCGTCTTCAACACCTCTTTGCATTTGTTCGATTCCTTCTTAAGAAAGGGGGTGCTGCTCCAGGCACAGGGCCTTGCACAGAGAGGGGAATCAGCTAGAACCCCACAGCCAAAACAATAAACTCACTAGAAACAAATTAACGTTACCTCTGAAAAGTCATCCAGCTGTGCCCTGAAGAGCTGGGCACTTACCTACAGGTCTATCATTCTTCAATAAAAAGCTTGCTTTAAAAAAAACATTTATTTCCCTTTTACGGTTTTCCATTTACATTTCTTGAAGTAAAAATGTGAATCAATTTAATGGGAAAAAATGGAATAAACAGTACATGCAGGGCTAGGATATGGGAAAAATTATGACCACAGCAGGAGAATCATTGGAGTACGGCTAGTACTCCTTTCTGATTCCTTTTCATTTCCCACCTCAAGTCCAGATTCAGCGGCAGAGGCCCCTTGGGGAAGGGGGCCAAACTCGCTGCTTCCTTTAGAGAGAACTGTCCCACCCAGAGGGGGTCCCTGCTGCTCTGCTGGCACCAGATCTTCTCTAGGGAGCAGATCAGAGGAAGCCAGAGGAGGGGAGACAGAGACACACAGAAGAAAGCAAGGGTGGAGACAACCAGGAAGTGACAGGAGGGGTGGTGGGAGATTATCTGGGTTCCTGATTCTAATCCTGCAATTATACGGTCATATTATTTATCAAGGAAACCAGGATACTTTTTAGAGTGAAGAGGGGCGCTATTAATAATTTGTTGGGACAACGGGCATAAACCAGGACTGTCAGGAACATGTGGTCCCCCTGTGCCTAAGACCTGAGATGCTTCCCTCACTTGGGTTCCATGCAAGTCCTACAACCTTCCCTCCCTTGGGTTCCATGCAAGTCCTACAACCTTCCCTCCATTGGGTTCCATGCAACAGTCCTACAACCATGAAAATCCACTCTTTGAATCAGGCTGTTTGAGTGGGTTGAGATGCAAAGCGTAGGGGGTTTGTACACCAACCAGCTCCAAACTCCTGGGCAGGCCCAATGCCATTCAGCAGCCTCAGTGATGAGGCCAAATCCTGTGTCCTACCCCCTCCACCCAGAGCTCTCTCCACAGCACCACACTGCCTGTCCTGGTTCTGAACCACCAAGAGGCTTTCTCCACTGATCGGAAAGAATGAAAGAAAGCAAACATGGCAGTCATCAACATTTTCTCTGGCAGGTGTCCCTCTTCTGAGGTTAGCAAGGGTCTTGGAGACATTTGCTCTTTATAGAAGAGGTGCCTTGACCTTTTAAGGCCCAGAAAGAACTGCTTTTCTCACGGGCGTAAGGGCTTTGGTTTAGAACTCTGATATGACTATGTTTCCAAACAAGCAGGTGAGCACAGACTCCCATCCCCCAGATCACAGCCCGCCACAGTGGGCCTTCACATCTCTTCCACCAGATTGGACCCATGCAGCTTTCCTTTGGATGCACTGGCAAACAGAGATTTCATAGCCAAATAGAAGTACTGTAACTTGGAAGCTGAATTAAGGCAGTTGGCAGGGCTGGAGAATGGGAAAGACTTTTTTAAACTTTTTCATTCAAAGTAAGTTCTGATTTAAAAACAGTAAGGGTAAAATGCAGACATGATGCCCCTTTGCTCCCAAAATACTTGGAGTGCATATTTACTAAAGAGAAGGATATTCTTACATGATCAGAATCTAATTATCAAAATCAGAAAATTAGCAACTAAAAGAATAAGGTATCTAGGAAAAAATTTAACCAAGGTTATAAAGGACATATACAAGGAAAACTATGAATCATTACTGAATAAATTAAAGAAGACCTTAAAAAGTGGAAAGATATTCCATGCTCATGGAATGGAAGACTGAATATCATTAGGATGTCAATGCTACCTAAAGCAACCTATAGATTAAACACAATCCCAATCAAAATTCCACTAGTCTTCTTCACAGAAATGGAAAAGCTAATCATCAGGTTCTTAGGGAAGGGGAAAGGACGCCAAATAGTCAAAACCAACTTGAAAAAGAACAATGTTGGAGGACTCACACTTCCTAATTTCAAAACTTATTTCCAATCTACAGTAACAAAACAGTGTGATACTGGCCCAAGGACAGACATATAGATCAGTGGAAAAGAACTGAGAGTACGGAAGAAAATCCACACATCTATGGCCAGTTTATTTTTGAATATGAACCAAGTCCATTCAATGGGGAAAGAATAGTCTCCGCAACAAATGGTGCTGAGAAAACTGGATATCCAGGACAAAAGTTAACTCAAAATTATCAATGACCTAAACAAAAGAACTAGAATTATAAAACTTTTAGGAAAAAAAACAGAGGCAATTGCCAAAAGATGGAAACAACTCAAGAATTCATCAACCGATGAATGGATAAACAATATGTAATGTGTGTGTGTGTGTGTGTGTGTGTGTGTGTGTGTGTATACACACACAATGGAATATCATTCAGCAGTAAGAGGGAATGAAGTCTTGAAGCATGCAACAACATGGATGAACCCTGAGGACATTATGTTGAATGAAATAAGTCAGCCATAAAAGGACAAATATTGTATGATCTCACTAATATGCATGAATTATTAATATGTAAACTCATAGACATAAAATCTAGACTACAGGTTACCAGGAGATAGAATGAGACTAGAGAATGGTTAGCAGTTGTTTAACATGTGCACAATTTTTAACCAGGTTGAACTTACATGTTTGGAAATGGATAGAGGTAATAGTAGCACTTATTGTGAGTATAATTAACAGTGCTGAATTGTGGGTGAATATAGTGGAAAAGGGAAGTTTAGAGTCATGTTTGTCAACAGAAGGAAAGCTGGGGGGTAAAACATGGGAATGTATAATATAATAAATCTTGTGGATGACAACTGTGATTAACCTCATATTCAGGTTTGCTAATGCTACCCTTTTGCAAAATACCAGAAACAGATTGGCTTTTATGAAGGGGGTTTATTTGATTACAAAGTTACAGTCTTAAGGTCATAAAGTGTCCAAAGTAAGACATCAACAAAGGGTACCTTCACTGGAGAAAGGCCATTGGCATCCAGAAAGCCTCTGTTAGCTCGGAAGGCACGTGGCTGGCATCTGCTTGCTCCCAGGTTGCATTTCAAAATGGCGTTCTCCAAAGTGTTGCTCTTGGGGCGTTTCATCCTCTCTTTAGCTGCAGCTGCTCTTCAAAATGTCACTCTCAGTTGCTCTGATGTCCTTCTGTCTATGAATTCCTTTATATGACTCCAGTAATCCAATTAATACCCACCCTGAATGGGTGGGGTAACACCTCCATGGAAATTATCCAATCAAACGTTTCACTCACAGTTGAATGAGTCACATCTCCATGGAAACACTCAAAGGATTCCAATCTGATCAACACTAACACATCTGCCTCCACAAGACTGCATCAAAGAATAAGGCTTTTGGCGGGACATAATATATCCAAACTAGCACACCATACAAACACAAAAAAGTTCTTTCATGAACTATAACAAATGTACAATACTATTACCAGGAATCAATAATAGAGTGGTATATGGGGGGAAATGTACCTTTTGCAAACTATGGACTATAGTGAACAGTAATACCTTAACATTTTTTCACCAACAGTAACAAATGTACCACACCAATACTAGGGGCCAACAAAAGGTGGGGATAAGGAATATGGGATGTTTTGGGTGTTCTTTTTTATTTATTTTTTCTTTTTTTGAAGTAACGTTCTAAAATTGATCATGGTGATAAATGCACAACTATATGATGATACTGTGAGCAACTGATTGTATACTTTGGATGTGATATATGGTGTGTAAATATATCTCAATAAAACTGCATTAAAAAACCACACAGGGAAATATCTTTAGGATCTTGTAATAGCCAATGGATTCTCTCAGACTCTATACTGAATGCATAAGCAACAAAAGAAAATATAGATAAATATGACTTCAACAAAATTTAAAACTTTTAGGCAAAGGACTTCATCATGAAAGTAAAAAGACATCCTACAGAATGGGAGAAAATATTTGGAGACCATATTTCTGATAAGGGTATATCCAGAATATATAAAGAACTCCTGTAACTCAACAACAAAAAGACAGACAACCCAATTTTAAAATGGGCAAAGGACCTGAATAGACATTTATCCAAAAAACACATACAAATAGCCAAAAGGCACATGAAAAGATGCTCACCACCATGAGCCATTAGGGAAATGCAAATAAAAACCATGATGAGATACCACCTCACATCTGGTAGAATGGCTGTTACTAAAAACATTTGAAAATAAGTGTTGGCAAGGACGTGGAGACATAGGAATCCTTGTGCATTGTTGGTGGGAATGTAAAATGGTATAGCTGCTATGGAAAACAGTTTCCTCAAAAACCTAAACTTTCTTGTTCCTCAAAAAATTAAAAATAAACCAAATACCACTCTGTTATTGACTCCTTGTAATAGTGTTGTATATTTGTTCTAGCTCATGAAAGAACTTTTTTATATTTGTACAGTTAATCACAGCAATCCCACTTCCCTAAAGAATTGAAAAGAAGGACACAGACAGATATTGTACAGCAATGTTCACAGGAGCATTATTCACCAGATTAGAACTTCCAGGGGAAATGGCAGAGTAGGCAACTCCAGGACTCACTCCTTCTCCAAAACAGCTAGAGGAGGGAACACCACCTAATCATTCTATGAAGCCAACATCACCCTAATACCAAGGCCAGATAGAACTATTACAAGAAAAGAAAATTACAGACCAACCTCCGTAATAAATATAGATGCAAAAATCCTCAACTAAATACTTGCAAATCAAATCCAACAGCACAATAAAATAATTATACACCATGATCAAGTGGGATTTATCCCTGTTATGCAGTGGTGGTTCAACACAAGAAAATCAATTAATATAATATACCACATTAACAGATTGAAGGGGAAAAACCACCTGATCATATCAATTGATGCAGAAAAGGTATGTGACAAAATCCAGCATCCTTTCTTGATAAAAACACTTCAAAAGATAGGAATAGACGGAAGCTTCAACATGATAAAAATGAAAAACCCACAGCTAACATCATACTCAATGTTGAAAGACTGAGAGCTTTCCCTCTAAGATCTAAAACAAGACAATGTCACCATTGTTATTCAACATTGTGTTAGAAGTTCTAAGTAGAGCAGGTAGGCAAGAAAAAGAAATAAAAGGCACCCAAATAGGAAAGGAAGAAGTAAAATTTTCACTGTTCATAGATGACATGACCCTATGTATAGAAAGTCTTGAAAAACCTACAACAAAGCTACTGGAACTAATAAACGAGTTCAGCAAAGTGGTGGGGTACTAGAAAATTGGTAGTGTTTCTATACACTAATAATGAACAATCTGAAGAAGAAATCAAGAAAAAAGAATCAACTTACAATAGCAACTAAAAGAATCAAATATCTGGGAATAAATTTAACCAAGGCTGTAAAGGACCTGTACACAGAAAACTACAAAATATGGTTAAAAGAAATCAAAGTAGACCTAAATAAGTGGAAGGACATTCCATTTCATGGATTAGAAGACCAAATATTGCTAAGATGTCATTCTACCAAAATTGATTTACAGATTCAACACGATCCCAATCAAAATTCCAACAGTCTACTCTGCAGAAATGGAAAAGCCAATTATCAAATTTATTTGGAAGGATAAGGGGCCCCTAAATAGTTAAAAACATCTTGTAAAAGAAGAAGGAAGTTGGAGGACTCACACTTCCTGACTTTAAAGCATATTACAAAGCTACAGTGGTCAAAACAGTATGGTACTGGAATAAAGATATATTGACCAATGGAATCAAATTGAGAATTCAGAAACAGACCCTTACGTCTATGGGCAACTGATACTTAATAAGGCTGCCAAGTCCACTCAACTGGAAATGAATCATCTCTTCAACAAACAGCACTGGGAGAATTGGATATCCATATGTAAAATAATGAAGAGGACCCCTATCTCACACCTTATACAAAAATTAACTCAAAATGGATCAAAGACCAAAATATAAGAACCAGGATCATAAAACTCCTAGAAGAAAATGGAGGGAAGCATCTTCAAGATCTTGTGGTAGACAATTGTTTCATAGACTTTATACCCAAAAAACACAAGGAACAACAACAACAAAAAAAAAAAATAGATAAATTGGACCTCTTCAAAATTAAAAACTTTTGGGCTTCAAAGGATTTTGTCAAGAAAGTGAAAAGGCAACCTTCTCAATGAGAGAATATATTTGGAAACCACATATCTGATAAGGGCTTAATATCTAGAATATATAAAGAAATCCTACAACTCAATAAAATGACAAACAACCCCATTTAAAAATGGGCAAGGGACTTGAATAGACATTTTTCCAAAGTGGAAATATAAATGGCTAAAAAGCACAAAAAGATGCTCAACATCACTAGCTATTAGGGAAATGCAAAGCATCAGAAACAAAGGAAAAGGCCCAAAGCCCTTTAAACCTTTGGGCACTGGGTCAGTCCTCATGAGGCCCTGGAGGAGGGACTGAAGTTACATAACACCTGCTGCCCGCTCCCACCCCACCCACTGTGCGTGCCAAGTTCAAAAGACTGAAAGACTGACCCAGTCCAATACTTTTTCATTAGTGGCCAAACACATGTTTTTAAACCCACAGCATTCTTTATGTAAGAGGAGGCAGAATTGCTTAAACCATGGCATTTCACTGAATTCAACCACAAGTGAACTATTTCCATGTCTACATCAAGAGGCTGAACAAATTTCCTCAATTTCAAGACCCACTTTTTCAGTATTTCACAGATTTCAGATGGATTATACAATTGATGTGCACATTTATCAGAGGTAGTCATTCACCACCACCACCACCAAAATAGTCATTAAATATAAGGTCCATTTTACAATTAACATGAGTTTTAGAATCACGGAAGTATGGTGAGTTCAGGGCCCAATACTGGAAAACTTTCATGACCATTTAGTGTAGCCTCCATCAGAAGCATGCATCCACTCACCCCAGCATCCCAGGCAAGCTAGCTGTCTTGCTTCTGCTGGCTTTTGGGATAACCTCCCTCGCAACTGCAGCTAATAAGAATGGAAAGAAAGGAAGGTACAGGGTGCAGAAGAACCAAAGTCAGAGTCCACTGCTATAACTGTAGAGGCACAAATGAAATGTCCAGAAGAAATAGCTAAAAAAATAGTTAGAGCAGTCAATTCTCAGAGTAGAGCTGCAGGTGGGGAGGAGTGGGGCAGAGGACTTTTGCTTTTCAGAGTATCTTTTTTTTTAATAAGTATTATTTCAATAAAAATAAAATTTTAAGTGTAGTGTATAGATTGACCAAAGAGCTTTTGTATACCCTTTTGCCTATATCATTGAGACTACGGATGATTCATAATTCATTCAGCATGTGGCTAGATTAAAATTAAAAATTCAGAGTCATACAATATCAGAGCTGGAAAACACTGCCCATCATTTGGCTCAGATGCTCCCATTTCACAGATGAGGTAACAAAACCTCAGGAAGTAAAGCACTGCTCCGAGGATGCACACCTGACTAGTGTCAGGGCAAAGATGGAAAAGCTGAACCCCTAAATCCTAGACCAGCGTTCTTTCAATTTCACCAATCCCATGGGGCCTCAGAATACACATCCTCCACAACTCCAAACACCAGGTGTATTCAAGCAGATGGGTCCCGGCCTTGGGCTCATAGATTGAAATACTGGCTTCACCACCCAGGCTGTGACCGTGGGGAAGTTACTTATTCTCTTCAGGACCTCCTTTTCTCAACATCCTCTAGCTGTGTTATGAGAATTAATAGGACAAAGTATATAAAGCACTTAGCACAATACTCAGCATGAAATAAACTTTCATTAAATGGTAGCTGCTTTTCGGTAGGCTCTGTTATTCAACAAATGGCAAACAGTGGGAAGAAAAGTGCCAACTTTTGTTGAATATTATATGCTAGGTACCGAGTCAGATACTTTACAAACCTCACCTTATTTAATCCTTAACAGCCCCATCAAGATAGGTATTGCCCTCCCCATTTTTGAGGGAAGGATATTAAAACACAGAAGAAAAGCAAAAAAAAAAACAAAAACAACAACAACTTGTCCAAAAATAAGAGGCAAAGGGAGACTTCAAACTCAGTTCTCCCAACCTCCAAGGCCTGTGCTACCCCCTTTTCACATGCAATGTATTTTAGTCTCTATGGGTTCCAAAATAGTTCCCCTGTGCTTTTTTTTTTTTTTAATTTATGCAAGTTTCATAGCATTAATGTGTGGTTGTGTTTAACAAGTTCCAACTGGGGAAGCAGATCCAATTTCTAGCAAATGAATGCAATGCTAATGATTTTTTTTGCCTCAGCAGCAGACACACGAGCAAAACCAGAGAAAGAGGAGAAAGGGAAAGAAAGCAGCAAGTCAAGAGTTTATCCAAGATGTTTTACAACCTTTTCCCCTGAATTTATAAAATGTCTGTCTCACCATGACGCTTTTGACTTTCTGCTCCAATAATGTTTCAATAGGCACTGAAGCTGTGGGATATAATTTTCTCTCAGATAAAATTTTTAAGAAATGGGCAAAGAGGCAAAGAATTCCCCATAGCAAGACCCACAGACCTGCTTAACAACTGCCGCTTCTTGCTTTTGCTGGCTTGTTTAAGGGTCACTGGGAGTGCTAACCAAAGTCCTTGCTTTGCTGGCTGGTTAACCATTAAAGCAACTTGAGAAGGCACTGTGAAACATGGTTGTTTATGAAACCTCCCCCAGCAAAAAAAAAAAGGAAGGAAGGAACGGAAGGGATGAAAACGGATGTTCTAAAGACCTCAAAATGAGCCATCATCTCTAAATCACCACCATGAGTATGACAGTTTTTAAAACATGGCCCCAAAATTCTTTGGCATCATCCCATCAAGAGATGGAGTCCTCTGACGTCTGGGTGGGCTGGTGAGATGGGACCAAAGGAATACAACAGAAGTGGTGCTACGTGACTCCCAGGGTTTGGTCCAGAAAAGGCCATGGAGCCTTTGTCTTGGGACAGTCACTCTGGGGAAAGCCTGGCAACAGTAAGAAGTCAGACTGCCTGAGTCTGCCAACTGAAAGGTACATGTAGGTGCTCTGGGTGACAACCCAGCTGAGCTCCCAGAGTCAGCACCCACTGGCAGCATGTGAGGCAGCCATCTAAACATCCCATCCAGCTGAGCCTTCTGATGATCTCAGTCCCAGCTGTGTGAGACTACTCAGGCGAGAACCACCCAGCTGAGCTCTTCCCAAATGCCTGACCCACAAAATCACGGACAGAATAAAGCGGTTGTTTTAAGCTGTTAAGTTTTGGGGCAGTTTGTTAGGCAGAAGTAGTAACCTGAACAATGAGGCAGGACAGCACCCCCATTTTCACCTCTTCTTCTAATAAAACAAAAACACGGGAAGATTAAGTCTGCGTGCTCCAAATCTATGAAAACGAAGCTGACTCCTTTTGATACTGGCAATAAAAGGATGGGATGGATGCAGACAACCAAACCCATTCATCATGCTTCGGGTGAGTTTCATGCCAAAGAAACTGAAGAGTTTATATTAAGTGAGCTTGGCGCAGTTATGATAAATAGCGGATATTCCTCTCATTGTCTCTCCACTAGCAGTTTCTTTCTGTCAGAGCAAACATTAATATCTCTTAGATAATCCAGCAAAACACAGTAAAGGAAAAATCAGGCAAGAATAGAACAAAAATGTTTCCATTTTCCTTTAAGGAAATGAAAGGGACCAATTCTCCACGCTTTGTAAGAGCTGCTTTTGCAAATTATTGTGAGACCCTTGGTTAAGATGCATTGCATAAAAGCAATATAGTCTTTACTGTTAGAAACATTTATGTGGCCACAGGCAGATGAAGTAACTTGCAAAGGGGAGGGCTGGGCAAAGATAACTGGGATGCCTGCCAAAAGGATGAGGTTCAATAGATGTTTAATTCATCCAGCCAAAACACACACACATACACCACAACGCTAAAAGTCCCAGCAATAAACACTCAAAAGGAAAAATAGCTCAATATTAAAAGGTTGCAGTCCACAGGGACTACAACTTTCTGCACAGAAGGGCACCTCTTGACATTCATTGCCAACTTGGGGATTTGGAGATTCTGTCAACCAACGAATTCTATCAAGCAATGAGTCCATCACCCCACAGCCTGCCTTTTCGATGAGGGGGATACCCAGGGACATGTCAGAGTCAGGGGGAAGGCATCTTGCATAGACCTGGGGGTGCAATTATGTCATAGTAGAAAAGTCCGTTTGTCCTACAATAGCAAACGCCTACATTCTTAAAATGAGTTCCAGCTGAGAAGCCAAGAAAGTTTATACTTTATCTTATTGGTCCTTATAGTTTAAGAGGAAGACAAATCCAATTTTTTTCAGGCAAGAGTCCATTTCAATATTAGGTAACTTCTTCTATGGTCTAGCCAACAGTCCATACTAATATCATTTTGCTAATGTGGCTATAGTGAATGAGGTTGTGCAAGAGTCTAGATGTGCCCACAGGTCTTTATCCAATTAGAAGTATACTAATGTTCAAATTATTTACATTATTTATATTTACTAAGTTTAAATATCTAAATATTCTCAATATTTTGAATGTCTTTCATCGTTACATCTTGGTTTTTTTGTTTTTCTCTTTATATTTTATAAATGAGTGTATAATGAGGATTTCTAGGCTGTGGACGATACTAAAATGCCTTTAAAGCACTTTTCAGCCCTCCATGAATTACCACACTGAATGTTTAACAATACTATAATTCACCAAGTAAACCCAACAACTTTAGGATTTACATGATTAAGATAGCAACTACCTATTTAAAATATTTTTCCCACCATTCTTCATAGTTTCTAAAATTCCATCCATAGATATTCATTTCTTTGGCTCAAAAAGACACTGTTTCTTAATAGGCCTTTATTCCCTACCCCGTTCCCTTGCCTATGACAATTATAAAGCATATTTATTGGAAATAATTCAGAAATACAGAGAAATGAAAAATAAAAATCACTAGCATTCCAGCAACTAGCAATAACCACTTAAAATCTGAGGATGTCATATTTCTAGAGCCGTGCATCTCAACTACCAGTGGTGACGGATCTTTTTTCCCCCAACCCATTATGAAACACTACTTCTGTAAAATACAATAAAATAAACAACTAGGAAAATGAAATGCCACTTGGATATCATGACAATGTCACGTGTGAAAGAAGTTTCTGTAACTACTTCATCTTGGAATGGTAACAAGAAGCTCATGGTCTCCAGATCATGACTAACTCTAGTCTAAACCTTTTTTCTTACTTATATACATAGTCTTTTATTCTATGCATGGTTTTATAGATACCCTACAGACAGTTTTTTGTGTATTTTAGATATAGTTTTATAACCTCATTTTTCTTCCTTTGTCCACATCCACATGTGCCTTTCTTAAAGTGAAAGGCCATGTTTAAAATGCAAATATCCCCCAGCAGGGCAGAATCTTACCCTCTGATGAGCTAACACTTCCCTATGCAGAGGGGGGCTAGGGGAGGGGAAGGAGAATACAAGGTCAAGCTTTACCAATGTTGCCATGCAATCGTGCCAGGGTTGGGCCTTGCCTAGGAAGAGTCTGGGAACTGAATGCAATTTCAGAGCAGGCACTGAAGAAAAGGTACAGGCCTATTTTGCAGGACACTGGGTGTGACAATGCCAAGAGCCATGAGTCCACAAGGGCATGTACTTTTGACTCAGACCACATCCTTCCATTCTGACGTTCACTGCGGCCCTGTGTGCAGGCAGTGAACAAGACACTGCAGACCAAGGACAGGAGACCCAGTCCCTGCCATCCGGGGGCTCAGAGTCCAGTGGGGGAAACAGACAAGTAAACAAATGACCATAACACAGCCTGAATATACGCAGGGCAGTAGGAAGGGGTGATATGAAATGCATGCGATAGGAAGAGCTGGTTAAAACACAGAATCCTGGGACACCACCCTATCCCCCGCCCCCCATCCCTGAGATTCTCATTCAGTAGGTCTGGGTGGGTCCCAAGATCCTGCATTTCTAACAGGTTCCCAGGTCATGCTGATGCTGCTGGTCCGAGGACCACACTTTGATGGTACCGCTTGAGAGCAGAGGTTTGCAACTCGCAGTGACATTTGCAAATGTCCCAGGAGATGTCTGCAGATCTGGAGACATGTTTAGTTGTCACAACTAGGAAGGGAGTGTTCTTGGCTTCTAGTGAGCAGAGGCCAGGGCCAAGGATGCTGATAAACATCCTTCAATGCACAGGACAGCCCTCCACAACAAAGAATTATCCGGCCCAAGAATTCTCTATGCCTGTAAACAGAGGTGGTAATACTAGCTGTTCTGAGGATTCAATGAATTTATGTACATAAAGTGCTTAGAACAGGCACTCATAATGGTAGGTACTCATTAATATTATTAGCTATCATTACTATTGAAGAGCAGCTAGAACACAAAAACAGGCAGCAAAGACATTCCAGAATGGACCCAAAACCCTTCCTGGAAAAAAAAAAAAGTACATACCCTACTGTAAACCATGGACCAATTATAATATTCTTTCATCAATTGTAACAAAGGTACCACACTAATGCAAATGTTAATAATGGAGGATGGTATATGGGAACACTATATTTTTTATAGATTTTTCTGTCAACCTAAAATTTCTTTAATTAAAAAAATTTTTTTAATCAATTAGCCATTAAAAAAAAAAAACCTTCCTGCAAGTGCCTGCCACACTGCAGCCCTCACCTTGTCCCCACTTCAAGGACAACAACGATGATATTTATTGATGGCTTACCAGCTACCATTATTAGGTGAGGAAAATGAGGCCCAGAGACATTAACTAATTTGTCCAAGGTCACACAGCTATTAAGAGATAATCTGCTGTAATTCATCCAAATATCCACTGAGCAACCATTTGTGTCAGGCAAATCCAAGGAGATGCTCCCTAACAAAACAGAATTCACTTGGGTTAACAAACTCATTCCCACATCCCAGGAGACAGTCCACAGAACAAGGCCCTGATAATCCAGTTACTATAAAATCCATCCCGCTGTAATCCTGGCTGCACAAGCCCTCCCTCTCGTCACTTGCCCAGTGCCAGTCTCTCTGAAAAAGAAAGGTCATGGCAGGGGCTGGGGAGGAGAGCAGAGCCATCGCCAGGCCCCTGGCCCCAGTGGACGTCCAGTAGGAGCCTCCCTGGTGTCCAGCACCCAGTGGAGCCTCAGCCCACCCCAGGCCAGCCACCCACAGGCAGCCTCTTACTTTCCCAGGCCTCGAGGCTCCCACAGTCCCCTCTCATGTGGGAAATCCAAGGGTGAGGGCAAGAATCATGACCTCCAAGTTCACAGATGAGGAGGCTGGGGCTCCAAGGTACTAAGGACCCTTCAAAGTCAGCAGACCTCAGATTTCAATCCACCTCTCCTGATGCCAAAACCACTGTCCTCCCTCCACCCCCTTCCTCAAGGCTTTTGTTTTTTTCCTGTTAATAAGGTAATACAAAACCAATGCAAATAATTCAGAAAACATAGAAAAATATAAGGACAATAAATATCACTCATCCCACCTCCCAGATAGAACTGGTGTGTAATCCTGTTCAAGCATTTTTATGAATATAAACCTATCTTTAAAGAACACCATACCACCTGCTCTTTTGGAACTGGCTGATAAATCTTTCTATGTTAGTAGCAAGCTGTATCGTCGTTTTAAGGCCTAGATTCTATCAGTCATTGCACGTGCACAGTATTCATTGATGTAACAATCCCCATTGATAAGACATTTAGATTTATAATTTTCCAATATTTTAAACAATGCTGCAAAGAACATTACTGGACCCAGATCCTTGCCCAGTTATTTCCTAAGGATAAATTCTTACAAGTGCAACTGCTGGGTCCCCTGACATCCAGCAGCTGCATGGGGGGATCCCTGAAGCAGGAAGCCCCAGCCTACTGTTCTGATGGCCAAACTTTGGGGCAGAGCTGTGGGGACAACAGCACCAGCTCAGGGCACCCAGAAGGCGCCCAGAGTCTTTACCTTCACAATCAGACAATCACCAAAGCGTCCTATCAACAAGGCTCCCCAAGCCCCTCCCTAACATTCCTCAATGTTCCTGGAAGGTCAGCTCTTTTCCTCCCCCACTTCGAGGCTGCTCTGGACGTCAACCTACCCTCCCCAGTGAAGCGGGCTTCAGTCCTCCACTCTGATGCCCTGTGCTCAACAGAGCCTCCCCTGCCCTCCCAACGGAGCCTGCATGTCCCTTTCTCACTGTCAAAACTGCCTGCTGGGATGCAGGGAAACTGCAAGCTCCTGAGGGCAGAGACTGAGTCTGAGGGTTGTTCACCACTGTAGACCCCTGCTCCCAACACAGGGCTTAGCAAACAGGTGGTGCTCAGTGCTTGCATGCATGCCTCTAACCAATGATTACTTAACCCAGATCTCACCTGGGTCAAGTCAGCCCCCAACCACCCACCCCCACGGGCTGCCTGCCCCTGGGCACCCTGTCTTTGGTACTAGCTTCAAGGGCTTCACGTCCCATTATCTATCACTCCGAACATTCCCTAGCAGTTTCTTCAAAATACAACAGAAGTCTTATAGGATCCTCCTAGACCCAGCACACACACAGGCATACACCCACCCACCCCCAACCCCTACCCCCACGGGGCTGGAAGGAGAAAGTGCTAGAACATGACAACACAGTCCTTTCAGAAAGGAAGTTTCTCTTCCCTTGACTTGAGCTAATAATTCATTACTGAGGCCAAGCTGCTTCCGCTTCATGCTCAGAGTTTCCAAGCTCAAAATAGTCTTTTTTTTTTTTTTTTTTAAGATAAATTTTTTGTTGGAGGAAAACACAGATTCTGGGGGCAGGTCTTATGCAAGTTTAAGGAACAGAGATGTCCAGAGTCAAATGATTTCCAAACTGCCCTGCAAATCTGTCCAGAAACCCTCCCCATGCAAGCAGAGAGGTAGAGAACATGAACATTTATAATTAACTGCTTTTGCCTCCCTGGGGAAGGGCCGGTTGAAAAAGTCAGCTTTTGATTACTCAGAGCCAGATGAACTGAATCTGGGTAACTAGGCCCTGTTTTGTCCTTCCTCCTTCTCCCTTTGACCTTTTCACTGCCCTAGAATAATGTGCCTTCGAAGCAAGCAAGAGAAGTTATGAAAACACTATACATTGTAGTAAAATAATAAAAAAAGAATTGGCACAGAATATTGCATATCTTGATTACAGTGAGATTTAGAAATTCTCTGTGCTGCATCTGTTTTAACAAACATCTGGGAAAAGATAGCTCTACAAAATATGCATTTTCAAATTACACAACATATTTACTTTTATTACTTCACCTACATGGCTTGTTACACTTTTGAATGACCCAGTTATCTCTCTGACTTGTCAACTTCTCTATCCATTGCACATCCCACTCCCAGCTCCCAGACCTCCCTTGCTGGTCCTCAAACAGGCCCACCCACACTCCCCCATTAGCTACTCTATTCCCTCTTCCCCACCCTCCCCTCACCCCCAAATACCCACCCTGCCCAGTTCCCTTCCTTTTTGTTTTTCTCTGGAGCACATATCACCAAATAATCTAACTACTGTGTATTTTTATTAGTTGTCTTATTGCATTTCCTCCACACTACCATGTAAGACTCAGGAGGGCAGGTATTTCTGTCCCTTCTGTTCATTGCTCTATCCCCATCACCTAAAACAGTCCCTGGCACACAGTAAGTGCTCAATAAATAGTTGGTGAATTAACTGTTAAAGTTGATTCATCAATATGCTGTGGGAAAATAAATGTGCTTAATGAGAAACATCAGGCTTATATCCAAAGGCCTTTCTGCTTAAAAGGTTACTTCCTTCAAAAGCTTAAAAAATCGGCTCTTTGGTATAAATCAGTGTGCAAAGGGACAGAGCACTGTTCAAACAAGGTCAGAGGCAAACCGAGGTTGCAAAAGGAGGCAGACCTCCAACTAACAACACAGAGGTGGCTGGCATCCAGCGGCCTCTTCCTAACTCCGCTTTAAACAGCCGAGATGAAGAATGGCATAGCAAAGGTGAACAACCAGAAGGAACCAGGGCCTACGGCTGCCCAGAGACAAGTGCACCACATCTGGGGAGTGGATTAGCAACCGTCACAAATGCAGTCATCAATTCAGTTTAATCAGAATCAGACAGTCAGGATGGAGAAGTGAACACGAACACTCCAGATCCTAATCAAACAAGCAAAGGGAAAGGAAACGACGGACAGCAAGAGACCCTCGCCAAGGGGCCCCAGAAGCATGTATGTATCAGAACGGCTCACTTTCCCATCCTGCATCCTTTGCCGCACCCCCTCAAGTGCCCCAGCTGCTCACAAGGCCTGCCCCTCTTTGCTCAGACATCATCTTCTCAAATGATTCCTCTCCCAGTGTCTCTGTCCCATCACTCATACTACAGTTTTTACAATCAGTAATTACTCTCTGCCTCTCCACTCCTCAGCCCTGATTAAAACATAAACCCCATGAGGGCAAGGTCTTGGCTTGTCTTGCTCACCCACATATCCCCAGGGGCCCACAGAGTATCCGATGCAAAGCTGGTGCCCAGTGCTCGATTTAAAGAACACAGTCTCCAGCACACACACGCACGCACACACAGACACACAGTCCTCTCCTCCAGGCTCTGGCAGATGACAAGTGTCCAGAGAGCCTGCACCAAAGTGAAATCCCACACATTTCTTTGTGGGTGTGACGGAAGCACCTTTGGGACCTGTGCTGTCCACTGCCACGTCACAACTGAGCACTCAAAAGTGGCCAGTCCGAACTGAGATGTGCCAAGTGTAAAATACGCACCAGATTTAAAACATGATACAAAAA
Organism: Choloepus didactylus; assembly: GCF_015220235.1. NCBI lineage: Eukaryota > Metazoa > Chordata > Mammalia > Pilosa > Megalonychidae > Choloepus > Choloepus didactylus. The sequence goes on from NC_051307.1 coordinate 166,863,380, forward strand.
ACTAAAATATCTCATTCACGATTTGTTAATGATTACATGTTGACAGTACACTATCTTGGATATTCTGGGTTAAATAAAATACATTATTAAAATTAATTATCTGTTTTTTTTACTTTTTACTGAAATGACTAGGAAAATGTTAATTACACCCATAGCATGAATTATATTTCTATTGGGCAGCCCTGTATTAGTCAGTCTTGTTTTAATATTACCATGAAAAGCCAGCCAGGAACAGAACCCAGGTCTTGCCCGCTCTCCCACTCTGCTGGCCTCACACACTGCTGCCAATTGCTCTCAGAGGAAGGCAGGAAGCACCTGTCGTGCTGGCTTCCTCTGACAACACAAATATATACGTGTATTCAGAAGCGGGATTCAGAAATTAGTGCTAAAAAACAGACAAAACAATTTTACCCTCAGAATGTAAGCGCCAGGAAGGCTGAGATGTATTCTTTACAGCACCTAGGTGTGCAAATATTTATTGAATGAATAAACCAATCCTTTAAAAAAAAAAAAAAAGACTCCTTCCAAAGTGTCTACTTGTTTGGGACGGTAGAAAGTTAAAACCAGAGGGGGATCTGGGAAGTGCCTGGCTCTAGGATGGGAGACCCAGCTCAGCCGCATCATTCAACTGTGAGATGTTGAGCCTCCCAGTTCTCACCTGGGAAGAGGTGGTCCCTGTCTTCCCCACCTGTCCAGGCCTGATCTGTCCAGTAGAATTTTCTATGACAATGGAAGTGTTCTTTGCTCCATCCAACACAGTGGCTACTGAGCTCTTGAAATGTGGCCATTGTGACTGAGGAACGGAATTTTTAAATTTTATTTAATTTTAGTTAATTTAAGTGTAAATTCAAATAGCCACATGTAGCACCATATTGGATGGCACTTCGTTAGGCTATTGAGACAAAGACAAAGGTTGCAAAAACACCTTGACAACTCCAAGCCCTACAGAAGTGGTAAGGTTTCTGTTGTTTTTGTTTTATGTATTAGAAATCTGATATTCAGAGAGGTTTCAATTGACCAACGTTAGAAAGACTCAGTTCATCATAAGCAAAAAAAAAAAAAAAATGTAAACAGATTTTACTTTCACTTGGGGAGAAGGGCAGCCAGGGTTAGTGGATACCTACATAGGAATAAGTGTGTTGGCATTTCCGCTCACAGAGCTCAGAGCAACAAGCTTTTTTTTTTTTTTTTTTACTTTTGAAAAAATACTTTTACTGAGTTACAGTTACATACAATGAAGTACAAATCTTAGTTGTACAGCTCAATGGATTTTTATCTATGTATACACCTATGTAACTACCAATATAAACAATTTCCAGCTCCATGTGTTCCTTATACACTATCTTTTTTTTTTTTTTTTTGAGTGGAGGAATGGGGATAAAAACTAAAGGACAAATGGGGTGGGATGGGGGGATGATTTGGGTGTTTTTTTTCACTTTTATTTTTTATTCTTGTTCTGGTTCTTTCTGATGTAAGGAAAATGTTCAGAGATAGACTGTGGTGATGAACGCATAACTATGTTATCATACTGTGGACAGTGGATTGTATATCATGGATGATTGTATGGTGTGTGAATGTATTTCAATAAAACTGAATTTAATATAAAAAAAAATGTGCTGAAGGAAAAAAAAAAAAAAAAAAAAGAGCAACAAGCTTTTTAATCCAGATTGTCACATCCACAATTTGGTGCCTCCAGGGCCTACACAAGCAGTCAGCAGTCAAGACTGCCAGTGACTCCCCAGTGGATGACATTCCGATCTCCCGCACCTTACTCTTAAGGCCTGGTGACAAGCCCAGATGTTTCCTGTCCTTTGTGTTGACCTTTCTTTGCTATTTCTTCTGCTACTGCTACAAAAACAGGTCCTCCAGGTGGCTCCCTGCATTCCTATAGCTCCAGGCTCTCAGATATATACAGAGGTTGTTAAGATTTGCTGATGGAGGGTAAAACCAACCACTACTTATCAGGGGTAGGGACTAATTGGTAGCTGTGAAGTATGCTAATGTGTTTACACTCAGGTTGGAAAATGCTCATGAAATTCAAATCAAGCTGCCTCCCAAGATTTTTCCCAGCAGGAAAGCCCTTCCCAGTCTAAACAACTTTTTTTTTTTTAACTAAGATAATTATATTCTACACACAAGCAGACAATAAAAAAAGGAGCAGAGAAGTGGAAGGGGAGGTGAATTATTACGATAAGAAAGTCAAAATATGGTAGAAGTCTGAGGAAACACAACACAGTTACAAGTTCAAATGGAAGGAACAGCCCTAAATATTTAAGCAATTTTGCAAGCTCTTTCATTATTCTACATTCAAGAGTTCAGCTCATTTTCCCCTGTCTTTTCAACTTTTCCATAGACACATTAAATTTGGGGCGTTAAGCATGTGCAATGCTCCACACAGCCCTTGGTTTTGGCCCCATGGAGCTTCCATAATGAAAAACATGTGAAATTGGATCCACAGGCCTTCCGCCCACAGGTTGGGCTCAGCTGTGTAGCTGAGCTGTTGCTTAACTCCCAAGGAAGGGCCTCCAGCAATAACCCTCCAGCTATTAAAACAAAATTAACCGAACTGGTGTCAGCATAACTGATACCACGTTACCCAGAACAGCGACCCGGCTTTCTGTACCTCAAGTTCAGTCTCCCGTCTGTTGATATCATCCGTGGATTGATTTAACTTCTCCAGTTCTCCCTAGTGAAGAGAGGGAGAAAGAGGATTTGAGGGATCCGTCTTTGTGTTTCCAGTATAACTCAGCCAGCCCATAACCTGAAAAACCGCCCCAGCTCAATTTGTAGAAGAGGGAAAAGTTGGTATTAATTCTCAAAGAAAAGAGGGGAGCCTTGTCCAGAAGAGCAAATGAATGTCACCAATTCGGAAGCCTTTTTCTTGATGATGTCCTTTTTAAAAATGAATTAAGGGTCTAGGACTTACTTGTCTTTTAAGGTCAAATCTTTATTTCAGGAATGTGCCTTCAGATAGACCCAACTATTACAAGTAATTTAGTGGCCGAAATCAAAACAGTACCCTCTGCCCTAGAAGGAAGAAATTAACAGGAAAAAAAAAACAAAACAATAAAAGAAACTTGGTCAAGCCAAAAAGATAATACACCCAGTGAAATCATTTAAATCAAGGACAGACAGCTGGCATTAACTCATCTGTGGTTGACTACTTTTCGGTAAAGAACTGAATGAAAATCCTTTTTTCCCCCCAAACTGCCAATTATTCAACCTACCTAGCTATTTTTTTTAACTAGCTTTAACCCCAATTCTTTAAATAAACATTTAAAAACTAACATTTGTAAAAAAGTATGGAGCATGAACTTAACTCTCTTTACTCTGCAAACAAAGGATCTTGCTAACAATCTTTCCTAGCTAGAACAGAAGACTTAAGGTAGCTCAAACCGATGATTTGAATTAACAGAATTATTCCTAAGGCATGGATTTTTCCACCTGATCTTTCTCTTGCTAATCTGCCAAAACAATTCATTTAAACCCCAACCACTGAGTTAAATGAGCTTTTAATTGATCTGTGCACTGGAAAACCAATTAGAGCTCCAAAAATTGCACAGTATGCTTTTCAGGAATATATATATTTTAAAAATAAAGATATATGGTAAGGGTAGAAAAAAGGGCATGGAAAGGTGATTTGCTGTGTTTTTGCTTAGGGGGTGAAGAGGTCGTCACTCATAGATGTCGGCTTCTAAATTGCTTTTTAATCATCCCTCTTGGAAATGGAGGCACAGAAAGGCAGGCCACCCCCCTCACTGCCTGCACGCGTCAGCACTGCGCATCAGTTGTTCCTGATTTCTGTTCACAACCGACCTCACAGCAACGAGAACCAGGGCTTGAAACCATTTCAGGCCAAGCGGAGGGTTGAGCCAGTGGTGACAATACCCACCCCCCCACCTCCCAGTTTGTTAACAATGACTCAAAGGAGGAGGAGGGCGGCACAGGCCGGTCACCTCGGCCAGGTGGGGGCTCCGCACCCAGGGCACTGGTGCCCACGCTGCAGGGGCGGGCAACGCCCACCCAGTCCGCCCCCGAGCCCGGCGCCCACGCGGGCCGGGCAATCCCTTCTCCCTGAGCCAGGAGGCTAGGCGATGCCCGCGGCGCCGTGAACCTGACGTGGGGGTACCCCGGAAAGGGGAATGGCGCCCCTGCCCCCTTTTCCCTTTGTTGCCCATCTCCGGAAACCCCCAGATCCCGCCGAGTTTGCGGGAAAGGGGGATCCCCGCAATGTAGTCAGGCCGCATCCACGCGGGCACTGCAGCCTCTCCGGGGGACTGGGACGGGGGCCTCGAAACGGTGTATTCAGACCCTCTCTCGTCGCCCTCAGACCTATGTGGCCGCCACCCCGCGGACCGCCGACACTAGGGGCTGCGGATCCTCAGAGTGTAGGTGTAGACGCCAACCTCCGCGGCAGCCCTTGCGGAGCGGGGATTCCAGGCGTCACCCGAGCGCCATACCTGGATCCGGGGGTCCACCTCTTCCTCCTCCTCCAGCCCCTGTTCCATCCCCTCTTCCTCCTCCTCCTCCTCTTCCACGTCCCGGGCAGGCGGTGAGAGCTCAGCCGGCTCCTCGGAGCGGCTCCGCTTCAACGCCGCGTCCATGCGAGCAGAGCTGCCGGGGCGCTGCAGCCGGAACGGGAACCTCACGGGGGGCTCTGGAGCGCCTCAGGGGGTCGCGGGCTGGGCCAAGCCTTCTTGCCACAATCGGGCACAGTCCGGGAAGCGCCGCTCGCCGATGCGGATCCCTCGGGCCGAGGCGGAGCGGAGCGGTGGAAATGGGCGCGGCCGCCCCCTTTCTGCCGCGGCCGTCAGCGCAGTGGCGCCCGCTCCGCCCTCGTCCCGCCGGGGCCGCCCCTCGGCACTGCCTTGACACCTTTCATCCACCAGTCCCCCTTACCCAGGTCTCCGTCACGAAAACCCCAGTTCTCTGAAACCCTGTAGGCTGGTGAAACAGGAGCGTCCTCCCCACCCCACCCCACCCCACCCCCGCCTCCTTTAACTTAGCCGGAATAAATGACATAACACTCAACTTTAGCCACCTGCTTTCTGGGTAGCTTTCTCCCTCCTCAGCCAAGATAGGTTTCGTGTATGGGAGGAAGGTTTGGGACATTTCCACTCTCTGAAATCACTTTTGGAGCTGTGTTCAATGCCCCTGGACCACTTTCAAGACTCCCTCAAACCCCCGTACCTAAAGCATCCTTCTTCCTTGGGTGTACCTTGTGAGTTGTATCTACTTGGAGATTTCCCCAGAAAAGGGAACTGAAACATACACTCTGTAGAGACGCAAAAGTACAAAGAGAGGAGGTAGCTGCAAGTCCATGCATGGATTCGTTTTCCCAAGGCTGTGGCCTCAGCTGGGAGGTTTGGCGTATCAAACCAAACACCTGTGCTTTCATAGGTGTGGCACGGTCCTACCTGAATAGCCATGAAGCACTGAGAATCCATTGAGCATGGATGTGGGTGGGTTGACACAGCCTTTTCACGGTTGCTGCAAGTGTAGCCCCTGTTGATGGCCACACACTAACCATTTATGAACTGGTGAGCTTTCCTGCACACCCTCAACAAGTAGGATGCCAAAGCTTACCTGGGAAACTCATCATCACAAAAGGCCAAACAACCGAAAGGGCATGTGTGCGTTATTATGAAATGTCAGTGTCACTGTGATGTCAGGTGGACACAGGGTCAGACAGCCTGAGCAAAGCAGGCTGGGGATGTTGTCACTCACCACCGCTGATGTTTCCTGTATTACAAAAAAAATGGAGAAAGTGTACATTCCCCGTATGGAGGCTTGTGGCCAATGGGCTCTGTGAGTTTGGAGGACAAACTGGTTTAGGAAAGGACTTTCTTTCTGAGGGCCTATGGTTAAAGCCACTTCTGATGGTTTTGTCAGATGCTAACTTGAGAAAGTTACTCCTGAGAAAAGGTGACCCCCTACCTGCTAGCATTATGGCCCATTGTCAAAGATTTGTCCTGTCCCCTGGAGGTAGTACAGGTATATTCCATAGGTTTATTTCTGAAAAGGTCACTGTGGTAGGAGCTTAATAGTGGTTCAACCCCATTTTAAAGATCTTTCTCTCCTGTACAGAATGCTGTTATCAGTATTTGGATTTTCACTTGGAGGCTCCATGTCCCCCTCCACACCATCACCTCCCCTTCCCTCCACTTTTACCTGTTCATTGCTCTTTAAATCAGGGGACAGTCCGCAGTTCTGTGAGAGATGTTTTGAAGCTCCTTGCTAAAGACATAGTTGCTTTTGGCTTTTTATTATCTCACAGTTGTATGGGTCAGAAGTTCTGACCCAGCATTACTGGTTCTCTGCTTAGGGTCTCACAGGCTAGGTCAGGGTGCTGTCCAGCCCGCATTCCTTTCTGGAGGCTCTGGGGAAGAATCACTTCTAAGGTCGTTCAGGTAGTTGACCAAATTTATTTCCTTGCAGTTGTAGGACTGAGCTCCTGGAGGCTGCCCTCATTCCTTGCCACGTGGCCCTCTCCTTCTTCAGAACCAGCAACAAAGAGTCTTCCTTGTATTGAATCTCGCAGGTGTGTCAAATCTCTTCTTCAGGATGAGCCCGGTCCCTTTTAAAGGCTCAATTGATTAGGTCACATCCACCCAGGCTAGTGTCCTATTCTTGAAGTCAACTGTACCGTACACATAATCTAATCAAGGGAGCGACTACCTACCATATTCACAAGCCCCAGAAATTATACAGCGGCATGTACACCAGGAGGCAGAAAATAGGGACCATCTTATAATTCTGACTCCACACATACTTAGAAGGCAAGCCATGCTATTAAGTAAAATGCATTAATATTTACTTTGGCTGGCATATTGATCTAGAGGAGTGGTTCTGAAAGGAGACTAGAGACCCCTGGCGGTCCCTGAGACCTTTCAGGATGTCCATCTGGTCAAAACTGCGTTCATACTAATACTAAGACAGTATTTGCCTTTTTCACTCTCATGAGTGTACATTGGAGTTTTCCATAAGCTATGTGACATGTGATATCACAACAGACTGAAAGCAGAGCAGGTACGAGAATCGGTCTGTCTTCTATTAAGCCATACATCAAAGAGATTTGCCAAGATGTAGAACATTGCTTCTCTTCTCACTTTTTATTTTGTTTTGGAATCTATAGTTATTTGTCACAAAATCGTATTTATGTTAACATGTGATAAATTTATTATTGTTACTTTTAGATGAATTAATAAATAACTATTTTTTAAATTCTCAGTTTTAATTTCTATGCAGTAACTTCCGATAGATATAACCACATAAACAACAGATCTTTGAGATCCTCAAATAAATCATTATTAAGAATATAAAGAGATTCAGACACCAAAAAGTTTGGGAACCACTGATTTAGAGGAAATGTATATTCCAGTTTGAGTTGTCTTTTTAAAATTTGTATTTCTGTGTTCTACTTCCTCCCTCATTAGAAAGATATGTACCCCAGGACCCCTGTTGACCATTGGTGAAGTATTTCAGGCACAGTAACATTTATGCCCATTTTAGAAGAGCGTAAATATAATTGAACAACTTTAAATGCTGGAGATGATTAGATAAGGGGTAGCTCAAGTGGCATACCACTCGTTATTTTCTAGGATCTAGATTTTGCCAACCACTATGCCAATTATAATGTAGCTCCAGTGGAGAAAATGACCAACTTTATAGTGCTTTGTCGGTGATGTGGTTTCCAAGAAGACACCTATTCTTGCCAGTCTTTGGCTGGGCCTTGAGCGGGCATGGCACCCCTGTGTAGAAGCGGCTGTTTCTGGGCAGTGGCTGGTCTCACACGTACAGTGTGGGCAAAGATGGGATGATGATGTCTCAGCAGAAATCTTGAGAACAGCTTTGCTTAGAGACTGCACTTCCTGATCAACTGATTTTTATTACCTCCTTGCAGATTGTTTAAGTCCAGACATTGGGGGGGGGGGCGTGCTATGTGTGTTTGTTCACTGCCCAACACTTCCTCAAGTTGTAAATCTTCCTTGGTAAAAATCGCAGCCTTTGCATTGCTCCCAGTTGCCATTTAAAACAGTGGACTTAAATGTGGAAGGGAGGAGGAAATGGTATCCGGCAGGATGAACCTATGTCTATACATTCCTCCATTGTGGGTTCTTATTTCCTATGATCTGGTTTCTTTCCAGGGATTCAAATCAACCTCTCCTTTTGTAACCCCACCTCCTCACTGATGGCAAACATTTACATTCTGGGCCTTGTTCTCCCTGCATTATAAAACAAGTGGATCTCCAGCAAAGAGAAAGCTTTTCCCTGTTTGGGTCATACCTTGGAGTGACGAAACGCTGGGGTGTGTTTCTATTTCTGTAGGTGTGGAGATAAATGTGAATTTGCTTAAGAAGCACTCACAGAAAACCCTGCCATGTTCAAAGGGTGTCACTTCTGTCTCTGGGTGAAAGAGGGATCTCCAAATATGTTTTCAATACTATTTCGTCTCTTTTTGTGAAGAGGACAACTTCCCCCAAACTCTTCAACACCCGGAAGTGGAGGAATCAGAGGATGTGAGGAGATCTGCTGACTTTGAAGCGCTGGGATTGAGTTAGGGCAGAAGGACTGGGAAACAGGAGAGGGCTGGCCATTCACAGGGAGAAGGGAGCAAGGACCCCTTCCATTCCTGGCACCTGAGCAGGAGCTTGTTACCCACTGCGTGAACACAGAAATGACACTCACACCTCTGCCTGGAAGGGCCAGGATGATTTTACAGAGAAGCTGATACTGGGCTTTGAACAATAAACAGAATTTCCTTGAAAAGGGGAGTAAGATTTTGCCAAAGAAAGAAAAAGTGCTTCCCTGTGGTGGTCTGAAGTTGTTACATACCCCAGAAAATGCCATGTTCTTTAAATCCATTCCTGTGGGTGCAGAACTTTAGATTAGGTTATTTCAATTGAGATGTGACCCACCTCATTCAAGGTGAGTCTTAATCCCCTTACTGGAGCCCTTTATAAGAGATGAAATTGAGAGAAGCTCATAGCAAAAAGCCCCAGAAAAACTGAGAGGACCCACAGAAGCTCAGAGAGGAAACCACTGGAACCAGAAGCTGAAAGCAACAAAACCCAAGAGTGAAAGACCAGCAGATGCCAGTCATGTGCCTTCGCATGTGACAGAGGTGTCCCGGATGCCGGCAGCCTGTCTTCAGAATCCAGGCATTGTCCTGTTGATGCCTTGAGGTGGACAGTTTCATGGCCTACGAACTGTAAACTGTAAGTGAATAAATTCCCACTGTAAAAGCCAACCCATTTCTGGTATATTGCATTCCGGCAGCTTTAGCAAACCAAAACATTCCCAGATGAAGCAAATAACACAGGGACAATTATGGAGGAGATGGACTGGTCGTGAACAGTGAGGAGGGGCGTCATTCAGAGTTGGGGACTCAGGAAGGGTTGATGGAGAGTGAAAGGAGCAGATGATGAAACCAGAAGTTTGGAATAGGTCCCCAAGGGTCTTCAATGCCAGGATAAAAACTTGGGACTACCGACTGTAAAAAATGCAATGCCATTCATTAATTGTTCATTTATTCATCCAACAACTATTAACAAGCATTTAGCATGTTTTGGTCACTGTACCAGATGCCAGGGTACCAATTGCGAACAAAGGAGACAAACTCCTTTCTATCATGGAACTTAAATTCTTGGAGGAGGAGATAGGCAATAAAGAAATAAATGTACCATCTGTCAGGTGTGAGCAATGCTAAGGGCAAAAATGAAGCAGGGAAGTGAACAGAAAGTGATGAGGTGTGCTATTGTAGTAATGGTGAAGGCCTCTCTGAGAAGGCTTTTTTTTTTTTAACTGAACCAAAATTTTATTTTAAATTACTAGGTTTTTAGTGCATATGAAAATTTTTCATAACACATGACATGTAAAGATGTTAGCACATTGAAGTAATAGAAAGTATTTTTACATAACTTTTAAAACCAGTAATATGTTTATTTCTCCTGTGAATGAATGTACAATTTGCTTAAATCAACTTTGTCATGGACTATCTAGTAGGTTTAAAATTTTTATATTATTGTTTAATAACTTCCTAATAAGGATTTGAGTTTCTCTTCAATGTACACATAATATTTTTTCAATATATTTACTACTTTAATAACTTTTTTTTTCATCTCTGGTGGAACATATTTGATATTTAAATATTCATATAATTTTAATCTAGCATTATGCAGCGTTTTTCTAACAGTTTCAATGTTATCAACTTCAATACTGGATCGTGCTAGTGGCATTAACTGAGATTTATATAATTTAGTTAATTTATGTTCTGCTACTGCTGCTAAAGCAAGACTTCATTTTACGTGATCTCTAGAGGCTTGAATGTCCTCTCTATATTCTGGATTGAGGCTCTTTCACTAGGAAGTACCTGTTGTACCTGTGCGTTCATATCTGAAATTTTTTTCAAAATGTCTTCATTATTTGAAGAGAGTAGATGTTGTTCAATTGTTGGTACAGAAAGTTTTTCTGCTTGAGCTCTGCCTGAGAGCTGTGGAAGTCTTCCATCTATGGAGTTATCTTCTTCATCGTCCTCGTTTGAATAGGAGACAGTTGTTCTATCAAAAGTGACATCTGAAATCATAGGTGAATCAGTAACTGAATCAGTAACATATGGCAATACCTTTGGTGCCTCAGTTTCTTTCTCATCCAGATCTGGCTCTTCCTTTTCAATATAAGGTTCTTTTACACATGAAACAACAGAAACATTTTTTGGTTTGATCGACCAGAATGCTGAACCTTTAGTACCTCTTTTCTTTGCTTCCAGTGAAGCCTCTAGTAAGGAAAGTTGTAGTTTCTTCAGTGGTGGGATAGGTTAAAACATCATGCTCATTTGAAGTTTCTCCATGTGTAATTATCTCCTTAAATTTTGGTATCTGCGATCCTGTAAAATAAACATTATTTGGAGACTGATTTTTTTCTCATGGCTTGGCTCCTTAGTGTGAACAATCAATAGCATGTTCTATAAAACTTGTAAAGAATGATTCAAGTTTTGTTCTTCCTCAGGTGTCACAGTTATCCAGGAGATGTGGTTTGTTTCATGGTGGCGGCCAGACAGGAAAGATGGAAATTAGCACTCCCACCTAAAATTCAGTTTTATTGAGATATATTCACATACCATACAATCATCCACAGTGTACAATCAGTTATTCACACTCCCTTCATATAGTTGTGCATTCATCACCACAATCAACTTTTGAACATTTTCATGACTCCAAAAGAAATTTAAATAAGAATAAAAATAAAAGTAAAAAAAGAACACCAAAACTCCCATCTCCCACCCCCACCCCCACAATTCATTTAATTTTTGTCCCCATTTTTCTACTCATCCATCCATACACTGGATAAAGGGAGTATGAGACACAACAATTCACAATAACACAGTTACACCATGTAACCTACATAGTTATACAATGGTCTTCAAAAATCAAAAGAAGGCAGGGCAAGATAGTAGCATAGAGAGGTGTGGAATTTAGTTAGTTCTCTAGAGCACTAGTAAATAGCCAGGAACAACTAGTAAATAGTCTGGAACAACTGTTGGGGAACATTCGTGACTGAACACACATCATACACCAGCCTGGAATGAGTGGAACGGCTGAGGTCGCAGCATAGAACTGTAGGTAAAGCTACCCAAACTGAGGAGCTGGCACCCCTCCCCCACTGGCACAGCTGGCTAAGCTGAAACATTCCCTGTGAAAACAGGTTACCTGAAGCGAGGGAAAGTAACTCAACCAAGCTCCAATTAAGGTTTTAATTAACAAATTTGGACGACTGAATACAAGCTACAAGCACAGATAAACCTGGAGCAAGCAGGAAAGGAAACTGAATTCCTTCCAGCAGAGAGTAGACAGGGCTGACAGAAAAAAAATACATAAATAAGTAAAAACAGAGGCTTTGGAGACAGCTGAGCTCAGAATACTGGAAAATGGCTGTGTCTCAAGAAAAGGGACATGGAGAACCAGGTACCAACACCGGTCAACCAGTGAAACTGGGGGGCTGGGGACTGGCTCTGAAAGGGGGCTTTCTCTTTTTTCCTTTTTTTTTTTTTCCTCTCTCATCCTAAGGAGCTCATTAGAGAAAGCCTCAGGCATTTTCAATTGTCAGCAGTGACCCAGGCAAGGGTGGAGTCAACAGAGTCAGAGAGACAAAGGAGGAATTCAGGTATAGAAAATAAATCCCTAAAGGGATTATCCTCCCTAAGAAAAGGGGGATGGGGCCCAGCTCAAGTGGCTGCCCTCCTTCAGAGAATTCAGACCCTAGGGCCTGGGGTGGGGGTGGAGGTGGGGAAACAGAAACAACTTAAGCTTAGTTTCTGATACTCTTGGGCCCTGGCCAGGACAGGGTCTATTGAGAATTAAAGGGACCACACTTCTTTACGCCAGTGGGGAGCTATGGGCTGGCAAGTGCCACCTGCTGGGAAGGATAGGAAAAGCACAGAGTCTAGAGGCCTCACAGGAAAGTCTCACAATCTGCTGGGTCTTGCCCTCAGGGAAATCTGATACTGAATAAAGCCTCCTCCTGAAACCTGGGCCAGTCTGGTCTGGGAAAATCTTATTGGGGTAATGAAGGAAACCAGATGCCTAAACAACAAAAAATTACAAATCACACTAGGAAAAACAAAGATATGGCCCAGTCAAAGGGACAAACTTACACTCAACTGAGATACAGGAATTGAAACAACTAATTATTAATCAAACAAATCTCCTAAATCAATTCAAAAGTCAAATCAATGAGTTGAAGGAAGATATGGCAAAAGAGGTGAAGGATATAAAGAAGACATTGGACGAACATAAGGGAGAACTCAAAAGTTTGAGAAAACAATTGGCAGAACTTATGGGAATGAAAGGCACAGTAGGGGAGATGAAAAACACAATAGAGACATACAATAGCAGATTTGAAGAGGCAGAAGAAAAGATTCGTGAACTGGAGGACAGGACATCTGAAATTCTACACACGAAAGAATAGATAGGGAAAAGAATGGAAAAATATGAGCAGAGTCTCAGGGAATTGAATGACAACATGAAGCACAAGAATAGATGTGTCATAGGTATCCCAGGAGGACAAGAGAAGGGAAAAGGAGCAAGGGGCAGAAAGAATAATGGAAGAAATAATCACTGAAAATTTCCCATCTGTTATGAAAAACATAAAATTACGGATCCAAGAAACACAGCATACCCCAAACAGAATGAATCCAAATAGACCTATGTCAAGACACTTAATAATGACAGAGAATTCTCAAAGCAGCAAGAGAAAGTCAATCCATCACATACAAGGTAAGCTTGATAAGACTATGTGCACGTTTCTCAGTAGAAACCATGGAGGCGAGAAGGCAGTGGTATGATATATTTAAAACACCAAAATAGAAAAACTGCCAACCAAGAATTCTATATCTGGCAAAACTGTCCTTCAAAAATGAGGGAGAAGCCCAATTATTAAATGGGCAAAAGATACGAAAAGACATTTCTCCAAAGAGGAAATACAAATGGTTAAAAAAACATGGAAAAATGTTCATCTTCACTAGCTATTAGGGAGATGCAAATCAAGACCACAATGAGATATTATCTCACACCAATAAGAATGGCTGCTATCAAACAACAGGAAACTACGAATGCTGGAGAGGATGTGGAGAAATTGGAACTCTTATTTATTGCTGGTGGGACTGTATAATGGTACAGCCACTCTGAAAGACAGTTTGGCCTTTCTCAGAAAACTAGATATTGAATTATCCTATAATCTGGCAATTCCACTTCTCAGTGTATACCCAGAAGATTTGAAAGCAGTGACATGAACAGACACCAGTGTTCATGGCAGCATTGTTCACAATTGCTAAGAGATGGAAATATTCCAAGTGTCCTTCCACAGATGGAAATGTGGTAGATACATACCATGGAATACTATGCAGCAGTAAGAAGCAACAAGGTCCTGAAACATACGGCAATATGGATAACTTCAAGATATAATTCTGTGTGAAATAACTCAGACACTAAAGGAGAGATATTGTATGATACCACTTCCATGAACTATCTGAACAATGTAAAACCAATGTCTTGTAAGAATATTGAGGGCCTAGTGATAGATAGTAGCTAGTGGGGAATGATAATCTAATATGTTCAGCTATGTTAATGCCAGTCAAATTCAAAGGTATGGTAATGGATGGGGGTGATTATTTTTAATGGGATTATAAGTATCAGAGCTCTATTGAAAGTGAATAGGAATGAAAGGGGTTGTTTAAAGGCATGTTTCCCACAGATCAGCACCACAAATATAGATAGGTGCTTGCATGATATACTTCTAAGGTATGACACTAGCACATGTTGACAACAGAAGCGTACATGGGGAAAATCTACACATTGCATACTAGAGACTATAATTAATAGGAATACCATACTAGTACTACACAAATACTAGGGACAAATAATTAACAGCTGACAAGAGCATTGAGATGTTTTTGGTCATGAGGATTGTTTAAAATGGAGAGTGATGAGGAGTGTACAACTAAGTGATGATAATGTGAGATATGGATGGATTGTTGTGGATTTAACATATGCTATGTGAACTTAGGAACCCCCTACTTCATAAGTCAAGCCCTCGATATTGAGGTTGCTCGGGTGAAACTTACAGCTGTAAAGAGGAGGCTGAGCCCACCTGTAATTACACCTAGGAGTCACCTCCAGAGAAATTCTTTTGTTGCTCAAATGTGGACTTTCTCTCTCTAAGCCTAACTCTGCAAATAAATTCATCACCCTTCCCCCAGTGTGGGACCGAACCCCCAAGATTAATGATCCTTCCTGGTGACATGGAACGTGAATTCTGGGAATGAGCCTGACCCTGGAATTGAGGAATTGAGAATACCTTTTTGACCAAAAGGGGGAAAAGAAAGGCAACAAAATAAGGTTTTAGTGGCTAAGAGAATTCAAATAGAGTCAAGAGGTTGTCCTGGAGGTTACTCAGATGCAAGCTTCACCTAGCTATGCCAAATGACCACAGTATGATAAGCCCAAGTCAATAGTAGTCCTGAAAACCTTAAAGAATACTTGGATCCCTATATGAGACTCTATAAATATTTCACTCACTAAGTTTATTAGTCAGAAACTTAAATCCTTCAGAGTGCTCCTGTGCCAGTTTGGATGTATTATGTCCCCCAAAATGCTATGTTCTTTAATGTAATCTTGTGGAAGCAGATGTATTAGTGTTGATTAGGTCAGAATCCTTTGATTGTTTCAACAGAGATGTGACTCAATCAACTGTGGGTGATAAGTTTGATTAAATTCTTTCCATGGAGGTATGGGCCCTGCCCATTCAGGGTATGTCTTGATTTAATCACTGGAGTCCTATAAAAGGGTGCACAGAAAGAAGGACCTCAGAGCAGCTAAGAGTGGCATTTTGGAGAGACGCAGAGAGAGACATTTTGGAGACAGCCATTGAAAGCAGACTTTTGCTGACACTTTGGAGATGCTAGCCCAGTGTTTGATCCTGAGAAGCTAAGAGAGGACAAAGTGCTCCAAGAGCAACATTTTGAAGAATGCACAGGAACTGAGAGAGGAGCTGGAACACAACCCAGGATCAGCAGATGCCAGCCACATGCCTTCCCAGCTAACAGAGGTTTTCTGGACGCTATTGGCCTTTCTTTGGTGAAGGTATACTCATGTTTATGCCTTAATTTGGACATTTTCATGGCCTTCAGACTGTAAATTTGTAACAAATAAACCTCCTTTATATAAGCCAATCCATTTCCAGTATTTTGTATAATGGCAGCTTTAGCAAACTGGAACAGCTCCTATTCCAGCTGAGTCCCAAAACCAAGCGGCAATAGCCTCTTCAAGAACATTAACTAGATGGGTTCCTTTTGCTCATAAAGTTAACACCCTTTTTCAATATGAACAGGTTAGGGTGGTGGTCTAGTTTGCTAATGCTGCCAGAATGCAAAACACCAGAAATGGACTGGTTTTTATGAAAGAGGGTTTATTTGGTTACAAAGTTGCAGTCTTAAGGCCATAAAGTGTCCATCAACAAAGAGTACTTTACTGGAGAACAGCCAATGGCATCCAGAAAATCTCTGTTAGCTGGGAAGGCACCTGGCTGGGGTCTGCTCTAAAGTTCTGGTTTCAAAATGGCTTTTTTCCCAGAACATTCCTCTCTAGGCTGCAGTTCCTCAAAAATATCACTCTTAGTTGCTCTGGGGGTGTTTGTCCTCTCTTAGCTTCTCCGGAGCAAGAGTCTGATTTCAATGGCCATCTTCAAACTGCCTCTCATCTGTGCAGTCTTCAAAATATCCGTCTTGGCTATAGCAATCTCGCTCCTTCTGTCTGAGCTTATACAGTGCTCCAGTAAACTAATCAAGGCCCATGCTGAATGGGTGGGGCCACGCCTCCATGGAAACTATCCAATTAGAGTCATCACCCACAGTTGGGTGGGGCGCATTTCCATGGAAACAACCTAATCCAAATGTTCCAACTTAATCTCCACTAATACTTCTGCCCCCACAAGATTGCATCAAAGAACATGGCTTTTTCTGGGGGACATAATATATACAAACTGGTACAGGTGGTCACTGCCTAAAAATCCCTGAAGACAGGAAATTGATTAAACTAGAGGAAGGGGTAGCAACAGACAAGATGGAATTTAACAAAGGATTATGAATACTGAATCTTTATATAATTTTCTTTTTCTTAGTTTTGAGGGTATTAGAAGAGTTAGAAGGAAAGAATTGAATGGTGGAACTGTAACCCATAGTATCCTTGAAATTTGTTCTATAGCTACTTGTTAAATTGTAATTTGAAAGCTATACCTTTTTGTATAAATGTTATATTTCACAATAAGGAAATAACTGAAACAATGGTACTATAACTCATAATAACTTTGGAAATTTCATACATATCTACTTGTTAAATAATACTTTGAAAGATATTCCCTTTTTGTATATATGTTATATATCATAATAAGGAAATAACTTAAAATTGTGCCTAAGAGTCACCCCCAGAGAACCTCTTTTGTTGCTCAGATGTGGCCTCTCTCTCTAAGCCAACCCTGCAGATAAACTCACTGCCCTCCCCCCTATGTAGGACATAACTCCCAGGGGTATAAATCTCTCTGGCAACATGGGACATGACTGGCAGGGATGAGCCTGGCCCTAGCATCATGGGATTCAGAAAGCCTTCTTGGACCAAAAAGGGGAAGAGAAATGAAACAAGATAAAGTTTCAGTGGCTGAGAGATCTCAAATAGAGTCTCAATTCTCAGAGAGGCTCAGCCTCTTCTTTGCAGTAACAAGCTTCATGAGGGCAAGCCCCAAGATTGAGGACTCAGCCTTCTAAATTGGTAATCCCCAGTGTTTGCAAGAATATCGGTAATTGCCCAGATGGAGAATTTTAATAATTCTACATTTTTCCTCAGTCTCTCAAGGGGACTTTGCACATACATTCTTATTCTCTGCCCAAATTACTCTGGGATATATTGGGGCTTTACACTAACCTGTACAAACAAACCAGATCTCACTCCCAATTCACGTTCCATGTAATTATGTTGTTTGAATAAACTGACCATACAAGTTAAATTATATAGTGTGCTACGGAAAATATATATTTTGCACCAAATAAACATCTCTTCCCTTGATCTCACACAGAAGTTGAAGTTTTAAAACACCATCAATATCGTCCTTTATCCTTTAGTCTGATTTGCCTTAGTCCTAACCAGATCTGCTTCATTCATATCCCTAATTGAAATGTGAACTCTTTTTCAACTTTTTTAACAGTTGCTGTATGGGGTAATGCTGACATTCATAGTTGCCAAACTCTAGCTCTGAATCTCAGGTGTCACACAGATACCCAAGTTCCAGAGACTGACCAGGTGACACACAAAGAGCTCAGCATCTCCAAATTAAGAGATAACCATTACATCTCAGGAATAGATGTGACTGCTCTAAGGGCCTACAATCTAGGGACCTTTACAATAAGCCTTCCCCTGATAAACTGTGCTCTAAGATTCAATTCTCAGAGTTTGCACATTATAGTCAGTCTGTATTAGTGAGGTGTTATAGTATTTGTCTTTTTATTTCTGAGAAGGCACTTTTGAACCCAGACCCGAATGAATTGAGAAGGCAAACCACACATACACTTGGGGAAAGAGCATGCCAGCCAGTGCAGCAGCACAAACAGAGTCCCAGAGATGGAAATGTGCTGGAGTGTTGGGGAGAAAGCTATCACTGTGCACAGAGCAGAAATGGCAAGGGAGAGGGCAAGGGAGATGAAATCAGAGACCTGGAGGGTGGGTAGACCACGTAGGGCCTTTGTACCATGGTGAGGAGTTTGGATTTTATTCTGAGTGAGTGACCATGTGGTCACTCTGAAGGTGTGTGGAAAATTACCTGATGGAAACTTGAGGAGCTGGGGGCAAAGGAGACACAAGGAGATCCGTTTAGGGTGCTTTCTTCTTTTTTCCTTCCCTTTCCTTTTTTTTTCCTTCATTTTATTTTTATTGTTGTAACCTACATACAACCCAAACCATTTTCCTGTGTACAATTCAGTGACATTATTACATTCACAATATTGTACAACATCATCACCATCCATTACTGTGCCAGTTTGAATGCATTATGTCCCCCAAAATGCCATTATCTTTGATGTAATCTTGTGTGGGTGGACATGTCAGTGTTGATTAGATTGCAGTTCTTTGAGTGTTTCCATGGAGATGCGCTTCACCCAACTGTGGGTGATGACTCTGTTTGGATAATTTCCATGGAGATGTTACCCCACTGATTCAGGGTGGGTCTAGATTAAATCACTGGAGCCATATAAATGAGCTGGCAAACAGAAAGAACTCAGTGCAGTTGACAGTGACATTTTGAAGAGGAGCTACAGCCAAGAGGGACACTTTGACGAACGCACAGGAGCTGCAGATGAGAGACAGTTTGAAGATGGTCATTGAAAGCAGACTTTTGCTCCAGAGAAGCTAAGAGAGGAAAAACGCCCCAAGAGCAACTGAGAGTGACATTTTTGAGGAATTGCAGCCTAGAGAGAAATGTTCTGGGAGAAAGCCATTTTGAAACCAGAACTTTGGAACAGACACCAGCCACGTGCCTTCCCAGCTAACAGAGTTTTTCAGACACCATTGGCCTTCCTCCAGTGAAGTTACCCAATTGTTGATGAGTGTACTTTGGACACTTTATGGCCTTAAGACTGTAACTGTGTAACCAAATAAACCCTTTTTTATAAAAGCCAATCCATTTCTGGTGTTTTGCATTCTGGCAGCATTAGCAAACTAGAACCATTACCAAAATGTTTTCATAATCCCAAACAGAAACTCTATGCCTATTAAGCAATAACTCCCCATTCCCTCATCCCTACAGTCCCCCCACCCCTGGTCCCAGGTAACCTGTAATCTACTTTCAGGAGTAGATGGTGGCTTGGACTAGGGAAGAAGTGATAGAAGTGGTGAGAAGTGGTTGGAGTCTCAATGTATTCTGAAGGTATAACCAACAGAATTTGCTGATAGATTAGCCGTCGAGTGTAAGCGGGGAAAAAAACAAAACAAACAAAAAAAAAATGAGTACAGGAGACTATGAGGAATAGGGCATCAACGACTGGTAGGATGAAGATGCCATTTACTGAGATGGGAAAGACTGGGAGAGAAGGTGGGTATGGGGGAGATATGGAAATTGTGAGGTTGAGTTTGGACATTTAGTTTTGAGAAGCCCATTAGACACCTAAGAAGGATCAAGGGGGCAGTTGGCTTACAAGTCCGAGGGTAACATTCAGGACAGAAGTCCTCAGCATGAAGGTGTCATTGAAGACCATGAGACTGGATGAGATCACCCTGAGAGGGAATGTGTAGAGAGATGATTCACTCTTGGACATTCCAGTGTTAGACATCAGGCTGAGAAAGAGGAATCAACAAAGAAGACCAAGTCAGAGAGATCAGTGGAGTAGGAGAGAATCAAGATGAAGTGCACCCGGGAGAGTATTTGAGAGAGAGACTGATAGGCTAAGTCGAATGCTTCCGCAAGGCCAAGAAACATGGCTGAGAATTGACCACTGGATCTGTAATGTGGAGGCCATTGGTGACCTTGGCAAAAGCAGTTTCCATGGGGTGGTAGGGGTGAAAGCCTGACTGGAGCTCACGCAAAGAAGAAATGGAGAAGTAGAAGTGGAAGCAATGCGTTTGATCAATTCTTTCAAGTAGTTTTGATGAAAAGGGCAGCAGAGGAGTGGGCTGGTAGTTGAAAGGGGATGTGTGATCAAAGGTGGGAATGTTCTTGCCTTTGAGTTTTTAATTTAATTTTTTGACTAGGTAAAATACAATTCAAATTGTTCAAAGTAATAAACATATAACAGCATCCCTGTTCCCCATCTACCTAATTTCCCTGCCCCATCTGTGTAAGCCATGGTTTATGTTTTCTTCCAGAGTTTCTTTGTCCATATAGAAACAAATACAAAAAAGATATGCTATTGTAAAACATAACATAGTATTTACTATTGTTCTCCTTGCTTTTTCCACTTCACAATATATCTTTCCCCATCAGTGTGCAGAGAGCTTCTTAGTTCTGTTTTTAGCTACACAGTATCTCATTGAATGCATCTACCATAACCTGTTTAGCCAGTCTCTTCTTAGTGGATTTTTTAGCTGTTTCTAATCTGTTATTACAGACAGTGTTGCAATGAATAACTTTGTACACATGTCCTTTGTACATATGTTGAGACATATCTGCGTAAGTCCCCAGATGATGCAAGAGAGGAAGGGAACAATTGCAGGAGCAGTGTCCTTGAGCGGGTAAGGGAAGATGGAATCCAGTTGTGCCAATATGGATGTATTATGTCCCCCAAAACACCATTATCTTTGACACAATCTTGTGTGGGCAGACGTTTTAGTGTTGATTAGATTGTAAGTCTTTAATTGAGTGTCTCCATGGAGATGTGCCCCACCCAACTGTGGGTGATGACTCTGGGTAATTTCCATGGCGGTGTTGGCCCACCCATTGGGTGGGTCTGAATTAAATTACTGGCACACTACATAAGCTCAGACAGAAGGAGCAAGCTTGCTACAGCCAAGAGGGACACCTTGAAGAATGCCCAGGAGCTGAGAGAGGAGCTGCAGATGAGAGATAGTTTGAGGATGGCTGTTGAAAGCAGACTCTTGCTCAGGAGAAGCTAAGAGAGGACAAATGCCCCAAGAGCAACTGAGAGTGACATTTTGAAAAGGAGCTGCAGCCTAGAGAGGAACGTCCTGAGAGAAAACCATTGTGAAACCAGAACTCTGGAGCAGACACCAGCCACGTGCCTTCCCAGCTAACAGAGGTTTTCTGGATGCCATTGGCCATCCTCCAGTGAAGGTACCCAGTTGTTGATTCATTACCTTGGACACTTTATGGCCTTAAGACTGTAACTGTGTAACCAAATAAACCCCCTTTTATAAAAGCCAATCCGTTGCTGGTGTTTTGCATTCCAACAGCATTAGCAAACTAGAACACTAGTGTACAAGGAGAGGGGCTGCTGTTGGCAAGAGAACAGACTGTTCATGCATAGCAGGTGGGATGGCACAGTGTGGGTAGAGGTGCGGGAAGCTTGGTGAGGTATGAGGAATGGCTCCTCTAATTGCTTCTCTTTTTTCAGTGAAATAATGAGCAAGGACCAAGGACATCAGCCCAGAACATGGGGGCATTGGGGAAATTGGAGCAACACTGAAGGTTCAAGGATACAGAAATTGTGAAATAGCTGCCCGGGAGGCTTGGACAGGGGATGGGCCAGGGAGACAAGATTTCCAAACTGCTCTGAGGACCCACCTGTGGTTGGAGATTCTGAATGAGACCAGTCATCAAGAATGAGTGTTTTTCTTTAGTCCAGCCCAGCTGCTGGGTACAGGCAAAAAAGTAGTAAGGATGATGGATTTGGATTATGCCAGCTTCTTACAATGGGGGAAGGAGGAGAAGGAGTTGAGGGTGACTGTGAGAACACAGTTTTTAAATGAAGGGTCATGGAATCGAAACTGGATCAAATGGTAAGGGCAGACATGAGGAGGTTAGGGATGGTTCAACCAGTTCCAAGGAGAAATGATGAATTTTGGAACCAAGGGCTAGGAAGATGGAAATGAATTTGAGACTTTAGAGAAGCTGGGGACCGATAAGATCTGGAAGGAGGGAGAAGAATCAAAGATGCCAGAATTTCTGGTTTGAACAACTGTGTGAAGCCATTAACTTAGATCTAGACTATAAAAGCTTTGTTGGGGGAGATGAATCATTTGTGAACATTCTGATTTTAAGGGAAAAATCCCCAAACCTCAACCATCTGTTTTATTTGGAAATAGGGATCCAGGTTACCTAAGGGTTGACAAAAACTCTTTGGAAGGACTTTTCTTGTGGCATCAATCCACTTCCCTGCCTTAGCAAGTGTGTCACAGCTCATCAGGTGTTTGAAGACAATGTAGGTTTTATTTCAGATATTTGGAGGCCTCCAGAGGAGCAGTAGAAGTCTGCTCTCCTTTTGGTGTGGCTCACAGAGAGTTCCAGTGGCAAGAATGATATTTGGGTGGGGTTGAAATCCTCGCTATACCATCTGCAAGCTGTCTACCTTTGGACAAGCTATTTATTCTCTCTGAACTCAGTATCCTCACTTGCAATATAAGCATAATATAAGAGACATTTTGAAGATCAGATGAGATGATGTTTATAGAATGACTGACATGTAACCAAACTTTAATTCATCATAGCTCCCTTGTCTTTGTTCTCCTCTATTCCACGGCTTAAACCTAGGGAATCCGGTGTTTTACACAAGGTATTTTTTTAACATATTTTTAAAGGGAAATCTACAAGTTTAAAGTGGTCAGTAGCCATTGTTCAATACATTTTTGAACACCTATTACATGCATGCACTATTCCTGGTACCAATTTGAGGGACCCAAACACATGTATATGACTAAGTCATCGTCTCGCATGCCAAAAAACAACAACAAAACAAAACAGCCACCATGAGCTCCTCACTGTAAAGTTAATGTTCTTTCTTTCTGTCAAACTCCAATGCCATTTAAATGAAGAGTCCCTGCAACACCAAGATTATAAAAATGTTTCACATCTGCTGGTCCACCCCTGTAAGACGGAAACTGCAATTCTAGAGTAAGAAAGAGTGAGTCCGGCATTCACGCCACCTTCTGTATCAGTGACTGACAATCGCAGCTTTGCGTTGCTCCACCTGTGACCTCTACATGATGCTTTAGGCCAGAGGCAGCAAACTGGGAGCTACTGACTGAATCAGACCATGGGCATGTTTTTCTGGCTGGCATGGTGCTTATGAATTTGAGCCAATGGTTAAAAATTGGAAGATATGACATGAAAATTCAGCTTTCTTTGGTTGGCAATTGTCTGGAGCAGAAGTGAGGAGTGACTGACCCCTTGAGACTCAGTGTGTGCTCTCAAGCTGGCCCTTGACCCTGCTGGCAGACCTGCTCACACCTAGCAGGCTATACACAGGTAAATACCCGACTTCGCTTCACCCTGGAGACACTCCCATGGTAAAGTGGGGAGGGGAAGCTGGTTCTCTCTGCTTTCCACTGTCCCCCACTCACTTCTCTTCCCATCAACCACAAAGGATCATGGCACATGGCAAGGCACAGGAGAATTTTAAAGTGGACCATTAACCCATCAACAACACTCTTCAACCCCAGATGAGTAGTTCTCAGAAGCACTCAAGGAGCTATAGAAGCCAATTATTTGAAAAGGCTTTATTCAGTGATATCAGTGTGTTGCCAAATTGTCTCATGCTATAGCCACTCCCCTCTAATGAGAACTTTTATTTGTTTCCTAAATGAAATTAAACTCAAGTCTCTTGAAGCAGATAAATTATGGCCCAGAGTCCTTAGAGAACCCAGAAATAAGTGTTTCCCTAGGTCTTAGAGGAAATGCAGATATTTAGAATGGTGCTGAATCCTGGAGATGGAAAAAGCAGTCCGCTCAAAAAGAGGAATGAGAGTTCCGTACACAGTTAAACCAGTGAGCTTAACAGACTGCAGACATGATTCTAGAATGGATTTTAAAAGGGATAAGGTGTTTCTGTGCCCCTGGAAGAAAACTGATTGATCACTGACCTAGCTTGGGTTAACCAAGAACAAGTCACATCAGTCCTGCCTTCACCTCCTGATTCCATGGGTTCATTAGTCTAGAGGAGGAAGGAACTAGCAGGATAGGAGATCTTCATTGTTTAAAGAGAGTTGGTACATGAAAAGGCCATTAAAAAATTCACTTTTAAAGGATACCAAAACTTTACATTAAATAATGAAAAAATGTTTTTACTGGGATTTTGCAAAATGAAATTTTTAATTATGAAAATAGGTTTATCTTATATTTTAAAATAGACATTTATTTGACAAATATTTATGGAACATTTATGTGAGAATGAAACACAGCAATGAACAAGACAGAAAAAGTCATGGGACTTATAGTTCAAGGAAAGACAGGCAAACATTTAAATACATAAATAAGATAGTTTCGGGTAGTGATAATGATAATTGCTTTGAAGAAAATGAAAGTGGATCCAGAGGGCCTTTTGGATGGGGGCTACTTTAGATGGAAGATGGAAAGGTCTCTCTATGGATATAACATTGAGCTGAAACTGGGTGATGAGAAGGAGTCAAATCCGAACAGCAAAGGCTCTGAGGAGGGAGCTGGCTGGAGAGTCTATGTGGTAGCAGTCATGTAAGCAAGGAGGAAGCAAGGAGGACAGGGTGTGAGATGAGGTGGGAGACCTTGGCACAAATCAGATGTTTGGGTTTTGTTATGAATGTTGAGGGAATTTAATTCAAGCAATGCCATAATCCAGTTTGCATGTTTAGAAGCTCACTGTGGCTGATGTATGAGAAACGGATGGACATGAGGCAAGAGTGGAAGCAGGGGCATGGGATAGGAGGCTGGCACTGGGCCCTAATGAGAGATGCAGCAACCTGGGCTAAAGCATTAGGCGGGAGATGGAGAGGAGTCAGTGCAGGAGATATTTTGAAGGTGGGGCCAACAGAACTTGCTGATCCATCAGACGTGGGGTTGGGCTGAGACATCAAGAATGACTCTGCAGATTTTGTCTTGAGCAAGTAGCTGAATGATGCTACCATTTACTAAGCAATGTAGGGAAGACTTGAGGAACAGGTTTGAAATCAGGTCTGTTTTTGGACACCTAAGTCTGGGAGGCTATTAAGCACTGAAGTGGACATGTTGAGCAGACAGTTGGATACATGTCTGAAGCTCAGGGGACAGGCCGAGGCCAGAGACATAAATTTGAAAGTCAACTGGATGTACATGATCTCTAAAACCAAGGGTCCGGGTGAGATCAATCAGGACAGGGAGGATGTGGAAGAGAACCAGGATGAAGCTCTGGGACACACTAATATTTAGAGTTTGAGCCTTGGAAGTAAAGCCAGGCATGAGGATTACAACCAGCTAATTCTTAGAATAGCAACAACCACTGCAAAAATAAATCAACCAACTGTTGAGTTTTTGTTTTGTTTTTTTTCATATTTCCTGATAAAACTATATGAATATATAATATGAAATCCTTCAATTCAGATTTGGCTTTAATAGCACAATTATAAACAGTATAATTTTGGGAAAAATATTTGAGGCCTTTGTTAATTTTCCCAGGTATCTCTCCTACTCCTTTGATATTCAAAGGATTCTCATTTGAAGCATCATTTTGGTCCTTATCCTTGTAGATTTTCTTTGATCTAGCACTGCCATTTCCTCATTTGTCAATGGCTTTGCAAAGGTTTAGAGCAGTTCTCTCAAATAACTTTGCTAATCTTCATGAAATCATGCTTATTTTGCATAACTGGCATTTCATTCTGCCATCAACCTTTATGTTATTTGCCTTGTATTTGTAGTACGTTGTTGCATCCTGACAACTAAAGAGAAAACAAAGATTTTGTCCCAACGGGCAGAGGCAAGTTTATTAGTGATTAACTTTGTGTCACGATGCTGTTAGCTGCCTAGTGTGGAGACCACTAGCTGTCCACCCAATCCATGCTCCCTTCTTTTGGCACATGGCTAAATAGCATTTTCCCACCTACATGCAGCTGTCTCACTTTCAGGCCCGTCCCACAAAAACTTTCCACACAGCCTTTTCTGTGGCTGGATGCAGATTGGCAATGAGACCCTGGGAATGGCAGACCCACAAGTAGAAAGAACCTGGATACCTGATTGGCCGGACGGCAACATCCCTGAGTACTCTGAACTGTTTTACCTGAACTAGAAATAAAAGTCATTCTATTAAGCCATTAACATCTGGATCTATTTGTTACTGTGGCTTAGCTTATCCTAAATAACACACTGCCATCCCTAATTTCAGGGATGGGAGAATGAATACCCAGGAATGAGGAGCTCCCTGTATGTTTCAGCAAGATATTGAGCCGGAACTGTGTGTGACTTGCTGCAGACAAGGTTGAAAATCAGGATGGTTGCTGGCTCGAGTCAGGGAAGGAACAATTGATTGAACAACCAAACCTAAAGGATAGTGAATCACTATCAAGCCTACACTTTGCTTTGGAATTGATTCTAAGCTCTGTTCTTTTCCACATTTGTAGGAATGATTTAGACGAATGTAGCGAAGGTACGCTTTTCAGACTGGAAGACGCAATGCTGGAAGGGGTACCTCAGATTACAAAATCACAGATCACTAAGATCTCAGCACTGTATTTGCATTTTGTTGTTGCATCCTTGACAACTATAGAGAGAATAATGGACAAAGACTTCAACCCAGTGGGCAGGGGCAGAAGCTTAATTTTAAAAGGGAGGGGTGGTGGGCCAAATTGAATATGGCAAAATTCACTGGGGCTGAATGTAAATAAACTAAAACAAGGTAGAGAAGACATGGCCTAAAGCAGCACATATTTTAAAAGATTTCGATGTTTTATGCTGCATTACTAAAATTATCATATCTAGAATGAAGAGGTGACAATCTCACTCTTTTGTGCTTCAGAAAGCCTTCCTCCTAGTGCTACACCAGACTTGACATGTGTTCGGAGGAGAATACCCAAAACAGGAAAGGGACAGGAAGAGAAGATGAATTTTGGCCTAAAATAAAAATAACTTTTGATTGGTTAAATATATCCAATTTTTAATTGGGCTGCCTTTGAAGGTAGTGAGTTACCTGTCTCTGAAGGTATTCAAATAAGTGGGTCGTATTCAGTTATTTTTGACCTATAGGAATGGCAATTTCATATGAGTCAACCTAACATTTACTGTAAATGGTGAGGGTGAATCAAGCAATCGATGGTATTTTAAGAGCAAGTAACAAAAATACAACTTAAACTGGTTTAACCAAAGGAAGAGAGGAGTGATAGCAGGGTGGGATATATATTGGCTCATGCAATTGAGAAGTTTCTGGAAGTAATAGCTTCAGGTGTGGCTATAACCAGGAGTCTATCTCACTCTCTTTGGTCCTCTGCTCTGTTTTCCTATGCGTTGGCTCCATTCCCAGACAGGTCTCCCTTTGTGGTGGACGATTGGCCACCAGCAGCTCTAGGATTGTGTTAAACCAGCTTAACAACCCCAGGCAAGAGTCATTTTTCAACAATAATTCCTGGGACTGACTCACATTGAACTAACTTGGATTACAGGCCCACCCCTGACTCAGTTACTGAGGCCAGAGGGAGGTGGGTAGAATTACAATTTGATTTGGCCTTGATTACAGGTTGACCCTGGAGTCCAGAGGGAGAATGGTGAGCATGAGAGGGGGTTCAGCTACACGTGCTGAAAATGAAGGAAGAGTACCTTTTCAAAGGAAAGATGAGCTGCTACAGGCCAACCTGAATGATGAGATAGACTAGCTATGTGAAGGTTAAGTAAGGCAGTTAGATATTTGAATCTGGAGCTGCGGGCATAAATTTGAGAATCATCAGTAGATAGATGGCATTTAAAGCCAAAGGCCTAAAGAGATATCTCCAGGGAAATGGTGTGGAGAGAGTCCTATGCCTATCAAGAACTAGAGGCCACCAGTGGCAGAGAAGTCAGCAAAAGAGACTAAGAAGCAGTAGCTAGCAAGGCAGGAGGGAATCGTGGGACTGTGGTTTTATGAAAGACTTGAAGAGGACATTTCAAGCGGGAGGGAGTGGTCCATTGTGTTGAAGGCTACTGGATAGTAGAGGAAGAGGTGGGTGATACAAGGTCTCTGAAACCCTGACAAGAGCAATTTAGGTAGAGTAAAAGGGACCAGACCCTGGCCACAGTCGTTTGAGGAAAACATGGGGGAAGCAGCGACAGCAAATACCCAGACTTCTTTTGAGAAGCTGTGCTGCAAAATGGGCAGGTCAAAATTACAGATGGCCACTGCATGCTCAATGACCTTTACAGTCCCTTTCAACCCTTAGGAACTTTGATTCCATGAAACATGTCCTACGTGCAAACCCATTACTTGACTGTGATGCCAATGAGTTTCTTCCTAACAGCTCACAGGGAATTTGGACAGAGCACAACATGTTTGGATTTCATATCTATAGCTTCAAGAAAAAAGTGAAAAATCAAGATTGCAGCCACAGATAGGCAAATGGAGATTTTCAAACTGGTTTCTCCTTTGTAGGGAGACCTACAAACACATAAAGCCAGCGGTTTCATTTCTGCTGGGTGTGCGCACTGCTCTTCCTTCCACACTTTCCCAAGAAAGCTTGTTCATGCAAACTTCTGAAATCTGCTGCCAAGTATACATGTGCGACCCAAAGAAAAAGCAGATTTTTGTAAACAGGACACAAATGCATCTTGTAGAAGGATCCAACATGTCATCTTTGTTGCAACATTTTGCTATTTTTCTCTGGAAACTATTTTCTCATGATACACATCCAGGACAAAGCACACACATGCACACACACAGGATCTATTGTTTAAAAAATATTACTTTTTAAGCACAGCCTGTATAAAAGACATGGAGACAATTTTGTATCTAATTCCACTCCCTAATTATCTACAAAAGAAATTATCCTACCCCGATGTCTGAGCTCTGAACCATTTGCTACACTATTTTATAGAGGTGCAGGCTGACCCATTCGTTAGGTTGCCTGTCTTCCTGGGTCTATAAAAAGGTGTATATGTAATCACAACAGGAGCTATACGGTATTTCTGTTTCTGCCCATGAACTAATTCAGAATCCCAGCTGTGCCAGTTTGAATGTATTATGTCCCCCAAAATGCCATTATCTTTGATGTAATCTTGTGTGGGCAGAGGTATCAGTGTCAATTAGATTGTAATTCTTTGAGTGTTTCCATGGAGATTGGCCCAGCCCAACTGTGGGTGATGACTCTGATTGGATAGTTTCCATGGAGGTGTTACTCCACCCATTCAGGGTGGGTCTAAATTAAATCACTGGAGCCATATAAATGAGACGACAAACAGAAGGAACTCAGTGCAGCTGAGAGTAATATTCTGAAGAGGAGCTACAGCCAAGAGGGACACTTTGAAGAACGCACAGTAACTGAGAGAGTAGCTGCAGATTAGAGACAGTTTGAAGACGGCTGTTGAAAGCAGACTTTTGCTCTGGAGAAGCTAAGAGAAGACAAACACCCCAAGAGCAACTGAAAGTGACATTTTTGAGGAACTGCAGCCTAGAGAGGAACGTCCTGGGAGAAAGCCATTTTGAACCCAGAACTTTGGAGCAGACACCAGTCACGTGCCTTCCCAGCTAACAGAGGTTTTCCAGACACCATCGGCCATCCTCCAGTGAAGGTACCCCATTGTTGATGCATTACCTTGGACACTTTATGACCTTAAGACTGTAACTGTGTAACCAAATAAACCCCCTTTTATAAAAGTCAATCCATCTCTGGTGTTTTGCATTCAAGAAGCATTAGCAAACTCAGCTCTTCTACTTATGTAGCTATATGATCCTAAGTCAATTAACCTCTGTGAGCCATGGTGGCCTCATTTGTCAATGGTGATAATGGATTCTACTTTGCAGAGTTAAGTATTAAATAAGCCAATGTCTATAACAGTCTGCATTCTGTGAAGGTGTGTGTATTCTGAGTACAACAAATGGTAGTTATCATGAACGAGAATATCTTTGAGTATATCCAATCCTTATTGAGAGGGCCAAGCTATGCCACAATCTATAAGGAAGATTCCCAGAACTCCTGAGTTATCCTATCCCACAATCTAGATCATCTTTCCACCTTGCTGCTGTGGAAATCCTATTGTTGGCAGCAAAATTTTAAGCAAAATTGGGATCAGAGCCTCAAGATTCACAGGTTTTGTTGATGAGTTGAAATGTCTCCCACTTATAATTGTGCCTAGGAGTCACCCTCCGCCTGCCCCCCAGAGAGCCTCTTTGTTGCTCAGATGTGGCCCCTTCTCTCTCTAAGCCCACCTGGCAGGTGAACACACTGCCCTCCCCCCTACATGGGATGTGACTCCCAGGGGTGTGAATCCCCCTGGCAACGTGGGACATGACTCCTGGAGATGAGCCTGGACCCAGCACTGTGGGATTGAGAGGATCTTCTTGACCAAAAGAGGGAAGAGAGATGAAGCAAAATTAAGTTCCAGTAGCTAAGAGATTTCAAATGGAGTCAAGAGGTCACTCTGGAGGGTATTCCTATGTGCTATATAGATATCACCTTTAGTCTTCAGTGTGTTGGAATGGCTAGAGGGAAATACCTGAATCTATCAAACTGCAACCCAGTGACCGTGATTCTTGAAGACAATTGTATAACTATGCAGATTGCATGGTGTGACTGTGTGACTCTGAAAACCTTGTGGTTTGCACTCCCTTTATCAAATACATGGACAGATGAGTGGAAAAATGGGGACAAAAATAAGATGAAGAATAGGATGGGATGGAGAGGATAGAAAGATTTAGGTGATCGTTTTGCATTTATTTTTATTTTGGAGTAGGAAAAGTTTCAAAAATTGATTCTGGTGATGATCGCACAACTCTGTGACGGTGCTGTGAATAATTGATTGTACACTGTTGATGACTGTAGGGTGTGTGAATATATCTCAATTAAACTGTATTAAAAAAAGTAAATGAACAATGGAGGGAGGAGGGAATTGGGATGTTTTGGATGTTCTTTTTTATTTTAATTTTTATTTTATTATTTGGAGTAACGAAAATGTTCAAAGTTTGATTTTGGTGATGAAAGCACAACCATATGACGATACTGTGAACAGCTGACTGTACCCTTTGAATGATTGTATGTTATGTGATTATATCTCAATAAAGTTGCATAAAAAATTCATTGCCATGGGAATTGTTTTGCTGTGGAAATAACTGCACCATCACCAACAGACCTTGTTTGGACCAATCTGCACCTGGGCTTTGAATATTCCCAAAGCCTCAGCTCCAGACCCCTCTGGATCAGTTTCCTCAAAGACTGACATAGTACAGGCCTGGGAATGACCATCTTTCTGGCCTGACTTTAGCTGGTGAAACTCATCTAACTTAGAAGTATGTAGCAGCTAAAAAATGAGGAACTCTCATGAAAAGGTTCTTTGCATAGGCCCTGACCTGATTGTATGTAAGCTGACTGTTTTTGAGTATTCCATCTTATTGACATGAAAAAACACCAGCAGAAGTTATATCAGGTCATGGGTATTCCAGTTTGCTAATGCTACCTTTTTGCAAAAACCAGAAATGCATTGGCTTTTATAAAGAGTGTTTACTTGGTTACAAGGTTACAGTCTTAAGACCATAAAGTGTCCAAGGAGTCATCAACAATCGGGTACCTTCACTGGAAGATGGCCAATGGTGTCCAGAAAACCTCTGTTAGCTGGGAAGACACGTGGCTGGCATCTGCTCTGGAGTTCTGGCTTCAAAATGGCTTTCTCCCAGGATGTTCCTCTATAGGCTGCAGCTCCTCAAAAATGTCCCTTTCAGTTGCTCTTGGGGCATTTGTCCTATCTTAGCTTCTCCGCAGCAAAAGACTGCTTTCAAAGGCTGTCTCCAAAATGTCTCTGTAAGCTGCAGCTCCTCTCTCAGGTCCTGTGTGTTCTTCAAAGTGTCCCTCGTGGCTGTAGCAAGCTCATTCCTTCTGTCTGAGCTTATATAGTGCTCTAGTAAACTAATCAAGGCCCACGCTGAATGGGCGGGGCCACACCTCCATGGAAACTATCCAATCAGAATCATCACGCACAGTTGGGTGGGGCGCATCTCCATGGAAACACTCAATCAAAGAATTACAATCTAATTGACACTGATATATCTGCCCACACAAGATTGCATCAAAGATAATGGTGTTTGGGGAACATACTACATTCAAACCGGCACATGGGGATATTTCCTTTAAAAAAAATTTTTTTGAGGCAGTTTGGGAGGATAGCTTTAAATCACCATTTGTGAATAATAGCAGATGCTTTTTGTGCTCTACACCACTTCCCCTCAGTCCTTCTAGGATTTCCGCTGCAGCCAGGGTGGACATTATCCACGAACATGTGCACAGCCCACCTCAAGCACCTGTGGAGTCCCTCGACTTCTCCCCTCAGGTTACTTTTTTGTTTGAAGCTGCAGTAGTTCACGTAGTTGAACTACTCAACCACTGGAAGAATGGAAAGTCAGTGGAGAATGGCCCCAGCCTCGGGTCCTTCAGAGGTTCAATTCTGGGGAGCATTCCACATAGTTCCTTAGAGAATTCCCAGCAGGATCGAGCCCTGGCTGCCCACAACAGTAAACAGTAGACAAACATCCTGTTATTGGCTTTTTTTTCCTTCCCAGTCCCACTCTCCCCACTCCCTCACTCCTGCTTCTCCTGCTTCTTAGACTCCCCTCCCAAATAAACTACTTGCACTCAAGTCCCTATCTGAGGTTTTATTTCTGGAAGAACCTGAACTAAAACATGAACTCTGAGCATTATGGAATTTTTTTTTTTTTTTAACATTCAAAGATATAGTTGCTCCTTTACTGAACAAGAATGAAAAGGAAACCTGCCACCAGCATTGGGAAGAAGAGCTTTTCTTCAAGCTGAAGAAGTGAGAATTCAGTTCTGACCACCAGCAACAAAGGTAAGCCTTAAAGATGACTGTTAAAATAAGTGAGGATCTGTTGATGGCTGGGGAGGAATAGCCTGGCTGATTTGGAGTGTGGGTGTATGTCTTATTTCCAGTCCTAGTGCTGGGGGCTGCAGGTGGAATGGGTGAACGGGAAAAGGCTGTGGGTTGAGGCAGAAGTAAATGTTCAAGACACATCATGGAGGCCTGGGGAGCCCATACTGAGGTTAAAGAGTCAGGAAATGAAGGGGGAAAGGCATTCTAGTGAAGCAGGAGGTGGTCTGGATTAATTGCAGAGACCAGGGAGGTAGGGCAAGGTAACAGCTTCTTCCTGTTCCTGACATTTGCATGAGGAGCCTGCAGTGGATCAATGCCCTAGGAATCCCAGTGGATGTAAGAACAACCACTCCTGGACTTCCGGGAAAGATGGCAGAGAAGGGGGCTCCAGGACTCAGTTCTTCCACCAAAATAACCATTAAACAGACGGGAACTGTCCAAGAAACTATTTTGAAACCCCAGAGGTCAGAAGAACACTGTATAGCATCTGGGGAAGAGCTGGAGAAAGAGAGTGATAAATTACAGTAAAGAACTATAATTGTTCTCTCTGAGCAGCAGCTCCCAGTGCCCTCCCCAGCCCTCACAGCAGGCCACCATGGGGTCCAGTCCCTGGCTGGCTGCTGATGACAGACAGGGACATAAAAATCCTCTTCTCCAAGAACAGAGGTGGGCACAGCCAATCGCTGAACTCAGCTTTTGATTAGCAAATTCAGATCACTGTGTCCCAGCTCTGAGGGCAGATATTTTTTCAACCAACCCTGGACAGGAGTGGAGGTAGTGGAGATTTAAAGATGTGGTGCTTCCTCAGGGCTGTGGGAGACGTCAAAGGACTGTATTTACTGGGCAGGCCAGGAAAGCTCAGATTGGGGGAGCCATCAGAAAAGATTTTGGCACCCTTACTGATACCATCCCGAGGTTACTTTGGAGCCAGTCTGCACCCCCTTTGTGGGTCCCTGGCCCTCTGTTGGCTGAGAAAGACTGACTTGGAAAAGTCCTCTCCAGGGTGACCCTCCTCCCAGAATTTGCCCTGCAGGCAAAAGCAGCCTGAGATAATAAAAGGAATGTAAAAACTATAGAAGCAGGCAGTTTAGGACAAAGACCTGCTGGCTTCAAATACTTCAGAGAGGGAAGTCTGTCTCCCGGGAAGCAGAGGGGACAAAACTCCTGTAAACAGGAGAGCTCCAAAACAATTAACAAGCACAAGCCTGGACAAGACACAAGACCAGAAAGACAGGGAAAATCTTGCACACTGCATTCGCCTTGGGCAAACCTTCCTGATAGGAGGGCTGAAGTGCAAGAAAATCTCTATCTTACCATCAACTGGTTGTAAAACCAAGAAACAGACATCCTAAGGAGTAAATCCCAGAGTTAACATTTTAAAACATTAAAATGTACAATGTACAACAAAAGAGTGTAAGATAAACAAAGACGCAGGAAATGATGGCCCATCAAAAGGAAGAGGATAAAAATCCAGAAAATAGGAATGAAGAAGATGAGAATGTGGACAAAGCCTTTTAAAAAAATGATCTTAAAAGTGCTCAGGAGATGAAGGAAAGTACAAAGAAAGAACTAAAGGATACCAGGAAAATAATGAATGAACAATATGAGAAACTTAGTAAAGAGATAGTAATTTTAAAAAGGAACCATATAGAACTACTGGAGTTGAAGACCACAATAACTGAAATAAAAAGTGCCCAGGAGGGTTTCAAGAACAGATTGGAACTGGCAAAAAAAAGAATCAATAAACTTGAAGTCAAGATTTGTGAAATGAGTCAGGCTGAGGAGCAGAAAGAAAACAGAAATATTAAAGGTGAAAATAGCCTAAGACAGCTATGGGACACTGTGCCAGTTTAAATCTATTACATATCCCATAAAAGACTATGTTCTTTTAATCCACTCTTGTGGGAGCAGACTTACTGTGGATGGAATCTCTTGATTACATTGTTTCCATGGAGATGTGACCCACCCATTCAAGGTGGGTCTTAATCGTCTTTGCAGGTGTCCTTTTTGAAGAGAGCTCAGAGATGCTTAGAGATAAAATGCCCAGGGACACTTTGGAGACAGCCATTGAAACCAGAACCAGGAGAGAAGCTAAGAGATGAAATCCAGGGTTTGTCCCGGAGAAGCTAAGAGAGGACCCCAGATGCTTAGAGAGAAATGTCCTGGGAGAAACAAGCAAGGATGTGCAGGAGGTGAGACAGAAAAGCTAAGACAGATGCCACAGACATTCTGGAGAAAGTAATGGAAATGAGATGCTAACCCTGGGAGAGGCCCAGCAGACTCCAGCCATGTGCCTTCCTATGTGACAGAGGAACCCCAGATGCCATCAGCCTTTCTTCAGAGAAGGTATCATCCTATTGATGCCTTGACTGGGACATTTTCATGGCCTTAGAACCATAAATTTGTGAACTAATAAACCCCCATTGTAAAAGTCAATCCATTTCTGATATTTTGCATTTTGGCAGATTAGCAAACCAGAACAGACACTATCAAGTGCATCAGTATATGCATCATGGGAGTCCCAGAAGGAGAAGAAACAGAGAAAGGGGAAGAAAAAATAGTAGAAGAAATAATGACAGAGAACTTCCCAAACTTAGAAAAAGATGTGAAATGCACGTTCAAGAAGCTCAGAGAACACCAAACAGGATAAACACGAAGAAAAGTACGCACTGTCATACAATGATTGCACAATCAAATGCAAAGCACAAGGAGAAAGTTCTGAAAGCTGCAAGAGAAAATCAACATGTTAAGTACAAGGGAGCTGTTACAGTTTGCTAAAGCTGCCATTGTGCAAAATACCAGAAATGGATTGACATTTATAAAGGAAATTTATTAGGTTACAAATTTTAAGTTCTAATGCCATAAATGTTCCCTAACTAAGGATCAGAAAGAGGATACCTTCACTGAAGAAAGGCCAATGGCATCCAGAACACCTCTGTCAGCTGGGAAGGCACATGGCTGGCATCTGCTCCCGGGTTCTGGTTTCAAAATGGCTCCAAAATGGAGCCATTCTCCAAAATGTCTCTGGGCTTCTGTCTCAGTTTCTCTCTCTCAGCTCCTGTGCATCCTTGCTTGTTCTCCCAGGGCATTTCTCTCTAAGTGTCTGGGGAGGGGGAGTCCTCTCTTAGTTTCTCCAAACATCTTTCTGTCTTCATCTCCAAGTGTCTAGGTCTGTGTCAGCCCCTGAGCTCTCCTAAGGACTCCAGTAAACTAATCAAGACCCATCTTGAATAGGCAGGGTCACACCTCCATGGAAATAATCTAATCAAAAGGTCTCACCCACAGTTGGGTAGGTCACTGCTCCATGGAAACAACCTAATCAAAAGATCCCACCCATAATAAGTTTGCACCCACAAGACTGGATTAAAAAAACATGGCTTTTGTGGGGGACAAAATAGATTCAAACCAGCACAGGAGCCCAATTAAATTGAGTGTCAGTTTCTCATTAGAAACCATAGAGGCAAGAAGGAAGGAGGTTGAAATACTTAAAGTACCGCAGGAACATAACTGCCAGCCAAGAATTTTATATCTGGTGAGAATTTCTTTCCAAAATGAGGGAGAGATTAAGACATTCTCAAAGAAACAAAAGCTGAAGGAGTTTATCACCATTAGACCTACCCTATATGCAATGAAAAGGAAGTTCTTCAGACTGAAAGGAAAGGACACTAGATAGAGATTCAATGCAGCATTAACAAATAAAGACCTGTGGCAAAGATAACCATTTGGGTAATTATAAATGCCAGTATTATTGTGTTATATTATTTGGTATGTAACCCCACTTTTTACTTCTTACAGGTGCTAAAATGCAAATGCATAAAAAGTAATGATAAGTTTAGGTTTTTGGACATATAATGTACAAAGATATAAGTGGTAACAAGTAAAAAAAATGATGGGGGGATAGAGGGGTATAGGAAATGTATATGTGCATGCCATTGAAGTTAGGTTGGTATCAAACCAGATATGATTGCCATATATTTAGGACGTTATATTTCAACCCCATGGTAACCACAAGGAAAATAGATGAAAAATATATCAAGATAGAAGTGAGAAGTCACTCAATATAGTACAACACAAAAAAAGCAAATAAATACAAAAGTAGATTTTAACAGAAAAGCAGGACAAAAAAGATATAAGACATACAAAGTCTAAATAGCAAAATGGCACTAGAGAGTCCTGCATTATCAGTAGTGATGTAAATGTAAATGCATTAAATTCTCCAGTCAAAAGGCAGAGATTGGCAGAATGGATAAAAAAGCATCACCCAACTATATGCCGTCTGGAAGAGACTCACCTTAAAGTGAAAGATACAAGTAGGTTGAGGGTGAGAGGATAGAAAAAATACACCATGCAAGTAGTAACCAATAGAGAGCTGGTGTGGCTACACTAATATTGGATACAATAGACTTAAGTAAAAAACAGGAGGGACAAAGATGGTCCTTGTATACTGATAAAGGGAACAACCGAACAAGAAGATGTAACAATAATAAATATATATGTACTTAACAGCAGAGCCCCAAAATATATGAAGCAAATACTGATTTGAAGGGAGAAACTGATGGTTCTACATTAACAGTAGGTGACTTTAACACACCACTCTCAATAAAGGATAGAACATCTAGTCAGAAGATCAGTAAGGAAGTAAAGGACGTGAATGATACACTAAACCAACTAGACCTAACAGACACATATAGAACTCTGCACCCAATGAAAACAGAATACACATTCTTCTCAAGTGTGCCTGAATCATTCTCCAGGATAGACCATTGTGCCAGTTTGAATGTATATGCCCCCAGAAAAAGCCATATTCTTTGATGCAATCTGTGTGGGCAGACATATTACTGTTGATTAGATTAGAATCCTTTGAGTGTTTCCATGGAGATGTGATCCACACAATTGTAGTTGATAACTCTGATTAGATAATTTCCATGGAGGCATGGCCCTGCCCATTCAGCATGGGCCTTGATTAGTTTACTAGAGCACTATATAAGATCGGGCAGAAGGAGCAAGCTTGCTACAGCCAAGAGGGACACTTTGAAGAATGCACAGGAGGTGAGAGAGGAGCTGCAGCTTACAGAGACATTTTGGTGATGGCCTTTGAAAGCAGACTTCTGCTCCAGAAAAGCTAAGAGAGGATAAATGCCCCAAGAGCAACTGAGAGTGACATTTTGGAGAGAAGCCGAAGCCTAAAGAGGAACATCCTGGGAGAAAGCCATTTTGAAACCAGAACTCTGGAGCAGATGCCAGCCATGTGCCTTCCCAGCTATCAGAGATTTTCTGGATGCCACTGGCCATCCTGCAGTGAAGGTGCTTAACTGTTGATGCATTACCTTGGACACTTTATGGCCTTAAGAATGTAACTGTGTAACCAAATAAACCCCCTTTTATAAAAGCCGATCCATTTCTGGTGTTTTGCGAAAATGCAGCATTAGCAAACCAGAACAACCATATGTTGAGTCACAAAACAAGTCTCAATAAATTCAAAAATATTAAAGTCATACAATGTATATTCTCTGATCACAAGAGAATGAAGGTAGAAATCAATAACAGAGGGAGAAAGAGAAAATTCACAGATACATGGAAATTAAATAACGTACTCCTAAGCAACCAATGGGTTAAAGAGGAACTCAGAAGCAAAATTAGGAAATATCTTGAGGTGAATGAAAATGAAAATACAATGTAACAAAACTTATGGGATGCACTGAAGGCAGTGCTGAGAGAGCAGTTTTTAACTTTAAATGCTTATGTTAAAAAAGAAGAAAGACTTCAAATCAGAGACCTAACCTCAAAACTGGAGGAACTAGAAAAATAAGAGCAAACTAAACACAAAGTGAGAAGGAAGGAAATAACAAAGATCAGAGTGGAGATAAATGAAATAGAAAACAAACCAGAAAAAAAAATAGAATCAACAAAACCAAAAGGTAGCTTTTTGTAAAGATAATAAAATTGACAAACCTTTAGCTAGACTGACCAGAAGAAAAAGAGAGAGACAGAGAGACAGAGAGACAGAGACAGAGAGACGATACAAATAACAAAAATCAGAAATAAATGGGGGACATTTCTACCAACACTGCTGAAATAAAAAGGATTATAAGAAGATACTATGAACAACTGTGTGCCAATAAATTAGAAGAACTAGGTGAAATGGGACAAATTCTTAGAAACACACAAACTACCTACATTGACTCCAGAAGAAGTAGAAGATTTCAACAAACCAATCACTAGTAAAGAGATAGAATCAGTAATCAAAAACCTCCCAACAGACCTGACTCCCAGGGGTGTAAATTTCCCTGGCAATGCAGGATATGACTCCTGGGGATGAATCTGGACCCAGCATCATGGGATTGAAAACATCTTCTTAACCAAAAGGGGGATGCGAAATGAAACGAAATAAAGCTTCAGTGGCTGAGAGATTTCAAAATGAGTCAAGAGGTCACTCTGTTGGACATTCTTACATGCTATATAGATAACACTTTTTAGGCTTTAATATATTGGAATAGCTAGAAATAAATACCTGAAACTACCAAACTCCAATCCAGTAGCCTTGACTCTTGAAGACGATTGTATAACAATGTAGCTCACAAGGGGTGACAGTGTGATTGTGAAAACATTGTGGATCGCACTCCCTTTATCCAGTGTATGGATGGATGGCTAGAAAAATGGGGACAAAAAACTAAATGAAAAATATGGTGGGGGGGTGATTTGGGTATTCTCTTTTAGTTTTATTTTTTATTATTATTTTCACTTTTTCTGGTACAAGGAGAATGTTCAAAAAATAGATTGAGGTGATGAATGCACAACTATGTGATGGTACTGTGAACAGTTGATTGTACACCACGCATGACTGTATGGTATAAGAATATATCTCAATAAAATTGAATTAAAAACAAAACAACAACAAAAAAACCTCCTAACAAAGAAAAACCCAGGACTAGATGGCTTCACAGGAGAATTCTACCAAACATTCCAAGAAGACCTAACTCCATTTCTGTTCAAACTCTTCCAAAACATTTAAGAGCAGGGAATACACCTTAATTCATTCTATGAGGTCAACATCACCCGCATACCAAAGCTGGATGAAGATGCCACACACACACACACACACACACACACACACACACACACACACACTACAGACCAATATCTCTTATGAATATAGATGCAAAAATCCTCAACAAAATACTAGCAAACTGAATCCAACAGTCCAACAGTATATTTAAAGAATTTATACACCACGATCAAGTGGGCTTTATCCCTGGTACGTAAGGTTGGTTCAACATAAGAAAATCAATCAATGTAATATACCACATGTTCTGGTTTGCTAATGCTGCCATTAGGCAAAATACCAGAAATGGATTGGCTTTTATAAAGGGGGTTTATTTGGTTACAAATTTACAGTCTGAAGGCCATGAAAATGTCCATATTAAGGCATCAACACAAGTATACCTTCACTGAAGGGAAGCCAATGGTGTCTGGAAAACCTTTGATAGCTGAGAAGGCACATGGCTAGCATCTGCTGATCCCAAGTTATGTTTCAGCTCCTCTCTCAGCTCCTGTGCATTCTTCAAAATGTTGCTCTTGGGGAGTTTTGTCCTCTCTTAGCTTCTCTGGAGCAAAGTGTCACCAAAAGTCTGCTTTCAATGGCTGTCTCCAAAACGTCTCTTGGCCGCAGCAGCGAGCTCCTTCTGTCTGAGTCCTTATATAGGACTCCAATGATTAAATCAAAACCCACGCTGAATGGGTGGGGCCATACCTCCATGGAAATAATCTAATCAAAGCTATTACCCACAGTTAGGTGGGTCACATCTGCATGGAAACAACCTAATCCAAAGATTGCAACCTAATCACCACTAATACATCTGTCCCCTACCCCCACAAGATTTCATTAAAGAACATGGCATTTGGGGGGATACAATACATCCAAACCAGCACACCACACTAACAGAATGAAGGGACAAAAACCATTTTATCATCTCAATTGATGCAGAAAAGGCATTTGACAAAAGACAGCATACTCTCTTGATAAAAACATGTTGAAAACTAGGAATAGAAGGAAATTTCCTCCACATGATAAAAAGCATATATGAAAAACGCACAGCTAGCATCCTACTTAGTGGTGAAAGAATGAAAGCTTTCCCTCTAAGACCAGGAGCAAGAAAAGTTTGCCTACTGTCATTCCTGTTATTCAACATTGTACTGCAAGTTCTTGCCAGAGCAATTAGGCAATAAAAAGAAATAAAAGGCATCCAAATTGGAAAGGAAGAAGTAAAACTTTCCCTGTTTGCAGGTGATATGACCACATATACCGAAAATCCTGTAAAATCCCCAACAAAGCTCCTAGAGCTAATAAATAAATTCAGCGAAGTGGCAGGGTATGAGATCAACACCCCCAAATCAGTAGTGTTTCTATATACAAGTAGTGAACAATTGGAAGAAAAAATCAAGAAAAAAATTCCACTCACAATAGCAACTAAAAGAATCAAATATCCAGGAATAAGTCTAACCACAG
Organism: Choloepus didactylus; assembly: GCF_015220235.1. Taxonomy (NCBI): domain Eukaryota; kingdom Metazoa; phylum Chordata; class Mammalia; order Pilosa; family Megalonychidae; genus Choloepus; species Choloepus didactylus. Next base: position 166,904,871 of record NC_051307.1, read on the forward strand.
ATATAAAGGGCTTGTACACAGAAAACTAAAAACATTGCTAAAATAAATTAAAGAAGACCTAAATAAATGGAAGGGTATTTTGTGTTTATGGATTGGAAGACTAAATATTATTAAGATGTCAAGACTACCCAAAGCAATTTATAGATTCAATGCAATCCCAATCAAAATTCCAACAACCTTCTTTGCAGAAATGGAAAAGCCAATTATCAAATTTATATGGTAGGGCAAAGGGCCCCAAATAACTAAAGCCACCTTGAAAAAGAAGAATGAAGACTCACACGTCCTAATCTTAAAACCTGTTACAAAGCCACAGTAATCAAGACAGCATGGTACTGGCACCAGGACAGATATATAGACCAGTGGAATAAAATTGAGAGCTCAGAAATCAACCCTCACATTTATGGCCAAATGATTTTTGACAAGGGGGCAAAAACCACTCAACTGGGAAAGAATAGTCTATTCAACAAATGGTTCTGGGAAAACTGGATCTCCTTTTGCAAAAAAAAAAAAAAGGACCACTAACTAACACCATATATAAAAATCAACTCGAAATACAAGAGCTAGAACTATCAAACTCCTAGAAGAAAACATAAGGAAGCATCTTCAGGACCTCTGTTAGGGAATGGTTTCTTAGACTTTACACCCAGAGCACAAGTGACAAAAGAAAAAATCAATAAATGGGACCTCATCAAAACCTTTATGCATCAGAGGACTTTATTATGAAAGTAAAATAACCACCTACACAATGGGAGAAAATATTTGGAAACTACATATCCAATAAAGGATTAATATCCAGAATATATGAAGAAATCCTTCAACTTAACAACAGAAAGATAAACAACCCAATTTAAAAATGGGCAAAAGACTTGAACAGGCATCTCTCCAAAGAAAATATACAAATGGCCAGAAAACATATGAAAAGATGCCCAATATCAGCTCTCAGGGAAATGCAAATCAAAATCACAATGAGATACCCTTTCATATCCATTATAATATCTGCTATTAAAAAATGGAAAATAACAACTGTTAGAGAGAACACAGAGAAATAGGTACGGTCAATCATGTCTGGTGGCAATGTAAAATGCTGCAGCCACTCTGTAAGACAGTCTGGAGGTTTCTAAGAAAGCTAAGCATAGAACTACGTATGAACCGACAATCCCACTACTAAGTATATACTCAAAAGAATTGAAAGTAGAAACTCGAACAGATATTTGCACACCAATATTCACAGCAGCATTATTCACAATAGCCCAAGTGTCCATCAACCGATGAATGGATAAAGTGCGGTATATATATACAATGGAATATTATTCGGTCGTAAAAAGAAGTGGAGTCCTGATACCTGCTACAACATGGATGAACCTTGAAGACATCACATTGAGTGAAATAAGCCAGACACAAAAGGACAAATATTGTATGATCTCACTGATCTGAAATGATTAGAATAACCAAACTCATAGAGTCAGAATCTAAAATATAAGTTACAAGGGAACAGGGAGGGGTGAGGGAATGGGAAGTTAAGGCTTAAAATGTATGGGATTCCTGTTTGGAATTATGGAAAGGTTTTAATAATGGATGGTGGTGATGGAAGCACAACATTGTGAATGCAGTTAACAGCACTGAAATACATATCCAAATATGTTTAAAAGGGAAAACGTTAGATTGTATACATAGTAACAGAATAAAAATTTTAAAAATCCATGGAACTACACTAAACAGTGAGTCCTAAATTAAACTTGGGACTTTAATTAATAGTACAGTTGTAAAAATGTGCCATCATCAATTGTAACAAATGATTCTCACCATTGCAGGGTGTTGGTGGTGGAGTGGTGTGTGGAAATCCCGTGTTTTATGCATGATTGTTCTGTAAACCCACAACTTCTCTAAAAAAAAAAAAAGAAAGAAAGAACCACTGCCCCCACTCCCAACCAAGGATTTATTTGTAGGAGAAGAGAAAAGGAAATGAAGTGAAGGAGGTAGAGATTAAAATAAATTGGGTCCAATAAGGACACTTGCACCCCTAGGGCATGATTTTAACCTAGGGAGAGGAAGACTAAAACAAAAAGTCACCATTACCAAAGGGGGATTTCCAAGAACAATCAACAATAACTGAGAAATCAAACAATCACAGGCCTTCCTTCCTGCTGATTTTATGAGGTCGCTTTTTTCTTACTTTGGTATTTTGGGTCTACGGAGAAGATATGTTATAATATTATAGTGTTTTGGGGAAAGAAATATTTTTTCAGGTGCTACAGCTGCAGAGCAATTTTAATTCCACAAGAAAGCTGTGTGGTCAGCTACAAGTACATTTGTCAAAGTTGAATAGCAAATACTTTGTGAAATAAATCAGATTCTTTTGCAATGGATAGCAGATTAGAACCCACTGATGAATCTGCAGAATAAGAATCTTGAGATTACTTCAAATAGCTGTATAATCCAAAAATTAGACCACCTCCATCCCACCCCCAGTCAAACAAAACCAAAAAACCCACTCAAGACACTCGAGACCCTCCCAACTAGGTCTTTATCTGTGATGCTGTAATTTCTATATGGTTGCTCATAGTTTCAGTTCAGTAATTATAATAATCAGATAGACCTATGTCTGTAGGCCATCACAGCTGTTCCTTTTTTAAGGACAGAATGCAATTTTCTGATGAAGGAAATAAACTTAATTATTAGTTAAGATCCTCACTTCATAATTCCTAGTCTCAAAATGACTTCTTCACAACATTAATTTCAAATACCTACTGTATGTGCTGACCCCAGGGATTTTTTTTTTTTATTAAATTCAGTTTTATTGAAATACATTCACACACCATACAATCATCCATGATATACAATCCACTGTCCACAGTATGATAACATAGTTATGCATTCATCACCATAATCTATCTCTGAACATTTTCCTTACATCAGAAAGAACCAGAACAAGAATAAAAAAAATAAAAGTGAAAAAAGAACACCCAAATCATCCCCCCATCCCACCCCATTTGTCCTTTAGTTTTTATCCCCATTCCTCCACTCATCCATACACTAGATAAAGTGACCCCAGGGATTTAACTGCCATGTCCTGCAAATGAAGTTCATTGAATACATTCAAAAAGTTCCTTGGGCCATTTGAAAAATTAATTTTAAAAAAAGATGACCACAGAGCTGAATGGGCTTTTATAGATCATAATTCAACAGATATCTTTACTTTGTTTTTGTTTTTTTTTTCTTAACAGTGGCTCTTTATATGAAAATTCTTTACAAACAATCTGAAGATTTTGCATTAGCATCAATGAGTCAGGCTGCCCCTAGGCCTGTGCTATCCAATACGGTGGCCTCTGGCCAGTGTGGCTATCAAGCACTTAAAATGTGGAGAGTCTGAATTGAGATGTGGTCTAAGTGTAAAATAGTTAAATACAATGATTTAGTGTAAAAAAAAAAAGTCAAACAGCTCAATAATTTTTTATATTGATTACATGCTGAAAGGGTAATACTTTGGGTATATTGGCTTAAAGAAAAGATATTCCTAAATTTAATTCCACCTGTTTCTTTTTACATTTGTAATGTGCCTATCCCCCAATTTAAAACTACATATGTGTCTCCATTATATTTCTATTGGACAGTGCTGTCTATAGCATAGGAGCTTTAGGAGACAATCTGTTGGAAAGGATGTTAGAGGCTTGTCTTGAAGTTCCTAGGCAAAGCAAGTGCAATTTTTCCTTGATGTGTCTTTGGAAAGGTTTCTTTGTGAGGGCTGCTAGAGGTTACTTGGGGCGGGGGGTACTATAACTATTCCAGGAAACTGCTGGCATCATCAGTATCAGTGAGCTTTTCTAGTCCACAGTAACCAGAAATTGTCTTTTTTCACATTTTTGTTGTGGCAACATATATATACATATAATAAAAATTTTCCATTTTAGCCACTTTAAGTGTACAGTTCAGTGGTATTAAATACATCCATTGACTAGAGTGAAATAGTGACACATCCCAAAGTAATTTGGGCTGAGAATAAAAATATATTTGCAGGTCCCCCCCTGAGGAGCTGGGGGAAAATGTGGAAGAGCTGGACTCCCTCACCTGGATTGATGCTGATGTTGCCACAAACATTGAGGACTGGGGGTTTGATGTGCTGAGCCCTCTATCATGGGACTTGCCCTTAGGAAGCTCATTACTGCAAAGGAGAGGCTGAACCTGCATATAATTGTGCCTCAGAGTCTCCCCTTCCCCCCCACTACCTCTTTGTTGCTCAGATATGGCGCTCTCTCTCTCTCTCTCTCTCTCTCTCTCTCTCTCTCTCTCTCTCTCTCTCTCTCTCTCTCTCTCTCTCTCTCTCTCTCTCTCTCTCTCTCTCTTTCTCTCTCTCTCTCTCTCCCTCTCTCCCTCTAACTGAGCCACCTTGGCAGGTGAACTCACTGCCCTCCCCACTATGTGGGAACTGACCCCCAGGGGTGTAAATCTCCCTGGCAACGCAGGATATGACTCCCAGGGATGAATCTGGACCCGGCATTGTGGGATTGAGAATATCTTCTTGACCAAAAGGGGGATGCAAAATGAAATGAAATAAAGTTTCAGTGTCTGAGAGATTCCAAATGGAGTCAAGAGGTCACTCTGGTGGACATTCTTATGCACTATATAGATAACACCTCTTAGGTTTTAACTTATTGGAATGGCTAGAAGTAAATACCTGAAACTAACAACTCCAACCCAGTAGTCTGGACTCCTGAAGACGACTGTATAACAATGTAGATTACAAGGGGTGACAGTGTGATTGTGAAAACCTTGTGGCTCACACTCCCTTTATCTAGTGTATGGATGGTGAATAGAAAAATGGGGACAAAAACTAAATGAAAAATAGGGTGGGATGGGGGGGATGATTTGGGTGTTCCTTTTTACTTTTATCTTTTATTCTTATTCCGATTCTTTCTGATGTAAGGAAAATGTTCAAAAATAGTTTGGGGTGATGAACGCATAACTATATGATGGTACTGTGGACAGTTGATTGTACACCATGGATGACTGTATGGTATGTGAATATATTTCAATAAAACTGAATTTAATAAAAAAATAATAAATGCCAGTGTTTAACCCTCCCCCCAAAAAATACATTCATCACCATCCATTACCAAAACAAAAATTCATCACCCCAAACAAAAATGCTTTAACCGTCAAGCAATAGTCCTTTCCCCTCCCCCCAAACCTTGGTAATCTGTAACCTTCTTTCTGTCTCTATGAAATTGCTAATATTAGATATTCCTAGATATATAAGTAGAATCATACAATATTTGTCCTTTCATGTCTGCTTCTTTAACTCAGCATAATGTTTCAGGTTTCATCCACATTATAGCATGTATCAGAACTTCTTTCCTTTTTATGGCTAAATAATAGTCCATGTGATATATATACATCCACAGTTGATGTACACTTTAGCGACGGACTCTTGGCTTCTGTGAATAATGCTATTATTAACACTGTCTTATAAGTTTTTGAATCCCTATTTCCAATTCTTTGGGGTATACATCTAGGAGTGGAATTGGTAAGTCATATGATAATTCTATGTTTAACTTTTTGAGAAACTGCTAAATTTTCCACAACAGCTGCACAACTTTACATTCCCAACAACAATGCACAAGTGTTCCAGTTTCTCCACATCCTGTGAATACTTATTTTCTGTTTGTTTTTAGAAATTATTTTATTATTCCCTTGCATTTTAAAGATGGTGAGGCAGTGCACACTTCCCAGTCCTTTGCTCTCTCTTTTTCTAATCAGCTTTATTATGTAATCTACATATCATAAAATTCACAGTTTGATGGGTTTTACTAAATTTACACAGTTGTGCAATCATTACCATGATCCAGTTTTACGATACTTCCATTACCTGAAAATTATCCTCATGCCCATTTGCAGTCAGTCCCTGCTCCTGGCAACCACTAGGCAATCACTGCTCTGCTTTCTATCTCTAAAGATTTGCTTTTTCTCAAAATTTTGTATAAATAAGACCATACAATATGTGGTCTTACATGGTTCCCTTCTTTCGTTTGGCATAATTTTTTGAGGTTCATCCATGTTGGCCAGTACTTCTTTTGCCAGTCCCAATTTTTCTACCTACTTTTGCCTACGTTTGGAGGAAACAGAAATGGGTTGGGACCTTGCCTGCACCTGCCCCTCGCCAGTGGTTCTCCACGCACCCGGCATCCAGTGAGACGCACAGTGCACCAGCGCAGCAGATATGGGCAAAGCGATGGTGGCCACGGTCAGGCTGGGGCTGCTGCTTCTGGCACTGCTCTTACCCACGCAGATTTATTCAAATCAAACCACTGTCATAACACTTTCAAGTAACTCCTCCCAGAACACCTTGGCTGCCCTAAGTCCAGCTAACACCACCACCCCAGGAGGAGGCAGTGCCCTGCAGTCTGCAGCCAGCCTCCTCATGGTCACGCTCTTCCTTTTACATTTCTACTGTTAAGAGACTCAGGCCAAGAAACATCTCTGCTTCCCCAGCTTCTGCACCCAATCCAAATGGCACCTAAAGTCCGATGAGGCAAGAAGAAGACAGGTCTTCATCGAATCTACTCGTTCCACAGCTTATTGATGCAGAGAATGTTGAGAATCCCAAATTTGGCGGTTTGAAGAATATGTGAAGGATTTGACTGGATGATGAATGCCAATATTAAATCTGCTGGAGTTTCATGTAACAGATGAAGAGAGAGCTTTTATTTATTTTTTGGAGTAATGAAAATGTTCAAAAATTGATTTTGGTGATGAATCCACAACTATATGATGGTACTGTGAACAATTGATTGTACACTGTGGATGACTGTAGTTTATGTGAATATCTCAATAAAACTGAATTTTTAAAAAAGTCCACCTTGAGAAACAAATAGTTTGTATCTTATCTAGAGAGAAACAATGGGATATGGAATGGAGATTCAGTTTTCATTTTGGTTCATTAAATATATAGGGCCATGAAATGATTGGGTAATATAAAAGATTCCATGATTCTATTTATATGTACATTAGAAGGACTCTCCAGGTGTTACTGTAAATTCTCCAAATACTGTTTCACCAATACTAATTTAATGCTGATAAAATCTAGACAAAAGTTTTGCATTGTTAAGCTACCTCTGTTCTCTTGGGAATTGAACTCTTATTTCCAAGGCTTTGGATTTGACATTGTATTTGACTTTTTATGTAGTAATCGACATGTGCCAGTGCAATGATGCATTGGAATCTACCCCCACCCCATGCAAGCATAATGAAGAAATCTTGCTTATACACCTAAAAAGTCATATGGTAGGCATTTCCCAACACATTCCCATCCAACAACAGCACCAGATTCATTTAGCTAAACTGATTCCAAAGAGTAGAAGTGCATTGACCTCAACCAATTTTAAAATGCTGCTTTTCTGTTTCTGCATATTTTGAATACTTGCTACAATTTAATAAGAGATCTGTTTTGAAAGTAAAATTGACAGGTCTTAAAATTTAAAAGGCAAATATGAAGGAGCCAAAAATAATGAAAATACAGTATTTGGGAAGTGAAGACTGTAACCAACCTTGCATTAAATTATCAGAAACTTTTGTACCCTTTCTATAAATACTTTTTTATCTTTATGAATCAAAATAGCCTCATTTGGAACACTTTCTGTGACAGTTAATATTTTTAGATTGTTAGAACTTTGTCTAAAGCTTAACGTAGGCTTGATTCTGGAAACTAAATCTTATACACTACCTCAATGCACAGAAACCTTTTTATAAAATAGACCCCCCATGAAGTTTTTTGTTCACACAGTTGCACACTGATGCTGAGATGATACGGCCACAGTAGTCTCTATAGCCAGTCATTTCTTTCCATCTTTAGAAACCTACACAGGAACAACCAGATCCAACAGATCACAAGCTACTCTGTGTGTGAATGAACACCTCCTTTTTCTTCATATCTGAATGCCATACATCTGTTTTAGATTGTATATTGTGTTTGTGTGTTTATGCTTTGATTCATACTAACTTCTGATGCTATGGAATTGATTTACATTGAACATAAACTGTAAATTTAAAAAAATGGCTGAAAGAAAAAAAATGGGTTGGCAGGAAATTTGGGGAAATTCCTCAGCAACTTGGTCTAAGCCTAGAAAATTTGCCAAAATTAACTAAAAACACATTGAAAGTTTCATGTTTCCACTTGGACTTGTTTATAAGGATACTGCTGATCTCTCTTTCCTCCTTCTGTTTTTAAAGAAAATTAACTGTATTGGCAAAACAGTGTTCATTTCCCCATTTTACCTTCCTGTTCTTGTCTACAAACTTACATCATTTATACATTAATTTGACCCATAATATAACTAAAAATGTAGTATCTGTATTTCTTTTGCTTTACCATTGAGTGCTTTTTAAAATAACGATGATAAATTTGCACTCTAGCTTCTGCATTCTCTCACTTGGAAACTGAAAAGATAAAACTGTTTTGTTTTCTTTTTCTGGAATTTAACACCATAACAGTCACTCATTTATTCAATGAAGTGCAAGCGCTACTTTATATGGAACTCTAACCAGATGAATTTAATATCCCACAGTCCGAAGATTTTTGCATTGCTGTAGTTAGGTTGTTTGTTGATTAAAAGACAACAATAAAAGAGAAAAGCTCCAGTACTTGTTTTCCTTGCTAATAAGCAGTTATCAAAATAATGACTATCTTCTGACTATCCCCCTTAAATTACTCAAGAGTTTATCCATAGTAATATGTGGACTTTGAAGAGTGGGTGGTTGGAATTTCTGATAAACACGCCCTTAAAAGACTAAACCACATGTAAGTTATAAAAGAACCCCTGTGAAAATCACAGACGCTGACAAGTTGGGGTGAGAGGAAGAAGTTGAAAGATCCAGGCTGAGATCTGAAACTCTTTCAGTCACATGTTTAATCAAATATAGTAAAAAATAATAATAATAACAATCTGTTTCACATCTCTTTTGCTTATTCTTGGCAGCAGTTTCACTCTGCCCACCCCCGCTGAGTCGGACTTGGTCCGAGTCCCAGTCCCGCAGGTCCCCTGTGGCGTCAGAGGACAAAGCCTGTGCTCCCTCAGCACCTGGGTCTGCTGCCAGGGCCTTTCCTGCCGCGGGGCCACACTCAGCCCACCAAGGGGACTGGCCAGAGGACTTGGAGGTGACACCCCCAGGAACAGTCCCCAGGGAGAGCGCGATGAGTGGGAGTGGTTGGTGAATAAACCCACCAGCCTCCGCACCCCTTGGTGGGACAGTTTGGAGGTGTGTCCTACAGCCCCTTCGAGGGTCTCCAGCAGGACTGAGCCCCAGGTGCCCTCAGAGGTAGCCTGCTTATTAACTTACGCTTTTTGGCTTTTCTCCCTTCACCACTTCCTCACCCTTCTTCCTGGGCTCACTTCCCAAACATACTGCTTGCCCCAAACCCTTTGCTATAAGGTCCGCCTTTGGGGAAGCCCAACAAAGACGCTTACCAAATTTTAGATGAAACAGACTTTAAAGGGATTCCATTATCACCTTTCCTCAGAAATTTCTGAGCCATCTTGAGGAAGGCCTGATGAAAAGAAACGGAAATGAGGAGAGATACACAAAATTGGCTCTGTTTTCAAGCAGCATCACCTGAGGTTATCCCGCCTCCTTAATTCTGTTATAAACATTGTGGTCTGAACCCACAGGGGCAGGGAGCTGGGTACTGCACAGAACATTTACACACAGGAACTGATTCAATTCTCACAGCAACCCCATGCAGTGAACACTATTTTATCCTCATTTTACAAGGAGGAAACTGGGAGGTTAAAGTAACATGCCTGAGGTCACACAGCTAGAAAGGGGGTGGAGTAGGATTGAAACCCAGATAGCCTGGTTCCTAAATCTCTGCCTCCAGCAGCCTTTTTTTAAAAAAATATATTGAGATATATTCACATACCCTAAATCATCCACAGTGTACAATCATTCACAGTACCATCATACAGTTGTGCATTTATCACCAGAATAAATTTTTGAACATTTTCCTTACTCAAAAAAAAAAAAAGTAAAAAAGAGCTTCTAAAACATTCCACCGCCCCCCATTTCACCCTATTTTTCATTTAGTTTTTGTCCCCATTTTTCTACTCATCTGTCTGTACACCGGATAAAGGGAGTGTGTGCCTCCAGCAGTCTTGAGCAGGTAGGAGATGTTTGCTAAATGTTTGCTTGATTTGGAGTTACTACACATAAGGAAGGGAAAGAAGATGGTCCATCTAATATCTTCAAATGTTTAAAGGAGTTCTGTAAAAAAAGGGGGAGAGGGTATTCTTTTCAAGCCATGAACTCCTCTGGCAGTCTGGTAAAGCCCATGCCGCCCAACACAGAATAATATTTCTAAGAGTATGAAGGAAAACACGTAGGATTACAAAGGAAATCAATTACCTTGAAATGCATTTATCAAAATGTTATCAAAAATTGTGCTCTGGTAATAGATCCACCCATCCTGTGGGGTGATTACACATTGGAATGGGCTCCATAAAAGTGTTGAGTCTGTCATTAGACTGACAAGAACGGGCTGAGCTGTCCAAATGGCTGGATGGTTTCAGGATACACATGTCTGGTTGGCTCTAGAAATCTGAACTATAAGACCTCTTTCCTCCAGTCCACTCTTCACCTGCATTAACTTTCTAAAAACACAGATTTGATTGAGTCTCTCACCCTCATTGCCCAGAGAATAAAGTTGAGGGTGCCTGGGATGACATTCAAGGACACCATGTGATCTGACCCTGCTATAACTTTCCTCACTAACGCCCTTCAGTGGCTCCCTCCCTGCTTGCCTGGAATGAGCTCCTCTGTGACCCAGTCCTTAGCACCCAGCTGAAACTTGCAAAATCTTCCCCGCGATCCCCTCTCCCAGGCAGAATTAATCATTCCTCCTCCGAGCTCCCGTAACTCTTTCCACATACCACTACCAAAGCATAATGAGCACATTATGCTATTGTTATCGTGAACATATATTAGCGTCAACTCCACAGACAGTATCTTCTTAATCTTAAACAGGACCCAGCAGAGGGTTCAGCCCAGGATGAGAGTTGAGTAAATGTCACTTAAAGTTGATTTGGGGGCTGGGAGTTGTCTCCTAACACGGATCAGGGATCTTTGGGGAGCTGGGAGCAAGGTTTGAAGCAGCCCACCACAATCATGAAACTTTCTTGAAGACTGGTTAGTGTTTACCTTAAACATTCATGGGAAATTTGCTGCCTCTTCCATAGTGCGTTAATGCTTGTTATTAAAATAATGTAATTTATTGTTTTTGCCCTAATTTTTAAGTAAATGGACACTTTCCTTAATATATCTGTTCCCTTTCTCCTGTGGTTTCTTTTACCCTCCGTCTTGCCCATAATCCTGGGGGCACAGGTGCCGAGTTGGGATGCAGGGACCCGGAAAGCCCCTCTTCCTGACCCGAGAGGTGAGGACACCATTTGTTGACTTTAACTTGCAGAAGTCCCAAGAGACACCTCCGCCCTCCTCCCACCTCCCAGGCAGCTGGATGCTAAATAGGCGGCATCTGGCAGGACTGCTGTCTCCCAGGAAACAGTTCAGAGGAGTAATTATTCCAAAGCCTTTCCATTTTCTAATCCTTCTCCAAAGTCTTTCAGGGATGACTCATTCTGTGAAGTGAAACAGCTTGCTGGGTTTTTCCACCATGTCCCTTTGTGTTTGTTATTATTGTTTTCATTATTCTTTTGTTGTTGTTGTTGTTGAGATTTATCATTCCTGATTTAACTTTTTGCCTTACAGGGCACACTTTTCTCTTCCCTGATGGAGTGGGTCCTGAGCATGTACCTAAGTTCTTCCCTTCTAGTTGAGTTTGATCTACTTCTTTCAATTTTAACTATGGGGAGTGGAAAGCCCTTAGATTTTTGAGTCAAGCAGAGCTAGTTTCAGTCCTAACTCTGCTACTAATTGGCTATATATAATAGTGTGCAAACAGTGTAATCTCTCTCAGCCTCAATATACTCTTGGTAAAAATGGGAACAATCATATCCTTTTTCCACGATGTTGTGAAGATTAAGCGAGGTTAGGTATGTAGACACAGTGTTCGGCACAGAGCAGATATTCTGTAAATACGAATTTTCATTACCTTCCTTCTACCAGAGAGAGAATACATAGTTCTGTGGTCTGCAAATCCGGTTTGGTATAGACAGTTGATAAAGAGTTGGTCACAGTGAAATCTGCAAATGGCCACTCCCAGAGTGCCTTTCGCCTCAGTATCTCCAGCCTCTACCCAGATGGGATGTGGTACATAGTCGGTGTTCAAAAAATGTCTCCTGAATGAATGAGTAATTGGGCAAATGAATGAGAGAAGACATTTCTCCAGAATGGTAAAGGATTAGAGGTGAATAACTAAGTGCTGTCACAGTAACCAAATACTTTGTAATATGTGGAACTTGTCTCCAAAAATTTATCAGATCCCTTCAACTCTGACACTGTATAATAACAAGCTGGTAATGAAAGTCTCTAACACTGGAGGAGGCGAGCATGGAAGGGGAGGGTGGAGGCCTTGAGGGATTCAAGCACCCCTATAATGCAAGAGCAGGTGGGTTGAGCAGATCACTCCCTTGCCAGAGTTAATTGTTAGGGCAATCAGGAGTTAGCCGAGAAGAAGCAGAGAGGAGTTTCCCTATAACTACTATTGTTTTAGCGTAAGTATGTTTTTTCTGGTAGGTAATTGCTGTGTTTCTGGGTTGCAGCAGCAAGTTCTAACTGAGAAGATGCCTTTGAGGAATGACTTCAGATGACTAAGCACAGCCTTTCACAGATTGTTTGCTGCGGTCTCTTGCGTTTGGCCTCAGCAGCAGCATCCCAGCCGGTCTTCCTGCTTTCGCGGTTGCTCCATCACAGTCCATTCTCCACGCTACGGCCAGGTGATCTTTCCACACCATGAGTCAGATCTTAGGAACCACCCCTGCTTAAAACTTCCAATAATGTTTCCGTTAGTATAGAAATTCATCCTTGTGTGTGCCACCCCAGCCCCGACATGATCTAGCCCCTGCCTACCCCTCCAACGCCTCTGCTTACTTTTCGGCAGCCACACTGGCCCTCATGTGGTTCCTCAGAAACACCAAACCCACTCCCACCTCACAGCCTTCACCCTGGCCATGCTGTCTGTCCGCCAAGCTCCTCCTGTCCTTCTCAATAAGCCTGGTTCTCCCTCTTCTCACATCACCGCATTTCCTCAGAGTATACTTCTCTGACTTCCTGAGCTAAAGTAACTCTTTCCCCTCCTCTCTTTTCTCCCATACCCTTATTTTCTCCATGTCACAACCATCTAAAATCGCCTTATTATTTTATTTGTTTAGGGCTGATTTTGTTTGTTTTCCCTTTCCCCAGTGGAATATGCAGCTCGTGGGCTCTACATCTGTTTGGCTCACTGCTCTATCACCAGCGCAAAGTGGCCCATAAGAGGTGCTCGATAATTATTTGTTGGATGAATACATAAGATCTATTCTGCTGAGAATAAACAAACTCAAGCAGAATCCCTGCCAACTTCTTACCATTCCTTGCTTGAAGATGAGGGTGGCCCTTCTCCTGCAAGGTGGGGGAGTGGGGTGGAAGGAGGATGCACACAGCCTGCCCCGTTGTTCTCCTCTGAGGACTCTGCACGGCACAGTTTTTCCCAGGAGCTCTTTGGAGATCCCTGAAACCTCCTGGCAACCCTGAAGAGCTGACCAGAGGGCTTAACCTTTCTTCTTGGTTAAGAGTAACTGTTGGTCAGGAATGGTTCAGTAGCAATGAAAGTCAACTCTGGATAGCTAAGCAAAATGGGAATTTACTGGAAAGATATCAGAGGCTCATAGCTTCAGAGGTGAGACTGGCATGATTAAGTCAAGGAAGTAAGAGTGGGTGAGCCATGGGGGACATTAAGACAAGCCAAGAACGTCGCAGGAGCAGGAAGCCCATCCCGTTTCCCAGGCACATTAGGTGGATCCCCTGCCTTCTCTCTTCCGTTCCTTTCAGGGTTGAGAAAGGGCAAACTTGTCTGAAGCAGGATATCCAATGATTAAGGAAGCAGTGCAGTTTCCCCTGCCAGCTCTCCCTGGTGAAAAATGAGGAGGTGACGGTAACTTCTCCGTCATCCACCTCCAAAGGACTGGTCAGGTCAAGACCTTGTCAGGACCACCAAGGACAAAGTGGCCCAGCAAGGTGAACAAAGTGCAAGGCACGCTATTTAGCTGGCACTCAAGGCCTTCTGACCACTTGTGTGATGTGCTCAGCTTTTCTCCATGACCCCGGGGGGGAAACGATGTTATCAAAAAACCAGAGCATGTAAGAGGCCATTAGCGCACCACTGGGCTGGAAGAGCAAAAAGGGTAGCGTGAACTCCCTGCCCTTGGATGCATCTGGAATGTTGCTGCTGCTACTGAAAATTGCCACCTCTTCCATGGAGCAAGAAGTCAAGTGCCCACCTGTTCAAGCTACTGAAACTGCCACAGAGCTGCTGGAGCACTTAGTCACCCAAAGCCCCTGCTGCTGCCCCTGCCCCAGCACTCCGCCACTGCAGAGCCCAAAATTGCTGGCCACAGCTGCTGCTAATGTCAAAAACAAACAAAAAGAAAAATGCCTGTTCCTTTCTTCCTGCCTTCCAACCAACCTTACACAAGCAACTTCTACTCGCAGAACCTAACTGGCAAGAAACCCAGCTGGCAAGAAAGTTTGGGACATGCAGCTTCCGGGCTTCCAACCCCCTAAGATTCAGAGGGGAATGTGAAAAGGCAGGAATGGGACAGAGTAGTCACAGACAATACCTGGATATCACTGTTAGGAGGAGGCTTCTCAGCAAGAATGTAGCACCTGAAAATCAAGCCTTGGAATTTAGACAGGTCCTACTAATATTAAGAGTCAGTAGCCCTGAAATATCACAAATCCCATCTGGCACAGTCTTTTTTCTCTGGTCTCCGCAACTACCACCACCCCTAAAAAACAAAACAAAACAAAACAAAACCCTATCTAGCCCAGAGGAGTTTCTCCTCTACTGGCTTTAGGGTGACAGCTGAATGGATCTGAGCAGCCTCTGAAGGAGATCACCATGGTTGAGAGCAGAAAGAATCAGCCTAGAAGCCGGAGGCTCCCATTCCATTCCCAGGTCAGAAGCCAAGTGGACATTTGTAACTCTGAGAATAAACAGAGCCCTGGCTTTTAAGCCCTGGTTGAGAATATACTGCACCTCTCATACCCGACCCCCAGTTAAAACTTCTGATAGTCTGCCCTTGCATTCATTTACACCACAATTATTTACTGAGGGCTGACTATGTGCCAGCTGCTGTGCTGGCAGAGGGGACATGGACGTTGACATCAGGCAGACAATTGCAGTGCGGTGTGACTAAGGCGTGCTCACAGCACTCGGGGAGTGGGTGCCCAGAAGAGGAGTTCCCGGCCCGCACTGCTGGAGGGAGGCACTGTAGATACAGATGCCAGGAAAGGCTTCCTAGAGGAAGTGACACTGGAACCCACGCCTGAGCATGAGATGGAATTAGCCAGTTGAATAGGGGGTTTGTTTAACCAGCAAGCCCCCAAAGGGTCCCTATTTGCTTGGACTTATACAGGAGGAAAATTTAGAGTCTGAATAAAACTTTGCTGTGCTCCAAGTGTGGATCACTGATCAGAAGCATTGGAATCACCTGGGAGCTTTTTATTGGACATGTAGAAGCTCAGAGTCCATCCCAGACTTACTGAATCAGAATCCACAGTTCAACAAGATCCCCAGGTGATGCGCATGAACATTAAAATTCGGGAACCACTAGTCTAGTACAATCAGGTGGTTTTACAGCTGTGGAAACCAAGACCCAGAAAGATGAAGTGATCCTTCCAAGACAATACAGCATTTAGAGAAAAAAAAAAAGTATCAAATCTAAGTGCCCCACTCACAAATAGCCCTTCTTCCATGGGTTGACACATCTGCCAGTTATTTTACATCATATTATGATACTGGTCTTTCTACCCAACAAACCTTTAGGCCAAGCCTAAAGGACATATTAGTAGCTCCAACTGATCAGGTAAGAACATGAGAGCCCCATGAGTGTTCTGCCTTCTCTTGTATGTTTTCACTGACTTTGTGGCAGGTTCCTACCACTTTTATACTTTCCTGGGAGTTCCCAATTTTTCCTGCCCTTGTCAACACAGTTGCTGCTGCTGCTGCTGCCTGGAAAATGTTAAGTCCATCCTCAATCCTGCAACCCCAGTAACAACCTCATACTGTACCCATGCTCCCATTTTCTGTATCAAATGTGTGTGTGTGTGCCTGAATATGCTTAATTTATTTTACTTAACTTTATTATTTTATTTTATATTTTATTTTATTTTAATTTCTTTATGTGGAAGACTGCCATTGCCTGGGTCAGGGAATATCAAACCTTGATTGAACTTGATTTAAGGTGCTTTGGGGGTCATGGTGTCCCCAGACACCTCACCAAAGTAGATGCAGATACTTCTTGAGGGAAAGCACCTTCAACATAGGTTCAAATTGTCCCTACATATAATTTTTCAAAACAATATCCAGCACACACAGAAAATACATAGAGTCCAAGAGTGGCAACTAGCATAAAAAAGCCAAAAATAGTGAGAAAAGACCTGCAAAGAGTTAAAACATTGGAATTATCAGGTGCGGACTCTTAAAACAAATTCGCTGTTGTTGTTTTTTTAAGGCAAATGTGCTGATATCTTCAGGGAATAGGAAACTATAAAACATGCAATAGAACTAAATAGATCTTCAAGACAAAAAATGCAATAACCAAAACCAATAAACACATACATACGTAACAATCTCAATGACTAGGTTTAACAGCAGATGAAATACAACTAAAGAGGGAATTTAGGGATTGAAATATAGGTCTGAAGAAATCACCCAAACTGTCATTTGAAGAGTCAAAAAGAGGGAAAACACAGACAAGACATAGAAAATATTCAGATAGGTCTAACATACATTTATCAGAGTCCCAGAAGAAGGAGTGAGAGGGAATGGGGCAGCAGCAGTGTTGAAGATGTCATGGCTGAAACGGCGACCTGTGCAGCACTGACCATGATCGCAGAGCCTGCTGTAAAGAAACAGGAGTGATCTCCATGCTTGTGCCTGCACGTGGGTTCTTTCTTGTTGGAGTTAGAGAATCAGAATCAAACGGCTGAGTTCCACCCCCAGTCTCATCCTTGTCTGCAATATTCCCCCTCCAGATGTCTTTTTATTTCTTTTTCATCTATTTCTTATAGGTCCTTATTCTATGTGTGAAAATAAAAATTCCGGTGTTTATTTTGGATTTCACACACACAGCAGGCAGTTTCTAGGCAAAAATATAAAACTCAGGGAACAAGAAAGCATTTTCTTGTTTCTGGCACTGCTGATTTTAGGGGCATCTGGGACAGGAAACAAATCCGTTTGGTGTCTAAGCAGCAGGCCTGCTGTCTACAGTTGTGTGGTTTGTGCACTGCACGAAGGCATCTGATAAGACAGGCGCCCTGAAAGCCAGCCCCGGCTCTGCTTGCCAGGCTGTGCACCTTCACTAGGGACAGTGTCTGCCAGATGGGTGCCTTCCACACAAAGGTGCCAAGTCTTGCCACTCCGGCTGCATTTGCCTGGAGGAGGACCTTTTCCCATTTTGCATAAATGTATTTGTATTCTATTGGCTAGTAAGGCCCTGCCAAACTGTCTACTGAAGGAGTGTCCAACCAAGGAGGAATCCATTCTCAGGTACTCCAAGTCCAACCAAGGCTAGGTTACTCTGTGTGTGCGCACATGTGCGGGTATGTGTAGTGGAGAATAGCTCAAAGGGTGACCAATACCCAGTTTGCCTGGGACTGAAGGTTTTCTGGGATGTGGGACTTTCGGTGCCAAAACTGGGATACTCCCAACAAACCAGTGTGGGAAAACCCTCAAGTTATTCAACTGTTGACTGTCACTACCTGAAGAACTGAAATTCCAGGTACTTCCCCTTTCTCTTCCCCGGTAGTTCCCTTGCCTTGGGCTGACCCTGTGTCTAACAGGCTAGACCATGTCACAGCAGGAGGAAGTCTTCCTGTACAAAGAATGCATCTAAAGGGGATATTATCATTTCAACTCCTCAGACATCCTGGCATATTGGGAAGGTCATGTGTTTTCTCCCCACCCAACCCTCACTGAGGTGCTGGCTTATCTGCTGGTCTTTCACTCTTGCTCTTTGCAGCATTCTGTTCTTTTTTTCTAACTCCTCTCTGCATTCCCTTGGGGCACTTTTTCTCTGCTTTTTGGATCCCTGGATATCATAGGCTCCTTTCCTAATCTGACCCCTAGGTCTACTTTTGAACTTCTGGTTGTTTTATTTAATTGTCTTTTTCCCCTCCTGATTATAAAAGTACTATATGTGTTTGTTGTAAAACATTTAGAGAGTGCAGACAAGTATTAACATTTCATGGTACTGAATTTCTTGCCAGTATTTTTTTCTTAGCATATTTTGACACAGTTCAGAAAAGACTACTTAATTTTGTATTGGGCTGTTTTCTTAACATTACAACTTAAACATTATATTAAAATGTTAAAAACATTTTTCCTAAACTTAATGTTCATTGTCCATATTCTATTCCATTGGGTGGCTGTTCCTTAGTTGGCTTAACCATTCCCCTACCAGTCATTTAGTCCAGGTGTTGCCAAACTTTTTCTGAAAGGGCCAGATAGTAAATATTTTAGGATTTGCTGGGCATACAGTCTCTGCCACAGTATCACGAAAGGAGCCACAGATTATAAGTACATGGATATGACTGTATTTCAATAAAATTTCATTTACAAAAACAGGCAGCAGGTCAGATTTAACCCATGGCCCATAGTTTGCTGATGCCTGACTTAGACTATTTCTAATGTTTGGTATTATACATAATGCTGTTGATGAACATCTTTGAGAAGTCCTTGTATGTATGTCAGATTCTCTCTTAGGAAAGATTCCTACAACTGGAATTACTGAAACAAAAATAGTATGGCCATTTTTAAGGTCCTTCATATATAATCTGGGGTAGAGGTTGGAGCAGCTTTCTGACTACTTACCAGACTCTGGCTTACTCCACATCATTCTTGGACTCTGCTCACGGGAATCCGTGGAACTAACCTTTCCTTGGGTCTAAACTCACACCAACAAGTTCAGCTCCCCTGAGCTCCCTCCACTCCTCCAGATTCGTCAGCCCCTTTTAACCTTTGACAACCATGCCAATCTATTTCCTGTTCAAGAGTCCATTACTCTCCATGTGCTACCTTTTCCTTCCCAACCTATTTGGTTAAAGCACTCATACATTTATGTCAGCTCCTGAGATGACAGTAAAAGGAATTTTTAAAGGCAAAAACCTACAAAGTGATAACAACATTTGGGGGTCTGGAAAGCAGAAGAATGAATACCCCCTGACTTAGCAGACTTGAGAAGCTGAGTTTTAAGCCAGCAGTGGTGAAAGACAAGAAGCAACTCAATTTGCACTGAAAACTCCCAAAGGCTTGACAGTACCAGCTATCTCTAGAAGTGGGAGTACAGATGAGACTGAAAGCAGAAGGTTGAAAGGTATTAAGAAGCAGATACCCAGGTCCACACAGCCAGACAACTGTACATCCCCCGTCTCTGGATAAGGGGACACTAGACAAAATCGGGGATAGGGTACTCTACTGAAAATAGTACTATTCTAAAACTTCTCCTGGTGAACTAAGTGAAAGTTTACATACTGAAGCCTGAGATCCTCCTCCCTCCCCACTGACTTTGCTCCCAGATAGCAGATAGTTAGGATGGTAACCACCAGGCAGGGGATTGGAAGATTTTTTTCTGCAGACCAAAAGATCCCCAAATGTGGTAATATACAATGCAACAATCCAGCCAAATCACCATACAGGGACACTCACATTTGACAATACACTCCTCAAATGCTTACAGTTTTCAAGCAGCCTTTTAGCTCCCCATTCTTAAATATGAATAGATAACCAAGGATCACCACACATCTGAGGAAAGCCCCTAACAAGAAAGGTGGAAAACAGGGGAGAGGGGAGTGGTTGGAAAGAGGAAACAGAGCCTGTTAAGGGAGATGAAAACTTAAAGGAAAAAAATCTATAATGTCCATAAGGTCCTTAGTGTTTCTTGACCTTTTTTTTCCCCATCACTGCTCCTCTACAGAGAAAAATTAAGTTAAATTTAATTAAATAATAAAGAATAAGATTTTGTCAGATAGGGTTGAGCTTTGGAGGGCCAGAAGTTATTATACTGTCTAAGATTTTTTTTCTGTTACCCCAAAGAACCAATTTTTGCATACTTGGGGGGTAACATTGCCTTTATGAATAATGCAGATCTCAGATAATGGAAGACAAAGAAATACAGAAGAAATACAACCACAATATTGTTGTGAATTAGATCACCCAGAAAGCAAAACACTAAAAGAGATGGAAGAAAAAGAACAGATTATAAAGCATCAGTTCAATTTTAATACAGTATTAAGACTTTAAGAAGTAGAGAAAAGAGAAAACATTCATGTGCGTGTGAGTGTGTGTGTGTTGGTGGTGATGGTGGATCATCAGATAAATAATTCAAGTAACTTTCCCAAAACTAAAAAGATCTATGTTTAATTTATAGTAGTTCTGGAGGGCCCAGTCCAACAGATGAATATAGTTCCATCCAAGGCACATCACCATGGCATTCTATGACACCAGGGACAAGGAGAATACCCTAAAAGCACCCATTCTCCTAGTCCTGGGAGGTGGTTAAGAATTGTAGAGGTTGAAATAGCATTTCTAGATTTGGCACAAGAATTTTATTTTGTTCTACTGATGAGTTTCGAAAAGAAACTGACTACTACAATATTTTTCTCCTTAATATAAAAATAATATATATTAATTAAAGAAAACTTGGAAAACTCAGAAAAGTATAAAGAAGAAAATGTATCAACTATACTCAAACAATCCAGAAATATATACTGTTGGGGACAATTAAGGTAGCATATATAATATTCACCTTCAGCGATACCGGTAACATGCAACATGGCCGCCAGGGCTGATGCAAGAACAGCCTAAGCTATAATTAGCCTTCTTCAAGGAAGTAATAGTAGTTCCCGCCTAAGCAGTAGCTAGTTCGCGCCTAAACAGTAGCCGCCCATTGGCCATCCACCCCAGCAACAGTTACCACCAATCCCAGACCCCCAGCAACAGCAACCGCCAATCCCCCTACATCTGCCTTCCACCCTAGCAACAGCAGCAGCCAATCCTAGATCGCCACCCGTCCTTACTAGCCACTCCCTCCACCCTTAGAGTATATACACCCTGCCTTTTCAATAAAATTTTGCAGCTTGATCAGAAACCTGTCTTGCTGTCGTTCTTCGTGTCTCTTGTCCCATACCATTCTTCCCTCGCAGGAGTCAGAGCCTCGGTTGATTGTCCCGCTGGCCGGGACAATATACTATAACTATTTTGGGTTTGTTCCTTCTTGCATATTTTTCTTTGCGTATATCATCTATCTATCTTTTTATAATCCTTATATTAAACACTATTGAAACCAGGCTTAAGTAGTTTCATATTCCTGCTTATTTACATGACATTATATCATGGGCATTTTCTTATCATTCTTATCAAGTTTGCAAAAATATTTTAATAACTGCACAATAGTCTAACCTATTGTACCATAATTTATATAGCCAATCTCCTATTTTTAGACATTTGAACTGTTGTTAACTTTTCACTGTTTGAAGTAATGCTGTGATGAAAATCTTCATTTAAACACTTCTGGTTATTTTCTTAAATTGGATTTCTGAACATGGAAATCACTGGATCAAAGATTATGTGTGGATTTAGGGAGTTTGGTACACCAGGCCTACTTGTGTTCTAGACCTGTGCTATGGAGCACTGAGGCTGTGGCTAGTGAGACAGAAGAACAGATGTTTTAATTACATTTACATGTACATTTATATAGCCACATGTAGCTAGTGCCCACCATTTTGGACAATGCAGATACAGAGCACTTTCATCATTGTAGAAGGTTCTAGTGGACAGGACTGATTCAGAGAGATCATACTTTTGTTACCTCCACAATCAGTCTCGCTACCCTTTACCAGCATTGACTCATCATTTTTTAAACTTTCTTATCGATAGTGAAAAAAAGAGTCTCAATTTAGCTTCTAATTCTTTTTTCTAATTAGAGTTGACCATTTTGCCCATTTTGTTAGCCAATTTCCTCTAGGATATTTTTCTTATAGATCTAGACGTGCTTGGCAAGATACTCTAAAGGAACTATGTGTCATGTTTTCATCTCCATGGCCATGACCTAGACCAGAGCTGATGACTCTTCTATACGAAAATGTGGAAATATTATTTCCAAAAGATGGTGACAGTTGTCACACTCAGGTTTTCCAGAGCCTTTCTTCCTCTTTTCTTTCCTCTGGCGTTCCGAATGTTTGTTTGATTTCCTAGCGATCTTAAGCAGATGTGGCTGAGCTACTTCCCTATCTCCCAGCATGTGCCCACAGCGTCCCCCCTACTCAACCCCATACACCAACCACAGTGACCCCAACAGTGCCCTGTACCCAGTTGGTACCTACTGAACACTTACTATTTCATGAAATGTCACACATTTGGGAAGGGTAGAAAGGGAAGGTAAAATATATATAATTTTATTTCTAATGGAAAATTTGGTTTCAGTAGCAGAGTTTATTTAAGTTTATATGAAATGTTTGCTCCCCAACCAAAACATGGTCCCACAAAACACTCTCTTGGTTGACTTATTTCACAATTTTCCCTTCCTTGGTTGATGACTGTGAAATAGGAAACAAAATGCTGTCAGAGATAATTATGAATAATGTGTGAGGCAGACAACTATCTATGTTACAGTCCCTTCTCTTGTTTTGCCTTAATCACAAGCAACAGGAAAAACAAATCCACAGACCCATTTAGGGATGAGGGAGGTGGAAAGGTATTTTATTTACCCATAGGAAAAACAATTTGGTGTCCAGCATTTATTTTTGTCCCCAATGTGCCTGGGGTCCTTTCTGACACCTTCAGAGCCCATCACAGACAGCACTGCTTAAAATTGTGGCCCAAATTTAGTTCAAAGCAAATGGCCTTCAGTAGGCAAAGTAGATAGAATGCTGGGTAAAAGCACCCTCCCTTTCCTATCCCCAAAATGAGGCCAAAATTGATCTTATGAGCTAACGTCAACCTTGAAAATATATTTGTAAGTATTTTCCTTCCTTTACAATGACAATAAAAATGGACATAACTTTTATTAAGTTGGGAGTTGAAGACCAGTAGGAACATTTAGCATTTAGCGCCACCTTGTGGTGAAGCATCCAAATTCTGGGTCTCTTCAAGGGCCCTATGGTTAAAAATGACTGTAGCCTTATGCCCCCTCTCCCCGCCTCCCCCCCACCCTTTTTTCTTTGTTTTCAGCTGTTTATTGACTGGGCCTTTTTGAAGAGGAATCGACTTGTGAGTTGTTTCCATCCTTTGGACCTAAAGTTACTTTCTTGGGGAATACAAATGTATAGGAATAACTAGCACTTAAGTGGCACTTTGTAGTAAAAAAAGCACTTCCATGTAAATGATCTCATTTAATTCTGACAGTAGCCCTGTTCTATATGCTATAAGTACTAGAATCTCTGTCCCAAAGAGGTGGAGATGGAGGCTCAGAGAAGTTGATGACTTGTAGTGGGCAAGTCTTGGACTTGAACCCAGATACTAGTAATACTGTCTATAATGTTCAGTCTATATATTTATTATATTATAGTACCAGTAATACCATATTACAGGATTTGGAGTATGAACGCTACAGCATTTATTCTACTAATAGTAAATAGTATAGTATATGGACTGTAGCTATAGTCCACATACATATAGTCTCTCTCTATATATGGTATGTATAGTATGTAACAGCCTATATACTATAATATATACTAGAGTATAATACTATACAGTTCATAGTCCAAATCCTAATTATTAGTACTATAGTATATAGAATAGTTAATGTGGTATATATACTACACTATTAGTACTATAGTACTTAACACTATATTCTATAGTACTGCTAACCAATACTCCCTACCTTTTTAGGGGCTCTGTTTTCTGTCTGTGAAGACAAAGGAATACTGGTCATCTCTTTCTAGTATATTTGATTTCACAAATGTTATGATGAAAGCTTTGCTATTAAACCAACTGACAGTGGCCTTGCTTTCCTGGGTCTCTGGGGCCCAAACTGTGGGAGACTTATCCTCTGTTCTCTTAATTTGGTGTGCATTAATGGGGGGTGTGCCCAGGACGAATGAATAGAAGGACACTGAGGCAGTGGGAATGAGGCCATGTCTTTTTTTTTTAATTATTATTGCGCTCAGCTTTTTTTCCCATTTGAATTTCTAAAACTAATCCACTGGCTCATAGTTAAAACTTTGGACTATGTCACCTCATTCGTTTGACTAGATGTGTATGTTACAACCAATACATCTTAGAGTGGGGTCACTGAGAAGTTACCTTGCCCGATGCCAGAGGTTGGTATGTCATTAACCAGCTTTAAATATTCCAGGTGAAGACGTTAGCAGCCAAGCTTTATGGGGTAGGAATTTGGGATTGTAATGGTTCCTGGGAGTGGAGGAAACTGTTGGCCCCTTTCACAGGTATTCCCTCAGCCTCCCTACCCCTAGCTATTAGCAAAAGTGGAGAGGCCTTCTCTTGTGGCCAGGGCCCTCGTCAACCTGTTTGGATTTCTTAGGTGTCACTCCCACCCCTTGCTGGGGAAGATGGCCTGCCCTGGACCAAAAACCTCCAACAGCTGCATTTCTCCTGGAGAGTAACCTAGATGCCCTAGCTCCTGGATTCACACCATAACACTACTGGGGGAGGTTTGCTGGAAGGACAAGCAGTCTATTGGTCTGCTAGGGAGTCTAAAACCCACCCGGACTATCTCCTTTCACTTCTCTCCACCTACAGCTAAAGAGTATTTTACTGACTAGTACTTTGGGGTTACATCTACATTATCAGAAACAACCCTTTGATACTTGTTCCATTTTTTATTGTTCATGTTAAAAATGAGGTTTGCTATTTTACAGTGTTCTTATAATAACTAGAGGCAAAGATTCCTCAGATGTCAAGATCAGAGTAGCTGCCTCAGGTTTCTCTTATGGAGTCTGGATTTATGTAACTGATATCATTTCCCTCTTTACACCGACAACCAGGAAGTCAAATATGAATTTATCTTCGAATGTAATATAGTCCAAATGTAATGTAAATGCAGTTTGTGTGCTACATTTATTTCTGGCTTCAACTTATTTTTTTCTTGACCTCAATTTTCTTACTTAAAACAAAATCTTGATGTGATTTATGAATTTTTTTTAAAAAAGTTTTCCTTAAATTCTTTGGGGGAGGAGAATTAAAAAATAAAATAGACAGGAAAGGAAAAACTACTCCATGGTTTTAGAAGTCAGGATAATGAGGTTATCCTTGGGGAGACAATGACTGGAAAAAGATACAGGGGGGCCTCTGGGGTGCTGGTCATGTTGCTTCTTGATCTGGCTCCTGGTTACACAGCTGTGTTCACTCTGTGCAGTCATCAAGCTGAACACTTATGATTTGTGCATTTTTTTCTGTATGTAAACAAATTTTTTAATGTTACCAAAAAAAAGGTTGAAGGAAATAATACCTGTATGTACTGAGGTTCTACTATGTGCCAAAAATTCTATTTATTTCCTTTAATCCTTAAAAACAGATTAGTACTTGTATCAGTAGGGGTTCTCTAGAGAAACAGAACCAACAAGAGGATACCTGAAAATATCAGATTTTATAAAAGTATCTCATGCAACTGTGGGGATGCACAAGTCTAAATTCTGTAGGGCAGGATGCACGGATCCAAATTCCACAGGGCAGGCAGTGAACTGGCAACTCCAATGAAGGTGTTCGATGAACTCAGGAAATGCTTCACTGGTTAGCTGAAGAAGTGAAAGTCCTCTCTCTCTCCCTTAAAAGTCTTCAACTGATTGGATTAAATCCAGCTGATGGAATTCTCTCATTGTGGAAGACATGCCCTTCGTTGATGTCATCAGTCACAGGTGCAATCAATTAACAGATGACTTAATAAATCAGCCTTCTAGTTTATTAACTAGCCACAAATGTCCTTGCAGTAACAGGCCAGTGCTTCCTTGACCAGACACCTGGACACCATCATCTGGCCAATCTGACACATGAACCTAACTATCAGTACTGTTATCCTTGTTTTACAAATGACTAATCTGAGGTTCAAAAAAGTTACGGGTTAAGGCCTGAATTCTAAATGATAATAAAAGTTCATGATCATCCTACTACACCACACTGCTCCCCACTTTTCTTATTTTAAATATCCTATTCTCTTTATCCAGTGCAGCCACTAAGATCCAGGTGACACTGATCAGACCAAATGGAGCTAATGGGTGAAAGGATTCCTGTGCAGGGGACTTAGAGGAAAGAGCAACAGACCGGGAGGGAGGAGCCTGGGGCTGGTCTTTGCTCTGTGAGAAGGCCTGTGAGCCTTCCTCTAGGATCACTTTTACAGGTTGATTTCAGAAAAAACACTGAAAGGACAAACTCTGTACTATTCTTCATCAGTTTCATTCTTACCCAGTATAGACATCTTCTAGCCCCCAAAGGAAGGGGAGAGAATATACAAATAAAGTAGTAGGAGTTCCTTTTTGCTCTCTCTCTCTCTGTGTCCAGGCTAGCCTAGCCCTCTGCCTGCACCACTCCCTTTCCAAGAAAAAGTTGAGGACAGAGGGCAAAGAGTTAGGACACCCAGCAAGCACACTGTCTGAGCCCCACTGGCTGTCCTTGTCCCTCTTCTCTCCAGGGGTCAGGAGGATTTATTCTGATTGTACAGAACTGCTTTGACTATTATCCAGCCCCCCTCCCCACTGGGGACCCCTCCTCTCCAGATGTGGCTGGGGCCAAAGGGCCATAGTCTGCTGTGGTCCACAATGTTCTCATAGTTTTCTTCAAAAAAAGGGAAATACAGGCTTACAGGATCAACGTCTGTGAGGACAAAAAGAACTCTGATATTATGTCATAAAGTAATAGTCATTATATGGTGTTCAGCTTGAGAAATAAGTCAGGAGATCAATGTAGGGTTTCTGTACATTCTACCACGACACTAACTATGCAATTTTGGCCACATCATTTACTCTCTATCCACTGCTTCCTCATTTCCCAACCAGGGAGCTGGGACAGCCCATTCTAATGCCCCTTTTCAGCTCTGACAAGGTACCTCTGTACTAGACATCCTCTGTATTCCTGCAGAAATTGCACTGGACCTACAGGGGAGGGGGTTAACCTTCCCCTCCATCTCCTGGGGCAAACGGTATGGCCAGGGACTAGCTCAATTATGGTCTCAAGAATCAGGCAGCCCCCTATGTGGGACATATCCCAGGGGTGTAAGTTGCCCTGGCAATGTGGGACATGACTCCCAGGGATGAGCCTGGACCTGACATTGTGGGACTGACAATGCCTTCTTGACCTAGAGAAGAGAGGTCATTCTGGAGGTTACTCTTACACAAACTTCTGCCAGATATTACAAATTGCCATGGTATGTCAAGCCCCAACCAACAGTATTCCTGAAAACCCTAAAGAACACCCAAGGCTCCATCAAAGACTCTATAAAAGTTTTACTTCTTATTTTCCAGAAACTTAAAACCCCAGGATTGTTCCTATGCCAGATAAACCCTGAAACTCAAGAGCTACCAGTCTCTCCCAGAACATCAACCCGTTGCATTCCCCTACCCCATAATGTCGACACCCCTTTTCAACATGAAGAAGTTAGAATGGTCATTGCCCAAATATCCCTAAAGACTGAGAAAATGATCAAATGAGAGGGAGGAGTTGTAACAGAGAAGTTGGGATATAATAAATGATTATGACTACTATATTATATAGATATATTTTAGTTCCTAGTGTATTACAACAGCCAGAAGGAAATACCTGAAATTGTAGATTTGTAGCCCATACTATACTTTGAAATTTGCTCTATAACTACCTGTTAAACTGTATTTTGAAATTTATCACTTTTCTGTATATATATTATATTCCACAATAAAAAAATGTTTAAAAATATATATATCTGAACCTTAAAAAAAAAAAAAGAATCAGGCAGGAAACCACAGTGGAGTCTTGAGCACAGACATAGCAGAGTGGTATTTGTGGAATACTGGTCTTGAAGAGGTACTAAAAATGAACTGAAGACAGAAAAAATGGGCAAATATGAGACACTGGAAAAAGAAAAAGTGAAAAATCCCTCAGGCCAAAAATACATATGGATGTGTTATATTAGTCCATTTGGCCTCATTTTTCCACAGAGCTGTCTGACATACTGCCTAGAGACACACTTAAGAGTCACATAAGCAATTACAGGGATCCCTCTAAGAACCGTAGGGTCTTATTCTTTCCTTTGTGGAATTTTTTTAGTTGGACAACATAGATAAATTATGTTACACCATAAATCTTTCTTTGCTTTTCAGGTCTTGCAGTTTTATTTGGGCTTCTATAACACACACACACACACATTACTTTTTAATACAAAAATTATATATCCTCATTTTAAAAAGCATTGAAATATAAAAATTTAAAAAGAATGATTTTTAACTTTCCTCTTCAAAAGGAGGTACAAATGTCCACCTCAAGAAAGGTCAGGACTTGTGACTTGGCGCCAGGGTCATGGGAGTTGAGTTCTTTGAAGGTTTTCGGAATTTGCTCTGAAGGAAAATTCTCGGCACACACAGGCCTTCTTTTTTATTTACCGTCTCTCGAAACACATACTCGTTCACCACTTCTTCATAACCTGTGTCCTTAAAAAGCTGAGCCAGGTATTCTGGAAGACAAGCAGTCAACAGTACTCAAAGTCTTGATTACATTATATATGTGCAGGGCTGAGACTTTTTTTTTTTAATGTAATGGAAATTGCAATGCTACAATTTAAAGGTTTTGTTTTCTTGGAGCTAGATATTAACACTTCTACTTCCCACATGTTCATCATCTTGTACTTAAATAGAAACCTCCAATTTAAGGAACTTGTACTATTACAAGACCCCAAATACAAAAGACTGAGTAAAAAGAAATAAAATTCTAAACAGGCTATATTCATACAAAGTCTGCATGTGCTCAGTTTGTTTGCACAGAGCACCTCATTTATCCTAACATGGAGGAAAATCTGTGACCAGAGTGGAAAATTATCTGACGCTATTCTACTCACAGGAAAATTTAACCTAGATAAGACATCACTACACGTTAAATGAAACCAACAGAATAAATGCCTATGTAACAAAAATCAAGGCTTTTACTGAGATCATTACTCCAAAGAATGTGCTTTAAAGCACTTTGCAGATATTATTGCATCGTCTCAATTATTTACAATTGGTTTAATCAGATTTTATGTATCAGAAACACCAAAACATCTTTTTACAATTTTTACCTAACATTTTTATGATTTTGCAGTTTTAATAAATATCATTTATTTTTAGTTTCATTTTAGTATCTAAAAGAATATTTCATTTCAAGAAATAAAAGGGTTTGTAACAATAGTTTTAAAAGGTCCATTACCTTATGGTCCAGATTATTACACAAGCTTAAAACCAATGTTCAAACACTTCCGTGACTTGGGAAAGTAATCTCAAGGCAAATAGGACCTGACCATCCTATTTGCTTTATTTTTGAATAAACAAAGGAAATATGTGACTTGCTACCCTTCCTGAACCCACCCCCTTTTTCTAGCACAGTTGTCAGGAAGGGATCCGCGTGGCATGTCAAGACCTGTCCATCACCCTTCGCTCACTGACTAGACTCTGTCACCCTGAGAAGGCCTGTGAGCGCCCCATGAATGAGGACTATGCCTGTGTCATCCCAGTGGCATGCATGGGAAAGCTTGCTCCTTGGTCTTGGGCATGTGTGCTAAGGACAGCCACAACCCCCTCCCAAACCAGGATTACAGTGATAATTCAATCAAGTAAACAGAAATAAAGAATCAAACATTTTAAGGCTAGATTCCATTTATCTTACCATCAGTAAAGAAATATGATCTGGTTCCGTCTTGTCTAACATAAAAATTTTCTCCAAGTTTGCTGCCAGGTTTAAATCTAAGCATAGCATGATCATACAGTCCATAGTCACGAAACAAGACATATCTGCCTGGTTTTAATACCTGTAAAACAAAAAAGCAGCTACACGTAAGTCTGGAGAACTCAGTCAAATGAAGCTTACTATAATATAAAATCCAATTAATTGAGGGAATTAAATTTAGAATTTGTGATAATTATGAAAGGAGCCAGACTGAAATACCCATATAATATGAAGGAAAAAGGGCCTGCTAATCAAAGGGATAAGTAAGAAAGACTTGGCAGGAGCCCATAATCTTGGAGGAACACTTATTTCTTGAGCACCTCCAAGAGCACTGGAAGGTCCAGGGTTATATATAAAATGTTAAAGACAATAAATAAGCAAAATAATAAAAAATTACAACTGTCTTATTCTTATTAAAGCACATTCAAGGACCTCTATACAGCAAATCATTCTCTCATCATTTTATTGGCTTTCTCCTAGTACATGACCCTGTGTTCAAACTGACTCTTTAAAAAATATCATATAATTCTGGCTTTTTACTAATTTGGGATGGCTTTCCTCATCCTGAGTCTTGGCTATGGTTTCACTATGCTCCTATCATGCATGCCACTATACTAACAACTGACTGATTCCTAGCACTCTGCAGTTTACCAGACATTTTCTCATTGGATCTTCACCACAGTTCTGGAAGGTAGAAAGGAGTGTGATTATCATCCTCATGTCAGATAAGGAAACCAACACTTGAAGAGGTCAAGTGATTTGACCAGGATTATACATAGGCTTACTAAAGGAGGAGTCAGGACTCATACTTAGGTCATAAGGTCTCAGAATAGAATCAGAGACTTTTGCTAGCCCTGGTGGGGGTGCAGAGGGTAGAGCAGAAAGGGGGATTTGCTCCATTCTCACCACCCACAAGAAAAGAGAGGCTGTGCTGGACTTGATATGAGGAAGCAGAGACCCTAGGCCTAATGAAGGGGACCACTGTTAGGACTAAACAGTGGGTCCCACACTAAAACCTTTCAGAGATAAAGTGTCAGAGATCAGAGGTCTCAAAAATTAGAAGGCAAGATTAGCAGGGTGTGGACATATTTGCCACATTCTTACATAGCAAATAGCCACATGCTTTTTTTTTTTTTTTTTAAGTAGAGAATTTAAGGTTTATTAGAGGAAGAAAGCAGAAGAAAGCAGGTGGGAGCCATCAGAAAAGAAAGAAAGGAAAAATGGCTCCCAGTCACATGCTTTTAAAAATGAAAAGTGGTACACACCATAGCACTTCCTTTTTTTGTGAAAATTCTTTCAAACTGTTTAAAACCACCAAATGAGGGGAAACTTCAAAGGGGGCACTAATTTTATTAAATTTTATAATTATGACCCATCACATCAAAGGATTATTTTTAAGACAAGCATTTAAAAATGGTCACGTGCCACCTATTATAATACTTTTTTCTCCTTTGGGAAAGTGTGTGACGTGCTGTCAACTTTTCTAAATGCAGTCTGTTTTTCCTCTTCCTGAATAAAATATGAAAGCATAGTCCACAAAGCTTTCCAGTGTGCTGGCAGATTTTCTCACTTAATAAAAATTCCTATCAACATTAGCATGCGTTTTTAAGTCAGTAAAGAGCTTCATGAATAAAAACAATCTTATCTTGTCCAGAAATGCTAAGTTTTAAAATATTAATAATTGAAAATTCTGAAAAATTTAGTTCACATGTGAAAAATTTATTCATTTCAGAAGGAAGGAAAAGCTATCTGGGACAGTGGAAAGAACACTCACTCAGGAATTTGGAAATCTTGATTCAAATTCCAGTTCTTCCATTAACTAGTTGAATCACGTTGAGCAAGTAATTTCATGGCAAGTAATTTCATCCCTCTGAATCTGTTCTCTCATCTGTAAAATAATAATTACAACACTAATGCCTCCTTTGATCGTGGCACTGTAGAGTTACTCAGGCATTCTCCAATGTCCTGTTCTTTGATTCTCCCAACAACCCTGAGAAGTGGGTAGGTTAGGTACTATTAAACCCACTTTACAATAAGTAAGGGTCAGAGTAAAAGTGACTTGCCTGAAGTCTCAAGGCAAGTAACAGTATAAGGAAGATCTAAATATCAGGTCTCATGATGACAAATTCGGTCAATTTTTACATCACCATCCTATTCCAAAACTAAGGGAAATACAACTTCAAAGTTGTCTCCCGGTTTAAAATTCTGCGGTTATTTAATTTCTCCAGTGTTAAGATTCTGGAGTAACTAGGACTATATCACAACTTATTACTGTGGTTGTTCATGCAAGGTTTTAGAGCTGCCCACAAGGTGTCTTATTGTCAGAGGCCGAGAGACTACCTCTCCCTCTGGTAATTTCCTGATGAAGCACATGATTTCAAATTAACAAACCACTCACTATGCTTCTGTAAACTCATTTCAGATCAGCTGAAGAAAAACCTCTACTGGGGAGTAAAAACAGGAGGACTGCTGTTGAAATGGAATTTATTACTTAAGAAAGGTTACACCAGGGGCAAGTTTTGGCCTGGGACAGCTCAAGTGAATTTTTTTTTCTTTTTTAAATTAACATTTCATAGCTACTAAAATATATATAACATATTTTATGTTCAACAACAGGCAAAACCAATCTCTGATGAAAGAGATCAGAAGACTGGTTCCCTGAGATCTCTGGGTAGAGGGAAGAGGCAATGGAAGAAAACCTGTCAGAACTGTCCTTTATCTAGGTGGTGCTTACACAAGTGTATACACAGGTAAAATCTCATTTAACTGTACACTTAGGATTTGGTTACTTATCACATGTATGTTAAGTCCCAAGCAAATACAAAAATATATGTAACATAAGTTGTGAGTTATAAATTGAACACTCCATCCAGCTTAAGAACTGGAAAATTATCAACACTCTTGCATCTACCTTGTGCTCCTTCCCTATATCATCCCAGTCTTCCCTAGAATATGGGTGGCTAATCTTGAGTCCAAAGACCCAAAGGGACTAAAGTTAGAATTCAGGGAGTCTGTGAATTTAGGTAGGGAAAAAAGTTTTGCCTTTATTTTCACTATCCTCTGTGAAATTTAGCATTCCTTTGATTATGAATGTAAGCACCAAAACATTTCATCACTAACAGAAATCGCAAATATTTTCACATCAAGAGGTTGTTGCAAATACCTCAATTTACATTCATCGCTACTTCACAATTTGGTATTTATTAGACCTACCACTAGATCTTGCTAATACTTTTCCTTTGTAAGTCTATGTATTTTATTTTAGGCAGTTAAAAACATTCTGAGAAGGGATCCTTAGGTTTTACCAGAATACCAAAGAGGTTGATGGCACAAAAATGGCAAGAATTCCTACCCTAGAGATCCACCAGCCTGGATATGTTATCAGTCCACTGCATTTTTGGAGGGTGGGGGCCTTGCTCAAAAATGGTATCTAGCTGTAAGTAGTCTGTAGCAATTTGCTTTTTGAAAATCAGCCCGTCATTGTGTGTACTTCTGGTGCTGTACACGATTGCCTGTGTGAATACATCACAAGTTATACATCCTCTATAGGTGGAGGTTTGAGTTATTTGTTTTTTGCTATTATGAACATGGCTGCCACGAACATCCCCTATATGTCTTGGTGCATGCGGTTAAGAGTTCTTTAGGGAGTATTCGTAGGAGAGCAACTGCTGCATCATATGAATGCAAACAACTAACAAGGCAAAATTTGACTAATTGATTTCTAGTGGTTACACCAATTTACACTTCTACCAGAGAAGTGTACAGGTTTCTACAACTGATCCATATCCTCACTATACTTGACATAGCCAAACTTAATTTTGCTAGTCTAATGGTGTTCATTATGACTTTATTTTAAATTTCCCAGATTAATGAGGTTATCTTGTCATGTGTTAACTCACCAAACGTGTGTGCCCATTTTTGTACTCAGTTGTCTGTTTTTCATTTTGATATATAGAATTCTGGATCTAATCTTTTGTTAGTTGTATGGATTATAAATTTCTTTTCCCAACTTGTCTTTTCAGTTTCTTTATTGCCTTTTGAGGAAGAGAAACTCCTAATTTACTATAGTTAATATTCTTTATGTTTAGATTGCTTTGTTTGGGTCTTTTGAGAAAATTTTCCCCACTCTGAGAGCAGAAAGATTTTCTCCTAACATTCTATTCTGAAAGTTTTAAAATGTTGTATTTTCTATTTAGTCTTTAATTTACCTGAGAATGATTTTTCGATAGGATGTGAAGGAGGAATCAAATTACTTTTTCTCACATGAATAAGCAATGGTCCCAGAATGATTTACTGAGCAGCCCTTTCTTTCCCAGTGATCTTCAATAGTACCCCATCATATTTATATTTCCATATATGTGTGGATCTATTTCTGAGCTTTTGATCATATTCCATTGGTTAGTTTAATCCATCCTGCCAATACCAACCTGTCTTAATTACTGTAGCATACTGTTAAGTCTTTATATTTGGCAAAATAAAACTCCCCTACCTCATTCTTCTTTTTCAGAAGTGTTTTAGCTATTTTTGTGACTAAGTTCTTTCATAAACTTTAGAATCAGCTTGTCAATTTCCTCAAACAACAACAAAATACACAAAAACCCAAAAACAAATAAAAAAGAAAAATCTGTCAGGATTTTTATTGGAGTTGAATAGTTCAAGTAAAGGAGAACTGATAATCTTTACAACATAAAATTTATCTATCTATGAATACAGTATTTCTCTCCACATAAATTTTCTTCAATGTCCTTCAATAGTTACATAATGTACTCCATCTAGGTCTTAACGCATCTGTTAAGTTATTCATAGGTACTTTTTATTTTTGTTATTCTGAAAGGTTTTTAAAATTATATTTGTAGTATTGATTTTTACATATTGATCTTTTATCCAGCCTCTTTGTAAAACTCTTACTACTTTTTACATTTTGTAATTCCTTTAATCTGTTTTAGTTAGAAAACTATATTGGCTATAAATAATGGGTTTTGTTTCTTTGTTTCTCATTCTTAAGTCTTTTATTTCATTTGTCTGTCTTTTTGAGCTGGCTAGGACTTCCATTTCATGTTGAATAGAATTACGGAGAGTGAATACTCCCCATAAGGCTCTGGACACTCCCTACTCTGTTCTTATCTGTCACTCCTCCCTAATTCCTCAAACCCATCATCAGTGAAATCACTGGTACCCACAACTTCTGAATGTTCCCTTCACATTCTTGTTCTAACAGAAGCACAGCTATCTCATTTTCCCTGCTCTCTCTCAGGTCATGGATGTGTTCTCTCCCATAGCTGTTGCACCACTGGGTCTGTTGTCCTCTTTGTTCCTCATCACTACTTTCTGTGCATTCTTCTTCCTCCTCCCCCAAACTCCCAAGAGTTGTGACTCTCTGGTCATGAGGTTACATCACCTACTATCCCTTGTTACTGTCATCTTTCAGTCCCAGGGTCATTTCCTTCCTCTTCACAATGAGTTTATCTTCTGGCATACTGTCTTATCCTCGATGCTACTCCATTTTTAATTCTGGGTGTTTCCAATATATGTGTGGATTGTCCTTCCAGAAATCCTGGCCTCTTAATGATCTGAGCTTCTCTTTTCCAAAAATCTTATTCTTTACCCGCCTAAATCACTCATTCCCATGGTAGCATCCTAGACGTGATCACCCTAAGTATAAACCCTCCACACTTTAAAGATCATTCAAGTTACTGCATCTTTCCAGTGCACATGTGCGTGCGCATGCTCTCTCTCTCTCTCTCTCTAATTCTCCACCTTTAATAAAACTTCACCCTCACTTGGCCCAAAAATAATTGATCCCGCCCAACTAGAAAGCTATCAAGATAGCTTCCTCTCTAGGTTCCAACACCTATAACAGGCAGAACTGGGAGGATGCGGACTTCCCCATACAGTGCCAGACATGTCTTGGAGAAAACCCATATATCCGAATGACCAAAGAAAAGTACGGGAAGGAATGCAAAATTTGTGCCAGGCCATTCACAGTGTTTCGCTGGTGCCCTGGGGTTCACGTGCATTTCAAGAAGACCGAAGTATGCCAAACCTGCCGCAAATTGAAGAATGTCTGCCAGACCTGCGTCTTGGACCTAGAATATGGCCTGCCCATCCAGGTTCGTGATGCGGGATTATCTTTTAAGGATGACATGCCAAAGTCAGATGTCAACAAAGAGTACTACACACAGAATATGGAGAGAGAATTTCTAACTCCGATGGAACATGACCAGTTGGTATGCCGGGGAAAGCCACATCCATCAGTGATGTGCTGCTCAAACTGTCCCAGACCACACCCTGCTATAAACAGGATCGACCCCACATTTGCTCCTTCTGGGTGAAAGGAGAATGTAAGAGAGAAGAGGAGTGTCCATACAGACATGAGAAACCTACAGATCCAGATGACCCCCTTGCTGATCAGAAAATCAAAGACCTATATTACGGAATCAACGACCCTGTGGCAGATAAGCTTCTAAAGCGGGATTCAACAATGCCTCGTCTGGACCCACCAGAGGACAAGACCATTACCACTCTATATGCTGGTGATCTGGGAGATACTATTACTGAGACAGATCTAAGAAATAATTTCTACCAGTTTGGAGAGATTCGGACAATAACTGTTGTACAGAGACAGCAGTGTGCTTTCAACCAGTTTGCCACAAGGCAAGCTGCAGAAGTGGCTGCTGAAAAATCCTTTAATAAATTGACTGTTAATGGCCGCAGGCTCAACGTGAAATAGGGAAGATCCCAAGCAGTCAGAGGAAAAGAAAAAGAGAAGGATGGAACCACAGACTCTGGAATCACGCTACAGCCTATTCCAGGGCTGCCAGGAGCTCTTCCTCCTCCTTCTGTAGCAGAATCAGCAGCCTCTGCCAACTACTTCAACCAAGTGGTCCTCCAGCCATGGTGAACATTGCCCTGCCACCACCCCCTGGTATTGCTCTGCCCCCACCCCCAGGTTTTGGACCACACATGTTCCACCCAATGGGACCACCCCTTCCCTTCATGAGGGCTCCAGGACCAATCCACTATCCCTCCCAGGACCCTCAGAGGATAGGATCCCATGCTGGGAAACACAGCAGCCCCTAGCACATTATCACCATGCTTGGTTTCCACAGAATAAAGGGCACTTAAAAAATGCCAGTAAATGGATCTTGGAATAAATATATTTTTTCTTCCTTTTTAGTTTTCACGGTAGCTGAATGTATTCCGATGAGGGCAGTCCAAGAACTACAGCCACGCTTTCCTACATGTATTCAAAGGACTCATGGACCTCAAATAAGCTGCCATTAACACATCTGGTTATTACTCTCACAGTACTAATAAAACCTAATGCCTGCTCCCCTTTCCTTTATGGGGGACAAGTGACTGGATGAGGTGGAATGTCCAACAGAGTTACCATCCCAATAATATGTTTATTTCTTATCTTTATTTTGGAAAAAAATTGACCTGCGGTAAAAAAAAAATCTTTTGACCATTTTTATGTCCATTTGGATATTTTTCTTTTTATCATCTAAAAAAAAAAGATTACTAATTCTAATCATTGTAGTGGCATAAGTGTGATTGAACTCTTCTGAAGTCACACCCTTGGAAAGACAAATAGAAACCAGCACCCAGGATGGCCCACATCTTTTTTTTTTCCTCTTCTTTTCCTCATTTCATATAAAGGAATCTGGCTGATAGTTTTACTTCTCTATGCCACCAAAAAGACAAAAAAAAAAAAAAAAATTACTTTTCGTATCTGTCAATCAGATGGAAACACAAATTCCATGGAGCTGTGTATCATCATAGAAGCCTGGTGTCTGGAATGAAATTATTTTAAAGAACTTCCTGTAAAACACTTTAACAAACTGAAACAAAAAGCTCTGGAGAGTGTTTAAATGCAAGACTTGTGACTTACAGCCAGAACTTTGATCTCCAGCATTCACCTTCGTGTGTCTTCAGCATCTCATTTTAATTCCTTGCTCCTGGGCAGGGAGTTATTTTGTTGGTCTTAGAGTTTTGGATATCACTGAATTATAGATGGTAAAGGAACTGTGATGTTGTGTTTTGTTTTTAAATGATTAAAAACGGTTCAATTAAAAAAAAAAAAAAAACTGATCCCACCATTTTTCCCAGGTACCCTCACTTCCCTCTTTACCAAGCATTAAGTTCCATGCCCATTTATTGGTGTATGTTGGGTTCTGGTCTGCTCAAAAACTGGGGCAGAGGGAGGGGAGGTAAGGAGAAGAAATTTCACAAAACCTCACAAGCAGAGGGCTAAAACCCACGTGGCAGTATCTGAATTTTTTACAATATCATTTTAACTGAGAATAATTCCCTACTAGTTTCCCAGCATCTTGAAATTTCTATCTCACTACTTAGTTTAAAACAATTAAAACCAGAATTAAACTTCAATGTATAGCTCTAAATATAGTAGAAGCTTTTTAACCAACATCTACTTTTTCAACTTGCTGAATGCTCTCCTTTCTGGAGCTCAGTATAGCAGAATGACTGCAGCTCACAACTCACTGACCATTTGAAGTTCGCAGGCTTAGACTACGCATCCTTGTACTTTGGTGCCCCAGGTGAGTTGCATGCTTACCAGGAGTCACTTGTGTTTGTTTTAAAATTGGCTTATGTCAGTTGTACTTGGTTTTATAATTATATACTTTAAGAACATATACAAACAATGAAATACGAACGTGAAGAGAGATCATTTTTATTTTCTATGAAAAGTATGTTGAATACTCTGGAAAGACTTGATAAAGAAGTACTGAACAAACTGCCAGTTAGGTGTGGGAGAATCAACTGTGAAAGTCTGGATAAAAACATCAAAGAGTCTGCCTTCAAATTACTTTCCAATTGTTTTTAAGTTCTTGCTCCATTTTTAAAGAAACCAAAATTCAATGGTCTTATCAAAGAAGAAGCCTTGGTCTTACATCAAAAGAATGATAAATGAATGAATATTTCTATATTTTGTTATAACAAACTTTATGGTAAGAATGTACCATTTTAAATTTGTTTAGTTGATTTTTTAAATTAATCAATACCAGTTGTTTGTGTAAATAAGAGAACTTTTACCATAGTTTACAAAATACCTTCCCACATATAATAGCCCTTTGAATGAGAAGCACCCTCATTTTACAGGCAAGGAAAGGCTTAGACAAGTGAACTAAAGTGGCTCATCTTGAGTCACATGACTGACAAGGGATGCTTTACTTCCTGAGTGTTAAGATGGCCTCCTAGTGGCCACAGCAGTTTGGGTTCTCACCATTCTAATAGCAATAGTGATGGCAGCAACAAAAAACAACAGTAATAATGGCTAACTTTCAAAGAGCACTTACTATGTGCTAGGTGTTGTACTAAGCACTTTATACATCTCATTTAATCTCTCCCAAATCCTATGATCTAGGTATTATTAACCAGGTATTTTACAGATAATGAAACTGAAGCTCAGAAGGTAATTTGCCTTGGTGGTGAAACCAGGTTTCAAATCTAATCACTCAGACTCTGGACTATGTGCTCTTGCCATTCTTCCTCTCACCTTACAGCACAATTCCACAGATCCCAGGTAACTACATAATCATGCTTGCTCTAAGGCTGGCCAAGCTCCGGGGAGCAGCCACAGCCATCAAGCAAACCAGAATTTACAGGACATTTTATGCCAGAGAACCCCTTTCCACACACTGACTACAGAGCCTATGTGAGAATAAGGAGACTATGAATCTAGACAGTATATGAGCCTCAGAGGGAAGGTAAGCAAAAGGATTGGGATGTCCGGTCCTCAAGTTCAGGCCCTAAATCACTTACCTTGTAAGCATTTTGTAAGACAAGGTGCATCTTATCAGGGTGAACAGCAGAGAGAACAAATATCAACATGACAACATCTATGGACTCCACAGGTACATGTTCCAGAAGGTCATCTTTAGTTAGATCGCACTGGAATACCATGCATCTTTCTGTGTTATATAAAGGATTTTGCTAGAGAGGGGAAAAACACAAAAGAATTTCAACCCAAAAAACAACCTATATACTGCCACACAGATATGAATGATCCCTTTGTGAAGGGGTAAAACTGAATTCTGAAACATTCTCATATAAATCATGTGTGCTGGTTTGTACCCCAGAAAAGACTGTGTTCTTTTAATCCATTCTTGTGGGGGCAGACCTATTGTGGGTGGGACCTTTTGGTTAGGCTATTTCAATTGAGATGTTTCCCAGCCCATTCAAGATGGGTCTTAATCCTTTACTAGAATCCTTTGTGAAGAGGATAAAAGACAGTAAAAGCCCAAAGAGCTGAGAGAAACTCCTCAGGAAAAATAAGCAAGGCCCTACAGCTCAAAAGAAAGCCACTGAAACCAGAACCCAGGAGAAAAGGACCAGCAGACGATGCCATGTGCCTTCCCAGGTGACAGAGGAACCCCAGATGCCAGCAGCCTTTCCTCAGAGAAGGTATTTTCCTCTTGATGCCTTAATTTGGACATTTTCATGGCCTTAGAACTGTAAATTTATAGCCTAATAAATCTCCATTGGAAAAGCCAACCCATTTCTGGCACACTGCATTCCGGCAGCCTTAGCAAACCAAAACATTTAATATTTATTAGTGTTCTCAGAGATAGGATTTCATTTCAAATCATTTTTAACTGAAGAGAGAATAGTCTGTTGCATATTAAAAACTGAACATTTTAGAAGCATTTATTTCCAAAGGGATGATAATCTAAAACTAGCCTCCGCTTTCTTAATCCTCCTTTGAATCTTCCAGTACAAGCCCAAATCCTAAGAGAAGCCCTTCCAACCCCTTCTGAGATGTACCTATAGTTCTTCTGAGGTGTATTTTCCCTTACAGCAAGCTAAATAAACCTAACTTTTTTGACTATAGGTATGCTCCTGGTACATTTTGGTTGGTGGGCTTTGACACATGTGTAAGAGTATCATATAGGAAAATATTAAACTTTGTTCAACGTAAGTGAGGACCTGAATAAAAAGTATACAAAGTTACTGGAAGAGAATATTCAACATTGAAAAGAGGCCATTTCTACCCATAATTCCACCTATAAATCCAATGCAACCTCAACTGTATCCCAATAGGTTTCTAGAAAGTTATCAAGGTGAATCTAACTCATCTACAAGAGAAAATCTTTAGGAATAGCCAAGTCAATTTTTAAAAAGAACAATAAAGAGGGAGTGCATGTAGTAATAAACAATGTGGTCTGCAAATAGGAACAAACAGATTACTGGGACAGAATAAAGAATCCAGAAACAGAGCCATGTATGTATAAGAATTTAGTCTTGTACATATTAAAAAACAGATGACAAATGTGACAATTATCAGTAAGCAAAAATGGACTTCTCATTCATTTATTGTGTTTGGAAAAAATGGCTACTCATTTGAAAAACTTATTAAAAAATAAGAATTCCAGAAGAATTAATGGACTTCTGGTTTTAGCTTGGAAAGGTATAGTGAGGTGGAAAGACTTTGCTTCCATCCTTATAAGAAAAAAGCTGGACAAACAGCAAAGAAACAACTTTTTGAATACCCATCAGAAAAATAAGGTCACAGGACAACCAGACACCCCCAAATCCAGAGAGACAGCTACCTTCAGGGAGACAGAGGACCCAAGCATTTGCTTACCTTACCTGAGGAAGAAGCCTTCCAACTGGAAAGATTAAACTAGAAATTCTGACAAATGGCTGGAGCTGAGTTGGCCTAGCCTGAGAGTATGAAGCTTCTGGTGGGCCTGAAGTCACAGGATTTTACAGACATTTCCTCCAGGAACCCCACCAGGCTCTCACAGGGAGCGTGGTGAGAATCCAGAGCTCCTCCTTATACCTCTTAAGGAAAAAAAAGGGTTAATTTGTACTAGGGAAGGTTATTTGAGGCCTGCAGTCTAAGGGTAGAATAACACTGTGACTGGGGGAAGAAAACTACTCCACTAGTCCCAGTCTTAATCTGTAAGGAGAATGGCTTCGAGACCAGGACACTGGTGAATACTCCTGGAGAGGGACAGAAACACTTGTGAATGCTACACCCTGAGACACAGGCCTACTGTACACTTCAAAAACTGAGACTTAATTCAAACATCAGAGCATGCTCCCCCACCTCCACCTCCTACCACACTTAACGGGCCTCCAATAATAATAGCAGTGGATTATAGCAGGGAATGCTGCAAGACACTGACTCTCTCCGGGGAATGGCACAAAGGGAAGACCCAAAGCCAAGAGAAGAGATAAAAACAAAGTCACTAGAGGAATATGAAGTCTCTGGTGCCCACAGCAAAAACAAACCTCAACAATGGTAACTGTAGCAACAAGGTTCAAATACAGCCCAACCCTGGACTTGAATTACAGATCCCTATTTCCTATCCACTGCCCATGTCTGACTTTCAACAGAAAAGTACAAGGCATCCCAAAAGACAAGAAAAAACACAGTTTGAAGAGACAAAGCAATCATCAGACTCAGATACGACATAGATGCTGGAATTATCAGACTGGGCATTTAAAATAACTATGATTAACGTTAAAGGCTCTAATAGAAAAGGTAGACAATATGCATGATCAAGCAGATAAAAGATGGAGAGAGATGAAAGCTATAAGAAAGGATCAAATGGACATTTTAGAAATAAAAAACATAGTAACAGAAATGAAGAATGCCTTCAACAGGCTCATCAGTAGACTTGACTAACTAGGAAAGATTCAGCAAATTTAAAGATAGGGTTAGGGAGAACCTAAGATGGCGGCTAGGTGAGACAGGGCAAAAAAACACCTCCATGAAAAATACTAGATAAAAACCAGAAAGTGACCCAGAACACCAGTTCCAGAGTAGCACCAGCCAGACAAGGTCTGCTAAATCTACAGGGACCATGCATTTGGTGAAACCGGGAGTCTGCATTCAGAAACGAGTGAGTGAGTCGGCTAAAAGTCCCTCGGCCATGCTGCAGTGTGGGGAAACGGTGGGTTGGCGTTTGGAGATGGACTAGTTCTTTAAAAAAAAAAAAGCCCAGGAGCAGCTGCAGATATGACGGCAAGAGCCCCACAGTGAAGCACAGCAGGAGCAAGCTGGGCTAATGCCTCGGTGTCTGGCATGGAGGATACCCCTTCCCACACCCGCTGCTGACTTTCTCAGGCCCAGGGAGCAAAGGGGAGCCAAAGGGAGAAAGGACCGCAGGACTTGCAGCCATCTCCCCGGCAGGCAGGGGATACTCCTGCCCAGGGCCAGACCCACAGCCCAGAGTTGCGCCAAGAAACCCAGTGTGATGGGGAATCTTTCCTGCAGCACAGTGTACACGCAACAGTGTCGGCCGTGGACAGTGGCCTTTAATACACCCACTGCTGATTGTCCCAGAGCTGGGAGGGCGGAGCTGTGCGGAAAGGGAGAAGTTAATGCGTCCCATTCAACCATCTTTGAAGCGGGCTGGGAATGCCTCTGCACAGTCCAGCGTCCCAGGGCTTCCCTGGAGGCCAGCACACACTTGTGACGTGGCACAGGCTTTCCTCAGCAGAGGTCCTGGAAGAGCACAGCAGGGAAGGGGGAACCACTCGGAAATCCCAGGGAACCTACGCCAATACCAAGGACTTGTGGGTCAGCGGCAGAGAACAGCCATAACTCTCCGGGAACACCTAGGAGGTTTGATTATTAAAGCTGCCCTTCCTCCCTAACCACTCAGACACATGCCCCTCATTCAGGGTGGACAGCACCAACAACACACCCAAATTAAGTGCACCAACTGGACCCCACAAGAGTCAGATCCCAACACACCACAAAGACAAAGTTGGGGAGAACTGACTTGAGGGGAATAGGTGACTCACGAACGCCACCTGCTGGTTAGATAGATAAAGTGTACACCACCAAGCTACAGATCTGACAAATTAGAGATCAAGTAAAGCAAATGCCAAGGGGACAAAAACAACAGAAAATCTTAAAGCATATGATAAAA
This sequence comes from Choloepus didactylus, assembly GCF_015220235.1. Classification (NCBI taxonomy): domain Eukaryota; kingdom Metazoa; phylum Chordata; class Mammalia; order Pilosa; family Megalonychidae; genus Choloepus; species Choloepus didactylus. Next base: position 166,948,818 of record NC_051307.1, read on the forward strand.
CCAGATGATATGGAGAACCCAAACCCAAACACCCAAATCAAAAGATCAGAAGACACACAGTACTTGATGCAATTAATCAAAGAGCTACAGACAGGCAACGAGAGCATGGCACAGGATATAAAGGACATGAATAAGCATGGCACAGGATATAAAAGACATAAAGAAGACCCTCGAAGAGCATAAAGAAGAAATTGCAAGAGTAAATAAAAAAATAGAAGATCTTATGGAAATTAAAGAAACTGTTGGCCAAATTAAAAAGACTCTGGATACTCACAATACAAGATTAGAGGAAGCTGAACAACAACTCAGCCTCCTCAAGGACCACGGAACAGAAAATGAAAGAATAAAAGAAACAATGGGGAAAAAAATGAAAAAATCAAAATGGATCTCAGGGATATGATAGATAAAATAAAATGTCCAAACTTAAGACTCATTGGTGTCCCAGAAGGGGAAGAGAAGGGTAAAGGTCTAGAAAGAGTATTCAAAGAAATTGTTGGGGAAAACTTCCCAAACCTTCTACACAATATAAATACACAAAGCATAAATGCCCAGCGAACTCCAAATAGAATAAATCCAAATAAACCCACTCCGAAACATATTCTGATCAGACTGTCAAATACTGAAGAGAAGGAGCAAGTTCTGAAAGCAGTAAGAGAAAAGCAATTCACCACATACAAAGGAAACAACGTAAGACTAAGTAGTGACTACTCAGAGGCCATCATGGAGGTGAGAAGGCAGTGGCATGACATATTTAAAATTCTGAGAGAAAAATTTCCAACCAAGAATACTTTATCCAGCAAAACTCTCCTTCAAATTTGAGGGAGAGCTTAAATTTTTCACAAACAAATGCTGAGAGATTTTGCTAAAAGACCTGCCCTACTTCAGATACTAAAGGGAGCCCTACAGAGAGAGAAACAAAGAAAGGAGAGAAAGATATAGAAAATTTTAACAGACATATATAGAATATTACATCCCAGGTCACCAGGACACACATTCTTCTCTAGTGATCATGGATCTTTCTCCAGAACGGACTGTATGCTGGGACATAAAAACACGCCTCAATAAATTAAAAAAAAAAAAAAAAAAAATGGATTTGTTCAAAGCACATTCTCTGACCACAATGGAATACAAACAGAAGTCAATAACCTCCAGAGACGGAGAATTCACAAACAACTGGAGGATAAAAATGAGGGGGAGATAAAAACATTCTCGGATAATCAAAAGCTGAAGGACTTCAGCACCAGTAATCAGTCCTGTAAGAAATGCTAAAGGGAGTTGAGCAGGCTGAAAGGAAGGGACACTAAACAACTGACTGAAACTACATGAAGAAATAAAGATTTCCAGTAAAGATCACATAGTAAATATAAATACCAATACTACTGTATTTTTGATTTATAACTCCACTATTTACTTCCTACAGGATCTAAAATACAGAAACTATAATGATAAATCAGTGGTTTTGGACTCAATGTAAAATATGTAACTTTTTGGCAAGAACTACATAAAGGTGGGGGAATGATGGAGTATAGGAACATAGTTTATGTGTCATATTGAAGTTAAGTTGGTATCAAAGAAAAACAAGATTGTTACAGATTTAAGATGTTAAATTTAAGCCCACGGTAAACACAAAGTATCAGAGAATATGACCATAGAGATGAAAAGTAGAGTATGGGTTACGAGAAGTGGGGGAAGGGGCAATGGGGAGTTAAGAAATGAGAGTAGGGTTTCTGTTTAGGGTGAAGGGAAACTTCTAGAAATGGATGATGGGAAGGTGATAGCATTGCAACATTCTAAACGTGATTAATTCCACTAATGGAATGCTAGGGAGGGACTGGAATGGGAAGACTTAGGCTATATATACGTTTCCACAATTAAAAAAAAAGACAGTCTAAATAGATGACAATTAAATGCCAAGAATGATCCTGGATGGGATCTGAGGATGGAGGAGAGGAGGCTCAAAGGGACACAGATGGGACACACACACACAAAAAGGAAATATAGAATGTAAGCTTTGTATCAATGTTGAATTTCTTGAACTTCTTAGCTGAGCTTAATGAGATTCCATAAAAGAATGTTCTTGTCCATGGGAAAGGTATATGTGAATTATATTGTTTGTTCAAAGATATGTGCAGCTTGCTCTCATATGTTCAGAAGACAGAGCAATAGACGATGGATGATAGGGAGGGAGGGAGAGAAAGAAAGAAATGGTGGTGTGACAGGATGTTAAAGGTGGTGGATCGGGGTATCAGGGGAGAGGGCTCAGGGTATAATGGAGTTCTATGTATGGGGTTTGTACTGTTTTTGCAAACTTCCTGTAATATTGAATTTATTTCAAAATAAAATAAATTAAAAAAAAATAAAAAAAGATAGGGTTAGGACAATAAAAATTATACAAACCAAAAATACAAAGAGAAAAAGTAAAACAAACAGAATAGAGCAATATCAATATCAGATGGTGTAACACAAATGTAATTGAAATTCCAGAAAGAGGAGAGACAGAAAATGGGAGCTGAAGAAATATTTGAAGAGAGAATGGCTGAAAATTTTCCAGACTAATTACAAAACATAATAACCAAAATTATAAAAATATATAGGTGTTTATATTTAAACCCTTTGGATAAAGAACTCTCAAAACAATGTGAAAAACCTTAGCACCTCAAAAGGAAAAGATTAATAAATTTGATGGCCTAATTAAAATACGTGTAAGAAAAGAGATAGCATAAACAATGCCGAAAAACAATGGATACATCGGAAGAAAACGTTTGTGCATATATAACAGAAACAATAGTATCCAGAATATATCCTAAAAACGAGGAAGAAAATGACAACCTAACAGAAAAATGGGCAAAGGTTATGAACAGATTTCTACTATAATATAAACCTTACATCACGGGGTACGTTTTGTTTGTTTTGTTCTCTAAATTAACCTCAGTAATTGGCACATATTAGGCTTCCAATAAGTATTTACTGAATAAAGGAATTCACAGCAGAAGAAAAACTAATGCTTATTTACACGTATCAAGTTCTTTAATCTCACTGGTTTAGGGAAAAACAAATTAAAATATGGAGATATAATTTTTTGCCTAAAAGATTGTAAAAAATAAAAAAAGACTGATAACATTAAATGATGTTTAGGTGATGGAGAAAAGGGTACCTTTATATTACTGGTGAAATTATAAATTGGTAAGATCTCTTTGGAAGTCAACTAGGGATTATCAAAATCTAAATGTACATGTTTTCTCCAAGTAATACTTTTTCCATTATTCACCACAGAGAAACATTTATATACATGTTTTGGCATGCATGTAAACAATGGTCATGGTTAACACTATTTGTAAAAGCAAAAAGTTAGAAATGACTTAAATGAGTATCAACACGGTAAATGCTGAATAAAGTATGGTATGTCCATTTTACGGAATACCATAACAGGCAAACGATAATGTGATAGATCTACAAGTACTAACATAAAAAACCCTGCAAGATATAATGTAGAATGAAGAAAGCAAGTTATAGTACAATGTGATACCATTATTTAAAAAAAAATATCTAACAGATGCTAAAACCATGAAACATTGATGAGGAACTGGACATTAGTATGTTGCCAAAGAATCCTCTACATATTTGTTAATGGCAAAGAGAAAAATACTTTACTTTTACAATGGAGGAAATCAGGTAGTTACTACCAAGCTATGAGGTATCTGGGAATATTTGGGGAAATCTGAATGTGGACTAGGTATTAATGACATAAGGGAATTATTGCTATTTTTTTTTTTGCTATCACAGTAGATTGAATTATATACCCTGTGCCAGTTTGAATGTATTATGTCCCCCAAAATGCCATTATCTTTGATGTAATCTTGTGTGACCAGACATATCAGTGTTGATTAGACTGTAATTCTTTGAATGTTTCTATGAAGATGAGCCCCACCCAACTGTGGGTGATGACTCTGATTGGATAGTTTCCGTGGAGGTGTGGCCCCGTCCATTCAGCATGGGCCTTGATTAGTTTACTGGAGCACTAAATAAGCTCAGACAGAAGGAGCAAGCTTGCTACAGCCAAGAGGGACACTTTGAAGAAGGCACAGAAGCTGAAAGAGTAGCTGCAGATGACAGGCAGTTTGAAGACGGCCGTTGAAAGCAGAATCTTGCTCCAGAGAAGATAAGAGAGGACAAACACCCCAAGAGTGACAATTTTGAGGAACTGCAGCCTAGAGAGGAATGTTCTGGGACAAAGCCAATTTGAAACCAGAACTCTGGAGCAGACAGCAGCCAGGTGCTTCCCCAGCTAACAGAGATTTTCCAGATACTATTGGCCATCCTCCAGTGAAGGTATCCTTTGTTGATGGACACTTTTTGGCCTTAAGACTGTAATTTTGTAACCAAATAAACCCCCTTTTATAAAATCCAATCTATTTCTGGTGTTTTGCTTTCCGGCAGCATTAGCAAACTAGAACATACCCCAATGAAAGACATGTTCTTAATTTCAGTCTGTGTTCCTGTGGGTTTGAATTTATTTGTAAACAGGACCTTCTGGAGATGTTATTTTTAGTTAAGGTGGGTCTTACTGCATATTACAGGAGACCTTATAAAGAGAAGAAACCAAAAGCCAAAAGCCAGAAAAACCCAAGGGAGGAGCCAGAAGTCAGAGGAAACCAGAAAAGCAGATAGATACAAGGAATGAGATCGCCTTGTGACGGGAGGAAAACTAAGGAACCCTAAGGATTGCAACAAGACAGCACCAGAACGCTGCAGACTGCAAGGAGAAAGCATTTCCTTGATCATGCTTTATATTTGGATTTTTACTCTCTGAAACAGTGAACCAATAAATTCCTGTTGTTAAGCCAAACCACTGTGTGGTATCTGCCATAGCAGCTTGGCAAACTAAGACAGATATGATAAGCATATTGTGGTTATGTCAAAAAAAGTCCTTATTTTCTGGACATGCACACTGACATATTTAGGAGTGAAGTGTCTTGACATCTGTAATTTGCTTTAAAATGGTTCAGCAAAGAAAAAAATTTATATAGACAAAGCAAATGTGGCAAAATGCTGGCAATTATTAAATCTGGAAGTTAAGTGTATGGTGTCATTATGGTCTTTTTTTCTACTTTTCTAAATAAAGTTGTGTTTCTAATGAAAACATTTAGTGGTGATAATAGCTGGTTAAGCTCTGGGGAGTGGACTGGAATTGGGCAAACGGATGTAGAGAGCAGATAATACAAGTCTAAGAAAGTAAACATAACAATACAAGGATGGTGCACCCACCTTAACATATTCAACTGCTCTTGGAGAAAAATCACAGGCATAGGCAAAGATATTCAGATCTTCTTCTAAAAGTGGGAATAAGCAGTTGCCAACCCCACAGCCAGCTTCAAGCATGGTCAATTTTTGATCTTTGAACTAGGGAAAGAGAACTCAAAGTTACAGTAAATTACATTTGCATGATGAAGAAAAAACTAATAGGTCCAAAACATAAAGAGACAAGGTCTCTGCTCCCATGAGGTGGGCAATAAACAAGTGAACTAATACCCAAAAGCAAATAATGGTACCTCATTTGCCGTCCAACTATTCAAGCATTGGGTGGTTTGTTGTGGAGGAAAAAAGAGCATAATGGCTGACAGAACAGGCTCTAGGGCTAAATAAACTGCTTGCATTCAAATCCCAACTCCTCCACTGATCGTCATGTCCTATCCCGTGTCCTCTTCTAGGGCAAATCAAACAGCTTTGTGCCTCAATTTCATCTGCAAGTGGGGATGATAACCACAATACCTATTTCATGGAGTTATTATAAGGCTTAAATTAGAGAATACATGTAAGGTTCTTAGAAAAGGGTCATGGTAAGTGTTCCTTAACACTGACTATTTTTTTTTTTAATCTTCATTTTATTGAAATATATTCACATACCACGCAGTCATACAAAACCTTAACATTGACTATTATTAATCTGTCACTGAAGTCACTAAGTATGAATTTAATGTTTATGACTTTCAGATTAACTTTAAAGAAACAGAAAATGCCCACTGAAGTTTCCTCTCTTATGCATCACATACCCCCAAAACTAGTGAAACCTCTTGAGATCATACAATGTTTTTCTCCCAAGGTACAAAGCATTTTAATAGGCTTCATAAATTCTTTATTTCACAATCCTCATGGGAATGCAATAAAGTACTCCTCTCTACGCATTTTAAAAGCAGAATGACTCAAATAAGGTGCACTTATTAACTTACCTCCCTACATGATCTGAGCTCCTCAAACTCTCTAGTAGTCCAGTGTCTATCTTTGAAGAAATTAGTACCATTTCTTTTGTAAAAAAGGTCCCAGTTCTTCTGAGCCTCTTTTTCCAGTTTTTGCTGTTTAAAATCAGACACCAAAGATTGATCTCTTTTCAGTTTATCCTCTTCTTCAGAGCTCAGAATCCTTGCCTGTAGCCCTTTCCTTTGCAAAAGAGCCATCTCATTAAGTTGACCTTAATGCATTTAACACTGCTGAAAATTCTTCATCCCGGTATAACTTCAAGTATCCATGTTGATACTGAAGAGACAGGATTTTCTCAGCTGTGTTTCCCCATGTCAGGTTCACTGCCTCAGGCAGCAGCTGGGGCTTCTATAGAAAAAAGAATGAAGAGTCTCTAGTGATTCTAGAACAGTTCTTTAAGATGCTGCAATTCATCAACCATTTACTTGATGCTGATTCTACACAAAACTCTGCCAGAAGAGGTCACAGAGACCAACTTACCATCCAGAATCCAGGCCTGCTCACGCACCGAACTCTAATTCAAGATAAAATGAGTCAACTTTTCAATAAATCTATAAAGTTTAGAAAAGCGACACTCCCAAAATTTGACTACAAATCCTTGGAGAATAAATTCTCATCAATTTTCGGTGCCCGTGAAGGGGGTGACTTAACCGCAACAATGAAAGCTGCATGAACTGGAGGCGGGTGGTCGGCTGCCAGGCAGAAGCAGGGTTATCATTTCCCAAAGTCTGCAGGATCAAGACTCCATTTTGTCGCTTGAGATTGAGGTAAGCCCGAGTGGCCGGAGTCTGATCCCATTCACAACAGGCTGTCGTACGAACCAGCGGGGGCGTCGTTTTTTCAGAAACTTAAGCTCTTACCCCCCCACCACAGTACCAAGGGGATGAAGAAACCAAGTGATGAGTGGCGGAGGGTCTTGAGGATACATGTCTCAGGACAGTCCGCATGAACTGGGCCCAAGCGGGCCCGTAGGGCCTGCAGAGAGCCGGCCACGGTAGCTATCAGACCCGGGTTACTTCAGTCCGCACGCTTTAGGCCCACCTTCGTCATTTCTAGGTTCCTCTGTAGGCCCATGGCCGGGCGCACTCACCCCTCAGCCAGCACCAGGGATCGGAGATGGAATTTAGGGGCAGCCGCGGGAAAACCCGAGCCGAGCCAAAACAAGCTTGCGGACCTTGTCTGGGATTCTAAGGCCGGAATTATTTCGCCATGGCACTTCCCCCGCCACATCCGCCACGAACCCATAAGTCCCTCCCCAATACCGGAAATCCCGTGGTCTCGCTTCCTCAGAGTCTTCCCTAACCCCTACTCGGAGGAGTGGACTTGGTTCCGGTCACCGGTGGGATCCGACTCGGCTGTCGGTGCGCCCCGGAACGGTGTTCAGTGAGCACCGATTTCCCGGACGCCGGCGCCGGAAGCTCCGGCAGTTGCCGCGCCTGTAGAGCGCCAAGCCCGGCGTGTCTCCCGCACGGGGCCATGAACGGGACTGCGAACCCGCTGCTGGACCGCGAGGAGCACTCCCTGCGGCTCGGGGAGAGCTTCGAAAAGCGACCCCGGGCATCCTTCCATACCATTCGCTGTAAGTCAGTGTTTCCCATGCTTACCTTCGGTCGCCCCGGACGCCCGTTGCTAACCTCATCTCCACTCTCTCTTCGCTTGGTTTTCTGAACCACAGGAAAGCTTCTGCCAACGTCAGCTCGCATCTCTTGCCCTAAATCCTTCGAGATTTTTCTTTTTCTCAGCTCACCCCTCCCAAACCAAAGCCTTTGTCATCCCCAGCTATTTTCCTTTTCTCAGCTTGTTTCCGTTTCTCAGCTAGCCCCTCCCAAACCAAAGCCTTTGTCATTCCCAACTATTTTCCTCCTCATAGTCACAAACTATTCTTCCGAAGGTCCTTATCCCTTTCTTTTCATCCCACCAAGCTAGTCCTCTAGCCCAACTTTCCCCCTTTTTATTCCGGAAAGACTGTGACCCCACATCAGACCTCAGTTCTTCTCTAATTCCACTCCACCCCCCACTTCCTGATGCTCTCACTAGGGTTCTCCACGTTTGAAGGACTCTTCCCATTTGTTTGTGAATCTCATCCGCTCCTTCCCACTCCATTCTCGTTTTCCTCGTTTTCCCCGTTTTCCTCAGCTTTCTTTTCTCGTCGATCTTGGTTTAGCCACCCTGGCACTGCGCATCCTCTTTTCACCAGCCAGAGTCCTCCTGCACTCCATCAGCGTCGTCCTCCTCCTCCTCCAGCTCTCCGCATCTCGTTTGACTTTGATGTCTTTTGAGGTCACTTCTACTACCCTTACTGTTCCTCTGGACCTCCTTCCTTGTATGGTGAAGCATAAAATTCGAATTTGTGCGCCTGGGATAGGTTAAAGCTTGATGGTTGGGAAGCAAAAGAGAGCATTGACATAAGGAATGTCAAAGTAGTTATTATGCTGGACCTTCTTTTTCTGCATGATTATAGACTCTGTTGAGGGAGAGGCATTTCCACTCTGTATCCTGGGTAAAGATTTGGCTGTTAGAAACTGGCTGACAGAGCGTCCTCCTGTGATTCACAAGCTCCTGGCTTCCCATCTTGGTAGTGCTAATGCTGGTTAAGACTTGTTTTTGTCAGAAGAACTAATAGATATGACTCAACACATAGGAAGAGGGCGTGTTAGATAATGAAGTTCCATATTTGTATGGTCACTTGCCATGCCATTACTGTACTTCCTAACTGATCTTGCTCTTTCTGAGAAAAAGATATTGAGAATGTGATAAGAACATCATTTCCTGAGCAGTTTACTAGGTTGATGTTTTCATGGAGTGAAAAGGCCAATGTGGAATTTAAATGAGACAGTTTACCTATGCACCTGGCCACAGTTTGGTGTAGGGTGTGCTAACATGGAGTTAAGATGGCTGTTCATGAAATACTTTAACTGCATTCCAGAAATATGAGGATAACCTTTGGAGATACAGTTCAGCCATCTGCTCTGAACATCTACTGGAGTATCTTTGTCAAAGCTATGGAATTTATGGCAAGTCCTAATTTTGACAGTTTCTTTGCAAAATGAAGTTTGCTTGTGTGATGCTGTGGCCTTTCATATTTTGTATAGGACTTGCAGTCTTTTTCATATGGTCTGTTGCCTTTCATCCTCATAACAACCCTAATAAAACATCTTACTATGGATACTGCAGCATTAATTTCCATCTGTCATTTAGGTGAAGGGAATTTCTTAATAAAATGGCATTTAAATTCTAGCTTTTTTCCAAAATAGTTCAGTGGGAATGGGAGAAAAAGTATGTGGAGGCATAGATGAAACAAGATTGTCCCTTGTTGGTAATTATTGAAGCTGGTACAGGGGGTTCACTGTACTGCTCTATTTTTATATATGTGAGGTTTTCCATAATGAAATAGTTCTAAACACATTCTAGATTATTTATATTTGCCACTTATCTGAACAATAAAACATTGTAATTCTTAAGTAAGATGCTCTGGAAGCCCTTAATATTAGTAACCTACTGGATAAATGCTTTTTCCTTCCCTTTAGATGATTTTAAGCCAGCATCTATAGACACTTCCTGTGAAGGAGAGCTTCAGGTTGGCAAAGGAGATGAAGTCACAATTACACTGCCACATATCCCTGTAAGTTTATTCTATTGTTTGTTTTTTGTAGGATCACAATGAATAAATTTAAATTTTAATTTCCCACTGCTTAAAAAATGCTAGATTCTTAAATGCCAACACAAGGAGAACAGGAATTTGGGGGGTTGAGTAGAATTCATGCTTCCCAAGTGCTTGATTAAAAATGATTCTTTGCCACTTTCCCCAGTGCCCCTTATCCCACCCCCAGTTTGCTCCAAAGTAGACTTGGTTCATGCCTGGACAGCTAACCTCTCTTTTAGACATGCATAACTTTCCCCTAAGCAACTTTTGTAGAGAAGAGCCCTATGCGTCATGCTGATACACAGCAACAACAGTTGAGGGGTTCAGGATAGCCAAACCAGGAGTTATGGCAGTCAGGAGTGAGGCTGACATCTTTCATGTGTCTGGAAAGGGTTCAAGTGCAGTCTGAGAGTCTCAGGCAGGAACCAGAGGTTTGAAGCATCCAGTTAAAAGCTGGATTGAAAACTCTTGTAGAGAAAGACCTTTGAGAAGCCCTAACCAAGACAGTGCTCTCATCACAAAGCCCAAAGCGTCAGAAAAATGGTCTTAATGAGCATGTGTCATTGCATGTCACAGCCATGTTCTGGAATATAAGTTTTTGGTAACTAATGATGGAATGAAAAGGCTCTGGTTGGGGATACCTGGAGAGCTTTGTGCTAAGAAAAAATCATTTGCTGGCAGTTTAGACTGCTATTTCTTGGGCAGATTACATCATATCCCTTTGGACCTTAGTTTCCCAAATGTAAAATGAAGGGATTGGATAAATGGTCCCTAAGCTCCCTTACAATTTTTACTGTATGAATAAGGAGTCAAGGAGGTAAGCAGTTTTTGATTCTTAAGCAAAGGATTAAATCCTATATTTGACAAATGTTAACTGAGTACTTTTGATCCTCATAACAATGTGTTGGTTCACTGCCAGGCACTGGGAATACAACTACAGTCAAAACAAACACATTTCTTGTCCTTGTGGAGTTTATGGTCTGGAATTTAAACAGATAAAAGAAAATATAATACTTAGTCCAGAAAATCAGGGAAGGCATCCCTAAGGAAGTGACTTTTGAGCAGATCTGAAGGTTGAAGAATCAAAAGAGAGGGAGAGGCAGGATGTTACAGGCATAAGAACAGCTTTTGCCAAAGGACTGAAGCAAACAAGAGCATGAGGCTCTGAGCAGTCCTCATGGCCTGGATGAGCAAACAGAACTAAGTAGGAAGGTGCATGGGAAGGCTAGAGAGTCAGGGAGTGGCTAGATGGTGCAGGGCAGATAGCTGGTTTAAAGATTTCATTCTTTGGCCTGAGCACAGCTGGAGAAGGATTTAAGGTTTTAGACAGTAAGTGACAATGAAGTACTTACTCTGAAGTAACCAGGATAATGATAGTGACCTGCCCTTGGAGAATTCTTTTGGTTACTTGGCATGAGGGGGAAGCCCTGGACTCTCCAAATAAGAGGAAATATAGCAATCACTCCCTTGTTTTACTTCCTGTAGTGACAGACCTGTTCACTGTATAATGAGTAATGTCTAATTTATTTTTCTCAGTTCATGCTTTACCATTATTTGTAAAATTTATATTATCTTTATTACTTAGAACCAGTTGCATAGTCACAGGATTCTTATTATATTATTTCTCCTCTCTTTTTGCCTGGGAAGCCAGCAGTAAAAATAGAAATCAGTTCATTCTGTTCTTTTTCCGTGGCTCTGATAAAAGATTTGATGAAAGAGAGTCATCTGTAAATTCAGTTTTTGATATTTATAACTGGTGTGTTTTAGTTTGATTATCTGCTTTTGTGATACATAGGGATCTACACCGCCAATGACTGTGTTCAAAGGGAACAAACGACCATATCAGAAAGACTGTGTGCTTATTATTAATCATGATACTGGTGAATATGTGCTGGAAAAACTCAGCAGCAGCATTCAGGTCAAGAAAACAAGGTTTGTGAGTAATTGAAAACATTCATGTGATATTTCTTTACCTTCGTATTATCTATTCAGTTATTTTACAAGATGGGATCATCTTCTTATAGTGTTCTATCAACAATTTCAATAGCTCCATCTACATAACCTCGGACAAGTCAACAGGATATCTTTTTCTCAAATGCAATAAAAAGAAATACTGCTTTTAACACCTGAAACACGAAAGCTCTTTATTATTGCAATTGGGAAAGGGATATACTTTATAATTAAATCAGTTTTATTAATCTTATGATTGTTGATATAGTACCATCTATGGGATAAAGTTTAAACTTACAGATTAAAAAAGAATAGTTGAAGAATATATTCTAATTTATTAGGGTGAAAACATGAATTTTTTAAAAGATATATTTGAGATCACTGTAATACCAAAGTAAAACTTGGCCTATTTTTTTGAATAGTGAGCTCCCTTTAATAGTCAATTCAACAGGTATTACATGTCTGATATAAAACCAGTTATATTTTATTTGAAAGTCAAAATTCAGTCTATAAATAATATAACAAATATTTGTTACATTATAACAAAGTAATTATTATAATTAAATTTTAAAGAGAGTCTTATAGCCTGATACTTTTCATTCTATACTCCCTCAAGCCATTTTCCTTCATTCATTCATTTCACAAAAAATAAAAATAGCTACCATTTACTGAGTGGCATCATGTGCCAGGTACTGTGCTAGATGCTTTACATGCATTATCTTATCTAATGTTTGCAGGCAACATTTAGAAAGGAGCTATTATTATTATCCTTTTTTTTTTTTTGAACAGTTGAGGAGACTAGGGAATAGAAAGATTGTGACTTATCTAAATTCAAGTGCTAGAGCTGAGATTTAATCTAAGCACTGTGCTGCAGAGCCCAACTCCTCTCCCTGCTGTTCTGGTTTATTTATACTAATTACCTAAGGTGAGCCAAGTGCCACTCTTAACTCCAATATCTGAGTAGAATTACAGGACCTACTAAGTCATAATCTGCATTTTAACAAGATCTCCAGATAAATTTGTGTGCTCATTATACTTTGAAAAGTGCTGGACTGGACTAGTCCATTTACAAAAGAAATTGCTAACGGACAGAATTTTCTCAATTTGTTGTGGTGCTCTCTACTTGTCCCCCAGCAGGAGTTGGCAGGTGACAAAATGGCCAGCATTTCAAAAGCTAATGTTATTAGGGACTCAGGTACTTGTGAGTGTAACTATATTGCACACAAGTAAAGTGGTTATATTTTTTACTATTAAAATGAGTTCTCATAATTACATTATATTCTTCATATGTTTTATCTGCTTCCCTATATAAAATGTGAGCTCCTTGAGGGCAGCAATTCTATTTTAGTCATCTCTGTATCCTTGGTGCATAATGCAGAGCTGGAATGCAGTAGAAAATCAGATGTCAAGTGAGTAGTTTATGTAGTTCATGTGATAAAATTATCAATACTAACATTTTGCAGTGGTCTATGAAGAGCATTAAGATTCAGACTTCCAGGTGCTCTGCCACCTGGACAAATTTGAGAACCACTAATGTTGCCCCTTTGAATGAATTTCTGTACCTCATTTCAGAGCTGAGGGGAGCAGTAAAATCCAGGCCCGAATGGAACAGCAGTCCACTCGTCCCCCACAGTCATCGCAGCCGCCACCACCTCCACCACCCATTCCTTTCAGAGCTCCAACGAAGCCTCCAGTTGGATCCAAAACTTCTCCCTTGAAAGATAACCCCTCACCTGAACCTCAGCTGGATGACATCAAAAGAGGTAGACTGTAGTTTCTGGCCCCATGATACCAACTTGGAGTAGGATGTTGATGTTCTTGTGGTGCTCAGAAGGCTACCGTATTGATATGGAGGCATGGACGTTCACTGCCATCAAAAAAATTTCTGTAAAGCTCAGGGTTCCAGAGGAGAAGAGGATGAGGCTTCTACCTCTTATCTAGTTTGACAAGAACGAGTCCAAGAACTTAGGGACTTGAGTTGTGGCTGCCTTTATAGCATTCCAGTTCTTAGGAAAAATTCATATTTATAAGGTTTTATGAAACAAAATTAAATCCAAAGTATTAGTAGACAGGTAAAGATAAAGAGGATAAAGAGTTGTCCTTGGGAAGTTTGTCTTTTCTACCCTATAGAAATGCTGCCTTTGACAGATGGCTGCATAGTACACAGTTGTTAAAACGCTTGGTTTTGTTTTCGTTGTGAATATTGGAATGCTGTTATGGAAGTCTTTTCTTTAGTTGAATAGGAATTACACCACGAGTGGTTAATTGTTCCCAGTTATGCTTAGTTAGGAACCCTAGCTATTTAAGGCCACACAGTAAATCTGGCTTTTTTTTTTTTTTTTTTTTAATTAGAGAAGTTGTAGTTTTACAGAAAAACAATGCAGAAAATACAGAGTTCCCATATAGTTCCCCTGCCCCTCACAGTTTTCCCTTTTATTACCACTTTGCATTAGTGTGGTACCTACGCTACCAACTGATAAAATATTATAATTATACTAGTAACTGTAGCCCGTAGTTTACATTAGGATTCACTGTGTGTATAGTCCTATGGGTTTCTTGTGGTTTTATTTTTTAGTTTTTTAGTAACATATATACAACCTAAAATTTCCCATTATAACCATATTCAAATATATAATTCAGTAGTGTTAATTACATTCACAATATTGTGCTACCTTCACCGCTGTCCATTACCAAAATTTTTGCATCACCCCAAACAGAAATTCTGTACCAATTCAGCATTAACTTGCCATTCCCTACCCTCTCCCCAGTCCCTGTATTCTAGCTTCTGACTATTAATTTGCTTATTTTAATCATTTCATAGTAGTGACATCATACAGTATTCGTCCTTTTGTGTCTGGCTTATTACACTCACCATGATGTCTTCAAGCAATGTTTTTTGATGTATCCTAAAGACATTGAAATCTTTAGGGAAAACATGTTTTTCCTTCCCTGCTTTACATCCATAAAAAAGGCAGTACCTGACAGGTGTGGCTGAAAGTTAAATCTATAAAGAGAGGAGAGGCGGAGCTTTTCCTCAGTCACCATGGTTCCTTCTGCAAGTCTTCTTTTATTCATGGGACATGAGAGCTGGAAGGGACCTCACAGGTTGTCTGCTCTGGCCCTTCATTTTTCCAGGGTGGTTTGAAAAATTCATTGACTTCGACCTGGGTCACACTGCTGGTTAGAGATAGATCCAAAACAAACACCCAGACCTTCCAACTCCTAGTCAAATATTTTTCAACACCTTAGCTTAGTATTTCTCTTCTCTTATTTGGTATTTAATCCCATAATCCACAAATCCACGATCTATTTTTCTTTTATCTTTTCTATTCTTTTTTTTTTTTTTTTTTTTGGTAAGTAAAAGCAGAATAGACAATTCATTTCCTAACAGAAGTAGTTATCCTGAAACAGTTTACTTTTTGGTTATTTTGGGTGAATTTAATGATTCCATTGTCTCTCTGGAGAGAGATTTTTTTGTTTGTTGGTTGGTATTGTTATTTTTGTTTGTATGCTTTTAAGGAATTGAGAATAGGGATTCATTCTGAGTTACTCACTGTCACTTTTGGATTTGCTTATTTACTATTTACAGACGGTTCAATGCACTGCCTTGAGAATGGTTGCCTTGCTGACGCACATCATGTCATTTTATTCCAGAGTTGAGGGCCGAAGTTGATCTTATTGAGCAGATGAGCAGCAGCAGTGGGAGCAGCTCCTCAGACTCTGAGAGCTCCTCAGGCAGCGATGACGACAGCTCCAGCAGTGGAGGCGAGGACAATGCCCCAGCCTCTCCTCCACAGCCTTCACACCAGCAGCCCTACAACAGCAGGCCCACCGTCGCCAATGGAACCAGCCGGCCACAAGGAAGCACCCAGCTTATGAACACCCTCAGTAAGTGTGCTCTCTCTTTTATGGCCAACAAGAGGGGTGGATGTCAGGTCTAAAGATGTGGTTTCACTTTATTTTATACTGGGATGTATAAATCAGAAGATGTTTGAGGCATAAGAAAGGATCCTGGCAAAGATAATTGTAAGCAGAAAAGAGTGAGTTACCAAATAGTAAAAGGAGCAGAAAACTAAAAATCTATTCTTTCTCTTCCAACACTTCTTGCTTGCACAGATAGGGTTTAGTGAATTCTGGAAAATACCTGAAACATGAACAGCTAGGCTCTGTGATTCTGTGTACACCAGGCTTTAAGATACTACCTGCCATCACACTGCCTCCCCCTACAGGTCCTTTTCACAATCCTAAGGTCCTAATGTGTCCAGACAGTGTGGTGTCCACAGCCCAGGGACTTGGAAACCTATGCCGCTAGGATATATTTGGAGACCTGCTAGCCTCCAGCAAGGGAAAGGAATGGGATATTGTGATGACAGGTCGACTTTTAATGCAGTTGATCCTAAAGTAAAGCAGAGGAAAACAACAAAAACAAATTTATTTGTTTTGAAATAGATGAGAATGCTGATTTTCTATTTCTTCTCTCTGAAAGAATGTTTCCCCAGTGTGATTTCCTCTGAGGAGGTCAGAAGGTCTGGCAGCAACAGTGGGAAACTAACCTAGTTAACCCTGCTCCTACTGTAGATCAAGGTTTCAACCTTGGTATTATGGACACTTTGGGCAGGATATTCTTTGTTGTATGGGACTGTCTTGTGCACTGTAGGATGTTTAAGAGCATCCCTGGCCTCTTCTCATTAGGCACCAGTAGCCTCTCCCACCCCCTTCCAGTCACGTCAATCACAAATGTCTCAAGACTTATCAGATGGATCCCAGGGGGCAAGATTGCCCCAGTTGAGAACCACTTTTTTAGCCCTGCTCTTGCACCTGAGTGAGCTCAGCACTGGTATGTTATCAGTTAAGGATGTTGTTTGATACCTCATTATACAGTCCCAGATTTGGAGTATATTTTGATGTTCTTTTCAGTCGGCTGGGGATAGTGAGTTTCACATTGGAAGTTTGATATTCATAATAGAAAAGTACCAGACGGTTACTGTGGCTTTAACTCATTTCTTCATTTTGCTTCTGTTTGGGAGGGATTTTGAAGGTGTTTTGCTTTCTTTCCAAGAGATGTTGGAGAGAGACAGTGTTAGAAGGGAACAGTGTAAGAAGACTTGAGTAGAGCAGTCAAAGCTAAACTTACTCCTTCCTGCCTAGAAAGAAAGCAGAGTGGGACAGCGAAGATTATCTACCTAACACATTGCCTTACACTCCTAATTCTTTCTAGCTCTAAGTCCTCCTGTCTTGCAGTTCTTCAAATTCCAAGCCATTAATCTTTGCATATCTTGTGTACATTCAAGCACTTAGTTTATTCAACCAAGGATCTTCAATTGGAACTAATTTATAATCCCTAAAATCACAATAAGTAGCATAAATTTGCTAAACTTGAATACTAAAAAAAAGGTAATAACAATATTGTTTCTCTGAATGATGACGTGAATCAAAATCTTGTCCCCTAAAAAACAAATGGATCAGTTTGAACCTGGGTCAAATCATTGTAACAGATTTCAAGATTAACTCCCAGTTATGGGGATATGTTTATTCACATGCACTTGATAACACTCTGTAAGGGATCATGATCAACTTAGCCAGCTGGGGGTTACCAGCTGTGCCATGCCCCCACCACCTTCCCTGAGTCTGGAGCAGCAGTTCTCAAATCTTAAAAATTATTGAGGACCCCAAAGAGTTTTTGTGTATATGGCTTTTATTCCATCAATAGTCAATATTAGAAAGTAAAACTGAGGAATATTTCAAATGGTTGATAATTCATTTTAAAATAATCATTCATATTAACAAAAATATTTTTTATGAAAAATAACTTTCTCAAATTAAAAAATACTTGGTTAGAAAAGTAAGATTGCTTCAAAATTGTGCAAATCTCTTTAAGGTCTTGCTTAATAGAAAGCTGGATTTTTACATCTGTTGTGATAAGTTGTTTAGGTTAAAATATATGAAGGAAAACCTGGCATCACACACGTACATAATTAGAAAAGGGAGAACCTCAGGGTCAGGCCTCCTGAAAGGGTCTCAGGGACTCCCGGGGTCCTCAGAACAGATTTTGAGAAGAGCTGGCCTAGAGATGAGCAATCCAGAAATACAGAAGTTAACTTTTGTTTTAATCTAAGTGATACCGGTTAGGGTCCTGTTACTCTTATTGTATTAGGTTGAAATATTGACTATTTATATTCTTTACTCCTAAATTCTAAATTCTGCACATTAAACAAAAATCTGAGGTCTTAGCAAAGTTCATTAGTTCAGATCTAAGGTTTAAAATAATATGAATATCCTGAACAGAGGTGTACCAGAGGGGATGTAGGATTAGAAAATTACTGGTGTAAGCAATATTGAACTGCCTTAACAGGAAGCCCAACTTGGAGATTTTGTAAAGCAACTTAATGTGAACAATTCTGAATAATGAGTTAGTTATTTATGAACGTTTTCTTGCTATTTATTAACACATTTAAAAGCTGTCTAGCCTATTCTTCCTTTGCAGTATCCCAGGAAGCAGTATTGCTATGTTTTGCAGTTACCAAAAATGACATTTCTTTTAAAATATTGACTGCATCAGTTTTTTCACTAAGCCAAATCGACTTTCCCCCTTAATAGAGTTAGCAAGGTTTTACTGTTCAATAGTCAAGGCAGTCAACCAAATAATTGTGAAGAAATCATTTTTAAATTCTGTGCTTTGGGTTTGATTCTGTTTTCTTTTTGTAGGAAATGACTTGCAATTGAGTGAGTCTGGCAGTGACAGTGATGACTAGAGCCGGATCTTTCAAAATCTACTTTTTGGTGCACAAATTTGCTGCAAGACTGGGGCTGCTTTAGCATGGAGTCCTTCATCAAGAGGAATATGTTGTGGATCAGGGACTGCAGTAGGAGTTTGAGGCTCTGGAGCTGTGATATTCAAATCTTTAACTTGGAGGTGATAGGTGGTTTTCTCATGTTTTTTTGAACAATCTCATATTTCAAAGTTTTAAGTAGATCTGTAGAAGATCTAACAGAATTATAGTCCTATCTAATTAACATTGTTAATGAAAAATAGACAAATGTGCACTGGTCTAGGTTACTCAAAGGCCATGTCTTCACCAAGCTAGTGATTCAGTTTTAAGCTGTTTGGTCAAGTGGGTCTGTACGAGTGAAATGAAACAATCTTTGAGGGGTAGAAGAAGAAGGAAAACCTTAAACTATAGCACAGAAAAATGTTTAAACCACTTTAAACTGTTGGTGCAAAGTGGTAGGAAAGTTTTATCTGACCCTGCCTGACAAGCCCGGATAGAACTACATTTTAAGCCACTATCCTCAAGTGCCAGCAGGGTGGGACCCTAGCCAACTGCTAATTTAACCACTTTGCAAACAAGGAAATTGAAGCACACAGCTGGTTTTGTGGCAGGCTTCCTGCCTTCAGTCCAGGCTTTACCCACTGCTCTCTCTTTGAATCTCATTTGTTGGAACCAGAGATTCTTATACATGGGACTTTAAAGGTACATTGGAATTTTTACTGGGTTCCAAAAGACAAAAGTGTTGGGTGCTTCCAGCCCAAATTCAAATCCAGACAGTCCTTAAATACTTGAGGCTGGATGAGCAGATTAAACCAGCAGCCACTGTGCCGACACGTGTGACTCAATTATATTGGGGCTTTTAATTCCACATACATGCAGTCTAAGTTTATTCATTCATTAGTGGGGGCAGTGGGGAGTGGAAAAGAGGTATAGTGAAGAAACCTCTCTGAACAAGTGAACCAGCAGTAAGTTTCTGAAAACTAGACTCTAGATAGGAGTGCTGCAGTATGAAATGAGCACATTCTTTAATGAGGTGTTTCGGTTCATGCTTTTGTACCACTGTTTGTGCCTGACTTCCAGATTTATTTGTATTTTTGTATAAAATTAGAAGAAAGTCACAAGATTGCCTTCTACAGTGTGTAGTTTGTGAACAAATCTGTTGTTACAGGTCACTAGTAAATGTTCCCATATTGAGTGAATGTGTGATAAATTGTTCCATAGTGTGGAGTAGCCCGTGTCGGTAGTTTGAATGACTGTGTCCTGAAAAATTTCCAACTTCTGTGGTTCAGTGGGTAACAAAATGGTTTTCCTTCCCCAGGTCCCTCTACACACATGACCCCTCCCTGTCCAGCTATTGCAGGGTTGGAGGTGGGTGTTGGGGGGTGCTTTCTGGACCTAGAAAGGAAATAGATGATCCAAAGTGGAGGCTTTGGTTAGAGTTGGGCCATATAAAGTCAACTCTGTTTCATCCACACGGTGACCCCAGTGAGTTGGGGATGTGGGCAGGATGTGGGGACCCATCGCCCAGCAGGACACTCACACCACTCTACCCAAGTGTAGGTCATAGGTACACCCCAGTGCCCTTTGTGGGATTCTTAGCCCATCAGGAGGTTTCAGTGGATTTAATGGCATGTAGGAATTTTTGTATGTTGAA
Source organism: Choloepus didactylus (assembly GCF_015220235.1). Lineage (NCBI taxonomy): Eukaryota > Metazoa > Chordata > Mammalia > Pilosa > Megalonychidae > Choloepus > Choloepus didactylus. The sequence goes on from NC_051307.1 coordinate 166,969,090, forward strand.
TTAATAATTGACTTGTAATTTCTTGCTAATGACGTCAGCTCAGGGAAGGTGAAGGTCATGATTGGGACACTTGAATTGTTACTGGGTGTGGGAATTGTTTCACTGCTCTTAACTTGCTCAAGCTGGGGCAGGTTCTAGGAACTTGAACTAAAAAGTATCTATTTAAGCCTCTCTTTTATTTTTATTTTATTTTTTATTTTTTCCCCCAAAGTCTTGATTTTGGCATGTCAGGTCAAGATGTTTTTTTGTATAGGAAGTGCCTGTGTGTGGCACTGGGCTTGGTGAGTCAAGCTCCAAGCTTCACACACTCTCCCTTTGCATCCATCCTACTTGACTCCACAGTTAATCTCAACACGGCTCAGTTTTGGTCTCTGCACAGATCCTTTAGTGGTACTCTTTTCTCCCATCTGCTCAGCTTTACCCACCAGAGTAAGGAATTTTTTCTTCTTGAAAATCAAGAATTTGGCCTCACAGAGTACCCTTGAGCCAGTCAAACTGGACTTCTTGGTCTTCCTGCCTCTGTGCCTTCTTTCAGCCTGCAGGGCTCTCCTCCTCTCCCCCTCCGAATCCCACTCCGGAGACTCCATAGGTGCCATCTTCAGGGGCCCTTCCTCTGTTCGTTTCAGTCCATATTGTTGTGGCCTATGTATGGACTGACCTTCCTCTTGCTTGAACTGTGGTTGGTGTGAACCTCCTAAAATCAGGAATTGTCATTCTCACCTCTGTTCCCTTAGCTGTCCACAGGAATAGATATTCAGAGGCTTAAAGCCTGGCAGGGGGAAGATTCAGAACACTGACCAGTGAAGTCCAGAGGTTAGGCACGGACAGAGAAAACATTCCAGGCACTGAGAGACAGCTGAAAACTATCCATGCTGATATTCATGATTTTGAAGTCTAACTGAAATGTTAAAATTACTGTTATTTGCGCTAAACGTGTCTACCATACTGTGGATTATTTAGGTGAGGCATGAAGATTTAAGTCCAAAGTGTCCGAGGAGCCATGGCAAGCCACAGTGAAGATGTGACCTGGGGGGAATTGTAGTACACATGAACTAGAGATTTGTAAAAATGCCACTTATTGATTATTTTATTTCTGTAGCAGAATCACTTTTTTCTACATGTGGTGTTAATGTGTATGTGCTTTGGTGGTAGGAAAACTTGAAAATTCTGAAGTCCTTAACTTCCCTATTTGAGAGGCTGGTTCAATAGGATGTCTGTATATGTGTGATGTATTTATTACATTATTTTGAAAGAGAAATAGTCTTTTATGAGGATGCATATTAGGTACAGCCGAATTGATTGTTTTGATTTGGCAAGGGGGTAGGATTTTCACAACTCAGGCCTTAACCAGTAGATTGGAAGACAAGACCAATTGAAGCATTATGAAATGGTGTGGTTTTTTTGCTCCTTTTATTTCTGTCTTGGGTTCGTTGTTTTGTTACTTAATGATTTTTAAAATCTTATGCCTAAAAGTTTATTTTGCTTAATTATGAAGTAGACATGCATGTTTACATTTATGTGAAATATTTGCTGTGTAAAATTGTAGTTTTTTTTTTCTTTAAAAAAGATCATATTTAAATAAAGAATGAAGGTCAGCAATACATTTTAATGTCTTGGTGGTTTTTATTCTTTTACTGTCTCAAGAAAACAATGAGAAATGTAGAGTTCTTTTAAGAATCCTTTGGGCTTATGCCTTATTAACTGATGAAATGGATTCCTATCTATCTGATGTGGTGTTTTTGACCATTAAGAAGAACTCTTCAGTTTTAAAAGATGTGAAACTTGAAAGTAAAGAATGATTTTAGCAAGCCACATGGCATCTGAGGACATTTTACTTGGTTTGGAAAGGCAGGCTTAGCTTTGGATCTGAAAACCCTATAAGAATTAAACTAATCAATAGACAATATCCTGCAGTCATCTTGGCTCACTAAATTCCTTCCACCTAGAATGTGATGACACACAAACACACACACCCCTCTGACTCCAACTGATCCTCATGGCTGGAAGTGATCCTGCCCTGAAATAGCAATGTCCACATCTGCCTTGGCTCCCTGCTAGACTATAAATTCCTAGAGAGCAATGACCATGCTCTTTTTAAAAAATTCTCTGTGCTTTCTTTCAACTAATGGATGGGCAATAAATTTGGATTGAATAAAATTACATTTTCAGAGAACTAGGCTAGGAATCAGGAGGCCTGTCTGGTCCATCCCCTTAACGTTTGAGTTGAATCAGTGAGTCTCAGTAAGAAGTGGTTTTGAGTCTTGTATATTCATCACCTAGGGGAGTTTTATCCACTATACTAGTTAGCTATTGACACTACAATGGTGTGTAACAAACCATTCTAAAACTCAGTGGCTTAAAACTAAGCCTTTAGTTTGCTCACAAGTCTATGGATTGGCTATTCAACTGGTGTTGGCTGGGGTTCATTTGATCTAGCATGGCTTTGGTCTGGACAGCTACAGTGAATCAGTTCAGTTCCATGTGTCGCATCCTCCAGCAAGCTAGCCTGGGCATGTTCTCATGGCAAAAGCAGAGGTGTAAAAGAGTGAGAGTGGAAATACGACAGGCAGTGCCCCGGTGTCACAACTGCTAACATCCCATTGGCCAAATCAAGTCACGGGGTCTAGTTCAGAATCAAGAGGTGGGGAAATGCACTCCACCAATTGATGGGAGACGTTGCAAAGTTACAATGGAATGGGTGTGGATACAAAGAGGGGTGAAGAATTGGAGCTATTGATACAATCTACATCCACATAGCCCACGCTTCCACTGTGGTTGAGAACATTGGGCCATGTAATCTCTAAGGCCCTTCCCAGCTCTGGCAGTTTTCCCGGCAAGGTAAATAAAAGCCCCTTAGGAGTTAAGACATTTCTATTTATGATTCCTGCAGAGGGTGCCAAACCCAAGCCCATGGCTCCTATAGGCTTGGCACGTCCCCCTTTATTCACAGTGTGTTGTTCTATCCCCTTGTACACCTTCCAAGGACATGATTCTAGTTATCTATTGCTAAGTAAAATCTACCCCAAAACCGGGGTATAAACAACAATCTTTTAAATTTTATCTCCTGGGGTCTTAGAATTTGGACAAAACTTTTCTAGGTAATTCTCCTTGCGGCTTCAAGTGTACTCAGCTTGCGAATAAGCTGGACTGGAGGGTCTGAACTGGCTTCACTCATGTGTCTGGCACTTTGGTGGGGATGGCTGGAAGCAGACTCATCTGGGACTGTCAACCAGAGTGCCTACACAGCCTTACAGGATGGCTGGCTTCTCCTAGAACAAGTGTTCCAAGATGCTGCATGGCCTTTTATGACCTAGCCTGGGAAGTCACATAGCATCATGTTCACTGTACTCTATTGGTTAAAGCAGTCAAAAGCCCACCCAGTTTCAAGATGAGGGGCCATTAGAGTCTACCTCTTTAATGGAAGAGTATCAAAAAGCCACCCACCCAAGGTCCCCACCTTTCCTACCTGTATCCTTTCAGTCTAGTCCTCCGCGATTGTTCTCACTCAGATAAGACATATCCCCAGAGCAGAAAGTCTTTAAGTGTGGTCTCCAGACCAGCAGCATCAGCATCTTCTGGACACTTGTTAGATTTGCACATTCTCAGGCCTTATCCCAGATCTACCCAATGAGAGAGTCTGGGGTGGGCCTCCAAAATGTTTTGACAAGCCCTTCAGGTGATTCTGATGCATCTTGTTTCAGTTTGCTAAAGCTGCTGGAATGCAAAATAGCAGAAATGGGTTGACTTTTACCAATGGGAGGTTATTAGCTTACAAATTTACAGTTCTAAGGCCATGAAAATGTCCCAGTTAAGGCATCTACAGGATGATACCATATCTAAAGACCGGTTACCCCAAGCTTGGGCTCCTTTGTCAGACAGCAAGGCCCATGGTAACGTCTGCTGTTTCTTCTCTCCTAGGTTTTGTTTTCAGCTTCTGGCTGCTCTGTCTCTCAGCTTCTCTGAATGTCATCTCTGGGCTTTTTCTGTGTGTGCTTTATCCTCTTATAAAGGACTCCAGTAAGGGCATTAAGACTCACCTTAAATGAGGCAGGTCACGTCTCAATTGAAATAACCTAACCAAAAGGTCCCACCCACAATAGGTCTGCACCCACAGGAATGGATGAAAGGAACTTGGCCTTTTCTGGGGTACATAACAGCTGTAAACTACCACACACCCTAAAGCTTGAGAACCACTGTCCCAGAGCTAAAAGGTCTCCCTAGGTGAGCCTCATAGCTCAGTGATGACCCATTGCCATGATGAGCGTCTTCAACTTCCTACCCTGGGGTGACGAAGGGTTCAGGGCAATTGGAGGTGGGACATGCAGTGAAATGGGTACTGTCTATGGGTTGGAACATCACAGACCAAAATCTAGAGGAGTTGCAGGGAGAAGAGGAGGGCAAGCTATTTCCTCATTGTCCTTGAAGAAATTGGCAGGGGCCAAAACAACCCCAAATGAAATTTGAGATAGTAACAGTGGCTTGGCAGCAGAATTTGTATTCACATATGGCCCCTTTTTATTTCTGTAGAGGCAAAGTGGCAAAGGGGAACAGAGGGCAGGAGAAATAGTCTTTTTTTTTCCCCTTTTCAAAGGTTGTGTTCTTGTAGTGTTGACTAACCCTAAAAGTCAATTGTCCAGGGCTGAAAAGAACTCAGCATGAGCTGCCAAAAAGAAAGCTTCTTTGAGGAAGGCAATGCTAGTCCTTTTCCTCTATTTCTGAGGTGAAGTTGGGGAGTCTTTAGCCCAGGACTCTTGTACGATTTGTAGATCCCTCAGAACACTTACAAATGAAGATCCAGGAGGTAGACCACACTCCTGGAGCCTCTGGGTCCTGGGCTAGGAACTGTGGGTTGCTCAAGTGCTAATGCCCTCCGTGGTGAATCACCAAGGCTCATAATCTGTCCTTACTACATAAGAGGAATGGCTGCGTTTCTGTTAAAATTTAAATTGGCTCCCTCTCTATGGGGGAGGGATGGGGCAGCACAAGTCCAGGAAAGCAGTCACTGGGGCATAGGTTGGCACATTTAGTGAGGTTTAGAGGTTCTTCAGCATTTCGATTTAGATGTGCCCTCCATCCCCCTATTAGAGTGATGGATGGTATGTGTCTGTTCTAAGAGATGCTCAGAAACTGTCCTACTGTCTTCCTGGCTCTGGTTCTTAAGTACTAGTTGCCAACTTCCTTCAGAGACCTTGCTTTGCTTACAAATTTGTCACTCAAACTGATTGGCAAGTGGTTAGAAAAGAGTCCTTGGGCCAAACCCCATCCCCAAACCTCCCTGGTTATTGCAGGAGTGCTTCTGCCTAGCCTAGGGGATCCTAGCCATGGCTGGATCTTGGGGTGTCAAGCTGACCTTCTCCCAACTGAATGAGCAGAACTTGGGCCTCTGCTACTGATGAGTCAAAACCAGTCCCAAATTTCATTTGGGACTGAGAGAGTAAAAGTCAGCCCTGTGCCCCTGCCATTCTTCAGCCCGCAGTAGCAGATGCAAATAAAGCCACCTGCAGAGCTAGCAAAGCAGTATTTCTCCCAAGGGCACTGCTGTAGCTGTAAAGTCATGATCCTTTCTTTGAGTGACTGCTGCTTCCTAATCAATGACATCCCCTGCCTCACTTTGTTACTTCCTCCACCTGAACAGAAACCACTGAGAAACTTTGTGACTAAAACGATAGGTTGTCAAAAGTTTACAGTTTGAAATCTTATCAGTAAGAACGGAACATTCCCCTCTTGCCTGAAAGATCTGAACCATGAGAATCGCTTTGACACAGAGAAGCAGTTTCAATTTCCAACCTGGATGCAGAATGTCAGATACAGGTTTTCAAGCCCAACATTCCATGTTTATCTTACCTTTGTAGTTTCCAAGGAAACAGACCCAGGTCCACGTCACAGCCCAGGCCTGATGGCGACCCCTTTACACACAGCTGGTTTGCTTTGAGCCTATTACAACTCTGCTTCATTTACATTTTACTTGAACTCCTTCCCTCCCCAAATACTATTATAATCTTGTCTTCCTTAGCCAGATGAGATGTCCCTTTGTTCCTCTGGTGTTTGGTCTCCTACTATATACAAGTCAGTAAACCTCATTTTGTTGGACTACAGTTTTGTCCCTGGTAGTATTAATCAGATGGGCTAATGTACAGCAGAGTTTGAGAACCACTGATCTTTATTACTGCTTTGCAGTAGCTATCAAAAGCAAACTCCTGTAACCTGCCTCAGTGGGGGAAGAAAAATATTCCCAGGTCTCCAAAGAGGTGAGTGATTCCACCTGAGCCACTAATTAATGACACAGATAAAAACCAACCCGTCTTAAGCAATTTCCAGGTGTCAGAAATTTTAACTACATTATCTCTAAAATTCACCCCAACCCTGAAATAAGATACTATCATTCCTAGTTTATAGATGAGAAAACAGAGATTCAGAGCAGTTAAGTAAATTATCCAGGATTAACAGTGAATTACAGACAGAGCCAGGTGTTGAGTCCAGATCTGTGTCAAGATAAATCCTCTGCTTTTTTCACAAACTATATCACATCTTTCACTACCAGAAGCAACCTCTCCCAGTGGGCTTCTCTGAGTGGACCCAGCAGAATGACCAAGAGCCTCTTGGGTGTGGGCAGTGTTCCAAAATGTTTTGCCCCAAGTGGCTCAGCCCCTATTACTGCCAAAGGGAGAAGCAAAACAAGAGAGATGACCATCTCTTGTAATGGACATCGAATGTATCCAGCATCCATTCCCTCCATTCCTGCTCCCCAGTTTTCAGTAGCTACCCCTTCCACATAACCCATGTGCTTCTGGGGAATTCCCAGGGGTGGGCTTAGGGTAGTAGAATAACCTTTGCCACCATGGGCTCAGAAACCTGGCTCTAATTCAAATAGCTGATTGCATTCTTCTGACAAATAGGAATTGGTTCAAGAATAGGCATGTGACTCAAAACAGGCCAAGAAAGCTCAAGGCAAGATTTGCTGGGGGCTTCTGGAAAAGGAGTTTCTTGTGAGCCACCAAAATACATGCCCCTCTTCCTTTGGATACTGCAGGTGCAAATGTGAGCCTGAAACTGCTGCAGTCAACTCTAACCAGTCTGAAGATCAAACTGACAAGGGAGATACAAATAACCCAGAAGATAGGAGAGTGGGAGCCTTGAATGAACCATCCTGATCCCCTTATCACTGCTGGACTTTTTAAGTTATGGGAGCCCATAAATTCCCCCCGATTGTTTAATACCATATTCAAGGTGGACTTTGTTACTTGCCAACAAAAGCATCCAGATTGGCATGGCCTCCTTTGGTGACCAGCTGCACTCCGAACACCCTGCTGTATTCTCAGCCACTCCCGGGGCCTGCCCTGTCCCAGGTGGAAGGCAGAGCCCACACGCACAAGCTGTTAGAACCGGAAGAAATTCAGCTGAGTCTAAAGTCTTTCAGGTGAGGAGATGGACCGAATGTGAACCCAGGTACCTGACCCCCCGTTGAGTGTTCTTCCCTCCACACTGCAGGACCACAGCTTCCCACTGGCCAGCACATGACCTCAGGAAGCATTTACCTGGCACAGGTGAGCTCTTGGCTACCTATTTATGGCTGCCTCACCTGCTCCTGGGAAGCCCACCAGCTCTGTTCCTGGGGATTCTGCTCCCTACCCCACAAGTTTAGACCTCTGAGTTAGCCTGGGCCCACCATCTTCCCTGATCTTTCATCTTTCCCTTTCAAATTGCCAACGGGATAGGATTACTCTTATTGAATAAATATTTAAAACAAGTGACTTTAAATCTTTTCATTTCTTGAGACATTCAGGACCCTCCCTGGAAATAGCTGGAGACCGGCCCACCCCTAACATAGCAGAGTCCAGGGACCTGAGCACAGATGGAGGCTCACATACCAAATGTCTAAACATTTAAGTCATAATCAAACTAACAAGTGATTGATTAAATATGTCCTATCTGCTTATCTTGACAGATTTTCATAATGTCCTGGAAGGCCAGGTTTGAATATGGAACTTTTAGATTCCTCCAAGTTCTTTGCCAGTCAGTGTGCAGCAGCACGAGAACAGCGGGGCCAACTGCCAGGCTGACCCCCTTCCCTTCTCACCCCTCAATGTACATGGAGAAGGGCCCAAGTGCTCCCATGTGGAAACCCAACCTGTGTGTTCAGCTCTGTCCACATCCCCTACAAACAGCTTTTCCCTGGCTACTCCTTGGACTTGGAGGTGTGCAGAGGATACACTCGGGAGGCTGGAAATGGGGAAGAGGCCTGCACTGGCCTGGGAAGCAGGCTCAGGGCTGCCTGGGTAGAGATATGGGATCCTGAGTACATGGAGCATGGTCTAGAGGAGTTGTGCAAGTTCCAGGAGAGCATGTCACCTTGGCCCCACAGACTCCACGCCCTGTGGGAGGATCACGGCCAGAGAAGGGAAGGGAGGTACCCCCCGAGGCGTGACACCCAGGATCGGGCCCCTCTTGCCTGGGACCAAGGGCCACACTGCATCTCCACCTGGTCCTAAACAAGGTCCTAAAACAAGGCGGGGAAAGGGCTGCATTAGCAAGACTGGGCGTTGTGGCCTTGGCCACACCCCTCCTCTTCTTTGGTCCTCATCGCCCTCCCTTGACCCTGAGGGAACTGAACTGCTTCTACGTTCTAGAACCCTCTGCAGCATCTGGGAAGCAGACTTGAATTCACACCCTCACTCCATCCCACAATGTTGGGATACTTCCCAGCCTCCCAGGGAAGAGAGAGCCACAGTGGGGAAACAAACTGCCTTTATTTCTTGATTTCGCAGCTGGAACCCCAGCATGGTGTGGTGGCTTTATGGCATGGAGGCAACATCTACCCAGGACTCACAGCAGAGGCTCAATGGATACAGCTGACCAATGTGCCACCTCTGGAGACATCCCCTTGGGCTGACCTACGGGGGACACGGCCGCACACAGACCACCAGCATGATGTGCTACTGGACCAGAAGCTCCTATCTGCCAAGCCCCCAAGACCTCGCTTCATCTCAGGCACATTAGATAACTTTATACCAATGTCCAGGGTGTCCCTCCATCTGCAAGTCAACAAGCAAACCCCATTTGGAGACATCCTTCCAAAACAAAGCTAAGCCCCACTAGAGAAAGGTGGTAATGACAGATCACAGACATGCAGGACCAGCAATCCCGTGTAACAGTGAGGATCTTTGGCACACAGACATGAGGACAAGACTATGCAATGCTGAGATGCAGAGGGAGGTCACCAGGCACTCCCAGGGTCAGCAGAAGCAAAAGACTCACAGACACAGTATCCACCTAGAGAGTACACTCAGCAGGGGGCCCTAAATGGGGAAACCTGGGGTGATATTTTCCTAAGGAAGCAGGAAACACCAACAGCCTGCCCAGGCATGGACTCACGGGAGGTCACACTCTGCTAATGAGTCTCCTGAACAGGAAATGGACATGACAGGCACTTGTAAGACAGAGGTCAAAGTGCAGAGAGAGCCAAGAGGTCAAGATGGTGACAGGGATGGGAAAAACCGTGAGAGCCACCCCTTTGGGAAACTTCTAGAAGAGGCCCTGCTACTATCTGCATGGTGAGTGACCCGGCCTGTGCCTCCACCAGGGGTGAGCTTGGGTTTGGTGGCTTTCTCAGGACTTTTTCACAGTTGGGTCTCTTCCCAGGGAGCCACATCCATATGAGGTTCTGCCAGGCCATGATCAGTTGAGGGTACCTCAGTGGGTCCAGGGCAATGGGCCTTTCCAAGAGAAAGTCTGCCCACTTCTCTGCTTCATGGTTTGCAGGCCTCAAGAAACCCAATGGCCAGCTGCCCTGGGGGAGAATCCCCTTGTTTCCAGAGGTCAGAGTCTGCAGGCCAGACTCCCCAAATGGGATCAGAAGAAATGAAAACAGCCTGCAGGTCTGTGTGTTTCTAACAGTGCTAAGCCAGATCCGTGGCCTGGGTCAGTGACATTCCAGAAGAGAAAGGGCTCTGTCGCCTGGCTATTTGGCCAGGTGGGAGCAATGAGGATGGTTCCAGGGTTGGGCATGTGGAAGGTTTTCCGGTACTTTGGATTAAGACAGGATGCAGTGGTCCTAAGTTCTTCCAGTCAGACTGAGTTAAAAGCATGTCTTAGCAGCAAGAGTTTGTCCTTGTTTTGTCACACAAAGGTTGGTGGAAACTGGACCAGGGCAGTGCTAGGTCAGTTTGACAAGGTGGAGAGACTGCCACCAGTTTCATGGGATGCAGCCCACCTTCTCTTCGTGCCCCTCATGTGAAATAGCGGCAGGGCGTGGAGTCAATGTAGCAGTACGGGGTGCACTGCAGGTCTCCGTACGACCTGAGGGGAGGCAGAAACATGGGTCAGGGCAGATGCAGGAGACGCGGGGCAGTGGGCAGTGAGCTGCTGCCAAGCCCTGAGGTCAAAGCCACATTCTAAAAGGTTTGACGTCAAACCTTATCAGTGGCCACTGCCACCACCTTACCAAGGGCCAGGGGTCCTATAAAGACTTCTCATTCTTGTTTGGGGTAAGGGGCTTGGGGAAGTTAAGTCCCGGCTTCTGGAGTAATATTCCTTGAGCCTCAACTGAGGGAACTGGGTGGAAGAGGAGATGGAAGCCCTGCTATGAGCACAGCACCTACGAGAGGATGACACCTTTCTCAAGGCCTGAAAGGCTTCCAGAACGGTCCAATAGAACTTTCTGTGATGGTACAAATGTGCTATATCTGCCACTGGTCATATATGCCACTGGTCATATATGGCTATTGAGTATTTAAAAAATACTAATCTAACTGAAAAGCTAAAATTTTAATTTTGTTTCAGTTTAATCACTCTAAACTTAAATAGCCCCACGTGGCTAGTGGCTCCCATATTGGACAGCCCAGGTCTATTCTTCTGTAAACTAAGTGATAATCCCAAGCCATTGTGTTACACTTCCTACACATTCACAAGCATCCCTCAGAAGCTTCCAGGGATTAGATGCATGACCACGGTGGGCCCACTGGGGAAGCTCCAAGACCTTCTCGGTCCTGTGCTCTGAGTCCGACTGCCTACACTCAACCGTCCCCATAAACCAGCTCTAACTTCTGCCAATTCTCTTGGCTGTTGCCTGCCAGGCACCCTCCTTCCTTCAGGGGGCCGGGCAGTGGATACATGCACCTGTATGCAGGCAGGGTCCCCGCCAGCCTAAACAGGCTTGTAGTCTATGGGATCACTACAAATCTGTAATCCCACCAGCCTGGAATGAATATGTTGGTATGCATGTTTGGCGGGGAGAGGGGATGGTTGAGGAGACCCCTTTGGAAGAGAGCAGAGAAGGGACAATAGAGAGACCAGCATGGTGTCTGTGCCCAGCCCTGCTCAGAGCCTGGGCTAAGCCTACAAGAGGGAAAGGGCCAGAAGCAAAGGCTGAAGAAATTGGATTCAAGAGGACATTTGGGGCCGAGACATCAGCAGATCCAATCTGGATCAAGGGAAGAGCTGGACGTGGACCGGGGGTAGGAACAGCATCCCCGTTTTCCCTAGAACGTTATACAACTCCAGGTTTGTGAGAATCAGTGGAAGGTAGCGCCATTTTGCACCTTGAAAGGAGCCCACCCTCTGGGTCTGGAATCAGCACCTCATGGGGCCAGTGGCCTTCTGTTGATTTGGGAGATGTCAGCGTGGAGCCCAAGACACATGTCCTTAGTAACATGAATGCCCACTGAGGACTCTCAGAAATAATGAGAGCAGTCCTCATGGGAATATCAAGGAAAATTAGACGTTAATGCTAGTGTGAGCTCACTTGCTCCCACAGACCTGCCAGCTGGGGATGGGGATTCTGGTGAATTCAAGTTACACAGACACGTAGATTCTACACAGATGCCCTGATGGCTCTCCCCTGCACTGAGCTTCCTTCCCAGGTCTGGAGCTCAGAAGGCTTATGTGGTTATGGCAACCACTGGGGACAGGAGATCATTCTGGTCCCCACCGGAGCTGGCTGGCAGCCGGGTCTGCCTCAGCCCAGACACCTGCAGCAGCCCCTGGGGGCAGACAGGTGTTCTGAGAGGATTCATGGGGAACATGTGCTTATTACAAGCAGGACCATGTCTTCCTCATCACCAGACCTCCGTATCTAGAAAATACCAGGAACATAAGAGACCCTCAAAGTGTTTGCAAAGGAAAGGAAGAGGTGGGAAGGAATACAAGGACGGAGGGAGGGAGTGATGGACCAAGACAGGAAGCATGGTGGGTACTGAAGGAAAGAGGGAAGAGGAAGTGAAGGAGGGAGGGAGGCAGGGAAGACGGAAGGAGGTGTGTCCTTTCGCCAGGATCAGGATGGCGAGGGAGGCCACCCTACCCGGGGAGATAGGTCTCGCAGGTCAGGGAGCCAAAGTCAGAGCCGTCGCAGTCCTCCACGCCCCTGTGCTGGTGACCGTCTCCACAGTAGGCCCGGTGACAGCCTGAGGGCACACAGGGAGGGCGTTGCTGAGAAGGGGCAGGGCGGGAGCAGCCTGCCTCAGCCCAAGGCCTGAGGATCCACCCAGAGCATGCACCACTCCAGGAACTGCCCTCCACGAAGTTTCAGGCTCATGCAGGGACTGCCCTTGAGACCCCAAGTTCTGCACTAGTGGTGCAGTGGAACCTGAGCGAGGACACCAGGGCTCTGGCCCAGCCCAGCTACTTGCTAGCCAAGGCACCGTGAGAGGCCATGGGCCACTCTGAGCCTCAGTGTCCTTCTCTGCAAAACGGGGCTGTGACACGGTCCTGGTTGGGGGGCAGGGGTGGTGAGGGTACGAGGGTACTGGCCTCAGGCGCAGTGATGGTGCGTGGAGACCCTTGTCTGTCACTCAGAGAGCTTCCGGTGGTGACACCGTGGGACCAGCCCTGGGGTCCTGGAACTGGATGGTCTTCAGTGGGGGCCTCTGTTCTCACATGAGGGGAGGGTCTCGGGGAGTGAACCCACCCTCATTTTTACAGGGATGAGAGACCTCACTAGTTCATTCCTACTATGTGACCCTCCTATTTGACAGTGTCTGCACCAACGCCAGAAGGGGCTCCAGGCCAAGCCAGCCTCCTGGTGATTGCCATCCAGGGAACTGCAGGGGCATCAAGAGAAGTGTGGCCACACTGAAAGGGCACCAGCAGGGTCTCGCCCCTTGCCCCACCCTTGTACACAGACATCCTTCCCTTGAGCTTCTGTCTTTGCATTCAAACACACCCAGCCCTGAGCCTGAGCCCAGCTCCCCTTAGGAGGGTTTAAAAAGTCTTGAATGGATCCAACAAATGGATGTGGAATCCTTACCACACTCCAGAAGATCTACACATACATTAGCTCACAGGATCTCTAACAAGGTTTGAGTGAGCAGTCCCACCACACCCATTTTACAATTGAGAAAAGAGAAGCTGGGAGCCATGAATTGCCCTCTATCACCCCATTCACTGAGCAGAGCCTTCTTTCTGAGCCTGAGGCGGAGTCCGTGCCTATCAGAGCCTGCATGTGAACTCTGTTCTGTCTGACTCTAAAGCCCACTGTCCCCCTCACCACCTGCCTTTCTCACTTGATTACAAAAAAAAAAAAAACCCAACCCTCCAGCTCCAGGCTTCCACCTGCCTGTCTGAGAACAGTCGCAAGCCTGAGGGTAGCTCTGGCTGGCCCAGCTTGCGGTCAGAAGAGCTTTGCTACTACGGTTATATCTGATAAAAGTGAGTCCTAATTCCTTGAACTTGATAACTGTACCTAAAGTGGTTAGATAAGTGAATATCCTTGTTCTTAGGAAATGTACATGGGAGTATTAAGTGTTCAAGGAGCACGATGTGCACAACCTACCCTCATATGTTCAGAAAACAGATAGATCAATTGATCAATCAATAGACAGAGATAGCAATAGATGATAGATAGACGATAGAATGGTAACAGTAAATATCCTGAAATGTTAAGTCAGTGGAGCTGGGTATCTAGGTGGTATGCTGGAGTTCTCTCTATGGGTTTTGTATTATTTTTGCAACTGTCCTCTAAGTCTGAAATTATTTCAATTTTTTTTTTTTTAAAGAGAGTCCTGATTCAAATTCTTGGCCCTTCCCTTTTGCCTTTCACTGGTGCATTCAACACAAAACGAGCTACTTCCTTTCTCTTTTGAGCCCGGGGTTATGGGCTTGGCCAAGTAAAGAAGTAGGTTTAGGAGAATGGGAGGACAGTGGCTGTGCCCTTTGGGACAAGGAAGGCCTCTCTGGGGGCAAGAGCCTTGGCACCCACCCCTATTGATGAGGTTGGGTGGTAAAAGGAATAAACATTTGGCCTGAATTGGGGGGGGGCGGGTCCCCACAAAGCCCTGTGCACCCTCTCTGGCTCTGAATTACCTCAAACCACCACAGCTGGCATCCAGAATTGCCCCCGGCCCCCCACCCCCAGCTGGGCCCCACTCACTGATGCAGTCGTCACCCCCATCGTTGTTACCGTCGTCACACTCCTCCCCGGGCTGCAGGACCCCATCCCCACAGGTGCCGTGGTGGTCTGCAGTATAGTCCACAGGGTAGAAAGGGGTCAACTGGCCAAAGAAACACATGACAGTTACTGGGGGTGACGTGCCCAGCAGCTGCAAAGCAGAGTATTCGCTGGTACTGGGGAACAGATGTTCTGGGACCAGCAGGTAATTACTGGGGGCATCATTCAGCTTTATGGTACCTCCTCCTGAGGATTGGGGAATGCACTCCTTGCTGGTGTCCTGACCTCTGTAGATGGTAGAATGCTGGGCCAGACCAAGATGGCGGCCTGGCAGTTTGGGGATGTGGAAACAGTGTGGAACAGTTAGTTATGGGCCTTCCTCACCCACAAGCTCATAGAGGAGGCTCTCTTTGGAGAACAGGTTCAGAAAAATTATGAAGGAAGATGCTTAGCTTTTCCATGGAAACATGACAGAAAGCTCTGCCCCAAGGACCAACTGTTTGGCCTTCCCTTTCCTTTATTGGGCATGTCCCTTTCCTAGGTGGGGCGAGGTAGGGGAGGTCCTGAGTTGCTGTCCTGGGGGTACCTGGATGGGGAGCCAGCCAAGGCTGTCCTTAAAGTACAGAGATCGCTGGTCTCTGCGGAAGGCAATGGCATTCTGGGTGTTCAGCCTCTCAAGCTCCTCCTGGTTGTTCACCACAAAAATCTGCCAAAGAACACACTGGTGAGGATTCCAGAAAACACTTGTACAGGGGGAGGGGAGAAAGCTGGAAGAGGAAGCAGAGTCTATTCGTGGGCTGGTTAACATCCAGGAGAAGGGGAGTTTGCACATTACACTCTAGGGGTCTTCCTAAAGTGGAGAGAAACAACTTGATCCCTACACCTTCTAATCCAATTCCTTATGTCTGATTTTGAAATAATAAATATCCTCTGTGATTTAAAATTTTAAAACATTTTAAATGTTCTCATGACTTAAAAAATAAAAAGGTGACATCACCTAATCAAGTAATTCAACATCTGGAAATGATTCTAGCAAAATTCTTATACTCAAAGATGTCCATTACAGTGTTATTTACTTTGGTGAAAAGCCTGAGAGGACCCTATAAATATCCAACAATAGGGCACTGGTTAAATACATCACCGTACAGTCATATGATGGATGGATGATAATGCATCCACTTAAATCATGTTAATGATGATGTTTAGGATTTACTTCAAAAGAATCCAAGAGAGAATGGGCAATTGTGAGTAAGCATGAAGATAAAACAAGGAAAAAGATTAGCCATGAGCTGATCATCATTGAAGTTGGGTGAAGGGTATATAGGGTTCTTTATACTATTCACTCCACTTTGTATCTATTTGAAATTTTCTATAATAAAAAGTTTAAAATGATACATATAAAGAGTTTAGAAACATGACAGGATATCAACTGAGACAACTTGGGTATGATATTTTTGTATAATATAATCTTGACCATGTAAAAATTATCCTTAAAAAAAGAGAAAAAAAAAATCTCCAAAATGGACTCACACCCAAATGGACAGTTTGCTTTTTTCCTTTTGATTTTCCCACATTTTCCAATTTGCTATAATGAGTGTGTACCCCATATAACTGGGGAAAGTAAATTTTACTAAAAGGCTTTTACAGAACCACAAGAGGATTGGGTGAGAGGTCCCTGTGCATAACTACCCCAGATTTTGCCCAGAAGAGTCTTACCACAGGAACTCGGAGGGAACTGGAACCATACACAGATTCCCCGTAGGAAGGGTTATTCACATTCGTGGGGGGTCCACAAAGACATCTTCCTGGAGGCCCAGGAAATCCTCTTTCTCCTTTGGGTCCCATTACAAGTTGTCCTAGGAAACAACAGACTACTGTGTTACTACAGCCAAGGAGGAGAAAACCAAACAGCCCAAGGAGATGTGAGCAACCTTCCCAAAAGAAAGGGTAAAGTCCAGGGCATTTCAGAGTAGGCCTGGGGAAGAGAGGTTCAAAGGGATGCTTTTGATCTTGATCTAAGTTGTGGAGAAAGAGATGTTCTCTGGGGGTCCCTCCATTACACTGGGTGTGACAGCACCTTTCCCAACCATTATTGTCTATTATCTATTTTAGAGATGAGAATAATAGTTATTCCATTTCCCAGACTTCTTTGCAGCTAGGGATGGTCATGTGCCACAGTTATGGGGAAAAAAAGTTTGGGGGAAACTTTTTTCCTGATAAGGAGAGAAACATATCTTGTGATAGACATAGCTCCCCGCTCCTTCCTGCCTTGAAAACAGAGAAGATGTCTGGTACTGCAGCAGCCATTTTGTGACCATGAAGCAACAAGCATAAGAAAAGAGGCCAATATGCAGGAAAGATAAGGGACTCATGGGGCCTGGGGCCCTGACAGTAACCCATATAGTTGAACTAAAACCAGCCACTGTCCACATCTGGACTTCCTTGTTATATGAGAAAAACAATCTCCTATTTGTTTCAACCATTGTTAACAGGAGGCTTCTTGCAGATGAACATATTGCTGACTGATAACTTTTATTGTTTGTATTCATTCAGAGGAATTATGGGCATGTTTTTTTTTTTCTTCTTCTGAAAGAAAATGGAATGTTTGTAAATGTTTCACCCACTTGCTCTCCCCTGGTACTAAGAAGAGTCAGGTCATGTTCCAAAAAGATGTGAACAGTAAATTCACATCCTGAGATGTAGAAGAGACACTAGGTAGTAGTTTTCACCTTGGTTTTTAGATGCCCAGGCCACAAGCTAGGTCAACGCCATCAAGATTTCTGAGAATCAGGCCAAAGCTCTCAAGAAGATTCCAATGTACACCAAGGTTGAGAATCATTGATCTAGGGAAATGGTCTTTGCTCAGACCATTCCCCCACCAGACTGTCCTTCCCTTCACCCTTCAACTCTCCCCTTTGATTTGGGTTCAAACATCACCTCTTTGGGGAAGCCATTTTGGATCCTCACACTGCATCATGCTCACCTCAGAAACAATTTCACAGTTCCCTATGCTTTTCCTGCATTGCACTTATCTCTGTGACTCCATACACCGTGAGACCATATGACCAAGGTCTGTCTCCCCCCATGGAATGTAAGATCCATGAGGACAGGCTTGATGCCTGTTTTTCTTCACAAGTGCCTGACACATAGTGGGGGCATGATTGAATGGATGTATGCAGACTGGAGAGAAAAGGACTTTGGAAAAGGCTAGAATCATACCCTGGTTGGCAACAGAAAGAGAGGAAAAGAGAAGAAAAGATGGGGACCGCAAAAGGAAATAAATGTGTTCCTCTCCCTGGAGAATTAGGGGGAGGTTGGAGACCAGCCAGTCATTGGTTTCAGTCGCAGGGCGTCTGGGGCAGCCAGCCGCTGGGGATCCAGAAGAGCAGGAAATAAAATGACCTCAGGGGAGAGGTCTGGTCAGGACCCCAGGGAGCAGCTGCAGCTGGAGAAGGAGACACCAGTGGAAAGACCCCACACCCTGAGCCTTCCCGAGCTGGTTGACAGACATGTCCAAGATCAGAAATGTTGCCAGCATGAAGGAAAGGGAAGTTTGCCAACTTCTTATACCAAATTATGGTTGTTTGTTCTAACAAAAAATATGAATATAATTCTGTGGGAAGAGTTCCAGTCTTGTGTTTTAATATTTCAGTCTTGTGTTTTAATATTTTCAAAAGAGCTGAGAGAGATGGGGACTTTGCCCAGGATATTCTGGGTAATTAGGAACCTGGCGAATTGAAGTGGGAATGCTCTGGAACCAAGGGAGGGAGAGTTTTATTGGAGGAGTCTTCTAGAAGATTCCTCCTCCAAACCATGACCTCAGAGAGATTCAGGAGTTAGTCCCATTATCCTGCTAGTTAGTGGTGAGGCTGAGATTTTAATTCATGTTTGACTTAACACTATATCATTCCAGAGACAAGCGTCCAAGAATATTGATGCTCGCAGGAAGCTGGTAATTCCCAGGTACCACTTTGATTCACTTATACTGTCTGGGTGCAGAAAAGACTCAGCCAAATTTTTAATTTGATTATTGCAAATTACATCCTAAAGGCATTTTGACTTTATTTCCCACCACCCCCGGCCCCAGCCCCTCTTTCCCTGCAATTTGGGTAATTAAACAGCTCCCCCACCCCGCCCCTTCTCTCCCAGCACCTTCTGGCCCTCCACTGCTGGGCTGCAGAACCAGAGGTAGCCTCTGACAGGACACGGCAGGGAGCCTGTTTCCTTCCCTGCTGCTTCCTCCCGGTTGCTAGAGGGCATCTGCTACCCCTGCCTGTTCTCTGCCAGACAGCCCTGATAGGTACAGAACCTAAACTTGCTCACCTTGGCCCCTCTGAGCTCATCCCATGGCCTGGTCCCATCACTGTTCCCTGCAGCCAGAGGATCCGGCTCTCTATCTTTGCCCAAGGAGCCTCCCTCTTGCCATCGGCTGCTGTGGTGGGAGCAGGTCAGGGGAGGGGAAGCAGGGAGAAGGTGGAAGAACCTGGATGAATCTCCATGTTCCCCTGCTCCTAGTCAGCTCCTACACAGGTTGTGTGGCTAAGTGGAACGGGCCCCGGACCAGCAGTCACAGATTCTGGACCAGGAGTGGCCAGCAGTCAGCTCTGCAACCTTGGGGAGGTCATGTCTCTTTTGGGACTGAAGGTTCTTATCCACAGAGTGGGGGTTGGAGTAGACCAAGGGGCTTTAACTTGTGGTCTACAGGCCCCAAAATGGCCCTGAAACTCTGTGAAATTGTGTGCAGGCTCTTGGGTCTAGATATACACTTTTTTTTCCTGAGAGTAGGTTTGGGATTTTTATTAGAATCTTAAAGGTAGTCTCAGGAATCCCTTTCAGTGCCTGTTCTGACTTTTGATTATCTGTATTGTCCCAGGCACAGGGCAGGTCTCTTTTAACCTCACCTCTCCCACCTGTCCCCTGCCCCCTCTAAACTTTTCCAAGAGCAGGACAGTTGCCCGATTCTGCTTCTTTCCCTGCTCCTCACCCCCTCACTTTGAGAGGCTCCTTAGAAAGAAGTGACCCAAAGGAAGACACAGGGAGGGGACATCATCCAAAGCAATGGTCCACATTCCACTTGACTCTCTGGCAATGACCCAGGTAGGACTGACTGAGAGTGCAAGCCGATGTCACCTGTGCCTGTGAGCACTTGCCAGGTGCCAGCCCACCCCACCCACCAGGTGTCATGGGGAGATTCAAAGCTGACTCAGCTACAGAGACTGTCCTCAAGGAACTTGTGGTCTCACAGGGAGATGGAACACATCTGCAGGTAACAGCCATGGAGGGGCTATAAAATATAAGCAACGTGAGACTGGGCTTCATGGGAGGGAGACCCACCGGCTTACAGGGCCAAGGAAGCCCTTATTGACAAGAGGGCTTTGAAGGAAGGAGGGGATTTTGTTGGATGGGGCAGTTGATGCCAGGAAGGTCATTTTGGCCTAAAGGAATAACACAGCCATGTGGACTCAGGGAGACCACAGGAATATGCTTCAGCTTGGTAGAGACCAGGGCATCTGCTGGAGGGCAGTGGACAGTGAGGCTGGGGTCTGGCAGGGTGGCAGTAGGGGATGTGGAGGGAAAGAGGAGGCCAGTACACCAGGTTGGATGAGGAGGAGCTGGAGGGCCAAGGAGAGGAAAAAGGGCTATGCTAGGGCTGCTAAAGGGATGGGTTCAATACACAGGAGACTGGCAAGAGAAAACAATGGGCATCTGAGTGAGCTGCTGACAGACCCCAGGCCCTACCTTCCTCACCTCAGGTCCCAAGATGGAATTGGAATTCAGGTCAAATGAGGGCTTTGTTGTGGGGGGTGGGGTGGGGTGGGGAGTGGTGGTCTTTACCAATAGATAAAAACCATAAGACCACTCAGGTCTCAGGTGTTTGCTAAGGATCTCCCTATGCATCCCTTCACCCTGGGTTCCCTGACTCCTCCTTGTTGTAAGCTCCTAAGCACCCCAAGAGCCAAGAGAGTCCCTGTCCAAAGGCAAAGCCCAGGCTTCAGCTCATGGTCACGGGCTCCAGGGAAACATCGTGCATGCAGAGCCACGGAGGGTGAGGACTAGTTGGAAGGACCCCATCTGGATCATCCAGCCGACTCTCGTAAACAGACATATGGACATGTGGCCTGAGCACCATCTCACATCTAGTTCCCTTAAAAAATGGGAGCCCCGCCGTAGCCACCGCTGAGCCCGCCGCCACCGCCTCTGAGCAGAAGATGGCTGTGCCTCCAACATATGTTGATCTTGGGAAATCTGCCAGGGATGTTTTCACCAAGGGCTATGGATTTGGCTTAATAAAGCTCGATTTGAAAACAAAATCTGAGAATGGTTTGGAATTTACAAGCTCAGGCTCAGCCAACACTGAGACCACCAAAGTGACGGGCAGTCTGGAAACCAAGTACAGATGGACAGAATATGGTCTGACATTTACAGAGAAATGGAACACTGACAACATACTAGGCACCGAGATTACCGTGGAAGATCAGCTCGCACGTGGACTGAAGCTGACCTTTGATTCATCCTTCTCACCTAACACTGGGGAAAAAAATGCTAAACTCAAGACAGGTTACAAGCGGGAGCACATTAACCTGGGCTGCGACGTGGATTTTGACATTGCCGGGCCTTCAATCCGGGGTGCTCTGGTACTGGGTTATGAGGGCTGGCTGGCTGGCTACCAGATGAATTTTGAGACTGCAAAGTCACGAGTGACACAGAGCAATTTTGCAGTTGGCTACAAGACTGATGAATTCCAGCTTCACACTAATGTGAATGACGGGACGGAGTTTGGTGGCTCCATTTACCAGAAGGTGAACAAGAAGTTGGAGACTGCAGTCAATCTCGCCTGGACAGCCGGAAACAGTAACACTCGTTTTGGAATAGCAGCCAAGTACCAGATCGACCCTGATGCGTGCTTCTCGGCTAAAGTGAACAACTCCAGCCTGATAGGTTTAGGATACACTCAGACCCTAAAGCCAGGTATCAAACTGACGCTGTCAGCTCTGCTGGATGGCAAGAACGTCAATGCTGGTGGCCACAAGCTTGGTCTAGGACTGGAATTTCAAGCATAAATGAATACTGTACAATCATTTAATTTTAAACTATTTTGCAGCATAGCTACCTTCAGAATTTAGTGTACCTTTTAATGTTGTATGTCTGGGATGCAAGTATTGCTAAATATCATGTTAGACCTCCAGGTTTAAAGATGATTCAGCTTTAAAGTGTTACCCTTTCAGAGGTACAGAAGAAACCCAATTCCAAAAATGGTCCTTTAAGCTGTAGACTATGGGGGGAATTTAGTGGTCCCTCTAGAGATGTCAGGTTTCTTTTTTATCTAGAAATGGCTGCAAGTGGAAGCTGATAATGTGTAGGCACTTTGTAAATTCCTATTGAATAAATGAATGAAATTGTGATTTCCCGAGAATTGAACCTAGGTTTCCTAACCCCAGTTGTGGAGAGGCTCGTTGCTTAATGGTGTGTACAAACTCATTTCCAAGGGACTTTTTTAGACAGATCTTCATGACATGTTTTCACCCCAGTCCATCACCTCTTTTTACACCAAAAGTAGTCTGCAGGGCATGGTAGCTGTTTCTTTTGTGCCATTTTGGGGTGGAGAGGGTGGACGTGATAAAGCCAATAATTCAGGACTTAATTCCCTCTCGTGCTGTGGTTTTGTGCCCTTGCACCACTAATAAATAGCTTCCAGAAGCTCCAGCTGCAAGCTGGCAAAAGTCTCTGTGACTGTAATCACATGGTGACAACACTCAGAATCTAAATTGGACTTCTGTTGTATTCTCATCACTCAATTTATTTTTTAGCAGTTTAGTGGATACATTTTAGAGTCTTCCATTTTGTGTGGAATTAGACCATCCCTTTCAAATGCTGTAATTAACATCACTTAAAATAAAACTTGAATAAAATATTGAAACCTCAAAAAAAAAAAAAAATGGGAATAGGTGTGGCAAGATAACATCTTGATATACTAATTGGCGTTTGTTCTCCCAGTATTTCCTCCCTCACTGATTAAGGAGGTAGCCAGACTGTACTTTCTTGCCCTTGCTGATTATAGGTACCATCTGAAGACAACCTTGCTTTTCTGCCTTTTGTTCTCAGAAGAGCAAAGTTCCTAAGAAGGGTGGCAATGTAGGATGAGTATGGTGGTGGGGGGAGGTGCACAAAAGATGGAAGAGGAGGGATTACCCCAGTTGTGGAGAGGAATCCTGCAAGTAACAGAGATGCCCTGTATCCTGGGAAAGGGAAAAGGTCTCAGAAGGAATGGTTGTGTTCCTTGGGAGGTCAAACCATAGGGACCAGGATTTCCCAGCCTTGGAAATGTTCTGGTGCCCAAGCATGGCAGTGGTTGGGGACAGTGGTTACCAGACATCCAGAAACCATAGTATTTCAGAGCTAAAGAGGGTGGATCAAAGGCTAGAGGGACCTCCCCTGATGTTTTTTCTTTCATAATTCTCCAGGGTCTTCGTCCAATCCTTTTGTGGCTGTTGGAGGAGTGGAGTCAACTTTAATTTGGTTTAAAGGATCTAACAAAATATGACATCTCTTGCCCAACCTGGTTGCAAATATATTCCCATAAACACAGAAAAAAAAGTGCACTGTAGAATTCTTAAATGTCTTCATTTTCTTAAGAGAAAATTTGGAATAAAAATTGTTTTGATTCATTTTACATAACCGAGGATGAAAAAGTCTTGCACAATAAGTGAATAGGCCTCTTAGACCTAGAGATACTATGTTGATAGGGATGATGTGCTACGAAAGGCTTTACTTTAGGCTGACAAGGGAACAAACTAAACAAATGGCTTAGCTCAAACCCTTTAAACAAGGTAAAGCAAAGATAGCAGTAAGTCACGTATAACTATCCCCTCTTCAAGTGGTAGGCTTTTGATTTCCTTTTTATGGTTCCTTTCTATATTCATTGCAAATAAATAAGAGTTCTTTCATAAAACAGTGGAAGATAGAAAAATTTGCAATTTCATCTTTACTTCTAGGTTTAAAAGAATTGCTTGGAGCCATGATACATGCATTGTTTTTGTTTTTGTTTTTGTTTTGTAGTTTAGAAAAAATATGAGTTGATGAAATATGTGTCTATTATTTTTCCTGTAAAGTATAAGTGACATGGCCACTGCATTTTTTCTTTTCCTTTCCTCTATTTGTTCTCCAGAATTCTAAAATAAAGCCAGAATGACATTCATCCTGTTGTGTAAAAGCTGAATGAGCCAAATTGTGGAGAAATTATTAAGAAATTAAAGTGCCTCTGGCAGTTTCTAACTCTAAATACAAGGCAGGGCTCTGTTGGCATCTTATTGAGCCCTCTCTGGGGAGGCTAGCCAGAAGTGTGATGTAGATCAAGTGAAGCAGTATAGCTCTTACCTGTGGCTGGGGGGCCCAAGGGACCTGGGGGGCCTGGAGGACCAGGTTGACCAGAAGGCCCAGGCTGGCCTGGTGGGCCCATAACTCCACTATCTCCCTTCTGCCCCTGACAGAGAAAAAGGCAGAGCCTGTTACCACAGCATGACTGGGCAAGCTTCCTTCCCCATTTGTCTAAATCAAGAACTACCCTGAATTTTGGAGTTTAAGGCAAATGACATTTGAGATGAGATAGTGATAGCTGGTTGCAAGTTTGCAGACTTTGTTGCTCTGTCCTGGAATCACATTGCATGACAGCTGAGAGGAACCACTCCAATCCGCTCCCTTCACTGGGCAGATGAGGAAATCGAGGCTCAGGAAAGAGAAGGGCCTTGTGCAGGCCATCTAGCCTCAAAGTGGCGGAGTTAGGCCTAGAACTCAGGTCTTCTGCCTGCTCATTAGAATCATTTCTATTTCACCACAACGGCTGTGCCCACTCAATGCCTTTCCATTGCTCCTGGGACAAAGACCCAGTTCCTCACTTCAGCCCATGAGACGCAAGCTCCAAGTCAGGGTTGAATCTTTCTTTTTCTCCTTCCTTTACCAGATCAAATGATGGTGCAAGAAGAAGCTGAAAACACAAAGGGAGTCAGCTTTGTTGAGCCAGATCAAAAGAGGAGGGTTTTTATCTTGGCCACGTGACCTCTGGTAATTCATGTCATCTCTTTGTGCCTCAATTTTCTCATCTGTAATAATAATTGGGCTAGTAAATATTCATTCCACATAGCTTTGTTGTGAGGCTAAGAAATATCTCAGGGGTGAAAAAGGGCTCTGCACAGAACAAAGGGCTATATAGGGCAAGCTTATTATCACAGGGACTGGCTTGGTTCCTTTTTTTTCATGTGTTTGGGTAAGTCCTGATTCCTTCTAGAGAGACACACGTACAACTACAGCTGTTCCACATGGGTGTCCTCTTTGCTATCTGTTCTGGGACATCAAGAACAAGGGTCAAGAGTGATCCCAGAATCCCAGGCTGGGTGTACTCTGTAGTTTCTTTCACTAAACCATTTGCTAACTGTCTACTCTTGCCTGCAGCCTAATCAGGACAGTGATTAAGGCCCAACATCTTTGGCCTGGACTCCCTTTCTACACTTGTACCTTGGCAGGCTTGCCCACCTGAGGAAATGTAATCTTTCTCAAGTCTGGGGAACAGGCCTGCTGGGAACTTCTTTCCAATCACAACCATGACATGTGACCGGCCGCCTTGCCAACACAGCCCCGGGGGCCCTCTCGGCACTGCCAGGGAGTACTTAAACACTCAATATGGGTCCTGTGAGGTCAGAGTTTCCGATTCCATCCATATGGAGAGAGTCTTTAAGCCTTCGCCCAAGCTAGAGCATTCCATGAGGTAACCAAAATGGGTCCCAGAATGGCAAAGGAAGTCACACCATCTTAATATAGCTGCAGTTAAGGCTTGTTTTTTTAACAGCTATGTCATCTGGCTCTGAGCACAGGAAGCGCTAAAGCTTGAAGGAGCTGGAAATGTTCCTTGATTCTGGCACCAGCAGAAATGGAATATTCTGCTTATTGGTCACCTGCTCAGAGCAAGCGATGTCTCTATCAGCAGGATTCATATTCCCTGAGCAACACTTTCCAGGAAAGGCACGTTTCTTATTTGCTACAAAATTAGGTGCTCTCTCCCAAGGAGGGTGTATTGTCTCCCTAACTGAAGATTTTTGTAATAAAGTCAACAGCTGCTTTCCTGGGCCTGCTTGAAGGCAGGTCTTGAAGTATGAAGTTGACGGAGGGAAGAAGCACGGTGTGGGGAAAAACTGGTCTCAACTATTTACGTTCCAATGTTGTCCTTGAAGCTGTCTTAGCTGAGGGGTCTAGGATAAGTCCTTCCACCTCCCTGACCCTCTATTTACTTGTGAATAAACCAAGAAGATTGAATTAGGTGGTCTCTGAGATCCTTCCGGCTCTGAAATTCTAATTTCCTGAAGTCCCTTCTGGTTTGCAGATTCCAGGCTTTGGACTGACTTACAATAATCCCCAGAAACTCTTAGCACCACTGGTCCAAGGAACACTCAATATGTAAAACTCTACTCTTGGAAATTAGTTCATGATAAAAAGAAAATATTGTGGCAGGCTCTCAAGACCAACAAACCAAGTGTCTGCAGACTAGAAAGGAGCCAAGGTTTTAGACACACTCAGATTTGTTTACAATGTCTCATAGAAAGGATGAGCTCATTTTCTTAGCTTCTCTGAGAAACCAGACATGGTTCTAACGTAGCTTTTAAGACTGACCCAACCAAATCACTCTCAGTGAGCTCAAGAAATCGCCTTCCTGACCTCAGTCCCCATCAGGAAAAGACAAACACTGCCCAAGAAAAGAACTAGGGGACAGCAGCCCACAGCTTTCTTGAACGTCAAGCATAAAAGAAATCTGTATAGAAATCAGCAGAAGGGGAGAAAACAATAACAGAAAATATTTTCCCTTTTCTGTCTTCTTTTTCTGAGTCTAGTTTTTAGGAAACTGGTACCTATGGCATCACTTTGAAACTTTAACTGTGCAACCCATTGTAAAGCTTTGAAAATTGAACTGGGATATTGGGCCTTCAGCAGTTATTGTGGAGTCTGAATTATCCAGGTTGCAGACTGCGTCGTTTCTAAGTTTACTCGGCTAAGACCAGTCTTATCTTTAGAGTTTACCATGGTTCTAAATCCTGGTTGCTCATTAGAATCACGTGGAGGGCTTGAAACAAAACAAAATGAAACAAAAGCTAAAAAAGCTACCGAAGCCCCATGCCAGATCAGCTGTATCAGTACAAGTCCTCGCCATTGGGTGCTATGAGAGGAAAACCATTCCACATGGGTTATGGAGAACCCCTACAATGAACCCTGCAGAAACACAGCAGCAACATCCAAAAGGACTGCCAGTGCTGCTATGCCATGGAAAGAAGATATGCGGACAGGGGCAGCTCTTTTATTTGGGGGTGGATAATACAGGCAATTGAGGATGAACCAGAGTTACTCCTCCAGCCAGTGATTTTGGAAAACCATTCTTCAAGAAAAGAAACATCTAAATTGGGAAATCTGTTTATTTTTAGCAAATAACAGGCCTACAGTGATACTACAGACTGGTGCTAGTGACCAAAAAAGTATGTATAGGCGCGTTAAAAATGTTCAGAGTCCGTTCAGTAATTCTACCTCTGTTAAATTTCCTGTTCTCAAAGTGATCACCAGACCAGTTGCATCAGCATTACCTGGAGATTTTTTTAAATGCAATTCCTAAGGCCCCTCCCCGGACCCACTGAATCAGAAACCTTAGAGGTGGGTCCCAGAAATCTGTGTTTTAATAAGCCCTCCAGGTGATTCTGATGCAGGCCAAAATTTGAGAAACATTGTTCTAGCCTAAAAATTAATTATTTTGGAAAAAGATTTTGCACAAAGATGATCACCTCAGCATTACATATAATTTAGTCAGAACTCTTTTGTCCAAGCAATCTATGACTTACTCATTTAATAAAATATTATGTAGACAATTAAAAAGGTGTTCAAAAATGTTTAATGAGTATCTGCAGTAACAAGCAAAATGGGGAGGCTGAGATTTTAAGTTAAAATTCAGCATATAAAAATTATATTGGGATATAAAAGAAACAAACAATGAGAAAATACCACTCTCCACCCCATTCCAAAATAATATTGGAAGGAGATATACCAAAATGGTAACACTTATGCCTGAGTGTTAGATGATCTCCCTGCTATTTTTCTGAATTTTCCAAGTTTTCTGTGATCATCATGTA
This sequence comes from Choloepus didactylus, assembly GCF_015220235.1. NCBI lineage: Eukaryota > Metazoa > Chordata > Mammalia > Pilosa > Megalonychidae > Choloepus > Choloepus didactylus. Next base: position 166,996,627 of record NC_051307.1, read on the forward strand.
TCATATTTATAATGGAAGAAAGGCAAAAAAGCAAAACAAAACAAAACAAAACAAAATACCTTACAACCAAGAAAATAAATGCATCTCTCAGGAATGTCTGTCCATTAAAGAAAAGACCAAAAGTTTCTCAACACAGCTCTAAAGCCAGCCAAGACAAAGATATCTTCCTCTTTCCTCTCCCTGTCACGTCACATAGCTGAACCCAAGAGCCTGCAGGTCGGTTCAGAATGAACAACTTCCCTAAACCATTAATAATGCCAATAAAAAGGGTTACTTACAAATTGAGTGCCTGAGGTAGGGCGATTCAAATCACCCTATTGTCAAGACACAGAAGACTATTTGATGGCAGGGAAATATCCAGTCTGTTCTCTAAAATTTCATTGTCTAGGGAATTGAGGCAAAAACTGGTGGACCAGATCTGGCTTCCATTCCCAGTTACTCTGGTTATGATAGACCTGTTCTTATGAATCAAAGACCCACTCTTGCCTTATGGCCTCGGATGCAGTTTGAATGGATCATCCTACTCCATCTGCCTCAAACTATGGCTACCTAGAGAACAGCAGCTCCCGGCAGTGCGGCTGCTTCTGTCCGCCAGCCCAGAGGACGCTGGAGTCTGGGTCTATGGGATGTCTCTAATTGATGCCACCAGCCTACGTTTCTACACACCCCGGGTCAGAGGTTCTGATCCCTGGGGTCTTTACCTGCTTGCCTCGTTTTCCTGGTCTTCCTGTGGGCCCCCGGTGTCCTGCTATCCCAGGTTCTCCCTTTGGGCCCATTTCACCCTGGAAAGAAGAAAGAGAAGCGAGAGAGGAATTAGGGCATGTGGAGGGAGAAGGCGCATCTATACAGGTCTATCCAGCCACTGGCCACAGGGCTGTCTATTGGATCATTTCTAAGTCTTTTCCAAGTGGGTTGTTCTAGGAGTTTGAGAAGACAATGAGGTGATGTGAAGGATAGACAAGTTTTTCAAGGAAAAGGAAGGATAGGAGAAGGTAACCTAGGTGGGTTAGTTATTATCTGAGAGAGATAACTATCAGGCAACACACATTTTGGTGGCCATAACTGGAGAGACAAATCACCATCTGGTACAACCAAAGCAGGATGCTCATGCATTTCACTCGTATGTGTGGTTGTGACATTTCAGATATCTGGGGGAAATGCTTTCTCTTTTAGTTGAAATTTTATGTTTTTAATTTTGTTTTTAGTACATATTCAAATCTAAGGATTTTTGGATGATCACACAGTTTTAACAACTGTCATCTTTGGGAAGTTTCTGCTTATTTAATGACCTTATTTAGGACCATATTCCTACTCTTCAGTAAAAATTGGTTTGACTTCCAGCTCACTTCCACTTGGTTTAGATGAAAACTCTTTTTGTGGGGAGATATTTTCCAAATATATGTTAACATTCAATATAATTATTGTAAAAGGCATGTAAAAATAGTCCTAATTTAAAGTCCTATTTTGAACACATTAGATCCAATTGCACTAATTGCAAATTTCCATAGTTTAAGGCCAACCCTTTGCAAAACATTTCTCCATCTTTGCTTCTCTCCTTCCCCATCTTCTTCTACTATTCCAGGTCTGCTTGCTGTTTCTTGGGGTCACAAACCCACGGGACTTAGCATCATTCGTATGTCCAGTAATCCCCCTGCAGGCCAGAATGCACCGCCATCAAGATCAGTTTAGCAATACAACCCTGAGAGTTTCTGTTGGTCAGCAGCCAGCGCCCGTGGAGAGCTGCCCCAGCCTTGGAGAGAGAACAACAATAAACACCCAGATGGCTTTTCACATGGAGGTCAGAGGAGGTATAACACCATGGAAAATTCCAGGGAACCCCAGTATGCAATAAGGATCAAGCATAAAGTTCTGAAATTATCTGTCAGCTCAGTCAGTGTAATGAATTGGTCCTTACCAAAGTTATCAGTGTCTTTTGCCTCACCAGGATTGTCCTTAAACCTGCTAAATCTCATGTCCTTCAGCGTTCTAGGCAGAGAGTGTGAGAAGATAGTGTGGATTTGACACAGCCATGGAGATGTTTGCATGATTTTCCCTCGGCTGTTTGGAGGGGAGTGGAGGGTATCTTATTTGGCTAGGAGAAAAGAGCAGCATAAATGCCATAATTTTTTTTTAAAGATTGTCACAAGGAAGGGTGGCCCTTCTCTTTATCAGTTGGAAGCAGCCAGTAATTTCTTGATCTAATTTCTCTCCTAAGACCTGATTATCATTATCATATCAGCTGCCATGAAAGAGAAAGGAAACTCTTTAGATACCAAGTCTAGTAAATAGTGCAGAGATCAGATGAGCCGTCATATTTAATTTTACAGTAATTTATTATTCTTTGATGTTTGCTGTTGCACTGAATGAAAACCTAGCCTAAATATTTTGAAATAAAATTATTTTTTTCTCTTTTAATGTTTCCTTTAATTTGTTTATCTACCTAATCTTTTTCTTTTAACACAACATTCCATCTGGGGTAGCAGGGACAGAGTTTTTGACTGCTTAAGATAGTGATAAATCATGATAAATTAATGCAAGATGATTAATGTTATTTAAATATGCTTTAATGACTGGATAAGCTTAGATGAAAATTACTTATTCAAATCTGGAAAATGAAACTATAAGGTGAACTTAAAAAAATTTAATTACTAAGAAAGCATCCTATTTGCTTGTTTGAAGAATTATTATGCTCTGAGGCCTAGGTTAAAAGAACATTTTCTGATGTTATGCCTTACAACATGAGGAAACAATATTATAATACTAGATTTAGAGTTGTTTTAAATGGTCATTTCTGCATTTCTCTCCTTTTATTTCCTGACACCTCCCCTCACTGCCACCATGACCCCTCACTGCCACCATGACCCCTCACCCCCTTCTTCTTCCCTAAACCCTAAACTTTAGTAAAGGTTTATAAAAATCTGTCCATCAATTGCCACCTTCACAATTTTTGTCATCTCTGCACTCTAATGTTACTTACTGAATATTTTTTCTTTAAATCAAGTGAAATTGATCATAAAAACTCCTTTTTATCAAAATCAAGCTTTGCCTCTAGCATGATATTCATGAAATCACATTAAATATTTAACTACTTAAATAATAAATTTAATAATCAAAATAAAAAGTTTGCTGTCAACTAGCTGAAACAATTCTGTGCCCCTCCAGTGGTATGTGTATCATCCTTTGCACCGAGCTAAGAGTTTAGGCAGCAGTGAGTTAATCCAAAATGCCTGAAACCTGAAGTTGGCCTGTGGACCTTGACAGTTATAGCTCAGGTCTGAGACCCTTGTCAGAAGCTTTCTACTTTTGAATTACATCTAAGAGGTGGGGAAAGCGCCAGAGGGTCTCTCTGCACCCAGATGGGGCATGCTTTCTCTGCTGTTGAACTGGAGGGTACATGTGGGTGCAGGGGTCTCAGACCACCCTGCCACCCTCCCACAAATGTATAGGGCAACTTGCTCCCCACCCCAAACTAGAACCTTCCACAGCTAAACCCACTTTCCATGCTTCATGGACAAAGAGGTGGAAAGCTTTTTGTTGTGCTTGGAGGAAAGAAAATGCACAGAGACCTAATTTTACTACTTCTGAACACTTACTTTCTGTCCCAACATTCCAGGAAATCCCGGGAACCCCTGTGAAGAGAACAACAAATACAGTGACCACCTCTGTAATAACGCTCGAAAGCGTCATGGATGAGCTTGGCCGGCCATCTTCAAGATGGAGCCCTGTTGGTCAGCCAATCACTCAGTCCACGAGAGGGGGGAGGACACTTCCATTTTTAGTTTATCATTTCCATAGAAAGGCCATCATTACCTTTTCTCCTTTGGGACCCAAGTCACCCCTTTCACCTCTGGATCCCTAGGAGAAAACCACAGGAAAGAGTCAATGATTTAATATCATGGGGGAAAATGGAGCAGTTTCAAACTGAAAAGCTCACGACGCCACACCCTCATTTTATAAGCAAGGAAACAGACTCACAGATATTAGGGGACTTTCCCAGGGAAGAAATGCTTTGTGATCTACCTTCTATTTTGACCTCAAAGACCTCAGGCTTTAAGAAAGGGCAACTCACAAGAATTCTGGGCCCTAGTTCCTCTGTCATCCTATAAGAAACTTGTCCCCAGGTTCCAGCTGCTATTTTTTTGACAGATGAAAAGTTTGTGTGGTAGAAGATTGGTCTAAAGACACATACCTGCCACCTCCCTCCAGCCTACCCAGGCGAACTGTGTCCATTCTCTCACCAGCAAAACATTCATTTGCACAACTGCTCTTTATCTGCATAGGGTCTTTACCTGCTCTGAGGACTCCCCCTTAACCTACCTTTCCCTTCCCTCCCTCAGGAGGTCCCTCAGATTTCTCTCTGCTCCCTGACAAAGGAAAGAGGAATATCAAAGTAGCTTTGGTCACTGGCTAATGGGAGACTTGGGTCCATCATCTGCCCGTCACAGAGCCCAGAACCACCAGCCCAGCCCAGGCTCTGGAAAGCTGTCAGAGGCAAGCACTAACCTTTTCCCCTTTGGATCCGGGGTAGCCCTAAAAAGAAAGCAGAAGGTTCATTTACAATCAGCCCTGTAGGACCTTTGGATTGACGCAAGAGAGAAAGAATTCCTGAGTGTGGAGGTGAGTTGCGTCTCCACGTGGTGCTACAAGTTTTAGTGGGGATTGCAGCAGTAAACACAAAGATGTCCTTGAGGGTTGTGTTTATACCAGGCCTGAAAAGAACATTTCTGTTCTTACCTCCAAAAGACCTGAATAGAGATTTCTATCTGCTTTGCTGCCCAGAACCTTGACCCTCACTGCCCAGGAGCACAGCAGGAATGGCATCCCTTAAGCCACTGCATCACAGAGTATGATGTACTCCAAAGAGCTGGTAAAAGCAGGCACTGGCACCGGGCTCCCCCTCGTCTGTAACACTGCCCAGCCCAGGATGGCAGTCCCACCCGGGCTCCATCTTTGTAGACAGAGCCTTAGTGAGAAGATCTGGGAATGTCCATCTGGACCAAAAACTGACCTTGGAGCCCAGTGGTCCTCTTGATCCTGGCAAGCCCATCATACCCAGGTCACCTTTTTCACCCTGTGGGAATTAGAAGGAGGGAAAAAAAAATCAACAGTGACATTTTTTGGAGAAATTGTACCAGGAGAGGCACGGGCAAAATCTGATTGGAACTGGGCATACCAGGGCTGGCTTGTGACTCTGAAGTCCCCCAAATGCCCCTTTCTCACTCCCGGGGGCCCAAGGCTCCAGACTCTACATTTCATTCTGGTATTTGAGATTAAATATGAAATGAAAATGCCCAAGGTTGAGCAGCTTTCCGTTCTATGTGGTCACTAAGATGTCATAAATGGACGGATACTTAGATCTCTTCCCAAGGGAGGGCTGTGAGAGGGTCAGGGAGAGAATAAGGGCACTGGGACCTCAGATGAGAAGGTGCTGGCACCAAAACCAAACCTCATCTGCTGTGCTCTTTGCATAGGAAGGACCTTTCAGATGCATACATATGTCTCTCACCCGAGGGTTGCAGCCTAATAGAGTGAATAGCAGCTTCTGACGTGTTCTACAGAGAAAGGAGCTAAATTCATGGGTGGGCTCTTGCGACCCTCAGAATGGTTTGCAGTTGGAACTTTCAGCATCTTCTGTACTGAAAAACTCTGTATGAGTGCTATCCACTAGAAATATGAGGTGAGCCACATACTTTAAATTTTTTAGAAGTCAAATTAAAAAGTAAGAAGAAACAGGTGAAATTAATTTTAATAATATATTTTATATAACCCAGAACTTTAAGAAAGTATTTCAACATGTGACCCATATAAAAATTGTTAATGAGATATTTTTTATTTTTTATACTAAATATTTGAAGTCTGGTGTGTATTTCACATTGAAAGCACATCTCAATTTAAACACTAAATTTTCATTGGAAACATGATCCTTATGTTGATTTCATAAAGTATATAGTTGAAAAGGCAGATTTGTTACCAAGAAAATAAGAATTAACAAATGATTATGATTACCAAATCATTATATAGATTTTTTTTTCTTTCTATATTGTAGAATAGGTAGAAGTTAATACCTGAAGTTACTGAAACTCAACTGGTCTCAGCCCTGTTTACAGTTACTATGGTAATGGTTATTCCAGCCTAGTCTCAGCCCTGTTATACTTACTATTGTAATGATAACAACTCTATCTCCCCTTGTTGGAATCCATAAAAACCCTGGACTCCTTTGACACAGGGAGATCGATTTTTGGGCTGAGAGGCCATCTGGTCTCCTGCTTTGTGCATAGCAATAAACTCTTTTTCTCTTTGAAACCCCAGAGTCATCGATTGGCTGTTGTGTGCATCAGACAGAGAACCCTGCATTTGTTCGGCATCAGAGTCACACAACCCAGCTGTTCCAAACATAGTTAAAAGTTATTCAATAGCTGAATTGAGTATCACTTTTTAAATTCAAACTTAATTAACTGAAATGAAGACTTCAGTTTCTCAGTCACACTAACCACACTTCAGGTGCTCAGTGGCCACATGTGGCTAGTGGCTGCTATATTAGACAGCTTTAGCTCTATGCAGTAGATTCTTTAAAGAAATGTCCTTTGAACTTTTCCTAAGATGACTGGAAACACAGTTTTCTATCCCCACAATACAGCCAAGTAGGTGAATCAGAGCAGATGGCAACACCCCCTGACCTCCCCAGGTAAAATTCCTGACTTTTGCACCCTCTCCACTATGACCAACAGCAAGAAGAATGCACACAAAAGATTGGGTGTGGATGCGTTTGTTTTCCATAGCCTGTCTGAAGAAGAGGATTTCATAGGCATTTTGGAGTAAGATTTAGTCTTTCCAGCCAGCAAACACCCATCCTCCTCAGCCCTCTACCTCCACTTCCAGGTCAGTAAGACAGACTGAGGGCTTCCCAGAAACAAGTCCCTCTTGAGTTATCTCCAGTGAAACCAAAGTCTCAGGGCAGTGGAGAACCAGGGTCCCTATGAAAGAGGGGAACAGCCCCCCATTTCTCCTCCCACAGGGGCAGAGCTGCAGGACTGATCAAGGTCTTGCGGTCCAAGTGACAGAGGAAATGGTTGGGGACCCTGGACTAGTGTGTCTGCCTTGAAGAAAAGACCCCACCCTGCGGGAATCCTTGCGCTCTCTTCTTCCTGCCCCTCTTGAATGAGTTTGACTGACTATGTACAGGGTCGGGGAACTGCCATCTTCTCCCCTCATATTCTGACATTACGTGAACCCCAAGTGCCCCACACTTACCCTGGGTCCTTCAGGGCCTGGCCAGCCGATGGGCCCAGGCATGCCGGGAACACCCGGGGGTCCAGGTCTACCCTTCAAAGACCAGGAACAAGAGTCAGGACAAGTGGGTTTGTTTCTCTCCTTCCAGGAATTAAAGGAGCCCAGAGTGCAGTGTAGGACCTCTGAGCACACTCCCAGGACCCTCATCCCCACCCTCCAAAGACTGATGGCTTAGAAAGGACAAGTCTACTCTGTGAGGTCTAAGTTAAAGCCCATAGTGTCGCATTGTGTCAACAAACAAGATCTCATTCTATTCAAGAAATGGAAGGTGGTGGAGGAGGGATTCTAAACTCTTGGTTTTCCATCTTCATCACCTCCATCCACCCACCCAATTGTTCCCTGCATTCCAGTGGGGGCCGGTAGCAGATGCTGTGGGTACTCCTTCACGATCTTTTCTATGTATCAAGGTGCCCATTCTCAAGTGGCTGCCCTGGTTGTTCCTAATATCTCATCCATGCAATCTGCAACTGTAGAGTTTGTCCCTGGGGGATTGGAGCTGCCTATCTCCCCTTCCTGAAGCCAGTAGCCCAGCTCCCTTGGCTTAAGGTAGAACAAACTCTGGTGAACATTACACTCCAGAGCCACCCCAGGGACCAAATTGAGGCTGGATTTCACCTGATACAACATCCTTGCTTGGCTTCTTCCCTTGCCCCATCCAGCTTTTCCCCTACAGGCTCCACCTGAGAGTGCTCCTTTAATACTTAATTCACTTGCACATTGTACAGGCTGTCTCTGTCTCTGCTTCTAGGGAGGCAACCTAAGCCAGAGGCTGTGGAAGAGCAAGCACTGCAAGAGAGAGTGCACAGGGACCTGGAGTCTATCTTGGGTTCTGCACCCATTGGCTGGTTTCACATTTAGTTTAGCTAGAGATGTAGAGGACTCAGCCTGTAAACCAGAGATGACAAATGCTGGCGTGTGTGCTGCTTTCTCCTCTTGCCTCCTATATCCCTAATCAATGATGGCCCTTGTCAGCTCTAAGCATGGAGACCACCCCAGAATCCTCTTCAGCCCAGCACTTCAGGCAGCCTCTGTGCCTTGGCTGGAGATGTTGTCTGTGCCCTGAAGAGTTGTAACTGACATACAAAGGTTTTTTTGTATTTATTGGGGGCTTTTGTTGACAGTGAAACCATTTGAATAAAAACATTCAACCAGGAAAAAAGTGATTTATATTTAGAACCATGGGCATCTTTCTCGGCCAGTTTTTTTGCACCTCCCTCTGTCACCAAGACCTGGGCTTTAGCTGTCACTCTCCACTGACCACAGTGAATAAAAGAGGCTGCTGGCTTATTCCCTCTTGACATTTATGAGGCTCTTGATATCAGGTGTTTGGTCCACCCAGGGTCACTGAAACCTTAAGTGCCTCCCTTTCATCTCACCTGGGCCAGAAAGGAAAAGCTATTTGTTTCTGTCCATTCTGGCACTTTGTTCCAATTTAATCGAATAAGCAATGAGAGCCATTTTGTGTCACTGGTTGCGGGGCCTTGGGGGGTTTTCTGATGGGTGGCAGGAGAGATGGCCTGAGGCTGGGGCAGAGCTGGGCAACCTTGAGAAGGAGTCCAAATGCCGGGCAGAAGCAGGCTCCAGCTCCTGACCCAAGGTTGCCACTGTTACTACCAGGATGGCAGCACCCACATCGCCTGCCTGGGTGTTGGGGGCCCCCACCCCAGGGAGTGCACACTCACTCCCTCACACGCACGTGGAGAACAGTTGCCCATGTGACACTGACAGAACAGCGTGAATCATACCTTCCTTCCTGGTTGGCCAAGCTCCCCCTGTGGATGGAGAAGACAGGTAAGCAGAGGCGGCTCTGAAAGAAAAGTTCTGGAGGCAGAGGGTTGAGTGAGGGCCGGTGACTGCGCATGGCCCCGCGGCTTGGCAGCTTAGCTGCTCCTAGCACCCCTGCCACACCCCATCCTAGTCATCATAGAGCCCATCCACATGCACTAAGGCAGAATTGACATATGCTTTGAAACCTCAACCAGAAAATAGTCAAACAGAAAATTCTTGGTGGCATCCCTCGAAAATGGGCTGGTTATCAAGGAGAGGTGGGTGAAGAAAGCAGCGGCTCATACCTTTTCTCCCTTTGGTCCTGTCTTGCCAGGAAGCCCCGGTGGACCCTGTACAATCAAGACAAGATGTGAGGAATGTACATATGAAACCAGGGCAGGACTGGTGGTGAGAGAGGCAGGCCCAGGAGGGAGGCGCAGGCGACACTGGGCACTCATAGCAGCCTCATTCTCCATGCACCTATGGGGCCTCCAGGGACCCCAGGAGGGACCCTCTCATGCCGTCCAGCCCAGTCTCCTCCCCTTGTACCTCCTCCTCTTCTAGTTTTCTCTGAGATGTCCCCAGTGGCACCAGGTTGCCATGCCTACATCGATTCTCCACGATTCTAATTTTCACCCTGAAACCCTTTGGTTGCCTGAGATACCCCGAGTGCTTGGTGAGAACTAAAGAAGCTTGAAGAAATTCTTTCTGCTGAAAATAGGCTGCTTCACCTCCTCTTTTATCGACTGCTCTTACCAAGCTTCCCTGGACCCCAACAAGGGGGAGAGTTAAGTCTCACTCTTAGCAGTAGCAGACTTAGAAATTCCCATGGTTGATCTATGGGTAGCAGGTTGCCAAAGGATTCTCCCCTTCCCTCCTTTGGCAGCAAAAGTCTCTTTTTTATAAGATGGTAAGAATGTGGGCAAGTAAATAGTGCACTTTCATCCCATCACCCATCACAGGAGTGGCTGACTCCAGTTTAGGAACTTTAGCACCCATTCCACCACAGCTCTTCACAACCACAGTCAGTATGTAGCTGCTTTCTGCCCACGCAGCTGTGAAATGTGCAGTTGGCTAACTGTTTTCCAAATTCCCCAGAACAGCAGGAAGGAAATCCATCAAAATCCCCAGGCTCCCACTTCATCCCCCAAACCTGCAGGTGAACATGCACAACGAAAAGCCTGTTTGAAAGATGATTTGTGCCAGACGTGACAAGATGACAAACAGCTCCCTCAGTCAGTGGTTCCCAAACCTGTCCACTTTAGAATCTCCTGGGGAGTTTTGAAAAATTCCAAAGCCCGGGCCATACACCATACAAATTAAATCACAATCTCTAGAGAAGGGGCACAGGATCAGTAATTTCTGAAGTCCTCCAGGTGATTCAAATGCGCAAATAGGTTTGGGAACCACTGTCTTTGGCTAATCTGTATTGGGGAGGGGAGAAAAGAACATTCTGGTTTCCAATCTCTTCATTTTTCCAAGCCTCAGTTTTTTTCCATTTCTTGAAATGGGGCTAGACGATTTTACAAGGCTATTGTTCCCTCACTCAAAGCTTCTCAAATGTTAATGTGCAGAGGATTCACTAGGGATCTTATTGAAATGCAGATTCTGATTGGATGTTGGGAGGGGAATTGAGATTCTGCATTTCTAACAAGCTCCCAGATGATGCCAATGCTGCTGCCACATCCATATGGGCAGCATCTCACTTGGTCTCCCCACCACCACCCCGCAAAATCCAGTACAGCAGGGCTAATTACTACCCCCATTGCAGAGGTGAGGAAATCAAGGCTGGGAGGCCAGCATTCACCCAGAGAAGAGCCAGTGTTCTATCCATGTGGCCCTGGAGCTGGAGGTGAGCTAGAGAAGGAAAAACAGCCCCCTATCACGTGAGCAGGGACAGACACTAAGAGCTATGCCCACTGGGCTTCACTGCAAAAAAGGGCCCAGCAGAGCGCACCCACCTGAGGGCCGGGGGGCCCAGGGGAGCCGAGCAATCCCTGCACACATGGAGACTGTGTGGTCTTGAGCTCGAGGACGAGATTCTTCATGTCTGGGGAGAGAAGCTTCCATGCAAAGCAACACAGGGTTATAGGTAAGACTTGGGGGACAGGAGAAGGGTCACCACCCTGGACATAATCCTGCTTCAGGGCCCCGTCCCCAAAACTGGTGGTTCCTGGACACCCCAATGGGTGTCCCAAGAAGACGACCTTCTGGCCCACTGGTGACTGTTGTCTCATCGCTCTCGAGACATCCCTGGCTTGAGTTGATTACAGAGAAAAAATAGCCACTTTGATGAAGTTAGGAAGCTCATTTCAGGGGCTTTATCCAATGTCTAAGGTAGCATTGTCCAAGAGAAATACAACGTGAGCCACATATGTGAGCCACTTATGCAGTTTAAATTGTCTAGTAGCCACATTAAAAGTGCTCAATAGCAACATGCAGCTAGTGGCAACTGTCTTGGACAGTGCGGGTCTAAGAGTTTCCAGAACGGTCTGAGAGTCCCAAGTCCCTGAATGCCCTGGCCTCTTGTCTTCTAGGTCAGCTACCTGAATCCTGCTCCTTTCCTCACTTTTTCCTCTCTTTACAAATCCTGTTCCTTCTCACACACCTCAGTATGGCTAGGGGGAGACTATTTCCCATGCTGCTTCACTGAAATGGTCTACATTAGACGTGGGCTGGGAAAGGGAATTGCATAACACTTGGAGAAGAGAAAAACAAGAGGAGAAAGTCTGTATCTGAATGGCTGATGGCAGTCCAGAAAGTTATAAATTCATCTCATTACTTTCGGGAAGATGGGACACTTTGCCAAATCCAATTCCGTGCTGAGAAGAATCCCCCTCCATAACTTATTTAAAACAATTTTGCCAGAAACTGCAAAATGTCCTTTCCAGGGTTCAACCTGCTCCGCAAGACTAAAGGGTTGGATCACTCAGAAAAAATTCTGGAGTCAGCCCACACTGAGTGGTGCGGGCAGAGGGGTGCAGCTATGGGGCGGGCACTGAGGACCCTACAATTCTATTCTCTAACAAGTCCTGAAGTACTCACCGGACTTTGGCCCCCTCTGAAGAACGGTGGGGGGAATAATGGGGGCGGAGGGGGCGTCAGCAGGCAGCAAGCTCTGTGGCCGCCACGCTTCTTCTGATCCAGGCCGGGGAGAGCTGTTCAGAGAAAACTGCTGCTCGTCAGCATGGGGTGGTGCTAAGATCTCCATCCTGCCCACCGGGCCCAGGGGGAACCAGCTGTCACCCCAAACTTCCCAGTCTCACTTCTAGCCTTTTCGATGGGAGCAGACCTCTCTTTCACTACTTGACATAGCCCTCTCCTCTCTGGTGCTGAGTTAACATGGTTAATAAATGAGCATATGGTACCGATACCAGGACCACTACAGAGTCCATTTCTCCTTCTGTTGGTACTGACCTGTCACCTTGTAAGTGCCGTGAGGAATGCCAAGTTCAAATACACTCATAATGCATGCCCAAGAGATGGGGAGAAGAAGTGTTTGTTAATAACTTTGACATTGTACTTAGAGGGAAATCCTTCTGTGAGGGAGGCAGCCAGGGCTGGAGGAGAGGATTGAATATAAGGGATCTGGAGCCGTGATTCAAGGTGCATACTTGACTCCAGACAGTACACACACATTTGGTGTCACCCATGCTCACCAGAGTTACCTTTCAAAACCACAATGCTTGGGTGGCCCAATCCCACGTGAGGAGATGAAAGGAGGGCCCTGGGCCCTACAGCTTCATTTTCACACAGAATCTCCCCCATGTTCAACGTTAGTATATGCTGATGTGTACCTTACAAAAAATGTACAGACCACAAGTATACAAACCGATAGATTGGTCTAGCACCCAGATCAAGCAACAGCACCCAGAAGGCCTCTCAAGCTCCTCTCCAATCTCTAACACCCCATCACTTTGACTTCTAACACCATAGATTCATTTTGCCTGTTTTCAAAGGTTGTATAAATGGAATCACATAGCATGAACTCTTTTGTGTTTGGGCTTCTTTTGTTTATCATAGTGTTTGTGGGGTCTCAGGTTGTTTCTCACAGTTGTAGTTCATTCATTGCTATTGCTGAATAGAGTTCCATTGTGTGAACATTCCACAATCTACATATCCCTTCTGCTGCTGAGGGACATATAGGTTGATCCCACCACACACCCACCAGAATGACTAAGATGAAAAGACAGAAAATAACAAATGTTGGCAAGGATGTGGAACAACCAGAATATTATTCATTGGCTGGTGGAAACGTAAGTTGGTACAATGACTTCACTGTAGCATTTTCTACTAAAGCTGAACATAGGATACACTATGGCCCAACAATTCCGCTCCTAGATATTTACCAACAGAAAGACGCATGCTTATGTTCACCAAAACTCATAGGTCAGCATGTTCATTGTGTTTTTTTCAGTTCCCAGTTTGGGTCTCACGCTGGTACCCTCACTGCCACCCCTTCACCAAACGCCTAATCCCACAGAACATACAGAGGTTGTGCTCCACATGCTTCTATGCCCTGAACCCAGTTTCCAGTCTTCTCTCCCGGGGGTCAGTGCCCACCTACTATTTCCACTCTGTCTTCCAGGACCCGCCTTCAGACATTAGGTAAGTGGTGGGTGCTCCGCCCGGTGCACATCCCACCCTGACATGGGGGAGAATGAGCATCCTACTGCCTATGCCAATAGCATCAGCCCTTTCGGACCCAACACCCCATTTTAAAAGAAATACTTTGTAAAGACCCCATTATTATCCTAAAATGAAATTCATAAATAATACAACTTATCTATACACAATTTTAAAAAAATCAATATAATGTTCTAAATGTAATAAACAAGAGGAATATAAGATTAGTGATATAATGATGTGTATTTTGATTATATAAGGCCAGGGCAACCACCAGATGTAGTTAGATGCTTGCATATGTGAAATTACTGTGAATGCCAACAGCTAAGAATATCAGCTACCCAAATGCTAAAGGGGATGTGGCCACCAGTGATGAAATTTTCCAAAATAATGAACACTTGGTAAAGTTCCCAGCCAAACAAAGCAGAATTATCACTCAGTAGTAGCAGTCTCAGAAAATTCAGTTTATATTAAAACAGTGCAAAAAATATCTGTGTGAAAGAGAATTAGGTTCTAGGATAAGGACATTACACACAGGTATGAAAGTTCCGTGGGACATTTCAAAATCATGTAGGTCATGGCACAATTCTTGATGCATGATTCTCCCCTATAAAGGACATCTCCCATCCCTGGCTACAGCTCCATAAAGATGCCACCCTGGTCACTGTGACAACCAAAACACCCTTGAAGATTTCCCAAATGGCCCCATTGAAACCTGTTGGTGTAACTCATGCGTTGTGATTGGCTCGGCCACAAACAGTCCCACAGAAGGTGTCACCCCAACACCAAACAGCATCTGCTCCAGGCCATAGGAACAGTGCTAAAAGGGACTCGGAGGATCAAGAGGTGACCTCCAGCTGGGGTGGACACAGAGGCTTTCTGGAAAGGTGGCATCTGTGCTGGTCCTGGAACATCAGGGAAGGTTTAGACGGGAAGTCTTCCAGGTCCAGGCAAAATCTGGGAGTTATGGCCACCGGGGCTCAGCCTTGAAGGACTGGGTGCGGGTGGGGTGTGAGGGAAGCAGGGAAAGCTCCGGGGAACAGGGAGGAATGGCAGCGAGAGTCAGGGCTCTGTTCTGGGCTACTCTGAGGGCCAGAGGGAGAAGTCCACCCATGTGAGGGGAAGGGGAGCTTTATTGTAAAGCTGATTCATTTCAGGAAGCATGGAACCAAGACTCAGACAGGGACACGCACTCTCCTTGTGTCCCTCTCTCTCCCTCTCTCCCTCCCTCTCCTCCCCCCCTTCTTTGCTTCTCTCTGTGCACACACCATTCTGACCATTCTTATGCATCTTCATTACCTCACCCTGCCCTGCTCACCCCTACCCCATGAAGGCCGCCCCAGTGTTGCCTCGACTCAACTTTACCTCAAGTATCTGCTTTGTCTGGAACATCCCTTTGTGGCTCGTATTTATAATACCCATGACAGGGAATCTGATTGCCCTGCATGTCTTTTCCAACCAGGTATAGTCACTGGGACAGCTGTTCAGAGCCTGCTCTGGCCCAGGCTCAATTTTAGCAGGATCTCAGGGTCTGTTCTTGCTCAACAGAGGCTCTGGGAGGAGATTCCCACAGAAGGGGCAAGGGCAGGCAGGTACCCAAGGTATGTCAAATACAGTCCAGGAGCAAGAAGTTTCCAGATGTTGTTCTAACTCTGGAAAGGGGGTACTTACGAGCACAGTAGAGGGGATGGCAGGGGAGGCTGGAAAGTTAATTTGAGGCTAGATTGTACAGATGCCCCACCAATGGGTTTGGGCTTTATCTGGAAAGTAGTAGGGAGCCATGGAAGGTACTGAGTAAATGAGTGACAGAATCAAAGAGGTACTGGGAGAGACTGTGCAGGAAAAGTGGGGCAAGGGAGAGCTTAGGGAATGAGGGGCAAGCAGCCAGTCAAACGTGGAGTCTGCACATTAGGGTCTGTGTGCCCGTGGAAGCAGAAGCAGAGAGGACAGAAAGGAAGGGACCAATGCAAACATTACTGACAAGAAAGAAACTTGGGGCTGATGTACTGTAGGAGAAAGAAGAGGAGGAATCAACAGTGGTCAGAGGATGAGAAAATACAGGGGAGGCACCAGTCTGTGGGGAAAGCTGCCAAATTTAGTGTTAGACATTAATTCATTTGAGCACACCCTTGTGCCAGTCCCTGGGCCAGGTTTTGCTGGAGGCAGGAAGATGCCTGAATGGTGGTCCCTGACCTATAGAGAGTGAGGCCTGTGGAGCTCAAGTGGCTGCCAAGGCCCTTCTGCTCTTATCCCACCCTCTCCCCATCCCACAGCCAGCCCCAACCCTGATTCTTACTTATTCACCAAGAACCATTCAGGTGCTCCCTCCACCAGCAAGCTTTCCTTGACTTCCCAGGCCAGGGTTAAGTGGCCCTGCCATGTTTTTCTCTGGGTTTACCACTATGTTCACTCTTCTCCACGGGGCTGAAACCGTTTCCTTGTATCTGCCTGACTAAACGGTGCTCTCCGGGGGTTGAGGGCCAGTTTTTGCCCCCAGGTCTAGCACAGCACCTGGCACACACTAGGTTCTCCACAAATGACAGGTACCATTTAAGCACATCACATATGTAAATTCACCCTGTCTTCACAACAACCCTAAGAGGTATGTACTATGATCAGCAGCAACAGCAAACTCCCGCTCTGCAAATCAGCTAACCGAGGCAAAAAGAGGTGAAGCAACTTGCCCAAGGTCATTGCAGCAGTTAGTGACAGAGCCAGGAGTTGAACCCAGGCAGCCTGGCTCCAGAGCGCTTCCTTTAATCTCTACACTGTGACGGCATATGGGAAATGAAGGCCTGGCTCAGAAGAAAAGCAAGGAATTCTCATGACAGTAACTTGAGACCTCCAAGCAAAGACCACCTGTAGTTGAACAAAGTTGGGTTTATTGCCTCGTTGAAACAAGGGAGAACACTCACCAGGGGGAATCACGGGGCATCTCCGTGTTAGAATGAATTTATTATAGCATTAGGGCTTCTGCTAGTTGATTTGGGGGAGATCATGAGGAAGTGGGGTTCTTCTTTGGATTAGATGCTCTTAGGAAACAGGGGCTATTTTACCATCGAGTGTCTTAATAAATCTCATCTAGAAGGCGAGAAGAGCAGAGCAAGACTAAGACAAGCATTAGTAGCAAGGATCAGGGGTATTTGGTCATTTTGTGGTTTGGGTAATAGCCTTGTTTTTGTCTAAATTCAGACATGGTCACAGAGTGGCCTTGTTTTTGTCTTGATACATCACAGGCACAGGGTGACTTTGCCTGCTCTTGTCCTGTGAAATTGTTTAGGTTCAACAGGAGAACACAGGGGCCAATCTGTGAATGTCAGGCCAGCTCCTGCTGTCAGGGGCTGCTTTTCTCTTGCTCAGCAGTAAAATAATAGAGCTATATAGTTATAGAGCTCGACATTAACATCCATGATGTTCTTCTTAAGGTTTCTCAAATTTCTTTCCTATAGTGTTCAATAAGACAAAGGTGGCACCTCCAAGCCAACCTCAGGCAGTATAGAAGCCTGGCAGACACACGCTACCACTCCAGAACCCCTTCGTGACCCCCCAGTTGTGGTTTCACTTCGGTCTCAGCAGACTGCTAAGGTCTGAGGCTGCCATTTTCCCCAAAGACTGACCCAGCTGGGAGCACCTGGGAGGCTTGCAGTTCCCCTTGGCTGATTTTTATTCACCAGCATTTAGGTTTCCACCTCATTTATGGCCTCCCCTCACCCCCCACCAGTGAAAGGCCCCGTATCATTTAAAGCAATCACTTCTCTTATTTCTTCCTGGAAATTGGAGAACACATTAGTGAACATAAATTATCAGATGTTTTTCCTGCTAAGGCATCCATGTCGTTCACCCTCCCCAATCCCTTCTCACCCTTCCTCCTTGACCTACTTCATTTCCAGCAGGTGAAGGCCATCTATTTCTGCCCTCCTCCTCCCTGAAGTCCCTGGAGCTATTTGTTTTTAGCACAGTCTGGTTTATTTACAGCTCATTCCAGCTCAGAATATTTCCATCAGGTGGACGTGGTTGGGAGCAGCTTTCCTCCCTGGTCAACTAAGCCGGGACGTCACAGGGCTATTTTGGTGTCATCAGAGTGGCCTGTGGGTCTCTCTGAGGACCATGCTGCCTCCGTGGAATCGTGTCTGAGCTCAGGGTCCAGCCTGGAAAAGACCCAGCAGGCCCGGTTGTAATGGAAACAACCATGTGTGCATGGACCCAGAGCCTGCGGAAAGCTGAGTGCACCACGCGGCTCAGCCCCAGGCAGCTGCCTTGGAAATGCTAACTATCTTGGAATTTCAGGACCATTTGGCCCTACTTAAAGACGCCAAAGTCATATTGTATGTGGCCACTGCCTTGGTTACAAATAATCCCGAGTCTGATGCAGGTTTTTTAGCAAATGTTTGTGTGTTTTGCTGATGTTGATGCTGGTTTTGCCCTATGGTGCAATATCCACCCACTCTTCAAAAGAAACTTTTCTGCTATGTGTCATTTCAAGGAAACTGAAGCACATCCATGGACATCCCTGATTCACTCTAACTTACTATTGGAAATAGAGGGATTTGGATCAAAAAGTATGAGTCTGCATGCAAGTGCCCATGCAACTTGGCAAGATCTGCTTCTGCAAACCGAGACTCAAATATCTTCATTTGTAAAATAAGGACATCTCCAAAGTCCTGTTTTATAAATGTGACCCCAGGGTCACCACTATGTCCGTGTGCATCTCTGCTCACCAGACCATCCCAAGAGAACTTTTTTGATTTCTGCCCCCTGTTCTTGCATCAAGCAGCCCCTCCCTCAAATCAATCAAATGTGCCATTAGAAGTCACCAAAGGAAAGAAATGACACAAACATCCTGCCTGAACATGTCAAGAAACATACAAATGCAGCCATAGGTTAACTATTCTACAATTGATTATCCACTTGGTGGACTCTTCAGACTTTTTGCTTTCACCTCCTCCTGCTTTTTGGGCCTTTCACTGCCAATTGGAATCCCGCTAGAAGGAGATGGGGCAGAGGAGAGAGAGTAAAAATCACATTCTGGACAGCATCACTATGTGCTCTGCCCGTGAATTGGATGTCTCAGTTACAAGGATGTTCTGAGATGAACTGGCAGCAATTTGCCCAAAGTTTTCCCTGACTGACATATACCAGAGAAGGCTGCACCATACAATTTTCCTTCAAACCACACCCCACCCCACCACCCCCCACACACCACACGCATCTTGAAAACGAAATTCCGATTCTAAAAGTTCAAGGACTTCTCTGAAAGACCATGGTAGAAGTTTGTCACCTTCTGATTTGCCCCTGAGTGGGCCTGGAGCAGTGGGGAGGGACAGGCGGAGGAGGACACAGCTACTAAGAAAATGATTTGGCGATTTGGTAGTTGCTGCCTGTGGGATGGAGAGCGGCATGACCCAAGCCCGTGAGCCTGGAGGGTGATGAAGAGTGGCTTGGCCACCCACCACCAGGGCAGCCACAGACCACTGAACATGAATTTACTTCACAGCCAATGAAAAGAACCCTCACCAAAGGAGCAGCAGCCCCCAGCCTGCCGCCCCAAAGTCAAGGACACAGGCAATGGATACCAAGGTTCCCACCAACTCCACTGCCAAACCCCCTTTACGTTGCAATTCCAACGGTGGCTGAAGAGTTCAAAATTTAAAGGCTGCTGAAAGCTTCCAGAACAAATCTGCTTTCCAAGAAACTTGTTTCCAAAACAGTGCATGCATGCGTGCACACGTGCACACACAAACATACACACACACACAACTCACCCAAGCAGCAAGTTGAGTAACAGAGCAGTCCTGAAATGGTGAGCAGATGAGAGAAGCTGAAAGATGGGCCGGTCATAGTGGGGCAAGGCCCAAGGCGAACTGGCCAGGTAACACAAGCCCGAGACAGGCTGAGATTTATCACGCCCCCAAGGGCTCCCAGCGCCTGGCCTGCTTGGCATTTGGGGTGGGATCCAGCCACTCCCTGCTTTGATGTTGCTTCTGCCCCAATGCCAGGGATGCAGGGGCTAGCAGGAGTGGGTAGGCAGCCCGGCTCTGGTCTCCCACGAGAGCTGCACTAGCCAGGGGCTTGGGAGAGCACGAGTGATCTCAGCCTGGGGTGGAGGTGAGGTTGGGAGCCCAGGGATACTGATCATCCCTGCAAGCAGAGAGGAAACAGAGCGCAGTCGGTCGAAGAGGCTGCTTTTCATTTGGCTCAAAACCTGCCCTGTCAATACTGCTCTGGCAAACCTCAAAGTCAACCGCCCACTGTGATTGTCCAGGGGGAATCTGCCCTCCTCTGCTGCAGGGAAGACTGCAGCTGCCAAGGACCTGGGCCCTCACCATGTCTGCCAAGGGGCTGCCAACAAAGATAAGCTTAATTTAAAAGAAAAAAAAAGAAAAACAAAACGTATCTCCAAAGGGCACATGCAGCAAACCAGAGAGTACTTAACATTCAGATGAAGGCTGCCTATAAAATAATAAAGTGGTGTCTACCAGATACATGTGGAAATCTGCCTGATACTTTATAGTCATAACCAATGTGCAAACACATACACACATAAACACACACAGAATATTCTAGATCATACAAGACATGATTATTAGTAGTTGGCAAACACCAAAAGCTCTAGCAGGAATCACCAGGCTTTTCTATAAAGGACTAGATAGGCTCTGTGGGTCATCAGGTCTCTGTCACAACCATTCGGCTCTGCCATTGTAGCATGAAAGCAGCCCCAGCAGTCCGTAAAGGAATGAGTGTGGCTGTGTTCCAAGAAAACTTTATTTACAAAACTAGGAGGAGCTCTGGATTTGGCTGGCAGCCCATAGCTTGCTGACCCCTGAGCCTTCAAATGAAAGGATACTTCTTGCATTCCTTTATTCACTTACTGTTTCCTTCATTCAGAAACACATTAGGTGCCAAATGTGTGCAAGATACAATAATTAGGCATAGCTACTGCCCTCAGAATTTGCTATTCCGCGTGTAGAACGGAATAGGCCTTGGACTCAAGGAAATGGGGGCTCTAGACCTGTGACCTTGAGGAAGTTATTCAAGTTTTCTAGGTCTCAGCTTTCTTATCTATAACATAGGGACAGCGAAACCATCCTTAGGCAAAACTTGCTTTGCAAGTTTGTTGTGAGGATTAGTACTAAAACATCTGGAGTTCCCGGAACAGAGTAGAGGCTCTTTTATCAACATAGTCGCAGGTAACTACTGTATCAGATGGAAAAAGAGGAGTGGCTCACATGGTTTTGGGGTGTCTGAAAGGGTTTACAAGAGGAAGAGATGGGTACCAGTCGAGTAGGAAATCAGAGAAGGCTTCCTGGAAGAAGTGGCATTTGAGTTGAGCCTTGAAAGCAGAGATTTTCTGGTACCAAGGTGGGAGGCCCATGGGACAGAAGGGTGGGCTCAGCCTCTTTTCTGGAATCTGAAGAAGTTTAGTTGGTTCTCCTCAGAAACACAGAGTCTAAAACATCAGAGAAAGCAGCAATGAGGGTGTGTAGCGCTCAGTCCTAAGTCCCAGGCAGGTGCAGAAATACCACCTGTATCACATTTTCCCGAATTCCTCTGTTCTGGGCTATATTCCTGAAGCTCTTCATTTTGCAAACCTCATTTCACAAATCCTTGAAGATGGAAGATTTTACTATGTTCAGTACCAAGATCATTTAAGCTTTCACGCATTGACATCAAATTTTGTCTAAAAAGGTTTACACATGTAAAACGCTCAACTGTACTGTTTCGTTATCATAAAAATGAAGGTCACTGATCTAGACAACTGCTGAGGTCTGTTCAACTCTGTGGGTGTGTGAATATCTATTTTGAACCTAATGACTCAGATTCATGAAGATCATAATTACAGCAAACAATTGCATAAACCTTTCCTGCTTACCAAGCTCTCTCCCATCCGTTAGCCTATGATATCACACACCAGCAACGTTACCAAAGGGTTCTGAGTCCCAATTTTCAGATGGCACTTGGAGGCTTGGGGAGGTCAGCGTGCATCAAGCTCACGAAGTTAGCCAACTGGCTAGATTTGGCTTCCAACCCAGGCTTCCCAGCACCCAAGCCTCCCTACTTCACTATACTCTCAGGGTTTCTTGTTACTGTACTAAATTACCCCAGAGGATGTGTTCCAGGGGCTCCTTATCTGATTTTCATAGTTTTTCTGCCTACGTCCTGCTCTCATGCCTCAGAAAAGTTTCCCACCAGCATCCAGGAACAGGTAAGCTTGGAACTGCCTTCCTCCGCCCTTCTCTCCTGCTTCTAAACTGCTCAGGGCTTAAAAGGCTGATCAGGATGGTGTGTAACTATGAGGAAGAGCCATGAGAGGTGGGCTCTGAGGACTGCCTGAGCTTTAAGTGAGGATGAGAATGACCTTTTCCACTTTCTAATGGGTTCTCAGCTCTGCTCTGCATAGCTGAAGTTGCTGGGGCTGCTTCCTGGAGAGGAGAGAGGTTAGTGTCTGGGAGAAGCACCCACTCCCTCACTTATTCCTGGCCCCCATCTGGAGACTAAAGGGGGGTCTGGGAGAAAGGCTATCCAGGATCCCTTATAGCCCCAACAGTCTTGGATTCTGTGCTCCAAAGTGAAATCAAGGAGAGTCCTAGGCCTGGGAGCTTATCAGCTAGCCCAGTGCTTCTCCAGCTGATGTGTGCATGAGTCACATGGGCATTGGTTAAAATGCAGACACTGATTCAGTAGATCTGGAGCAGGACCTCCATTTCCAGCAAACTCCCAGGAGATGCAGATGCCGCTGGTTCAGGACAAGGCTCTGAGCAGCGAAGCTCTAGAACAGACACCCTGAGTTCCAGAAACTGCAGGAGGCCCATAACCAGATATCATCTCCAGCTCTTCTCCAAGTTCCTACCTGGGTGGGAACGGAGCTGTAGACTCATCAGAGCTGTGCCACCATTCCACAGAAGGCTTGACAATAACACCCCCACAAGAGGACAAGAGACCGGCAGTGAGAGGAGGGCTGGTGCACAGCCACGGAGCCAGAGTTGAGGGACGGGGAGGGCTCGAGCAATCCGGCTCACCACGTGTGAGAGGACTCACCCTGTCTGACACCTACAGACGTAACTGCTGGGCTCCCCATCACGGGAGATGCTCTCTTTGCCCAGACCCAAGCTTGTGCACTTCTCTCTGCTCCTTTCTCATGCTTGTCCGCTCCTGTTCATCCACTCAAAGCATGTCTTAGCCCCTGACAAGCCAAGCACAGAAGAGTTGACTATAACACAGCATATAAATTGGGCTGGACAAAATTGCTGCAGATAAACCCTCAAGGTGCCCCCCACCCCCCACCCTGTGCCAAGTTCAGTACACGTGAGCGTCCTGGAGTCCTCCCCAGCCTCTGTCTATCCTGCCCAGTCCCTGTCTTGCCTTTCGGGGCGCATGTCTGAGGCATACCAGGAGCAGGCTCAGGGAGGGGGACGCAGACCCCATGAGAGGCGAGAAGGCACCCACGAGGCTGCCTTTCCCATGGCATGCTTGGTGCTCACTGAGTCGACTGTGGGCCTGAGTTCCCTGCACCATTTATGTTGCTTTCCTCCTTTTTCTGTCTCTCTCTCTCCAGCTCTCTCTGACTTTCTGCTTCAGTCCCCCTATGCTTCTCTTTCCTGCCTCTCTCTGTTCATCTCTATATTTCTCCAACCCTGACTCTGTCTCTATTTCTGCTTTTGTCTCTCTTCCTCTGTCTCTCTCTGTCTCGGTGTCGCTCTCCTTCTGCTGCTCTCTTTTCTGTCTCAGTCTCGTTCTCTCTGTGTCTCTCTGGCTCACTCTTGTCTCTGTCTTTCCAAGCACTGACAGCTGAATTTCCTTAAGCCAGATGCCTGGATGCGTGCTCCAACTCCTTATAACTTTAGCCAAGTGTGCTAGCCTGGGAGTTAGGAACCCTTGTCTCTAGCCCTGATTTGGCCAGTAAACTGCTCTGTGACACTGAGCAACTCACTTCCCTCTTTGGTCCTTGGTCCTCCCATTTGTAAAAAGGGAACATTGGACCAGATGAATTCTGAGTCCTTTCCAGCTCTGGCTTCTACAGGGACTGTGATTCCTGAAATCTAAATGGCTCCCTATAGGGGACCTGGACAGGGGCAATCAGAGAATCACTCACCCCTCTTGCCCCCAGTTGAGCAATCCTGGCCCTTGAGGCAGCTGGTCAGGGGACTCTGGGGCCCTTGCCCAGTTACCAGCTCACCACACCGGAGCTGCCTGCAAAAATCTAATTCACCATAAAATTTTCTGGGCTCTCCTGCAGCTGTCAGCAGGTGTCATATTCGCGGTATCTTGTCTTAATTGTGGTCCTGGGATTCATCAACCAGGCCAGAAGACCACTCCTGGGATATCGCTTCCCTGGTGCTGTTCCAGAAGCTCCTGTGCCCCCACGGCCACACGCAGGCCGCTTCCCTGCCATTCTGTCAGCCTCCTGCTGCTCTTCCTAGCCTGACCGCGCACAGAGAGATTTTGTGGCTTGGAAACTCAGGTGCCCTTCCCAGGAGGGTTGGAGTTCTCAACTAGAGGCAAAGACATCTGCTTGTGTGGGGGCAGAGTCTAGGGTCCCCCCAGCCCTGGGGCACCTCAAGTCTATCCAATACCCAAACCTGGGTAGGCAGAAGAGTGGGCTTGGAGGAAAAGGATTCCACCTGCAGACCCAATGTTCTTTTTCACTCAAGAGAGTCCTATAATAGATTCAACTTAACACCACAAATACGTGCCAAGCCTTTGCTATGCAACTGGCTTACAGAGATGAAAAAGCCCATGTTCTAGCCCAAGGAGGGCAAATTGTCCTCATCTCATCTGCCAACTCCAACTGACTGATATAGATTCCCTGGAACACTGTTAAAAAGCCCTCTGAGGGAAGAGATACCTATTTGGTACAGGATCTAAATTTTCTAAACGGTACAACTCTACAGTCAATTTGTTCAAACACCACAATTGCATGGAACTTTGAATAGGAAGTGAGATACAGTAGGTTAATATAGGCTGGAGTGAAATAGTGACACATCCCAGAGTAATTTGGGCAGATAATAAAAAATATATTTACAGCGCCTCCCCCTCCCCAGCCCCAAGGATCTGGGGGAAGGTGTGGATGTGTTGGACATCCTCACGTGGACTGGTGTTGATGTTGTCACAAACATTGGGACTGGCGGTTTGATGTGCTGAGCCCTCAAGCATGGGACTTGCTCTTATGAAGGTCGTTACTGCAAAGGAGAGTCTAAACTTGCAAATAATTGTGCCTAAGAGTCTCCCCCTGAGTACCTCTTTGTTGCTCAGATGTGGCCCTCTCTCTCTCTAACTGAGCCATCTCGACAGGTGAACTCGCTGCCCTCCCCTCTATGTGCGACCCGACTCCCAGGGTTGTAAATCTCCCTGGCAATGCAGAATATGACTTCCGGGGATGAATGTGGACCCGGCATCATGGGACTGAGAGTATCTTCTTGACCAAAAGGGGGATGCAAAATGAGACGAAATAGTTTCAGTGGCTGAGAAATTTCAAATGGAGTCGAGACGTCACTCTGGTGGACATTCTTATGCACTTTATAGATAACACCTCTTAGGTTTTAATATATTGGAATAGCTAGAAGTAAATACCTGAAACTACCAAACTCCAACCCAGCAGTCTGGACTCCTGAAGACAATTATATAATAATGTAGATTACAAGGGGTGACAGTGTGATTGTGAAGACCTTGTGGATCACACCCCCTTTATCTAGTGTATGGATGAGTGGAGGAATGGGGATAAAAACTAAAGGACAAATGGGGTGGGATGGGGGGATGATTTGGGTGTTCTTTTTTCACTTTTATTTTTTATTCTTGTTCTGGTTCTTTCTGATGTAAGGAAAATGTTCAGAGATAGATTGTGGTGATGAATGCATAACTATGTTATCATACTGTGGACAGTGGATTGTATACCATGATGATTGTATGGTGTGTGAATGTATTTCAATAAAACTGAATTTAATTTAAAAAAAAAAAAAAAAGCCCTCTGAGGAAAGAGGGCCATGACTCGTTAGTGTTGTCCTCCCTGAGATGAAACAAAGGAGTGGCTCCCGGGCTGCATCCTTGCTGACCCTTGTTTAGCAAAATCCTCCTCATGAAACCATGACGATGACTGGGCTCAGTACTTACCATGCACTGTTGTATTTATCCCTCACAACGTGATTATGCCCATTTTACAGAGGACAAAACCAACTCTTGGAGAAGCTAAATCACTTGACCCGGGTCACACAGCTAGCACAGAATTGAAGTCAGAGTTCAAAAGGAATGTTGCACACAGCCCTGTGAGGAGATGCCCTCCCCATGGCCATCTTCCCCAGCCCCTGGGGGCTGCTCAGCAGGTCCCCAACCACCCCTACTCCTCCTGCCACTCTCCCCACTCTTGAGGAGCAGGGCAGTTTCCCTCCAGCCTGGCCCTTCCACTGCTAACTGCCAGCCACGGATTTCACAGCACAGCCTCCTCAGAGTTGGGGCTGTGTGGAGATGGCTAGCAACCCCCAAATGTGCACTCTCCCTTCCACAGGCCAGAGCCATCACTGAGAAGTGGCTGCATTTCCCGGCCTCCTGCCTATAGCCAGGGGCGTGTGACTCTTCTTGCCTGAAAGCAGAGGACTCATACCACGGGGGATGGCAGAGCCATAAAGTGGGAAGGGCCTGCATCCCTGAATTGCAGAATGGAGGTGAGCTGCCCCCAACCAGGGACACTGGACTGTTAGGTGAGCAAAATATAAATTTGTTTTTATATTAAGGCACTAAAATGTTCGTGCTTATTTCTGACAGTGGACAGAGTTACCCTAACCCAGTAGTTCTCAAAGTGTGATCGCTGGACCAGCAGCATCAGCATCAGCTGGGAGCTATTAGAAATGCAAATCATCAGTCACACTCCAGACCTACCGAATCAGAAACTCCAGGGTTGGGGTCCAGCAAGCTTTGTCTTCTCAAGCTCTCTGGGAGATTCTGAAAATGCACGCTAAGGTTTGAAGCCACATGCCTAACAAACACAGGTGTCAATCCTAACCTCTAAGGGACAGTTGAGCCAGCCTTTCCACAGGGCCAGATCTCAGCTGCTCTTGGCTCCCTGAAGTGAGGCCACACTACTGTCCGATCCCCGTCTTTGTGGCCAAATCAGGGCTCAATGTGTTGACCTCATTATACAAGTGTTCCACCTAGAGCATTGTGCTTCAGAAGGATGGAGACCATTTTTCCCAATGTAGCCAAATGAGACCTGGTATTCTGATGACAGAACAGAATGTTTGAAGTGGGGACTTTCCCAGAAAGTCCGGGACATGGAATGGCCATATCTACATACCGTCCTTTACCACAACCCTACAAGGAAGTAACTCTGTTTATCAGACGGTGAGAGACCAAGGCCTTGGATATCAAATTATAGCCAGTGCTGCCTTGCCCCTCCGAGGGGATGGGTCTCCTTACTCATGGGGTGGGGAGTGCACCAGTGCACAGGACAGAAACCCAGGGAAAGAGAAAGCAGCAGCAATAGCTGCCGGACTCTGAGATCTGAGGAGCTGACAATGGAAAACATTCAGTGAGTGCCCACCACCCTTATCTGATCCCCTACACCAACCCCACGAGTATGTATTATACTGCTATCATCATCTTCAGACAAGGTTTAGAGAGATTAGGGATGCACCAAAGGCCACGCACAACCGGTAGGTAACAGAGTCGGGACTGAATGCAGATGCCTGACTCTGGAGACTGGGAGATCCTGTTACCAGCAGAAAGCAGAGATCTCTCTCTCCTCCCACTGGGAAAGAATGAGCAGGAAACCAAGGGAAACAGTGGCACCTAAAGGAGCCAGAGGCGTTGACAGGAGAGGCTGGGGTGGGAGGGTTTACCAACACCCAGACCAGGCCTTTCTAATACAACCTTACAATTCCTCATCTTCAGGTCCCGGTTTCTGGATTGCAACCTCACAAGCAGTAGACAGTTCTGGTTGCCTCCCTGACTCCCAGCCCCAAGGGTCAAGCACTGTTCTCCTTCGCTCTGAAGCTCGCGTTCTCGAGGTAACACGAGGATGCTTTAGGAGCCTGGTGAGTCCCTGAGTCCTCATTTCAGCATGTCCCTGGGACCCCGTGGCTCCCCCATCCCTGATCTGACACTATCCCAGCCATAGAGAGGGCTCATGTATGTTGGCTCATGGCCTCCAATTAAACATACATTTACCTTTCTTGTTGAAAAGGTTACTCTTCAAAGTGGGCAACAGACCTGTGACTCACCTTGAAATCCCTCAAAAAATGAGATGGATGGATGGATGAACAGATAGGTGACCGAGTTATATAGCAAAATGTTAACTGTGGTGGTGCATCGGTGTTCCCTGGGCAGTTCTTTCTGCTTTTTTGAATGTTTGAAATTTTTCATAATAAAAAAATAATAAAATAAAAATTTTTCCTGTAGGCAACAGAAGATTTCACCACAAGAGATAGGACTGGTAGTTGGTGGGCTCCAATGCCCTTGTTGACCAAATCTGGGGGCCCCTGAAGCTACCCAGAGCTCGGACTCCAGTGTTGGCTGCTGGAGCCTGCCAGCCGCTCCTCAAGCAGGTAAGTGAATCCTGCAAATGACACCTAAAGAACATTCTCTTCTGCTCTCCCACAGGGATGCCTTGAGGAGGAAAATTCTGCCCTGACTCCAAGGATGAAAGAAAATTGTCTTGCATTTGCTCTTATTTTATAAGTCATATATCAAAAATGACTTTTCATGCATAGGATTCAAAGAGATAAATCCATCCCCCTGTCCTCCCACGGGGATTTTTTGGACCTTATCTAAGGGAAGGCATCTGCTTTTTGAGTTCAAGTTCTAATTTGACCAAATGGCATGTAGTAAATAGAGAGGAAGGAGGAGACAATGTTATTAGGAGCTGAGGGAACATAAAGAAACCTCCTCATGGCCGGATGAATTTGATTACAGAGACAGGCATAGATCAGTGAGAGCTATTAAATCTTCTGCTAGAGCTTGACAGAGGAGGCCAAATATGTAGGATTATTTGGGAGATCTGGCCATAGGTCAGAGGTGAAACCCTCCAGCTGCATCAGGCCCAAGAGGAGGGTTATTTTCCAACACCCGCTGACAACTGGCTGAGTGGAAAGACCCTGTGTTTCCAGCAGCTAATTTTCCACATCTTCATTTTTCCGTGGTGACATTTTAGCTCCATGAGCACTTGTAATTCAAAACCACGTGGCTCTCTTAACCCTTTCCCCAGCACCCTCCATCTCTGCCCCCACTGCTGCCGGCATTTGTTGTTCAAGGGTCCGCAGCAGGGTGGGGAGGAGGACGGGTCCTGGATGTCCCCTGGCTGCCCACCGGCACGGTCAGGCATCTCTCCCCTCTGTTCTCGCCAAGCCACTCAAACCCTTGTGCTCCAGAAACTGGGAGACCTCGGGAACGTTCTCTGACCCTTTTGGACTCAATTAAGCAATAGAGCTTCTCAAAAGAGCAAGTTGGCAAGATGAACCTTGGCATTTTTGCAGCCCAATAATTGTATGATTCTACCATTCTGGAAATTCTCTGAGCTCTAAATTCCCATTGCTGCTTTGGTTCTAACAGACTTTTAAAGACAGAAAACCCCAGTCCCCACCCCAGATGAGAAGCTCTCTTTTATATGTATATATATAATGTGTTGTTTAGTTTTTTTAGAATAGATAATACAGTCATGTAATTCAAAATTCAGAGCATAAATGGGTATGCATGAAAACTCTCTCCTATCCCTGTCCACAGCCACCGAGTTCCTCTCCCAACAGGCAATTATTTAGTTTCCTATGTATACTTCCAGGAATATTTTATTGATACACAAGCAAATATGTAAATATAATATCCCCACTCCCCACACACCTTTTACTCAAAGGGGTGCTTACAATATATATAGTGATTCCTCTTGGATTCTTCACTTCATAGTGTCTCTAGGAAATTATTCTACATAACCACATAAAAGGCAGCCACATTCTTTTTATGGCAGTATAATGTTCCTTTATTTGGAAGGACCATAATTTTTTCAGACTGCCCACTATTGATGGACTTTGGGTGGTTGCACACATTTGCTGATACAAACAATGATGCAATAGAATAGCTTTCTACATGTATCTTTGTGAATGTCTGTGAGCTTGACCACTAGATAAATATTTAGGTATAGAATTGCTGGGTCAAAGAAAGTGTGCATTTAGAAATTTTATATGTTGCCTAATTCATCTCCACAAAGCCTTTGTCAACCCTTATTCCTGCCCACAGCCATGGTTGAGAGTGCCTGTGTCCACATATCTTTGCCAGCACAATGTAATGTCAGACCTGAATTTTTCTCATGTGATAGGTGAAAAATGGTATTTCAGTGGGGTTTTAATTTGCATTTCTCTTATAGTGAATGAAACTGAAGATATTTTCATGTGTTTTAGAGACATTTATACTTTTTTCCATTTTCCACTGGATTTTTGGTCTTTTTCTCTTATAATTTTCTTCTTATATATAAGGAAATTATTTTATTAAGTAAATATTTTCCCCAGTTTGTTTTGCAAATATCCCCAAATTTGTTTTGACCTTTTGACTTTGTTTTTTTATTGCTTTTGCCATGCACATATTTTTTATTTTTATGTAGCAGAATTTGTTGTATAAGCCTCTTCTCTTATGACTTCTGGGTTTTTCCCCCACATTAAAGTTTTAAAAAAAATTCTCCCAACATTTCTTCTAATACTTTTATAGTTTCATATTTTATATTTAAGTCTTAATTCATTTGGAATTTATTCTGGTCTAAGATGTAAGTTAGCTTGCTTGTTTTCTGGAAGACATTTTACCTGTGACCTAAAGCAGAAAACAAAAAACATTCTTCCCACTACTTTTATGTAGCCTGGGAACATCAGCTAGCACAGCACGATAGCATGTATTGAGCACTTACGTGTTAAGTACTGGGCTACAACAGCTCTATTTTCTCCATTTGACAGATGAGTAAACTGAAGCCCAAAGAAATGCCCAGATAAATGATGGAGTCATAACCCAGAGCCAACATCTCCTTGTCTGAATTGCTCTGCTCTCGCACCAGTTCCAACTACTTGTACACGCTGAGACAGCACCACAGTGATCCACTTCACTCCTCCTTAATTGTTTCATGTGTGTTATTTTGACATCACAAATAGATTATGGGCTCCTTAAGTTAGGCTGTCTTATGAATGAAACCAATGACATCACAGATAGATTATGGGCTCCTTAAGTTAGGCTGTCTTATGAATGAAACCAAGATCACTCAGCTCATGAGTCCTGGAGATGCCATTCAAGCCCACAGCCGTCTGCATACAAACCCCATGCCTTTGACTTGCACACCCTGTTGATTCACAGCTGACAACGCTCAAAAGAGACACCCATGCCAGACTCCTTTGTATGGTGCTCCTTATGTAAATTTACAAGCATTTTGTTAGCCACCAAGTCACAGAAAGTCTAAGGTGGGGAGGATTTTTGAAATCTGGTCCATCTCTTCACTTTGCAGTTGAAGGAACTGCATCCCACAGAGAGCAAATGGCCAGTCCAGCGCTATACATGTGTCCCAGGAATTAGTGGCAGGCCAGGGAAATAACTCTGGTTTCCTGAATATTACCTCAGTGCTTTATCACTGTGCCATGATGCCTCTCCAAGAGCGTTAGTAAACAGGCAAATTGCCAACCCCACACCACCTTCCAGTTGGGCCTGAACAAAAGAAACCTAGCGGCCGTCACGTGGCGAGCAGCTTCCGAGCCTGTCCCGCAGAGGCACTCTTACTTTCAGGGCTGCCCAGCCGAGAGGAGGGAGGGCTGGGGTTTTTCCAGGTAATGGAAGAAAACAAGAAAAGAAACCATTTACCTCAGATACAGTGGGGAAAGCATTTCCAGGGCCTGGGTGGTTCAGAAAGCAACCTCAGTGCTCAGTCCTCCTCTCCTCACGTCTTGTGGGCAGATGCCGAGTGTGAGGGAGTGTGTCCCCCCAACCACACTGCTCCCTCTGGACTTGGAGGACACTCGTCTTTTCCACCATTAACTTCCCTTCTGTGACCTTGTCCAACACAGCTCTCGGGAAAAAGAACATGAGGGAAAAGGATCGTTTTCTTCGCTCAGATCCTCCCTGAATCCTGAACACTAATCCCAATGTTTGAGAATTTATTTCCTGGATGACCACAGAGAAGGTGGAAGGCTTTAGGGGGACACCTCATGAGACCCACCCCTGGAAGGACAGACTCAGAAACTGAGCCTGCCCTGTCTGGGCACAAAGGCGCAACCCAGTCTCAACACCCCCCACCCATGCTAAAGACCCCCCTCTCCCCACAGTTCCCTCATAAGGAGCAAGTCCGAAGCCGTGAACAACCCTGAGCCACAGTAAAGGAAGACCCCAGTAGGGCAGGTGGGTCTCTGCAAGTAGAGTGACCACAGTCATCCCATCCTGCTGCCCTCCTGGTTCCTGAGACCCCAGAGAGCATGTCCCAGGAGAGAACAGCCAGCGGCAGGAGGGCTTCTGGGGCTTTCCCCAAACCTCTCCAAAAGATACGGACACGGCCAGGTGAGCAGGCAGGATGCGCAGGATGAACAGCCTAGGAGGAGAGGACCCTGTTTAACTTGCATTAACAGTTTCTTCTTTCCTTTCCTTGTTTATTTTTCATTTCAGTCCCCATCCAATTTATGGTGCAAAGCTTTCAGCAGCCACGAGGACTCTCCTTCAGCTGTCGCCAGCTCCCGAAGGCAGACCTCATGCTTGTATTTATGTTGGTTGCCATGGAGAGAGAAGTACAGGCTTGAATGGAGCTAAGTGCTCCTGGCTGGGAAATGGAATGGGGCCAGGTGTATTTTTAAAACCATCTGGGAAAGCCTTGTCACCACGAGAAGTCTCCTTCCCTGGGCAACAACGTGTTCTTTCTTTAGAGACTGGTTTACAAAGACAAAGCTGAGCCTCCTCTTTTTACCTTAACTCATTGGGTATTTTAAGCAAAAGGTTATGTTCAGGCTTTATTTTGGGATTTTTGTCTTTTGACACAAATCTTCACTCTAGGCAAGTGTAGGAGACACTGTGAGGGTCTAGAAATTATAAAGAATATATTTATATATCACACAGTATGTGCCAGGCCCATATTTGAAGTATTTATGTTCATAATTGGCCCATTTAATCTTCACAACTTCCCTGTGAGGAAAGTCCTACTTTTAGCCCCATTTTATAGGTGAGGAGGAAACTGAGGCACAGAGAGGGTAAGTAATTTGCCTAACATCACAAAGCATGGGGAAAAACAGAATTTGAACCCAAGCAGTATCCTAACCACTATGTTGCTCTGCCTCAACAATGATTTTGGGGTCAAAAAGTCCTGTTTGGAATTTTGACCCTGGAACTGTGTAACCTAAGAGAAGCAACTCTCTGAATCTTAGTTTCCTCTTTGGGAAAATGGGGACACCAATGGCTATCTTATGATATTGTTGTGATGATTAGAAATAATATGTGTAAGTTTGAGCAAATAGAAAGCGCCCAATGAGTGGTAACTTGATTCATGCTAACCGTGGCTCCATGAGGCAGCTGGACCCCAGCTTCTGCATCGCAGCAGGATGGTGTGCTGGGCTATAACTGCTGCTGCCCACAGGGAACTCAATGAGCCAGCACGATCCCAGCTGGTCTCTTAATGTATCTACAGCAGATGCTGTCAGTTCTTGGCCCATGTCCCTCAGTGCTCATCAATCCCAAACCAGCTTGCCGCTTCTTGCCATAACCACCTGTGACCACATCAGCAGGCTTCTCCAGCCATGGGAACTTGCTTGGAGCAAGCAGGAATATGGGATAGGCAACATATAGGGAGTAGATAACTATCCCAGTTCCTTGTCCCCTGAGTCCCCAGGAGAATTGAGCCCTGGTTGTCCACAGCGGTTATCTGCTCATTGCCACATGCTGACAGGGTGCCTTCCCTTTCCTGGCTCACTTCCCCACTGCCCTGTCAGTGCTTCCAAGTCCCATCTCCCAGATAAACGACTTGTGCTCAAGCCCTCGCTGCTGGGGAGGAACCCAAATGAAGACAGTATCTAAGCCTAGGCCTTTCATTCCGATGACCTGGGGGACGGTCCACCCAGCATAAGACGTAGTAGTGTGTGGTGGGCTGAATAATGTCCCTCCAAAATATCCAGGTCCTACTCCCTGGTGCCTGTGATTGCCACTCCTTATGGTACAAGGAACTTTGTGGATGTGATTAAGTAAGACATCTTGAAATGGAGAGATTGTTTTGGATTATCCGGGTGGGCTCTAAATGCAATCACAAGGGTCCCAAGGAGAGGGAGGTAGGGAAGTATTGACACAGAAGGAGAAAGCAGTGTGACCACTGATGCAACAAGCTAAGCTGCTGGCTCTGAAGACAGAATAGCAAAAGAATACAAGGAATGCTGCTGCAGAAGCAGGAAAAGGCAAAGAAACAGATTGTCCCCTAGAGCCTCTGAAAGGAGCACGGCCCTGCAGACCTCTTGATTTCTGCCAAGTGAAACTGATTTTGGACTTCTGACCTCTAGATCTGTAAGAGAATGAATGTGCTGTTTTAAGCCACCAAGTTTGTAGTGACTTGTTACAGGGGCCATAGGAAACTAATACAGAAACCCAGGGGGGCAACCTAGATCAGGGTCCTCAAAGGTGATCTCCAACCAGCAGCATCAGCATTGCCCAGGGACTATGCAGATTCTCAGGTCTTTCCCCAGATCTGCTGAATCAAAAATTCCGAGAGTGGGGCCTGGGGATCTGGGGGTTTAACAAGCTCTCCAGATGAATCCAATGATTCTAACGTCTAGCCAGGATTGAGAATCAGTGCTATCATTTGAGAACCACTGATCTAAAATGTTGACTTTCAGATTGTGCTTTGCAAAGCTTGGGGATCCTGGGACCATGCCCTAGAGGTCACTAAGAAGGGGAAGGCAGAGGGCAAGTGAGCAGATCTCCTGGCCCCAGGGGATAAAAGGTTGCATGCCCACCCAGGGCCAGACAGGTAGATTTAATAAGGAAAGTGGATAAGGTGAAAGGCAACAGTGTGTGGTGGGGACTTGGCCAGCTGGAGTTGAATAAGCAGCAATCACTCCCTTCCAAGCACTCCTCACCATATCAGAATGTGGGTCCAGGACTGCCAGATGGTCTTGGGTTTTAAGTTTTTGTTTTTTAAGAGACATCAGGAATACATTTAAAAAAATTTGTTAAATCACTCAATTTTTAGAGTTTAGCAACTAAAACAATTTAAGTGTGTGTGTTGTTTTTCATTGTTGTTGTTTTATTACTACAAGAACTAAACATGTATAAAGGCTGGATTCAGTCGTTGGGCAGCCAGTTGGTGAGTTCTGCCCAAAACAGAAGCTCTGTCAGGGCAGGAGTCTTGCTGTCTTATTCACTGCTCAAGACTCATCTCCTTGATGAGTGCTTGACGTGTAATAGGCACTATGTGCTTAACAAAGAAACCAGGACAGTAAACCTTGACTGTCGCTGTGTCTCAGTCACAACTGTCCTTGGCATTAAGGATTAACAGTGAAGAAAATTAAGTCCTCAAGTCCCTGCCCTCAGTCTAGTGGGGGAAACAGAGAATAAACAAATAAACATATGTCACATGGTAGTAAGTGAGGAAAACACAACAGGATTGGGGCAAGGAGGTTCTGGGGAGAGGAGTTTGCCATTTATAGATGAGGGTCAGGGAAGGGACTCTCATAAGTGTATGAGGGATATTTGAAGGGAATGAAGTAAGCCAAGGAGGTATCAGAGGAAACAGTTTTCTAAGCAAAATGATCAACAAGTGCCAAGGCTCTGAGATGGGATCATCCCTGGTATGTGTGGAGAGCAGTGAGAAGGCCAGGGCAGGTCGAGTTGAGGAATCATGGGAGTGGGTCATAGGAAATGTGGTCAGAGAGGTGGTGGGTCCCTTGCAGGACTTCGGATTTTACCTTGAGGGTGATGGGACGCCCTTGTTCTGAACAGAGGAGAATGATGACCTGCACATCCTCAACTCCAACATGATTTACATGCCATTTTAAAATGTATGGGTTGGCCTTCTTTGCAGAAATGGAAAAGCTAATCATCAAGTTCATATAGAAAGGCAAGGAACCCCAAATAGCCAAAAACTATCTTTAAAAAGAACAAATTTGGAAGACCCACAATTCCCCATTTCAAAACTTATTACAAATCTACAGTAGTCAAAACAGTGTGGTACTGGCACAAGCACAGACATATAAACCAATGGAATAGAATTGAGAGCACGAAATAAACCCTAACATCTATGACCAATTGATTTTTGACAAGGGCGCCAAGTACACTTAATGGGGAAAGAATAGTCCCTTCAACAAATAGTTCTGGGGAAACTGGACATACACATGTAAAAGAAAGTAGACCCCTACCTCACACCATATACAAATGAACTCAAAATGGACCAATGACCTAGATAATAAAAGAGCTAAAACTACAAAACTCTTAGAAGAAAGCATAGGGAAATATCTTCAGGACCTTGTTTTAGGCAACAGATTCTTAGACTTTACACCAAAAACGCAAGCAACAAAAGAAAAAAATAGATAAACTGAACTTCATCAAAATTAAAACCTTTTGTGAATCAAAGGGCATTATCAAGAAAGAGAAAAGAGCCAACAGAATAGGAGAATGTATTTGGAAACCTATACTTGATATGGGTTTACTTTCTAGAATATATAAAAGTTATGTGTTGCCAGTTTTAAATTCTACTACATAATCCCTTACGTAATTAAACAGTGTGCCAACTTGTTAAATGAGGAAAAGCTAAAATTTGATATTATATGTGAATACTATTAAGGATTGTTTTAAAATGAGTTTTTAAATAAAATCTTTAAGTATATGTTAATCTATTTTATCTCTTAAAGCACTTATGATATATCTACCATATTGAAAATGGCAAAATAATCGTTAAAAAATTTAAAGATGGTTGTAAGATTATATATTAAAGTAGAAAAGCTTAATGATTCCAAAAAGGCTGGGAAAAAACTTTATCATTTGTTCTGAAAAAATGACTCCTACCACAAAATCCCTTCCACAGTTAAGCTATCAGTAGGGAAAGATCTGGGAGCTCAGATGCAATGGACACCTACTATGTCAGTGGTTTGCAAACTTTCTTGATGGCAACAGTAAAAAAAAAATTATGCTGTATCACAACCTGATGCACAAACAAGCACACACATTTGTAAAACTATAACAAATTTCACAAATCAATACTTAGCCTTACTACATGCAATGTGCTCTGATATTTCTAGACTATTCTACTCCATTGGATACTATTTCATTTTTGTTGTTGTTGTTTAAAGCTGGTCTCAACCTATTAAATTGATTTCACAACCTCTAGTGGCTCGTGACCTGCAGGTTATAAAACCAGGCATTTTACAGATAACCTCATTTAATCCTCCTAGACATCTAACAGATATGTCAAACCTAACAATCTAAACTCTGTTATTCCCTCTACGACTCTGCTTCATTCTAGAGCTGTCCCATCTCAGTAAGTGGCATCTCCATCCTTCCAGTTGGTTGGGCCAAAACCTTGGAGTCATCCTTGATTTGCCTCCTCTCCCACCTTCCATCCTGGCAACCAGCAAATCCTGTGGGTTCTGCTTTCTATATACGCATTTCACTGATTTGAAGTCATCAAAGATTTTAAGATCGGCCATTATTTTAGGTATTGCTGAGAAAGAAATAATACACTGCCAATTATATTTGAAGATGCCATAGATAATAAGTTATATCTTAATTTCAGAGCTATTACAATCTAACCACTTCTCAAAACCTTCATCTCTACCACCTCAGTCCGAGCCACCATCTCTCCTGATCACCGCAGTAGCCACCTACCTGGTCTCCCCGCTTCTACCCTAGCCCCCTAAGGACTGTCCTCCACATAGCAGAGGATCCTTTGAAATCATGCCAGACATGTTGGTCACTCCTCTGCCCAAGCCCGCCAATGGTTTCCCTTTTCATTTATAATAAAATCCAAATTGCAAATAATAGTCTACCAGGTTCCTGGTGATCTGTTCACCACAAACCCTCTGGCCTCCTTCTCCTCGTACTCTCCCTTCCCCTCTGCTCTAGCCACACGGACCTCCTTCTGTTCCTTGGGCCCCCCTAAGCACACTCTTGCCTCAAGGCCTTTGCACTTGTGTTCCCTTTCCTGGAACATTCCATCACAGATATCCACAAGTCTTGCTCTTATTTTTTAGGGCCTTTCTTCAAAGGTCATCTCTCTGAGATCCTTCCTGACCACCCCATTTAAAAAAATTCAGTAACCTCCTACTTCTGAAATACCAGGACCAGCTATGTAACTTGCAGGTCTCGGTGCCAAGTGAAAATGCAGGGCCCCTTGCTCAAAAAGGAGGAAAAAGTTGCCATTAAAGATATTGAAATATAAAGTTTTTTCCTTTAAAAATATTTTATTATTAAATGTAATAAGGTAGCAGTGATACATGAGTAACCATATAAACATACAAATTACAAAAATATAATATTTTGGTATCATAATTTTATATGATACAACAAAGAATACTTTATAAATGTGATATATCAATTGATAAAAGATTTTTCTGGTTTGTTTTTCTATAAATTTATTTATTAGATCATTAAAATGTATACTTTAGCAACTTTATTTTCAATCTATAATCAAAAATGACATCAATTGCTCTTGGCATAGTAACGATAACGATAATTTTTAATTTAAGAAGGATCTTTATACTGATGCAATTGTTATTGGAGCTGCCAAAATATTTTGTAGGATCTGACAACATTGGGATAAAGTTCTGATAAATTATGTTGTATAAATGTTATATCTAGAGTTGATGATTCTCACAGAACAATTTTCCTGGAAAGATTTAACTCCATAACAAATTAGTTTGTGTTTTTAAGTCTGAATTTAATTTTAAATGTAAATTTATATAATATCATTTTAATATTTACTGACATTTTCTGTAACTTGTGGAGATTATATAAGAGGCAAAAGTGGATTCATAATTTGTGTGTAATTTCAAACGCCTTTCTATGCATTATATGGCTATATCCTAAATTTCAAGGAAAAACTGAAATTTAAAATTGTCATTCTCCTTAATAATTGTTTCACCCAAAGCCTCATATGAAAATAGTGTTCCATTCTGTCAAATACAATAATCTTTAAATTTAATTTATATTTCTAAGCATGTGGATATCTGCTTTGCAATGTAGCAGCAGGTTTCAAGCATGGAGATGCTAACCTTTAAAGAATTCCATTTTGTAATAATTTACTGGCAGTTTACTGCCTGACCCTTGGCCTGGTGTTCAGGTTGGTCAGTTTACATTTGTGCAGCCTCTGCAGGGACAGTTTCCAGCACGGACAGGTGAGCTGGCCTCCCACCATGCAGAGCCCCTCTTTCTCTTGTGGGGCCATGACCACTGTGGCTTTCACTGCCACTTCTGCTACGGCTGCCACATCCCCCCACCAGTGTGGGCCCAGGTCCCAGACAGGCCCCCTGGGGACCCCGCAGCATGGAGACCCCCTGAGGCCCACGTGCACACAGGGCCATCTGCTACGTGCATGAGCAGCCCGTGGGCCCTGGGGGCTCCTCGACCCTGTGCATGCCCCCAGCATATCTCCTCTGCTCACACGCATGCACCACTGTCCCATCACACTTCACTTAGAAAACACAAGCTCAAAGATAAAATCATTCAGAATTTCAAGACGGCAACAGCAGAGCATTAAAGCAAGCATTGGGCTCATCTGATGGGTTGCAAACCCACAAAGCTGGCTCTCCTGACCTACGTGGTCGCCCTCACCTTCTTTTTCTGTCTCCATAGCACTCCTCACCTTCTGACCTACTTTGCTTTTTGTTTATTTCTTTTTTTCTCTCTTTTTTTTTTTTTTTTTATGATTCCCATATCACCTCCACTACAATAGAAACTCCATGTGAGCCAGGATATTTTTGTCTGTCTGCTCACTGCTGCGTCCCAGTTTCAGGCTCATAGTTAGCGCCCATTAAATGCTTGTTGAATGAATAAATCCTCATAGCACTCCTGTGAGAGAGACGATTATACCCATTTTACAGATGAGGGACTTGGAGCTCACCACAGAGAAGTGAACTACCCACAATCCCACAGCTCAAAACCAAAAGGACCGGGATTTGAACCCAGGATCTCACCATACTGCCTCATCAGTAGAGGCTGCTGTGAAGAGCAAATAAAACTGCAGCTGTGAAAGTGCTTTGCAAAATGAGAGGTTTGGGGATAATTGGTACCAGTTATAAGAGTAATAACATGTAGTAGTAATAACCGTGAATTATATTTAAAGAGGGCAGGGCTCCAGCTTCTTTGGTGTCTCATTGGAACCAGAGGGGCTTCCTGTTTATTCCAGAGCTGTGTTGCTTTGTTATGGTTGTGGTGGTGGTGGTGGATCTGAACAAAACAGGCTTGAATGTGGCGCATCGGCCCTGGGCATCCGAGAGAAAACCCTGGCATCTCTCAGCCACGTCCCTCTGTGTGACTGAGCTGGACATGAGCCCACTGCTTTATCCAGAGGCCCAGAGGGGAGGCTGGGACTCCCAGAGAACCCTTTGGACTAAGAACGCTCTCTGATTTTATTACCCAGAGGAAATATGGGGAGCTAAATGGGAGGAGATAGCTGGGAAGCACATTACGGGACATTAAACAATAGCTGATCAGCATCAGACACAAATAAATCACCCATAATCTACTGCCAAGAACATGGATGGTTCCCAAGCAGTGGCCTGGCTGGCTTCCAATCAAGCCCTAAGTGCCACAAAACGCCTACACTGGGTCATATCCCAGGGTCAACAGGAGAAGCTTCCAGTGCCCAGTCAAATTTGCATTCTTCCACTTGAACTCACTCTAAAAAATTGGATTTGGTCTGGTCTCTGAGAGAAAACCATTTTCTCTAACCTGGACCTAAACATCACTGAAGAGTTCCTTTTTGCCTTGGGAAATCCTGGATTGGAAGAGAGAAGCCACATGTGTCTATGTGTGCATAGGGTACGTTAGCTCACAAGCCTGATGAGAATGTCTGTGAGGTGGGATTCTCCCAGCTCCAAGAAGGTCCCATCCCCCCAAATATCCTGGTTGAAGCTCATTTTATTAGAGCTTAGGTCTTTAATCTCCATTGAAATGCAAATACCTTCAAAGGACAGGTAAACAAGTCATTTACATTTTAGTAAGAAGTAATCTGCAATTTTGCTATGAGCTTGGGGCATTGATATCCTAAGGAGAAGGCATAGGTAGGAGGGAAGGAATAGAGAAGAAAGAATCCAGAGGGTAGAAGGGTAGCCTGCAGGACCTTAAAAGTCAATATTTATTTTACTGACTTTCATCCAGGACCTATTTATCCAGGATCACAAGTAGATTTGGTCTACATTGATAAAAGCTCTGAACTTAAAGTCAGAAGGCAGGATTCCCAGCTCCAGCTCTCCCACTGACTAGCTGTGTGACCTTGGGCAAGTCACTTAACTTCTCAGAGCCTCCATCTCCCCATCCAAAAAGTGGGATTGATACCCACCCAGACCAGGGGTGCTGTGAGAATTACATAAATTGAACTATATGGAAGCCCCAGCCCTCATAAACATTATTTTCCTGGGTCTGTGCCTCCACGTTCTGGAAACTGTACAACTACTGAGCTACATCTTCGAATGATTATTGTAACAGATGTTACCTTGCCTTTACTGCAACTTACGGGCTGGTTCCTCCTTCTCCCTTACTCCCAACTACTTCTTTCCTACGCTAACCTTCCTGCTTCCTGTAGGGAATTGGATGATAGGGGAAACTTGTGTGCACCCAAAGAAGACCAAAGAAAAAAAAAAAAAGGATTGAGAGGAGATGGGAACAGAGGTATTTTAGTGGGAACCTGACCACATGAGCACTGTCAGACAGGATACTGCATCACCAGGAAAATGGGACCTGCTAGATGAGAGCATGCTACAAAAAAATGACCTGCCATTCATAGTATCTGCCTCAACAACAACACACTTTAGCCCTCAACAGTGGAGGGTAAGAAAATCCAAAGATATTTAATATCTTTGCCAGTTCAACAGAAATCATTCTAAAATGTATCTGACACTTATCTGCCTTCTTAAGCAAATAAAGTGAACACAATTCAGACTTCACTGGATCACTCATGCTCACCACGAAGCAATTAATGTGAGGTCAGCAATGCCCTCAGGGGTTCTATACAGAATGGAGTCGCTAGAGATAATTCCAGTCTACTATTCTTTGAAATCGCAGAACCATTCTTTAGTTCTTCATCTTTTTTCCCCCTATAATTAGTATTATTGGCTGTCTTTTTTTTTTTTTTTTGCTGTTTTCATTGTGTTGACCTTAAGCTGAAACTTCCCCCTCCCCAATCTAATGTGGCACACCCAACTCACCCACTTCAAGAAACCTGCTAACAAAAAA
The DNA here is from genome assembly GCF_015220235.1 of Choloepus didactylus. NCBI lineage: Eukaryota > Metazoa > Chordata > Mammalia > Pilosa > Megalonychidae > Choloepus > Choloepus didactylus. The sequence goes on from NC_051307.1 coordinate 167,038,663, forward strand.
GAAAAAAACAAAACAAAAAGACAATTCAAAATTGGGCAATGGACTTGAACAGCAATTTTTCCAAAGAGCATATGCAAGTGGCCAACAAGCACATGAAAAGATGATCAACATCATTAGCCATCAGAGAAATGAAAATCAAAACCACAATGAGATACCACTTCACACTCACAATAATGGCTATTAAAAAAAGGGAAGGGGGATTACAACTGTTGGAGAGGATGCAGAGAAATTGGAAGGCTTGTTCACTGTTGGGAATGTAAAATGGTGTAGTTACTGTGGAAAACAGTTTGGTGGTTCCTCAAAAAGTTAAATATAGAATTGCTATATGACCTGGCAATTCCACTCCTACGTATATACCCAAAGAAAATGAAAACAGGGACTCAGACAGGTATACGTGTACACCAACATTCACAGCAACATTAACCACAATTGCCAAAAGTTGGAAGCAACCCAAATGTTCATCAGCAAACTAATGGATAAACAATGTGGTACATACACACAATGGAATATTATTTGGCCGTAAGAAGTAATGAAGTTCTTCTTCAGTGAGGGTGAACTTTGAAAACATTATGCTCAGTGAAATGAACAAAGCACAGAAGGATAAATACTGTATGATTTCACTTACATGTAATATCCAGAAATAGCAAATTTTTTTAGAGACAGAAAGTAGACTGGAGGTTACCAGAGGATGAGAGAAGCGGAGAAGAGAGAGTTGCTTGGTGGTTACAGGGTGTTTGTAAATCTTGGAAGTTAAAAGACAAGACAAGAAAGAAAGAAAAAAGAAACCCGCTGTCTAAGCCTATTAGAATGGTGTCTAAAATTAGAGTTACTAGGCTTAGAGTAAGGGCCTGAGACAGTTTTTTTGTATCAAATACATTTGCGTCAGTGCTGGGATTCCCATCACTGATTTTGGCTTCTTGATGTGTTTTGCTCCCTTCCTGGTTCTCCTCTAGGACCCGGCAGTGGAGGCTGCCAGGTAGTGGAGTCTGATCCAGGTAGGAGGTGCTGTTTGGTATTGTTGGCATGTGGTCTTTCCCGAAGGCAGCGAAGTGATGGCTCAGCTACGAAGGCGTGAGCTGGCCTCCACGTCAGAAGTGGGACGGTGTTGTCCACCAAGAGACCTCCCCTAATCCTAGCTCCTCTCTGGGGCACTTATGTGTGCTGCTTATTTTACAACAGCTGGTGACCCTGGACTTCCCCAGAGCAGAGGCAGTATCCTTCCATCTCTGTGTCCCCTAAAGCACTTAGCACAATGCTAGGCATACAGTAGGCGCTCACTAAGTGTATGGTGGTGGAGTGAAAAAACTCTCCTGGTGGCCCTTGTTTCTGTGTGCACAGGGCTTGTCTTCTTGAGAATAAGAATCTACAAGCTTCTGAGTATTAAATATTTCAAGTGAAATTGTTGGAAAATATTTTCAGATAAAGTTATCCTGTGTCAAGGCACAGTTCCCACTTCAGGGGGTAAGTTTATTTTCTGGACCATGCTTTTGAGAAGCTATGGTGATGAAATGAGGGGAACAAAGCCAAGTGACTCCACAGGAGAAAGCAGATATGTTTGCAATCCGATGAACTGTTACCTTAGTGATTCCCCCTGGTTCTACCCGCAATGTTTCACCACACGTTTACAGACCACATTCCCAACCAGCAGATCCGGACTTCGCAATTCATCAAGATGTGCACGTGGATGTGTGGGTTGGTTATTCTACACCACCCCCTTCACTCTCTGCCCCCTCCTCCCGCTCTGTGCCCTAAAGACTGACCTCGGGGGCTGCACCAGGGGCTCCTCTGCCCTCTGGCTTCCAGCCGGGTTTGGCCAATGGAACACGTGAGCAATAGATGGCCGCATGGACTCCTGTTCAGTGGCTCCTCCTCCAAGACATGGAAGCTCCCTGGGATTTGTTTCTCCACTTTCTCCCTTTGCCTCCTCAAGTACAGGGTGGCAAAGGCTTCCCGCCACTGTCAATCTCTAGGTGCCTGAACATTCCTCACTGAACCCCTTAACCTCACCCACAACCCTGAAAATGGTCCCTCCATTCACGTCTTTTCATCAGAACCATCTTAGTTGCTTCTTTTTCCTGCTATTACCCTGATAGTTGCCAAAAGCCTTACTATGAGATGTCTAGCTCTGTGCCCGGGCTACATGCCTCTCTCTGGGGCAAGAAGTTCTAAAAAAAACCAGGCATTCTTTTCTCTCCAGTTCTCAAAAATCATGATTAGCAATTTTGGCTCTACTTACTTAAATTAAGTGATATAAAATTATGTTAAATCCCAGTCTTCAGATTAAAAGTTTTTTATCCCTTCATTCACTCAATTCATTTACCAAATATTTATTGAACACCTACTATGTACCAGGCACTATTCTGACCCTGCCTCCTAGAGAAACACAGTCCCTGCTCTCAACTTCTTATAGCCTGACATTAACTGTCTCCCACAAGTCAGAGAGCCCGTCCAAGGCAGGTCTGGAACCAGAAAACAGAAGTTCCTTAAGTCCTGAGCTTTCAGCTGATTCTCAAAGGGATCCATGATCCAAACAAGGTTTAGAACTACTGAATTAGATCAAATCAACTGTCACGCTTCCCGCTGGAATTGGGGAATAGCAGCCCATGTGCTCCAGAAGCAGTTGGGTGCTCTCAGCTTGAATTTGCCAGGGGGCATGTTGGCGCATGCCTTGGTGGCACAACCACTCCCTTTCCTGCCCACTCACTGCTCCCAGATGTTCTCCACGAATCCCCCCACCCTCCCTCTTCCCTCCCTCCCACTTTTATCATTAGCCCCTGGCCCTGCTCTGAGTCACTCCTCAGGCTCACAAATGTTGGCAGCCGCAGCATGTTGACTAACTGTTTTTATGAATGGAGAGCAGAGTGGCTGGGACTGTGGATTCAGTCCCCTCTGGGAGCCTGGCATTTCTGGCTCTCCCCGTGTTTCCAGCAAAGGCAGTGAGGGTGGAATTTCTGCCTCGAATTTATGAGATTCAAGTTGGAGGACGTGACTAAAACTGCCTTTGCTGGGGAGCCGGGGTTGGCTGAGGTGACTCGAGGGGGTGGTGTGAGGGGACAGGCAGCAAGCCTGGGGTCTGCCTACCTCCCTCAGGCCCTCCGGAAACATTTGAGTTTCCTCAGAAAGGTTTAAACAGGTCATACTGGTAACCCAATACTTCCCCTGCTCCGGGTCAGAAGGGACAAGGGCAATAGCCTGGCGCCCTCAGAAGAGGTTGCCAGGCTGGCAGAGGAAGCCCCTTCCCCAGATCTCCCAGCGCTGTGCCTGGCTCCAGGCCCACCTGTCACTCTGGAACCCCCTCCGCTTCCCCCCCAAGCCTCTCTCCCAGGACCTCCTCAGTCTTGTCTGAAGCTGCAGGGAAATCTCACCCCAGGAAGAAAGCACAAACGGGAGAGTAGAAGGGCTGGAGAAATGGAAAACCTAATCCTGAGACTGCAGGGGGCCCCTGGCCCCCGGGAGAACCAGCCGGATCCCCCTCTCCCTTTTGTGGGGTTGTCCTGCCTGGGCTAGAGCAGAGGCAAGTCTGCCCCACAACGTCCCAGTGAGTCAGGCCCCCTGTGGAAGAGGACAGGGATGTATTTATAGAAACATTCAGGGCTCACTTCTCTCTGTCTTGCACTTCTATCTGTCTCTTTTGGACTCACCCAAATTCCTGACCAAAATGAAACCATGCAGCAAATGGGGAGAAGGAGCGGGGAAGGAAGACATAATTTTTTAAAGGATTTCAGGCTTTGAGCAACCTGGTGGGACAAGGACAGAAGGGGCTTCTGAGAAAAGCACTAAGTGATGGGAAGCTCCTGGGGGGGCCGTCTCCCTTCCGGCATCCCTCCACCAAGGGTAGAATGAGAAAATATCAGGACAAAGATTGCAAAATAATCTTCCTTCCTCCCTCCACCCCCCAACAGACGGAAGAGAGGAAAGTTGTGGTTATCGTTTACCTGCTGAAATTGGGAGGACACTGTTGATGAAAGTAGGCTGAGACACAATAAAGCGGAAGAAAAGCTGAAGATAAATTCCCAAAGTCATTGGATTCAAGACAACCATGCTGGCTGGGGTCTGGCAAGTGTCAAGTTAGCAAGGCAAGGCTGCTCTGCAGCCTCGCTTAGGCTTATCTCAGCTTTTGTCTTCCTCACTGCTGTTGCATGTCTCTTTCTCTCTCTCTTTCTCTCTCTCTCTCTCTCCCTCTCTCTCCCTCTCTCTCTCTCCTCTCCCCCATGCCTTTACCAAGAAAGAATGCCAACCATTTCCCATTAAACCTTCTCCGTACAACACAGGGTTATATTTATCTCAAGCCCTGGATCAAATGCCCGCATTAAAATTAAGATGTCAGAATTTTCTTATTCGGAGACTGAGCTAAGTGGCTATTGAAGGGCTGCTGAAAAAGCAGCCAAGCCTCAAATGTTCACCAGACTCAGTCCTCAAGGGCAGATAGATTTTCTAATTGATCATCCACCATCATCTACTTGCTATGAACTGAGGTGTCCCCACAGCATCACAGAATCGGCTCTCCAGATTCGAACTGAACTTCCATTCGGGCAAACTCTTCTGCTCTCAGCCTGTGACATTTCTACCCATTGGGTGACCAGTGCAAAGCTGACCTTGGATTTTTTTATTTAATCACCCACTAGAGAAAGCATGGGGGGGGGTATATTTTTTCAAAAATTCCCAGTGAAAAAGTGTTTATCCCTCTCCAGAAGCTGCAACCTTTTAACCCCTTGCAAAGCAAAATAAATAAAAACAGTAAATGGATAGGAAAGTGAGCAATTATTTATATTTATCAAACCATATTTTGAGAAATGGCATATTGACTTAGTCTCTGGTTAGACAAAATTATTCAAATAAAACTTAATGCCTCCTTAAATGAACACCTTGTCTGAGCTTACAAAGCCTGTTCCACAGATCCTTGGATTACTAAAATAATTGAAGTAGTAATCGACAGCATTGCTCATTTTGCTTAATATACATAACATAGCTGCAGTGCCTCGTGGGATTTAACTCGGAAGTGGTTTGGTAGCTGCCAGACTCTGGGGTGGGCTTCCTCGTGGAAGAACGCGATCCTCCTCCTTGGGGGAAGTGGAGGTGGGTTAAGGCACATGCAAAGACATAGTATAGGTAATACTATAGGACTTTAGTACCAGACTTGAGTTTCACTCTCAGCTGTGCTTTGAGACAGTAGACAAGTTGTTTGGCCTCTTTTCACTTTATCATTGTAAAATGGAGGAAATGTTCCCTTTGGAGGTTTGTTGGAAAGATTGAATGATGTAACATGGAATGAATCATAAATGAATTAGAACTCATGTATAGAGATAGCAAAAATGAAACTCGAGAGTTGTGGTAGTTTGGGTGGAAAATGACTACCCCAAATCCCTCCCACCTCTGTATGCTCTTCCTATCAACAGGTGGAATCTATTTCTTCTCCCATTGAAACTCACTGGCCTTATAACTCACTTTGACCAATAGAAAGTAGCGTAGCATACATGATGCTGTGCCAGTTCTAGGCCTTGGCCTCAAGAGGCTTCCTCTTTTGCCCTTTCTTGGAAACCAGTTGTTACATAAAGAAATCTCAGCTATTGGAAAGGCCACATAGAGAGGGGTAGCAGCCACACAGCTGTTCTGGCCATCCCAGATGAGGCAGTAGACATGTGAGTAAGGCCACTTTGGGTCACTGAGGTCTCCAGATAACTGTGGTCTTGGGAGTAATTCCAGGGATGAGCAACTGAAGCACAGCCCAGATTACAGTCATAAGCAAATGAAATGGTTATTGTTTTAAGCCATTAAGTTCTAGGATTGTTTGTTATGCAGCAATAGCTAACTGATACAGAGTTTTTAAGGAAAGCTTTTGAAAGCCTGAAGAATATATTTGGGCTACATTCAAAATTAACAAGACAGCTTAAAGAGGGGTGCCCCCACTTAGCTACTCTCAAGAAGTTTAACAGAAAGAGCTGTGATTGTTGGCTAGAAAGAGCCCAGAAATTCTCAGGCATGTTCTTATTAACTCCTGGATCTATAGCCTCAGCAGCTGCTATCAGTGGCTTGGAAAAGGTGCAGTCTACCTGGGAAGAAGGTAAGTCTTAATTAACTCGGTATCAGAATCCAAACCTTCACTGCCAGTTCCAATTCCTCCTCTGGGAAGCCAGAGTTATTTCTTCCTTTTCTCAGTGCAGAGTTCACACTGACCATGCACTTGGCACAAATTATGTGAATTATGTTCTGCCTCTGGTACTTTCTGTTATTGCTTTTGAACAACTTCTAAACTACCTTGTGTTGGTATCTACCCTCTGTTAATGTCCCTGAGGATGGGGGACTGATCCAAAGTTCTATGCACTCCTATATATCCCAAGACAGACCTTGCACCTAGCAGATCCTCAACAATTTCAGTTAATATGGTTCAATCACACTTCTGTAGAAAGAAAAGAAAGTTTTAAAATGTGGTACAACTTTATCCTCCAGCCACACGGAACACCTTGAATCTTCCCAACACTTCTCTGTGCCTTTGCACAGACAGCTCCTCATTCTGGGCCTGGTACAAGGGAAGATGTTGGTGACCATTTGTTGTGAAAGAGTGAGAGGGTGGACGGCCACCCTCAGTTAGAACCTGCATGGGGAAGGCTGTAGTTACACATTCAGACCACTGGAGGGCGATCCACTGCTCACAAAGTGACCTCAGAAAAGGTAGCTTTTGGGGAGACCCAGCAAAGAGGTATTTATAAGCCCCCAATACACATCAAAGAGTTATTAGTAAATCTCCATTTTCCCAAGTACCATGTATTTTATAAGCCTATTTCTCATGAGGTTACCCTAACTGGCTAGGTGGAAATTATCATCTTTTTCCAAACCCTCCTAGAAGGGCTCTCATCTTTCAGAATCTAATAGCACAGGCTATTACATTTGTCTGGAAGGAAATTATTCGAGATTTAAGAAAGGCTCACACCAATAAAACCAATCCAAGTCAGAGCCTTCCCTCTCGGACCTTATAGGTGATGTATATTGGAGAGCTATCTAGTGGTACCCATCAAAACTTAAAATGCACATGCCACTTGGCCCAGAAATTCCACAAAAATGCTCATACAACTATCCAATGGTTCAGATGAAAGAATGCTTACTACTGCCTCAGATGGAAACAGCCTAGCTGTCTACGAATGAGATTGGTTGAATAAATCTTGGGATATCCATTCAGTGGAATATTATGCGGTCATTAAAAATAGGCAGTCTCCTCAACAATGGTGCTAGAACAATCAGACTTCTGTCTGCAAAATAAATAAATAAATAAAACGAATCTTAACCTTTACCTGCATCAAATATAAAAATGCGTTCAAAGTGGATCATAGACCTAAATTTAAGCACTAAAACTATTAAACTTCTAGAAGAAAATAGGAGAGGATTTTAATAACCTAGGGTTAAGCAAAAAATTTCTCAAATAGGACACAAAAAGTACAAACCCTGAAAGAGAAAAATGTTACAATGGACTTCATAAAAATTTTTAAACTTTTGCTCTTCAAAAGACAATGTTAAATTGAAGACAAGCCATAGACTAGGAGAAAATATTTGTAAAATACTTATAAAGAACTTGTATCCAGAATATATGAAAAACTTTTACAATTAATAAAACAACCCAATTTTTAAAATGGGCAAAAGATGTGAACAGATATTTCAGAAGATACATGAATGGCAAATAAGCATGGAAAGTTGCTTAACATCATTAATCATTATGGAAATTCAAATTAAAGCCACAATGAGCTATCACTAAACACCTACTAATATGGCTAACATTCAAAAGACTGACAATGCCAAGTGTTGGTGAGGATATGGAACAATCGGAACTCTGTTACATCGTTAGCAAGAATGCAAAATGGCACAACCACTTTGGAAAACAGTTTGGCAGTTTCAGATAAAGTTAAATTTACACTTACTATATAACCCAGCAATTTTACTTTTCAGTATTTATCCAAGAGTAATGAAAACACATATCAACACCAAGACTTGTTCATGAATATTCATAACTGCTTTATTTGTAATAGCCCCAAACTGAAAACAACTCAAATGTCTGTCAGCTGGTGAATGGAGAAACAAACCCAATGCAAACTACTCAGCAGTAAAATGGAATGAACTACTGTGACAAGCAACGTGGATGAATCTCAAATGCTTTATGCTAAGTGAAAGAAGTCAAACAACACAAAAGGCTACATACTTTATGTCTATTTGAATAACATTCTGGAAAAGGCAAAACTACATAGATCAATGGTTTTCAGGCTCAGGCTGTGAGAAGAGGACTGACTACAAAGGGGCCCAAGAGAACATTTTGTGGTGATAAAAATGTTATCTTGAAGTGGTGATTTGTATACTGTGTCAAAACTCATCAAAAGTACTCTTAAATAGAGTGAATTTTATTGTGTGTAAATTATTCCTCAATAAACTTGACTTGAAGAAGAAAAAGGTAGTTTATATTTATGAATTTATGAATTATGGAAGTTGACTCATGGAATATTGTTAGTGAAATAAGGAAGTGGCAGCAATCTGACCAAGCATATGAACAAATAAACAATTCCATTACCTGTCATTTCTATGTGCAAAGAAAAAGAACTAGAACAATATACACTACTTGGGGATGGAATTATGTGAGATAAGGGAAGGAGGAGGGAGACTTTCCTTTTAAACTTACACATTTTTGCATTGTTTGAAAATTTTGCAGTGAGCATTATTTAATTTGTAATTTAAAAATAAAAGGATTAAAAATAACTAAATTCTTGGCAACCTTAGGAGTAAAGAAGAAGAAAGGTGGGGGAGGAGCCTTTTTTTCTCCAAGTCCGATAGCCAACAAAGCCTTGGCGACGGGACGTGCGGAGAGGCGCAGACAGACAGTTACTGAACAGTCCTGGCACAGAAATGGAGCTCTGAGCCTGGCCTTTCTGTCCCAGAATTGATGATAGTTCCGTTAAGCAGAGGTCCCAGACACCTCCCATGGCAGCTGCATCTGCAGGTGGAGACAAGACCTGGCAGCTGAGAAGCCCTGAGAAAGCCCCTTCTCACCTGCTCCCTGTCCCTGGCAACTCCGGCTGAAATAAAAGCCAGAACTGATGGAGCCTCGCCATGCAAAGGAAAGCTTTGTCAGAGAAACAGATGAAATAATAAGAGTAAACAAGACTGATCACACTTGGGTAGGAATTTAGGCTGCAGTTACATTGCCAAGGCTGGGAGGTTGGCTTTTCTTTCTTTTAGGGAAGAGATTTGCACTGTGCTGGCCGTTAAGCTATATGAAGTGCAGTCACAATAGTGACAATAGTCTTATCCAACCACTATTTCTCAAACTATGCTGGGAGCCATACCTGCTTCAAGAGATACTCTGTTCTTAAAAGCAATAGTACAAATAAATTGGGAGAAACACTGCCTACTTTATGTCCATCTTGGAAAAGTACGATTTTTATTAGAATGCCAAAGACACTGAAAAGTCCTGCAGTAAAGAAACTCGTTTACTTTTCTTTTACCCCTAAATGTATTTGCCCTTAAACCCATTTTTATTTAATCTCTATTATTTTATTCCCCCTCTCCTTTTTCCTTATCTATGTTTTATAAATAAGCACATATTACTCGTGTAATAAATAGTTCTTGTATAGGGCTTTATTATTAATTTTTTCATTTGAGGCTCACAAGTGAGCAGGACTAGACTCATTATTCCCATTTTACAGGTGAGAAAATGGAGGCTTATGTGAGGTTCTGAAGGTAGCAGCAGGAATTCATTTAAGTTACTCTCTGGTAGGCTGGAGAGATTAATGGCAAGGCTCAGCCTGAACTCTCCAGGCTGACTAATGACCAACCAAGCCAGAAGCTGTCCATTGCTCTTGGGTTCTTCGGGGCTGGACTTGATCCCCAAAAGAACATCAATCAAACTTTCTTTACTTGAAACCAGACTCAGGTATGCAGGGAGTCCAAGAATCATTCCGTTCTGAAGACGTTAAGCCGCATCGTTTGGTAGGACGACAGGAAAGTCACAGTTTTAATGACAGGAAGCCAGTGAGGGCTGGGAAATTCAGAGATCTCAGAATAGTTTACGACAACCCGAAGATTGATGGTTCTTGAACTGAAGCCCAGAGGAAGGGAAAAGATCCCGAATACTGAGCAAATCTACTTTCCCGATGTTATTTATTTCAAGAATCATAGAAATAAGTGAACTCAAAATACTTGTTAAGTCACCGAAGTCTTAACAAATCCCAGCCCTCACTCTCTCTGGTGAGGTGGTGGGTTTGTGCCAGGTTTCCCCTCGGATGAATTTCTGGAACACTCAGCTGATGTTTGCTATAAACTCTTCTAGCTGCTCCAAATGCAAGTTCCCAGCTTGCTGTTTGTAGTTACCACATATTAATTGAAAATATTCATTTTTACAAATTTATTGGAAAAACATTATTACTCCCATCTTGTCACCTCCACTACCACCCTGCCCCTGTGCTTGCCCCCTACTTCACCCTGACTCCTCCACTACCATCCAGCGCCCAGAAGGAACGGTTCCTCTTGTATTTGCAGAAATTGGATGAGGTGGGGAGGCAGGCCCACCTAACAATTTGATAGGGCTTGAGATAAAGAAAAAGCCTCATTTTCAAAGCTTCGGCCTAGTCTCTGAACAGCTAAAGGTGGACATCAAGGGCGGGAGGCTGTGCAGTCTGGGAAGGCCTTAGAATGGGCCTTCCTAACACCCTGACAGACCAGTGCTGATCAAGACTCCAAGTGCGAGGCTGAGAAAGGATGCTGGGCTTGCTGCTATAATCATGTGTCATCCCACCCCATGGTGGGAAGGGAGTCTCGGCCCACCTGAGCAACGCTGTCTCCTGCTTTGTCCACCCTGTGCCGCCTCCCCTCTCCCTCTGGTTCTGTGGCCATGTCCGGCTCACAAGCCTGGTTTTCTGGATCATCAGGAGCTGCTGAGGAGCATTTTAGAACCGCAGACTGTCTGAGGCTGGCTATTAAGGAAATAATTACCCAAGAGACGGAGAAGAACACACAGGCACTGCAGCCCTGTGCTTCCCTGCCCTTCCTGGGACGAGGAGGCGCGCCCTACCCTGCAGGGCGGGGAGAACAAACTGTGCAAACGTGAGGCCTCGGTATGGTCTGCATTTAATCCACTCCTTGAGGTCTTAAAGTGCTTTAAAAATACTCAGCCCCAGGGAGAGGGTTATCCTCAAGGCCAAAATATATACATACACAATCTGAGAGGAGAGAAACAGGTGATTTTTTTTTCTTTTTTAAGCACCAGAGAGATTAAAAATTTTCCATCCGGTTATCATGGATTATGTGATAACCTGTTTCCTTATATAGAGAGTTAACAAAAATAACTGAGATGTTTAAAACCATACATGGATGGACAGGAACTGGATGGACAAAGCTAAGCTACAGAAGAGAACAATTCAGGAAGGTAACAGTGCTCATTCATTCATTCATTCATTCTTCATTCATTCAACAAATATTTACTGAGCCCCAGGCAAAGTTCTAGGAGCTGAGGATTCAGCTTGAACAAAATGTACAAAATTCCCTGCCCTCAGGAATTTATATTCTAATGAGGGAGGCAGTGGAGAGGCATATATAATACGCAATATAATAGTTTAGTGGAACACAGAATAATGGAGAGGCATACTTAACAGGGAGGCCATTGACATCTTAGCAGAGACCTGAATGGAGAGAGGGAGCAAGCCACGCAGGTATTTGGGGGGAAACACTCTAAGCAAAGAGAACATCTGGTGCAAAGGTCCTGAGGCATCCACCAGTTTGGTGCACATGCCTGATGCAGAGTGAGTGAAGGGAACAGGGAAGGAGAAAAGGTCTGAGGAGTGCTGGGGGCCAGAGGTCATGTAGAGTTTGTTGGCCAGGCAAGAAGTTTGGACCCAGAGGAGGGTTTTGAACAGGCGAGTGGTAGGCTCTGACTTGTGTTTTAACAGAATCTGTGGTTTCCTGATGCCATTCCTCACACGGGGCACAAATTGTGGTTTCTGTCCAGCAGTAACCACGGTGACGCAATGAATTACTCGAGACAAAAGTCAAGAGAGGCGAGAGTGAGAACAACTCAAGGGAGAGTGTCCTCCCAAGCAGTTCTCATTTCAGTTTTTATTGAAATTTTCAGGGTAGGGAGACGTGCTGGCACTCAAGGCTATTTAGAGAGGCAGGAGGGGAGGCAGGATGTTTTGACCATAATAACACAAAGATCAACAGGCAAGTAGACAACAGATAAGCCTGGCCTTGAGAGTGGAATGTACTACATGCAAGAACATAGCATAGCAAAGTGAGACATTTTAGTTTACAATACTTTATCTACAGAATTTCCACAAAAATCACCTGGCTTCACCATTACAATAGACTGTAGGAGATCCATTAGGAAGATACCGAAGGTGGCAGATGACAATGGTTTATATCCAAGTAGTGATGGTGGAGGCAGTGAATAATGATCTGACTGAGATATATTTTAAAGGTATGATGTGGCAGATTGAATTTTCCAAAGATGGCCACCCTGATATATACTCCATCCTACATTCCCTTCTCACATTGTACCGTTGCCTTGCTTGAACCCGGGTGGACATTTGTAACTACCTCAACCAATAGAGAAGGGCAGGAGCATGCTGCAGGATTTCCAAGGCTGGGCCATAAAATGGGTTCTCTGTCTCCCTCTCCCCCTCCCTCTCCTCTCCCTCTCTCTAACCCCTCCCTCTCCTCCAATCCCTCTCCCTCCTTATTTCTCCTTCCTCTCCCCTCCACCTGCTTTGGGAGTCCTGAGCTGAATGCAGGATATCCAGCTACCCTGCAGACGCCATGTGGAGAGGACACATGGAAAGACCCCATCAGATGGAGAGAAGCAGGAGCAGGCACCAGACCTGTGAGTGAAGAAGCCGCCACCATGACCCTTGTCCCACCTCCATCCAACTGCACCCTTAGGATCCCTGAGCCAGAACCACCCGCCAACCAGCGCCTGAATTCCCAACCCATGGAAACCATGGGAAATAGTGAATGGTTATTTTTGTTTTAAGCCCCTAGGTTTGGGGAAGATTATTATGAAGCAATGGATAATAACCAATAACATAAAGCCAACAAGATTTGTGGATTTGTAGCAAGAGATGGGAACCAAGGCTTGGGTCTGAGTGCCTGGATGAAGGGTGGTGAATTGGTGGGGCGGGGGGAACACCCTCCCCACTAAGCAGGTGTTATATTGACATCTCCGAGGGGGAGCATCACAGCCTTTGAGAAGAAGCCCAGAAGCCCAGGGTAGTTGTAGAAATGCCCCAGAGGCAAAACTCCAGCAAACTTTCTACCTGGGAGCTTTGGACCCATTGCCTAGCAAGAGTGAATCTGATGGAAATTTCCGAGGGAGACTAACCATGGCAGGAAGCGCCAGGACAGAGGTGGGCTCTGCATGGTGTGGGAGGATGTGCTGGGCTGTGGTCTCAGACCCTCAAGGCAGGCCAGACCGAAATGTCAGTGTGAACCAGCCCGGATGAACGCTGGGCCGAACACACCTGCCAGCCGTACTCAAGAATGTGGGCTTTACCTTTGTGGGGTTTGAAAGGCAAAGGGCAAGAGCTTAAACAGGTGAGGGAGCATGAGAGAGAGAGAAAGAGGGAGAAGGAGCTTGGGTGCAAGAGAATGAAACGGAAAAGAGAGAAAGAAGAGGAGGAGATGGCATAGAGAAGGGGAAGTAAAAGAAAATCTTCCCCCCTCTTTACACCTACCCCAAATGTTTGTCCAGTGAGATGTTTCTAAGCAAACTCCACCCCAATTTCACCTCCCCTCCCATTTATTGTTTTGTTTTCTTTTGGTGAAAATTGATTCTAGTTCTGTTATATCTATAATGTTAGTTTAATCCTCCTCAAATCCTTATTACAAGTAGGGATGCAAAATGGTAGAGCCACTTTGGAGGAGAGTTTGGCCATTTCTTATAAAATAAACATACACATACCAGGTGATGCAGCAGCGCCATTCCTAGGGATTTACTCAAGTGACTTATAGTACACAAAAACCTGTACACAAATGTTTATAGTGGCTTTAACCAAAATTACCAAAACCTGGACATCCCAAATGTCCCTCAACTGGGGTATGAGTATTGTTTGCAGATTGTTTTGCAAACCCACAATTTCTCTAATAAAATATGTGATTCTATTTAAATGCCATTCTGCAAAAGGAAAAATTATAGAAACAGAAAATGATCAGAGGTTGCCAGGGCCTGAAGGTGGGGAGAGGAGTTGACCATAAGGGCTCATGAGAAAATTTTTTAGGTGATCCACTTTGATTGTGGTAGTAGTCACATGATTTTGTATGCATCTGTCAAACCTTGCAGAACTGTACACTAAAAAGGGTGAATTTTACCATATGAAAATTATACCTTAATTAAAACAAAAGAGGAAAACCCTTATTAAAAACAGGTGGGTTATACATACATCTTAGATTCAGTTTCATTCAACAGACGTTTATTGGATGCCCACGTATGCCAGACTGTGCAAGCTCCTACAAGCACATAAATGAAAAATAATGGGGTCTGTTAACAAGAAGCTCATGTACCAGATATTATTCTTCTGTATTAGTATTAGATTGTATTAGTGATCTATTGCTGTTTAACAAATTACACAAATTTATCAGCTCAAAACAACACGTATTGGTTATCTTACAGTTTCTATGGGTCAGAAATTCAGGCATAGTGTAGCCGGGTCCTCTACAAGACTGCGAGGTTTTGGGGTCTGAGGCTTGACTGGGGGAGGATCCACTTCCAAGTTCATGTGGTTGTTGGCAAGATTCAGTTCCCTGTAGGTTGTGGGACTGAAGGCCTCAGCTGTTTGCTGACTGTTGCCCAGAGGCCTGTGGACCTCTCTAGCATGGTGGATTTCTTCATTAAAGCCAGGGAGACAGAGTGTGAATAGAAAGACCAACTAGCAAGAGAGAAGTTATACTCTTATGTAATATATATAATCATGGAAGTGACATCCCATCTCTTTGCCATATTCTATTGATTAGAAGCAAGTCACGGATTCTGCCCATGCTCAAGGGAAGGGGCATGAAAGAGAAGGCCAGGATAATTGTGGGCCCTTTTAGAGTCTTCCTGCCACATTTGTCTTCTCAGCAACATTTTTAGAAATTCCTTTTCCCCTGTGCTACCCCCATTTGTCAGAGATCCCCCCCTGCCCCAATCTTTCTGCTCATTCCACAGCTCCCCATTGCCCATCTTGTCGGTAGGGACATAAATGCCTGTCTGCAGCAGAGATGTTCCATGTTCCTCACTAGAGACAATCAAAAACCAGCAACTGAAGGAGACACCATTAGGATTCCCTTCGGTCCCCTCTTGACTGTCACCTAATCTGCCAGTGCAGTTTGTTTCATGATCTAATTTATAGGAAATGAAGTTTAATCCATGGAGCTAGAAGGTCTCACCAAGATTCTCTCATGGACGTGGAAAGCTTGTCCACTTTTTAGAGGAAGAGGCGTCTGGCTGGGCTAAGGAACGGAGAGGTGCAGAGTTCAGAGGCAAGAGGGCAGGTGGGAAGATGGGAGGCCACACATAACACCACAATTGCCCCCTTTCCCCTACTGCCCCTCCCCAGCCCCCAGGTTGTTAATAATGTTACTGGAACTCATGAAGGGCTTAAGGTGTGCAGATTTCTCAGAGACACAGGTACAGGTGCCAAGCTTGGCCTCTGGACTGGTGTGGGACAAAGGAGAGACTGGGCAGGGGAGAATATTCATTCCCTGGAAGCCACCAAAATCTTTAGGAGACAGAGTGGCCCAAGCTATGGAACAGGGATCAGATGCAATCTGGGAGACCCCACTATCATCCGGATTGCAGAACTTTCAAACATGGAAAGCTGGAGTGGATCAGGAAGGCAAGAGATGAGTTTTGACTGGAGTTCTCAGGGGGGAATTCATGGAAGAGGTCTGAGCAATTGTGACCTTGAGGGATAGAAAATACTGACACCCAACTGCCACTCATTAAACACCTATTATGCACCCAGGATTGTTCATACATTATTTCTTGAAATCCACACAACAGCTCAATGAGGTAGGTGTTACTATCTCCATGGTATAGATGAAGAAACTGAAGTTGATAAAGGCAGTTTAGGTATTCTGCCCCAGCCACAGAGCAAAGCTGGCCTACACATCCCAAAACCCATGTTCTTTACACCACACAACCCAGTCCTAGGTCTATGTGGTGGAGAGAAGCGTGGAGGTGAACATGTCTCACCCAGGGACACAGAGTGGAGTTAGTGTGGTCCTTGGGGGCTGGAGGGAGGGCCTCTGGATGGAGGGTCCTTGGAAGGATATTAGAGTGAAGCTTAGATGGTAGACTGCAGGCAGATTCTGGTGGCCTGGAATGCCAAAGGGTCACGCCTGAATTTGAGTGGTGGGACAATGGGGGGACATTTTATATGTTCTCAGTGCAGTCTAGCTCCTGCTTATGTTGGGCATTGCCTTGTGTTTGCCTTGGGTTTCCTCTAGCCTGACAACCTGTTCTGTTTTTCCCTCCTCCTGGTAAGCCTCCCCTTTCCTCACTCCTTCATGTTAAAATCCTTTCAGTCTTCCCAAGTTTAATGTTCCCTCTTCCAGAAGTCTTCTGTCAGAAGTGTGTGTCCCTCCAGGAACTTCCCTAGTGCATTTTCTGATTTCCATGCTTGGCATTGGAGGGCAGTGTACATGGTGGCAAAAGCATCGGGATTTAGACAGACAGTGCCTGGTTTAAATCCTGACTCGGCCACTCACTAGCTGAGGGAATTCAGGTGAGTCTTAACCTCTATTCAGTGTTCTATGAATATAATAGTCCTTTATGGGGTCCAGATTAATTGTTGGAAGTTAACATTGAGGTTTATTGGACTAGGAATGTCTAGATCTCAGGGCTCAGCCCTCCCCCCTCCTCAGGACTCCTGTCTCAGGGAGCGCCATGCTAGCCTCGGCAGCCAAGAGGGAACCAGAGTGCACTCTATTAACTGTGGTAACAGCCAAGACAGATTCTAGCAAAAGCTGAGGTGGGGAATGCGAGTTAGGCCAGGAGGCCACAGAGGATTTCCTGCTTCCTCTTCACTGAATCTGAGATGACCAGCCCCCATCTTTGGCTCCCACCTGCCTCCCTCCAGGTACAAGAGTGAGGGAGGTGGGAGAGCCCAGACCTGGGTGAATCTGCCCCCAGGAGACCTCCTGACCATGTGCACAGGAGAAGGAAGTGTGGCCAAGCCACGGTGCTACTCTTTAAGGTAAAATGCGACCCAGTGAATGTCCGGGTTCCTACCAATCATGCTGATAACTCCAAGAGAACATGGAGGGTGTGGGGGCATGGATTTAGAAGGGGATGGCTGAGGGAACTGTAGAAAGGGCAAAATCTCCTCTTCAAAAGTATGGATTGGATATACTGTGTCTAAACTACCTTAAAGTATGCCTTGCCACATGGTAGGAGCTAAAAAAGATTTAAACTATTCAGAAATACGAATATGTATGTTTCTATGCATATATATTTGTGTAAATATAAATGAAAATGGAGACATAGTATAAGCTTTCAACCTTGTGTTATAGTCCTTTAGATACTAGTCAGTTATGTCCCTGACTAAATTAATTCCTTGAGCACAAGGCTCATGACTATTTCATCTCTTTATTCCTCCAACTACCAAATCTGATACACAGTAGACATTTAATAAGTGTTGAATGAATTAATGGATTGATTTGCACAGTAAACTCAAGACAGATGCCAAGAGCTAAGCTGAGCCGCCAGGTGCCAAAAATAGCTAAGACAACAAGCTAAAATAAAAATAACAGATAAGCCTTTAACACTTATGGTGATGGTATAAGTAAAAGGCTAACCTGAAGTAAAGTATCAGCTCCCCCTGTTCTGTTTTCCCCCATGGAACGGAGCCAGCAGGAGAGGGTCAGATGGATCAACACAGATGTGGAGGCATCTCACTATGGAGGAGCTCCGAATAAAAGGCTCCTGTCGTTTTACGGACCCAGGGCCTAGAAGGAGGGTGGAAAAGCACTGAGTCAGAGAGGAGAAAATATCTTCAAGATCATCTGCTCCCACCCCACCCCCACCCCCAGAGAGCTCAGCTGAGGTATCTGAGGCCAGGAACACAGCGATGTGTGAGAGCATGACCACCCGGTAGGGGCCTGAGGCCTTGACTACAATTCCCTTCAGAGACTGCAGTGCACCAAGTCTGATAAGGGAGGGCCGCCTTCCCACACGAGGCCTGCCAGGTTAAGCATTTGCAATTGCCTATGGTCAGGACTGAAAAATCACACATAGATGATTAACTACATTGCAATATACCCAGAACTTTACAAGTAATTCAGCCTCGATTGTTCCCCTTTGCAAAATCTCTGAACAGACCTGCCTCTCGCCAAGGGAACCACGAGCTTCCAGCTGCAGAGGCCTTAGCTTTGAATGAAATGGCATGTTTAAGGTGTCTTGCACAGAACTTGGCTGTAAATGTGAGTTTCCAGAGTCACCTCTATGAGTCGGCAGCTGGTGAGTACCTTGGTTCCTACCTGCCTCCCCCAGCCGCCCCCCCCAACCTACCTTGGGGATGTCACCTGGCCTGGAATAAGAGAATCAGCTCTGTCCAGGTTTGGCTTCAGGAATTAACCATGTAATCAATCACCTGAAATGAAGGCTTCAGAAAGGAAGATGACATAACCTCAATCACAGGCTGTGATTCTCCACGTGCTACCAGGAAACCTCATTAGTCTAGTTTAATTGGTTTCAGCTGTGGATAAAAGCACACAGGCTCCGAGGGCAGATTTAAGTCCTGCCTCCACCATTTCCTGGCTGTGTGATCATGGGCAAGTTCTTAAGTTTGTCTGCGCTTTCACATTTTCATTTGAAAACTGGAGCTCTTGGGTTTTGTGAGGATCAAAGGAACTACCACGTGGAAAGTGCCTGGCTCACC
Source organism: Choloepus didactylus (assembly GCF_015220235.1). Lineage (NCBI taxonomy): Eukaryota > Metazoa > Chordata > Mammalia > Pilosa > Megalonychidae > Choloepus > Choloepus didactylus. Next base: position 167,057,544 of record NC_051307.1, read on the forward strand.
GTGGGTTTTTAGGAATGCTCAGCCTACCGGTGGGAATGGCTGGAGTCTTGGATACATAAGGCAACTTGGTGATTGACCCCTGGGGGAGTGTGTGTGTGGGAGTGAGCTCGTGGCTCCTTCTAGCCCTGCCTTTCCCCGAAAGGAGGAAAGCTGCTGTGGAGCAGAAACCTCAGGACATTTTTCGGATACTGGTTGGGGGTGAGGTGGGGCACCACTGTGCCGGGAATGGGAAACAGATCAAGTCAGACTACCTGGTATAAACATATGGAGACAGTCATTGCCTCTTTAGGAACGGGAACCTAATGCAACTTGTCCTCAACTCTCTAGGGCTCTGCAAGACACAGAGACAGGAAAAGTCACACTGAGCATCCTGTTATACTCACTCCCTGGATACGTCTTTACAGTCTCCTAAAACCAGTTACCAGGGAAGCCTCTGGCCAGAGATGTGAATCCTTAAATAGCCACTGGTTTGACTTTCCTTCCTGGGATAAGTTTGCCCGCCTGGCTCTGTTTTTTCCATGTCTGGGAAAACATCTTACAGACAGAATCTTACAGATTCTTACAGGAATCTGAGGGGGCTGCCCAAAAAGGAACCAGGTTATTGAATGGGACAGAGCCAAGGAGTCATCCAGGAATCAACTAATTTTTCTGCCGAGGGGCAGTGCTGTCCACCTCATGCCAAGGAAGGGGGTTCTAAAGAACCCTGGAAGAGCTAGACATTCCCTAGAGCAGCCAGGCACTGATGCCTGATTCTCAGACTGAAAGTCTTTAAAAGTGGGAGGCTGGCTGGAGCTGCCTATGGGGGCAGAGAGAAGGGAAAGGGCCTTGGAGGGGGCATCTTACTTCTAGAGTTTTCCCAGAAACTAAATGGATGCTATGGAAGGTAACCAAGACAAAAACTTCTTTGAAAGGACAACACCCTCCATCTCCCTATGGCAAGAGGTCCTTTGGCTAGGGCAAGTGACCTCAACAAAAAGAGGACACAGGATATGTACCTTCTGAAGTGGGAGCTAAGAGGGGAGTATAAATGGTCAGCTGCAGGGTGCAACCTCAAGCTAGTGGGAGTCTTTAGCAAGGAGAGGTTTCTTAAGAACTTAAAAAAGTATCTTGTGAGAAGAAAAGCCAGCATTTAAGATCTGCCATGCAGCCTGCAACAACTTCAGATTATAATTGTATGTGTCAGGTTAGACCTTCTCCTCCTTTGAACCTGTCTTCCCTCTCCCACCCCACCACTGGAAGGTCTCTGGAGGGGAAGGGGTGGAAAAAGAAAATTAAGACTGATCACTTGCTACCCACCACTACCACCCACCGCTCAATCCCACTGCTTGTCTGGGAATGACAGATGAGAACTGAGTCAAGGAGCTGTTTGAATTGGACGAGAGACTGAAGCTTTGATGTGGACTGGGCTGTGCTTGCTCAAGCCTGGGAATGGGAGAGCTGATTAATACCTGAAACTGACAGAAAAAGATTCCTGCTTGAACTGTAGCCTAAGAACTGGGACAGGGGATATGATGAAGTTCATTTAAGGGCCCAATAATTTCAATAAACCAGTTATCAGTACTTATTATTTTTTGTCTCTTTGGTGTCTTGTATCCCTCAATACCCCTCAAAACCACAAAAATCCAGATCTTTCCATTTTGATCCAAAGCACTACCCTGATGGAGTTGACTCCTTTTAATAAAATCTTATATTCCTCTTGATTTTACCATTTGTTCCAAAGAAGATCCCAAACCTCTTAATTTTTTTAAATTAAATTCAGTTTTATTGAGATATATTCACCTATCATACAATCATCCATGGTATAAAATCAGCTGTTCATAGTACCATCATATAGTTGCGCATTCATTACCCCAATCTATTTTTTTTTTAATCATCATTTTATTGAGATATATTCACATACCACGCAGTCATACAAAACAAATTGCACTTTCGATTGTTTACAGTACCATTACATAGTTGTACATTCATCACCTAAATCAATCCCTGACACCTTCATTAGCACACACACAAAAATAACAAGAATAATAATTAGAGTGAAAAAGAGCAATTGAAGTAAAAAAGAACACTGGGTACCTTTGTCTGTTTGTTTCCTTCCCCTACTTTTCTACACATCCATCCATAAACTAGACAAAGTGGAGTTTGGTCCTTATGGCATTCCCAATCCCACTGTCACCCCTCATAAGCTACATTTTTATACAACTGTCTTCGAGATTCACGGGTTCTGGGTTGTAGTTTAATAGTTTCAGGTATCCACCACCAGCTACCCCAATTCTTTAGAACCTAAAAAAGGTTGTCTAAAGTGTGCGTAAGAGTGCCCACCAGAGTGATCTCTCGGCTCGTTTTGGAATCTCTCTGCCACTGAAGCTTATTTCATTTCCTTTCACATCCCCCTTTTGGTCAAGAAGATGTTCTCCATCCCACGATGCCGGGTCTACATTCCTCCCCGGGAGTCATAACCCCCAATCTATTTTTGAACATTTTCCTTACACCAGAATAAGAATAAAAAATAAAAGTGAAAAAGAACACCGAAATCATCCCCCACCCCCATCCCACTCTATTTTTCATTTAGTTTTTTTCCCCATTTTTCTACTCATCCATCCACACACTGGATAAAGGGAGTGTGATCCACAAGGCCAAATCTCTTACTTTTTAAAAAGAATGTTAAAGTGTGACACAGGCAGAAACTGAGGTACCACCAACACACCTGCATGATGCAGCCTCTGTCTTTGTAATATTGGTGTCTCCAGGGTTCGGGGTATGATGAAGTCATAATAACAACTCTTCTGTGGGAAAGCCAGTCCCTCAGCTCTCCAAGTCCCTCTCCACTAATTCAGGAAGTACCAAGTTAGAGATGTGAAGCTCTGCTCATCCCAGGCCATCATCTGTGGCTCTTCTGGCACTGACTAAAGGTATTTTCAGTGTCATAATGCCAGGCAGCTACTACCTAGCTACTGCCTCTGCTGCTCCTTCTGCCCTTGCAGGGATGCTCTGCTCATTGAAGAAGGGAAAATCACTCCACCCACATAGTGATTTCAATGATTCTATGTACAGTTGATTCTTTTTATTCACAGTAGTCATGTTCAGTAAAGTTGCCACAAACACAGAATTAGCAAATACTGAACATTTGCTCCTAGAGGAAATATAGGTTTAGGTTCCCGCAAGCCTCTGGTAACAACATTTTCATCAGCTGATCAATACATAACCTTGTTTATATGTCTTTTTGTTTAAAGACACCTTGTTTAATATATATAGTTGATTCATTAACATTGAACTAAAGGCCAACAGCACTATAACTCATGCCTGAATGAAGCCTGTCTAACACAATGTATTTTCTCCATTTACATCACAGCCTTCTTGTGCTTAGGAACACTAGACAGCACTTCAGCATTATGCTTGGGGGCCATTTTAAACAGAAGAGTCAACAAGCCTTTAGAGGATTGTATGTTATTTGAATATATCTCAATAAAATTGCATTAAAAAAATACCAAACACACAAAAGAAAAAAAAAATCAACAAGCACAGAAATGCAAAAAAAAAGTATCACAATTACACTGTAAAAAGGACACTGGTTTACTTTATGAGAGCTGAAACAAGAAGAAAGAGCATCACCTTGTTCAACCTTAGCAAGGAACACTTGCACCCAGAGACTCAAATTTTCAGCACTCTACATATGTCCACAAATGACCATAAAAGCACTGCGAGTATTGATTTGGGAGTTACAAATAAATTTTAGTGAGCAGGCAAATTTGCAAATACAGAACTCACAAAAAAATGAGGATCAACTCTATATAAGATCCTCCTCTTCTGAGATCTCTAGTGTAAGGGTGGGTGATGGCAGGAGGTATGGGGGGTGAGGAGGAGATAGAACAATCTGAGCCAGGTTGTAGGCTCAGTCTCTATAGTTATCTGCAGAGGCCTCAGTTCCTCACCACGTTGACTTCTCCATAGGGCTTCTTGAGTGTCTGTGTGACATGTCAGCTGGCTTTCCCAAGAATAAGTGGTCCAAAAAAAGAGAACAAAGAGTGAGCCACATGCCTGTTACAATCCAGTCCTAGAAGGGACACACTATTATTGGAACCAAATCACTAAGACCAGGTCACACACAAGTGGAAGAGAAGTAAGCTCTACCTCTTGTAGGAAGGAATATCAAAGAATTTTTGAACATATTTTAAAACCTCCATACTCTCCCAATTCACTGCTTTTCTTGAGTCAAGCTTGTGCACATCAACTGTCTCTTTCCTTAGGGTGACTTCCTTCTCATAAAGCAATTTGTTTCCTAGGCAAACGGACCTCTCTGCCAGTCCTCCAGATTGAATCTGCAGGGGACACACAGCTTGATCCTTCTCTTGAGCTCAGTACGCTTTCCTCCAATTTGTATGTCATCGTGGCCCAAAACAAACACCAACACCCACTTCCCTACCCTGATGTTCTCTGCTTAGGAAATGAGGCCAAGCATCCAAAGAACATCTATCTGCACAGGAGAACAGGTCATGTTTTCATTCCTTTTTTTTCTATAATTTGAAAAATAAACTTTATTGAGACATAATTTATATATAATAACATATACCTATTTTAATTCTACATTGAGATAATTATTACAATTATATATACTCATGTAATCTAGCACCACACAACAATACAGAATAGTTCCATTGCCTTCCAGAATTTTCTCACATTCCTCCTAAGTCAATGACATTGTACTTCTCCTACTCTCTGCCCCTCCCCTAACCTTACCCACCCCCCATCACTGGTCCCCACTCCAACTCCACTCAACCCCGATATGATTTCAGTCACCAAATGTTTGGTTTGTCTTTTTAAAAGTTGTGAATAAATAAAATCAGGTAGTATGTATTATTTTAGACCCAACTTCTTTCTCTGAATGCAACGTTTTGAAAATGAAGTCATTGCTGTTCATTGGTAGTTTTTTCATTTCTATTGGTGAATATAATTATACTGTATAGATATAGTGCCTTTTGTTTATCAATGCACATGTTTGTGGACTTTTAGATTGTTTCACTTTAGCTATTATGAATAAAACTGCTATGTTCGTGGATAGGTCTTTTTTGTAGACATCTATTTTCATGTCTCCTGGATAAAATATACAAGATTAATTGCTAAGAGATAGTTTAAGTATATATTTAACTTTATTAAAAACTGCTAACATTTCATATAATGTGTTTCTACAATTTTAGAATGTTTTCATTCTTAAACTCCTGAACATGCAGATAAACAGATAGGCCAAACTTTAGCATGATCACCCAGAGGGCTTGTTAAAACATCTTTTGGGGTGTCACCTGCAGTTTCTGACTCAGAAAGTCTTGGGAGTGGGTTAGGGATTTGCATTTATTTTATGTTTCAAGGTGATGCTACTGCTGCTGGTCCGTGAACCACACTTTGAGAACCACTGGTCTAAGGGTTAAGTTAGCAAATTGAGTGGACTTGAAGTGATGGAATTATTGGCACCTCCTCACCCAGATGACCATTTTCAACCTGGGAATTTGAACAAACTTACAATGTCCTTGGAAAATTCTATTTTGTGGCAGTGTCCTGACTTCTTGTCTTCTCCTAATGTTCCTCCCCTCCCTTTAAACATCACATCCAACTTAAAAGCATACATAATCCTAGTTTTAGATTTTTGTTTCTAATAGTATTTCACTTTATTGGTGAACAAATTCTCAGAATAAAGGCAAACTGGAAGAGGCCTGATGGTTTGCAAATTCAATAACTTTTTTGTTTCTTTTTTTTTTTTTTTTTGCTGCTAATTCAATAACATTTTAAATTGAGGCTAATTTAAAACATGTCATTTGTACATTGTTTTGTCTTTCTTACCTTTCTTAAATTTCCGCTTTATCAATTTTAATCTGGTTTTAAGACTGAATAGTTCTTTAATTAGGAACTTCTCAAACTCTAGGCAACATCCAATGTGCAAATGACCTTCTAAAGTAATTTTCCATTCTCATTCCTGCCTTATGTCAGTCAGTTCTTGGAGATTCCTAGAAAGAAAATATACGGAAAGCATTTCCATTTATATTCAAAGTCGGCCCCATAAATAGGCAATTGGTTCTGCTTTTCTCAACCCTACTTACCTAAGTTGAATCATGCTCTCAAAGAAAGCCAAATGGTCTATATTCATATAGCCTTAAGTTGTTAGTACTAATGTACAATTATAAACATATTCACAGAAAAAGGAAAAAGAAAAGTACACTAACATATACCATTGTTTTTGTGGGTGATCTCCCTCTCTTTCCAGTCAGCTAGTGGTCCATTTTTATGTAAAATGGAGTCTGGCTTAAAAACAAATGAATGCAAAGGTTTATTACATAATGATTTAAAGGCAGGATTAAGATGTATTAAGAGAGCTGTTGGGAAGAAATTTTTAAAGTTAAGACCCCACAGCCAGTCTTTGGTGAGCCACATCTGCTGGGTACTGTGATAGACTGAATCATGTCCCCACAAAGACATGTTCACATCCTAACCCCTGGGCCTGTGGGTGTAAATGGGATCTCTGAAGAGCCTAATAAGATGAGACCAATGTAATCAGGGTGGGCCTTAATTGGTATGACAAGAGCTTTATTAGCAAAGGAAATTTGGAATGGTAGCACAAGACACAGGAAGAGACAGAAAGAGACAGAGGCAGAGATTGATTGCTACCAAGCCAACACCAGAACACTATAGACTTAGAAGAAGGCATGGCCTGCCAACACTTTGATTTTGGACTTCTAGTCTCTGAACTGTGAGCCAATAAATTCCTATTGTTTAAGCCAACCAGCTTGTGTTATTTTGTTGTAACAGCCCTGGCAAACTAAGACAGGTCTCATTAAAGCTGTCTCCTGCTCTGTTGAGTTTCATGCTGCATGATGAATTTGAGGAACGTATTCAGATGCACCCATTCAGGTGTATTGCCATGTGTCATTATTGTTTAGGAGCTAGATTCATCCCTTAGGTGGCCATTGCTCATGGTCCTGAGCCCTTCTATATCCCTGGAACAGCCCGCCTCATGCTCTCCTGCAATTTGAGAAACATCATCTCCCTTGAATCTTCATTTTTCTTCTTTTTTTAAAAAAATCAACTTCATTGAATCACATCTTAGCCAGAAGTTTGTCTGGTGGCTCCATTAGCTGGTCCAGGGCAGAAACTGTGTCTTGCATCTTTTCTCAGATGAGTAATCTGGAGTCTCATATCTTGTCACACACAGAATTAGAACAGTGCATAGTACATACTAGGGACTCAATATATATTGAATTGAACAGAAATTTAAGATCTATTTCTTTATTCTTTATCACCTCCATTCCTTATATTTTATCACTAATGTTCTTGAAGTAATCCTGAGCTTTGTCATATAAATTTTATTGACAGTTTTGCAAGACCATCAAAATGGAAAAATCTAAAAGTTCTGATTTCAAAATTCACAGGTCCATTTATTCTCTGTCAAAGCTATTATCTTTAAAAAATGCTCCCTTCAAGATAAAATCACATAATATGTGACCTTGGAAAAGTCACTTAATTTAACCGAGCCTGTTTCCTGATAAGTATTATGCTGCACAGATGAAATAAAATTATGTGTATGAAATCTCTTAAGGGTTATGCAAAATTGATTATCATCATTACCTCAAATCCAGATCAAAGCAATACCAATAATCAGTATTAATAGCTACCTGAAACAGAACAGCCCTCACTGTTTGGGCTTTCCTGAAAAACATTATACTGTAATATTTAGAGATTTTAGCCATTTCTCTTTCACATTTTTTTCTTGTTTTTTCCAGAGTCCTCAACTCATTGAATCAGTGGCATTCCCAGTCTCAGGGGCTGGGCAGGTACCCCAGGATGGGAAATCCCTGAGCAGAAGGGGCCATTGCCTGACTCCTCATGGAGAAACCCAAGTCCAGCATGGCACCCAGTGGTAGCATTGCAATGTCTGGGAGGGAAGTCTAGACAGATGGGCCTGAAAGCAGCTTGCAGAGACCTGTTCATCCCAGCACAGTGTGGGTAATGCTACCAGAAACTTCCCATGTTCCCAGAGAGACATGGAAAGGGCTAACAGATGGCAAACTGGAATAGTCTGGTGGTTTGCAAAGAGTGGGTGCTATCAGCAGATTAGCAGGGCTGGATGCTGAAACTCAAGAAAGATGAAGCCTCAGGTTGGGGATCCCATGAGAAGAGGGGACAGTTGTGGCAGCTGGTCTCCAAAAACCATACCTCCTGATGTCATGTCCTTTGATAGTCCACGCTGAATCTGGGTTGGCCCTGAGACTGACCAAGAGAATGTGGCAGAAATGACACTGTGCCCATACTAGGCCTCAGCATTAAGAAAGTTTAGTAGCTTTCATTTTTTACTCATGGAAGTCAGCTGCTGTGTGAAAAGACCAGCTACCCTGCTGCAGAGTGAAGCCATGTGGAGAGGCCCTGGAGGATGACACCACATGTGGAGAGAGACCAGGTAGAGGAGAGCCAACGTGCCAGACATGTGAGTCATTCTAGACCAATAAACTTTACACTACCAGGAACAAATCTGTGGTCTGGAAAAGCCAATTTTATTGACTCAGTTCAATGAGGGACACCACAACCCAGAGGAATCATGGGGGGGTCTCACCGAACCCAGGACAAATAGAGTTATTATAGGATTTGGGGAAGAGTGGAGTTTAGGGGAAATATAAACAAAGCAGAGTTTTGTTTGTTTGCTGGCTTTTATATGTAAAATCATTTTATAAATCAAGGTCATCAAAGAACCTCAGGGTTAAGTGAAATTAAGAGTCAACACTTCATGCAAAACATTTGGGGAATATATGTGTATTAAGTACATGAGGAGAGATGAGAAGAGATGAAGGGGTTCAAGGAGGATGAGGCGGCTTGCAGGCAAAGGATAGGAGATGAGGGAGGATTAGAGGACTTTAGTGTCCTAGGCTAGTTACAAAGTTAGAGCAATGGAGATTTGCTAGGAGACAGGCAACAGAATTAAGACAATACTATGTGTGGCTGGCCTAAGATGTGTCAAAAGATTCTAATATTTCAAAGCCATATTAAATGTTCTTTCAATGTCTTTTTTTTTAAAACCAAGATAAAATATTTCACATATCACAAAATTTACCATAGTGTACAGTTCAGGGATTTTTAGTATTAAAGCAGAATTCTGATAGGATCAAAGCAAAGCATGCTACGTAAAGTATTCAACATCAGGTCTTCCCTGTGAAGGGGGCCCAGAGTCCTGTTTGCTTGAATACTATAAGACAGATGTGAATGTTTTGTCCAGAAGTCCCTTATCTGAAGCGCCACACCTGAGTTACAAATCAAGGCTGTGTCTCTGTGTCAACTGACTTAGATCCTCCAGGCAAAGGTAGGATGTGTCATTCTTACAGATAAAAGTTTCTGATAGTCTATGATTTCAGAGAACGAAGTTTCTCAGTTAATAAGAAAGAACAGTCACTCAAAGAAGGGGGTAATCTCTTTACAGTTGCAGTGTGTCCTTGGATAAAATACTGTCTCCTGCTAACTGTGCTTGCATCTGGCTTTATCCATGTCTGTTATTCCAGCTTGATGAATGGCCAGGCAGATTTTTACATTCATGGCTTGAGCTAATTTTTACTTTCTCAGAGTGAAGAAGCCATCTTGGACCTTCCAACCCAGTTGAGCCTCCAGAGGAACCCAGTTCCAGCTGCCTTCTGACTGCAATTGCAGGAGATATTGTGAGCAAGACAAGCAGAAGAATCGGCTGAGTTCATTCAACACACAAAATTGTAAGAGATACGTCTTGTTTTTACCAACCAAGTTTTGGGATGGTTTATTACACATAAATAGATTATTGAACCACCATGCTTATAAGAGACCTCTCTTCCAATGCCAGATGATAAAAGGCCCGAAACACAGATCATCCCCAGGGAAGAAGAAAATAGAAAAGGGAGAGGGAGGCCCTAAATTAGACTAAGAAATTACTTAAAAGAGATTGAGTTTTGAGAGACAGAAGAAGATGGTAGCATAGAGAGGAGTGGAAGTTAGTTAGTCTCCCTGGAGCAACTAATAAACAACCAGAACAACTAGTAAATGATCTGGAAAAACTGCTGGGGGACAACCATGACTGTCCACACATCGTGCACCAACCTGGATTGGAAGGAATGCCTGAGAACGCAGCATGGAATCTGTAAGTAGAAACTGCAGACCCGAGCCATGAGCCCCCTCCCCCACAGCAGCCCGAACTACAAAGCCTCGCTGTGAGAGAGAGCAGCACTCTCTGAACAAGCGAATACACTCAGTCCAATTCCAACTGGGGTTCTAATTGGCAAATGTGGACTGCTCAATACAAGCTGCAAATCCTCAACAAGCAGACAGAGGCTTTTAGTGATGACTGACCTTGAAGAGCCAGGGGGCTTCTCTTTCCGGGGAGCAGGAGCCCAGAGAACCAGGTGTTATCTCGGGCTGATGGGTGAAACTGGGGGCCATGGACTGACCATGAAAGGGAGCTTTCTGTTCCTTTTTCTCTCTCTCAACCTTAGCGGCTCAGTGGAGAAAGCCTCAGCGATTTTCAGTTTGCAGCACTCAGACCCAGACAAGGTGGAGATAACAGAGTCAGAGAGACAAAGAACCTATTTAAATGAAAATGAAAACTCCCTGGGGGTTGTATCTTCCCTAAGAGGAAAGAGGTGGTGCCCAGCTCAACTACTAGCCTTCCATTCAGAACCAGACCCCAGAGCCTGGGGGAAAACAATCAAACCAGAAACAACTTAAACTGAGAATTAAAGGGGCCACACCTCCTTATACCAGTTGGGAGTAGCAGGCTGACAGGCACCACCTGCTGGCAGGTTAGGAAAAGCACAGTGGCTCAGGGCCTCACAGAGTGTGTCAATCTTCTAAGACATAGCCTCAAGGAGACCTGGTGCTGAATATTTCCTCCTTCTGGGACCTGAGCAGGTTCTGGTGTAGGAAAACCTGATTAGGGTAACCAAGGAAACTGGATGCCTAGACAACAGAAAACAACAACCTACACTAAGAAAAATGAAGGTATGGCCCAGTCAAAGGAACAAACTTACACTTCAACTGAGATACAGGAATTGAAACAACTAATGCTAGATCAATTCAAAAAATTTAGGGAAGATATGGCAAAAGAGATGAAGAGTATAATGAAAACACTGGGTGTACATAAGGTAGAAATTGAAAGTCCGAGAAAACAACTGGCAGAATCTATGGAAATGAAAGGCACAACACAAGAGATGAAAGACACAATGGAAACATACAACAGCAGATCTCAAGAGGCAGAAGAAAACACTCAGGAACTGGAGAACAAGACACCTGAAATCCTACACACAAAAGAACAGATGGGAAAAGAATGGAAAAATATGAGCACCGTCTCAGGGAATTGAATGACAACATGAAACACTTGAATGTACGTGTCATGGGTGTCCCAAAAGGAGAAGGGAAAAGGGGCAGAAGCATTAATAGAGGAAATAATCACTGAAAATTCCCCATCTCTTATGAAAGACATAAAATTACAGATCCAAGAAGTGCAGCGTACCCCAAACAGAATAGATCTGAATAGGCCTACACAAAGACACTTAATAATCAGATTATCAAACGTCAAAGACAAAGAGAGAATCCTGAAAGCAGCAAGAAAAAAGCGATCCATCACATACAAAGGAAGTTTGATAAGATTATGTGCAGATTTCTCAGCAGAAACCATGGAGGCAAGAAGGAAGTGGGGTGATATATTTAAGATACTGAAAGAGAAAAACTGCCAACCAAGAATCCTATATCTGGCAAAACTGTCCTTCAAATATGAGGGAGAGTTTAAAATATTCTCTGACAAACAGGCAATGACAGAGTTTGTGAACAAGATACCTGCTCTACAGGAAATACTAAAGGGAGCACTACAGACAGATAGGAAAAGACAGGAGTGAAAGGTCTGGAATACAATTTTGGATGATGGTAGCACAGCAATGTAAGTACACTGAACAAAAATGACTGTGAGTATGGTTGAAAGAGGAAGATTAGGAGCATGTGGGACACCAGAATGAAAGAGGAAAGATAAAGACTGGGACTGTATAATTCAGTGAAACCTAGAGTGCTCATCAATTGTGATAAGAGTGGTTACTTTTGTGGCTGGGGTATTGACTGGCGATATCCTCTGGATTGCTGGAAATGTTATATATTTTGATCTGGGTGGTGATTACATAGATGCACATGGCTATGAAAATCCATTGAGGTATACACTTACAATAGGTATATTTTATTATTTTAAGTTATTTTCAATTAAAAAATTTAAAATCATAAAATAATAATAGAGATTTTGATTTTTATACCTGAAGTGACTGAATTACTTCAAATTGGCAACATTTGAGTTTTCTACTACCAATGGACATGGAGCCCAGGAGCTAAGCTAATTTCTATTATAGAGTAATAAAGTTATTAACCAATTCTGTGAAATATACACAAAGATAATATATAAGTGAAAACAAGGGATTATGACAGGTAAACAAATGTTTAAACAGGAAGAATTTATTAATTATGAGTACAAACATCTAATGACCAAGGTGCCAAAGAGGAATATAACTGAGATCAGGAAATTTAAGAAGATAAAGTTAGAAAATTACTGAAAAATTCACTCATAGTTCCATTTTAATAAATTATATTAGATGAAGACTATACCCTGTCCAAGGTCAGAGTCTCCTGAGTTAGAGATGGAAAGAAGCTTATTCACAAACTGGGCTGCACACCAGAATCACAGGGGGGGTGGGAAGGGGGTTAAAAAGTACTGATAACTTGGAACTCACCCCAAGATTCTGATGTAATTGGCCTGGGGTGTGGCCTGGAAATTAGAATTTTTGAAGCTCCCCAAGTGATTTCAATGTGCTGCCAGGGTTGAGAAGCACTGGTCTATTGCAATCACTCTTTTCACAAATGAGAACACAGAGGTCCAGGAATGGCAAATGGCTTGCTAAATATCCATTAATTGGCTCCTGATGTGTCCTAATAGGAGGGAGCTGTAGCATGGATAATTCCAAGCAGTGTATAATCTAAAAATAATTTCTATTTGGTTTGGGAAAGCAGCACGTGACTTCCTAGCTGCCGACCGGCCTGGCTAATTCAGTTTGGCTCAAATGAATGTGCATTTTCCTGTGCTGAAGTGTGGGAGGAAGGCGGCCAAATTAAATGTCAGCAGTAGCTAGTTCTCCGTGGGCAACAGAGAAGCTGTCAAAGGCACAGAGCAGCTATATGAATGTGAAGATTTCTCCTACCATTTTTTCCTGCCTCTAGCATCTGAGAAGTGGGGGCCAGAGGCATGAAGAGAGAGGAACTAATGGTCATCAAGGATGTATTCTGCGCAACATTGTGTGCTAAGCATTTTTACAACAACAAACTCTCAGGAAAGCTATAAGAGTAAGTCATTATAGAGGTGAGGAAACTGAGGCTCAAAGAAGTTGTATATCCCACCAAAGCAGAGCCAGAATGAAAACTCAGGCTTCTCAGACTAAAAAGCTTTTTTCTGTTACACCATCTGTTTGTCCAAGAGGGACAGTGCTAGGCCCAAAGCTGAAACTTGGGTCAGATCTTCAGACTTTAAGTACCATTAAATGAACTTCAACTCCTTATTTTTTCAGCTGCAACAGTCTAAAGGCAGAGAGTCCTCAGAAGGGTCTGTGGCAGCCAGAAAAATGCACCTGCACCTATGGAAGCATCATTGACAAGAGCTCCAGCTGCTGCACTCCAAAATGATTGCCTGCATTTGTGCTGAGGCTGCATCTCTGAGTCACTGTGCTGCTCTCCTCCAATGCCTGAGTCCAGGAGAGATACAAAAGTGAGCTCATTCCTGGCAGACATGGGACAACTCTGATGGAAACCTTGTCAAATCTCCTCAGACTGCATGGTGGACTAGGATGCTTTCACCCAAACTTCCTTCCCTCTTTCCTTCACTGGGGTCAGACCCGCAATGCAATCTGATGGTACTTTAAGCCTTTTCCAGCTCCCTCCCAGTTTTCTCTGATATATGCATTTCCCTTAATGAAATCCCTACAGGTTTAATCTCATCTTGGCATCTGCTTGTTGGAGGACCTTGACTAAAGCAATGTCCCTCCCCACCGGTGGTCCCAACCATAGACCCAACACTATGGAAGAAAAGGTAGGGAAGGAGGTCACCTTCTCCTGACTCCCACCAGGAAGTCAGTCTGAAATTTTGAACGTGAAGACACAGAGGGACAAATTTCTCAATACATTTGCCTTCTTCACTGGTCTCAATACTGTGAACAAAGGTAGTCTAGCTGACAAGTAATTGAATGGCACCCCAACAGTCCTAACTGCCAAGAAGTCAACTTCTATTGCAGGTGACCACAAGCCCTGACGTGGAAGCAGTATTCTTTTCTAATCCTACAATGTGACTTTGGGGAAGACATTCAAACCTGTGATCTTAGCAACATTCAAAACTGTGATCAATTTCAAATAATATGCAAACAATAATTAGATATAAAATACAGTGGAAGAGATGCTCCAGAGTGCTGTTTCCTCACAGAATCTTTGCATAACTAGCAAAAACTGGCAGAACTATCTTTCTCAGAACTCTAGGAAATAGTTAAAGGGTTACAATAACAGGATGAGGGCCGAACCAAGAAAACACAGTTTTTAAAAACAGGAGAAGCTCATGGCATCCTTGCTGGCCCTCTCCCCTCCCATTCCCTGGTACAGTGTGGAGCCGGCCTGTGTTCCCATTGGGGGTCCCTGGCCCTGTTCCAGAGGGAGCACAGTAACCCTTATAAACATACTAGGGTGCTTGTAAGTCTGTGCCAGTCTATCACTAACAGCCTGAAAGACTGATCCAGGAAACTCCCTGAAAGACTGAACCAGGAAACTCACCTGCTCAACTCCCAGGACCTGCCCTGCAGGCAGAAGCAGCTTGTAGACAGCTAAAGCAGTATAAAAAACAATTAAGTCAAAACAGTTTGGAGCAAGATGAAGAGAAAGATCAAATGAGAGGGAAGAGGTAAAACTAAGAAATTTGGATTTAACAAATGACTGCAAATACTGACTGATTATATAGATATTTCGTGTCTAGTGTTTTAGAATAGTCAGAAGGAAGTACTTGAAGTTGTTGAGCTGTAATCTAGTAGCCTTGATCTTTGAAGACTGTATGGCAAAAAACAAAAAAACAAACAAACAAAAAAAACAAGTCAGTTGCTGTGCTTGTATGGATCTACTTGAGGATGTTTTGTTTTGTTCCACTGATCTATGTATCTATCTCTGACAATACTACACTGTCTTGGTTAACCTACCTCTATTGTAAGTCTTAAAATTGGGTAGAGTGCAATACTAGTGATCAATAAGAGGGAGGGGTAAGGGGTATGGGATGTTTGAGGTCTTTTTTTTTCTTTTTATTTCTTTTTCTAGAGTAATGCAAATGTTTTAAAAATGATCATGGTGATGAATACAAAAATATGTGATGATACTGTGAACCACTGATTGTATACTTCAGTTGGATTGTATGGTGTGTGAATATATCATATATCTCAATAAAATGATGTTAAAAAATTTTCAAAAAAAAAACGGTTTGGAGAAAAGGATTACCTGTTTTAAGTCACACAATAGAGCACCCAGTAGGGGAAGAAAGTCTATTGCATAAGAAGAGGGGCAGTCGGGCATTTGAACTCCTATAAACATGGGAATTCCTAAGGCCATGAGCAAGCACAATCCTAGGACATGTCACAGGCTCAGAAAAGACCAACAGGAGAGGAACCTGTATTTCATACTTAACTCTGGCTGACCTTTTGACAGGAGGGCTAAAATCTAAAGGAGAGCACCAGTCAATACAGAACCTATTTACAAAGGCAATGAAGGGTATATTTTGCATTTGTTTGTTTGTTTCTGTTAGCTCCTCAAGGAAATCTCTGCCATATCACTAGCTGAATACAAACTTAGGACTAAATCCCAGAGTGAACACTTTAAAATAATAAAAAGTACAGTGTGCAACAAAAGATTCATAAGACAAAGAAAGAAACAGGAAATGATGGCCCATCTAAAGGAAAAAGATAAAAAACTAGAAACCATCAACAAGAAAGACCGGACTTTGGACACACCAGACAAAAACTTGGAAAAAAAAAAAAAAAAAAGATCCTCAATATGCTCAAGGAGATAAAGGAAAACACAGATAAAGAACTAAAGGATATGAGGAATACAGATAATAAAAAATATGAAAATATCAATGAAGTGATAGAAATTTTAAAAAGGAACCATCAGAAATACTGCAGTGGAAGACCACAAGAATTTAAGTGAAAAATTCCCTTGAAGGGTTCAACAACAGAGACCTGTGAGACACTGTCATGAGTACTAATATACACATTATAAATTCCCAGAAGGAAAAGAAAGCGAGAAAGGGGCAGAGGGAATATTCAAAGAAATAATGGCAGAAAATTTCTCAAATTTAATGGCAAGTATTGAATGTGCATATTCCAGAACCCAATGAACTCCACACGGGATAAACTGAACCATCCCCAGACACATGGCAGTCAAAATGTTGCATGCCAAAGAGAAGGAGAGAATTCTAAAGCTGCAAGACAAAAATCATTGTGTATGTACAAAGGTTCCCCAATAAGATCAAGTACCAATTTCTCATCAGAAACCATGGAAGCAAGAAGGCAGTAGGTTGAAATTTTTAATGTGCTGAAAGAAAACAACTGCCAACCAAGAAGTTTATAGACTGTCTTTCAAAAATGAGGGAAAAATTAAGACATTCCCAGATAAACAAAAGCTGAAGGAGTCTATCACCACTAGCTCTGTCCTACAAGCAATGCTAAAGGAAGTTCTTCAGATTGAGAGGAAAGGACATTAGACAATGGACCAAAGTGGCATGAAGAAATAAAGACCTACGGTAAAGGTAATCAATGGTAATGAAAATTGTCAGTACTACAGTATTCTATTTTTTGGTGTGCAACTCCACTTTTTACTTCCTATTTCTAAAATGTTAATGCATGAAAAGTAATGATAAATCTATGATTTTGGAAATACAAGGTATAAAGATATAATTTGTAACAAGGACAACACAAAGTTGGGGAGTTGGAGGGGTATATAGGAACTGTGTGCTACTTAAGGCAAGTTGGTATCAAATCAAACGTGACTGTTATGGATTTAGGATGCTAAATTTAATCCCCATGATAATCACAAAGAAAATACATGAAAACATATACAGAAAGAAATGAGAAGGGTTTCAAAATGGTATAATACAAAAATCAAATAGATATTAAAGTAGGCATTAATGGAAAAAACTGAAGGACAAAAAAGGTATAAGACTTACCAAGACCAAAGAGCAAAATGGTGGAAGAAGGTCCTACATTATCAGTAGTTACTTTAAATGTAAATAGAAAAAACTCTTCAGTCAAAAGGCAGACATTGGCAGAATGGATAAAAAAAGGTGTTTACAAGATACTCACCTTAAAGTCAAAGACATAAGTAGGATGAAAGCGAAAGGATGGAAAAATATAGCATGTAAACAGTAATCAAAAGAGAGTTGGTACAGCAATACTAACAACAGATAAACTACACTTTAACTCAAAAAATGTTACAAGAGACAAAGAAGATCACTATATACTGATAAAGGGGTCAATTCAACAAGGAGATATGAAAATTATAAATATTCTTATCTAACAGTAGAATCCCAAAATATGTGAAGAAAATTTTGATAGATTTGAAGGGAGAAACAGGTATTTCTACATTAATAGATTTCAATACACCACTTTCAATAATGGATAGAACATCTAGACAAAGATCAATAAGGAATTAGAAGACTTGCATGATACCATAAACCAACTAGAACTAACAGGCATATATAGAACACTTCATCCAAATTAGCAGAATACACATTTTCCTCTAGCACACATGGGTCATTCTCCAGGATAGACCATATATTAGGGTACAAAACAAGTCTCAATAAATTCAAAAATATTGAAATCATACACTGTTTCTTCTCTGAACACAATGGAATGAGGCTAGAAATCAATAACAGAGGAAGAAGTAGAAACTTCACAAATATGTGAAAATTACATAATTTACTCTTAAACAACCAGTGGGTCAAAGAAGAATTCACAAGGGAAATTAGGAAATATCCTGAGGCAAATTAAAATGAAAATGTAACATATCAAAACTTATGGGATGCAGCAAAGGCAGTGCTGAGAGGGAAATTTATAGCTCTAAATGCTTACATTGAAAAATAAGAAAGATCTCAAATCAGAGTCCTAACCTCACAATTGGAGGATCTAGAAAAAGAAGATTCAACTAAACCCAAAGTGAGCAGAAGGATAGAATTTAGCATTTAGAGCTATAAATTTCCCTCTCAGCACTGCCTTTGCTGCATCCCATAAGTTTTGATATGTTACACTTTCATTTTAATTTGCCTCAGGATATTTCCTAATTTCCCTTGTGAATTCTTCTTTGACCCACTGGTTGTTTAAGAGTAAATTATGTAATTTTCACATAGTTGGCAATGGATGATGGTGATGGTAATATGACATTGTGAACATAATTAACAACACTGAATTATATATTTCATTGTGGTTAAAAGGGGGAAATTTTAGGTTGTATGTATGTTACTAGAATAAATTTTTTTTAATAATCATAGGACTGTAGTCTGGCTCGCTGACTCTGCTGCTCTGGAGAATTCACGCGCGGATTGATAAGGTACCTCTCAAGAAACCAGGACGAGGTGGGCACGAGCCACTACCACACATAACAAAAGACCCTTGCTTGCAACATCATGGGAGGACATGAAGAAGGGGTCCTTTGAAGGTACAAGCCAAAGCCTACCGAGGGATAAACAGCTTGAGGCCAATAGGCTGGCCCTTAAAAATGATGCACCCCAGACAAAACACAAAAAGAACAAAAAGAAAAAGGAGTACCTAAATGAAGATGTTAATGGATTCATGGAATACCTAAGACAGAACTCACAGATAGCTCAAAATGGGGAGGTGATAGCAACAGACAGCCAGGAAGTAAGGGAAGAAATTGTAATTGCTTTAAAAAAACACAGTTGATGGGAAGGAAGAAGATTAAAAAGACAGGCAGCAAAGAAAAATGCAATAGTATGTTTCCATTGTAGAAAAACTGGCCATGGGATTGCAGATTTCCTGGCTGCCCTTGAGAATCAAGATATGGGCACCAGAATATGTTAACAGTGTGGTTCCACAGAGCATGAAATAACCAAGAGTAAGGCTAAAGTAGACCCAGCTCTTGGTGAATTTCCTTTTGCAAAATGTTTTGTTTGTGGTGAGATGCAGCACTCGTCCAGATCTTTTCCTGATAACCCCAAAGGACTCTATGCTGATGGTGGTTGCTGCAGACTTTGTGGCTCGGTGGAACCTTTTAAGAAAGATTGCCCCAAGAGTCAGAATTCAGATCGCATGGTCACAGTTTGGTCGCTGGGCAAAGAGAATGAGCACAGACTATGAGGAAATTTTGGATGTTCCTAAACCACAGAAACCCAAAACAAAGATACCTGAAGTGGTTAATTTGTGATAAGATTAGTCGTATAGTTAATTATCACCACATTGCTACACTCTGAACTGGACCTACTTCCCAAGATGGAGCTGAGCTCCCTCAAAAGTCATTTCCTGAGTTTGTCCTTTAAGGAGTACTTCCACCAGTCTTTGGAGGAAATCACTGAAGAAAAGTATAAGATGTTTAAATTGCATCCTCTAAGAGAACCTATTTTTAACAGCCAGAACTTAGGTATAACTAGTGGTTATATACCTGATTGTAACAATCAACTTTTCTTAAAAACAAAGGAAATTCTGCATTAATGTCAGCCACCCTTAAACAAAGAGTAACTGCTTTACGTTTGGAAATGAACTTTGCTATATTGTTTTCTTGTTTCAAAGTATCATTTTATTATTATACTAGAAACTTATTTATAAACTGCCACAAAATTGGCTGTAGTCTAAAAATCTTGAATAAAACTCATTTGCTATTTGCTTATTTTTTTGAAAAAAAAATCATAGAACACAGTGAATCCTATTGTAAATGATGAACTACAGTTAATACAATCACAAAAATGTTCTTTTATAAACTGTAACAAATATATCACACTAATGAAAGGTGTTAATAACAGGGTGGTAAATGAGAACCTTGTATTTTATGCATGATTTTTCTGTAAACCTACAACTTTCTAATAAAAAAATGTATCAACATAAATTTTGACTATCAAACAACAGATTATTTGAGGGGTTTATTAAATATCCTACCCTTCTATGGAAAAATTCCTATAAGGAGATTAATTTCATGATCATTTTTACAAAACAAGATGTCAATGGACTTTCATTCAAGTGTTCCCGGACTACACTGGTCTTTGTAAGTGCAGACTGACCTCTGCTGGACAGTCTATTAACCTGCCAACCTTTTTGCTCTTGAGATAAAGTGGTTAGGAAAGGGAGGTTTTCCTCAACTTCTATCTATTATTTAGAAAAAGATTTTTATAGTTCAATTCACAAATATTTGTTTAGCCATCTACATCAACTTACAACAAAATCTTCTATGCATATGACACTAATGAGATTACATGAGTTATCCATCTGAAGGCTCCTTTTGATATCTCCATGTGCCTATTAGCCCAGGCTCTATACTGTATCTCTTAAAGGTACATAAGAATACCTGCTGACCAGGCCTGCTTTCAGGGGTCTGCCAGGTGTAAAACCATAGCTACTTGCAAGAATATCCTAGGTTCACACTTCAAAGTTGGAGTCTACCACTTTGTTGTGGTCATTTATGCCCAATCCAGCCTATTTAGACAAATCTGTTGTAAATAGTGCAAACAAACGAACTTTTATATTAAGTCCTACATTCCAATTTATATAATATTGCAGGTGATAAACAAGGATGACCTTGAAAATGAGTGACACTTTACCTTTTCTAATATTCTTTAAAAATAATGTCCATTTCTGATAATAAAAAATACATATAAAAATTTGTATAGTATGATTCTATTTGTATTTTAAAAATCCATCCTATATTATGCGCTTACAAATACATGTTTATAAATGCTTATAAATGCATTTTAACAGCTTTCAGATATAATTCATAAATCATACAATTTATTCATTTAAAGAGTACAATTCAATAAGTTTTAGTATATTCAGAGAGCTGTGCAACTATCATCACCAACTAATTTTAGACCATTTTCATCACCCCAAAAAGAAATCCCATACCGACCAGCAGTTACTCCCTACGTACTGCTCTCTCAATTCTAGGCAACCACCCACCCACTTTGTATCTTTATAGACTTGCCTATTCTGGTCATATGAATAGAATCATACAATGTATGGTTTTCTGTGACTGGTTTCTTTCAACTGAAATATGTTTCCATTGTTCATCCATGCTGTAGCATGTTATCAGTATTTCATTCCTTTTTACTGTCAAATAGAATTCCATTATATGAATATACCATTCCATACCATATCTACTCACCAGCTGATAAGTGAGTTGAAACAGTGTTTGAGTTGTTTCCACTTTTTGGCTATTACGAATAATAGTGCTGTCAGCATTCAAGTATATATGTATACCTTTTGGATGGACATATGTTTCCATTTCTCCTAGGTTATATACTTAGGAGTGGAATTGCTGTGTCATATAGTAACTCTATTTACCTTTTTGAGGAACCACCGAACTGTTCTCCATCGCAGCTTTACCATATATTATTTTTTTTAATTTGTAAATGGTGGGAAAAAATAAAAAGGGAAATAAAAGTTACTCATAATCCGTCACCAAGACAGTCATACTAAAATTTTGGTTTATCCTCTGCACATACCTGTACATAAGTATGTGTGTATTTCCTGACCTGGTACCATTCCATTTTGTAGCTTGCTTTTTTTTATGTAATATTATCTTGTGATTATTTCTCCTACGTTAATATGTATTGTTTAACATGACTTTTATTTTATAACATTGATAGATCATGATTTATGTAACCAACATCTTATTATCAAACATTGGGGCTATGCCAAATGGTCTTATACGTAAATATTAGACAAGTATTTTATTATTTCTTTAGGATACTTTCTCTAAATAGGGTAAAAAGTACAGGTAAAAAGATATGGGGCACAAACAGTTTTTAAGATTACAAATACAAGCCCTGCTAGAACTACATTGCGAAAATGTTGTGGCAATTTCAACTTCTACCAGCAATAGAGACCCCTTTTCACTTTGCCCTCATCCTTGCTGATAATTTAAAAAGCTCTTTGCTATTAATAATATAAGAAACCAGAATGCAGGTTACAAGGGGCAAGGTGGGGGTAGGGAATGGGAAGTTAATGCTTAATTGGTAAAGACTATCTCTTTGGGGTGAAGGAAAAGTTTTGGTAATGGATGGTGGTGATGGTGGCACATTATGAGGGTAGCTGATTGACACTACTGCATTGTATAGTTAAAGGTGGATAAAATGGGAAATTTTGGGTTGTATATGTTACCAGAAAAAAAATTAAAAGGAAAAAAAATCCACAAAACTGTAGTACATAGAGTGAACCTTAATATAAATGATGGACTATAGTTAATAGTACCATTATAATAAGATTGTTTCATCAATTGTAACAAAGGTACCACACTAATGCAAAATGTTAATAATGGGGAAAACTGTGGGTGGGTGGTATATGGGAACTCTACCTTCTGCATGATTTTTCTGTAAATCTACAACTGCTCTAATTAAAAAAAAATTAAAAACCCACAAGAAGAGTGACATTTAAACCTTGTTTTTGTTTCCTTGGCTGCTCAAGAAAAACCATGCAATAGGTTGGCTTTAAACAATAGGACTTTATCAGCTCACGGTTTGGAGGCTAGGAAAAGTACAATTCAAGGTGTTGTCAAGGCGATGCTTTCTTCCTGAAGATGGCATTCTGCGGCTGGCTGTTGGTGATCCTCAGTCCTGGGCTGTTCTGTTACATGACAATGCGCACGGCAGCCTCTTCTTTCTCTTCTGGGTTCTGCTGATCTTCATCTTCTTGCTTCCCGTGACTCTCACTTTGTCTGTCTAAATTTTATTCTGCTTATAAAGATAATAGGATTAAGGTCTATCCTGATTGAGTTGGGCCACAACTTCACAGAATTAACCTCTTCAAAAGGTCCTACTTACAATGGGTTCACACCCACAGGAATGCATTAAGTTTAATAACATGATCTTCTGGGGTACATAGCTCCAAAGCACCATAAACCTTAAAACAAAAATACTCTGTGCTAAGTGAATAGGCAAAAATGGTATAACCTACATATTTGCATTTATTCACACTTTTAGAAACCATTTGTATTTTTATGTGAATTATATTTTCATGTACTTTGCCCACTTTTCTACTGGTGTGTTAATATATTTCTTAATTATTCTTAAGTTTTCTTTATATATTAAGGCTATTAACTCTATTGGTCTCAATGTGGTTTTATAAAGTATGCATAAACTAAGGCTGCTAATCCAAATACATATGAAAATTAAACAACCTTTGGTAGAATACTGGTAATTTTTTATTTTTTAAATCAATTCCTTTACCATAAAATGTCATTTTAGAAATGTCTTATTTCTCTTTGCACAATTTTAACAGGATAATAATTTTGTTATGAAAAATAAAATTCCATCTTGCAGGAAAGAGAAGACTCCTCAAGACCACCCATTGGTGTCTTTATTCACATATTAGAGCGAGTCAGCCAGTGAAAATCCTAGGGGGGAAAAGAAAAGACAATAAGCATTCAGTCAAAAGAAATAATTGTCTCAAACTATATCTTTACTATATTGCTTGCTCTAAAATCTAAAAGCTCCACTGTAACCCCAATGGTGGTAAACTGAGGTTTGTCTTTGGTCTAGTTCATTAGGAGCTAGAATAGGAGCTAAAAATCCATTAATGAACCTTGCTGCCTTATCCTACAAAACAACCTCAAATGACTTTCTGGACCTTCCCCACTAATGTTAATCAGGGCACAAAAAACTATAGAGTCCAAAACAACGAGAAGTACACTAAAAGAGGAGAGGAGCTAAAAAGAGGAGAGGAGATAAAGGAGGCCCACAGAGTGCCAACCTCCCAGATCTGAGAAGAACCTGTGTTAGAAGAGCCATGCATAGCACTAACACCATTTCCCAGGTGGGAAAAGCCAATTCTCAGCACTAATACCTTCCTACACATGTGGTCTAGACATAGACTACTACAGAGATTTAGGTACTCCCCATAGTAAAAGCAGGAAACAGCCTACACTGTGAATCAATGAATATGGACAGACAATCAATGAAAAGTTAACAGCTTGGAAACTATAATTGTGTGGAATTATAATAGAATGAGGAAAATGTTGAAATGAGAAATGCAGGAAATAAAAGGATAATCCTCATAGAATTATAAAAGATGATTAAAATTCATATTTCTCCAGCAAAACCCAAACGATATCATAGGGAATTTGGAGAACAGATCATCAGATACAGATTGTTGCAAAGGTGAACTTACTATCAGAGAGGGTACAATTCATTTGGGCTTCTCTGTGACCAAGACAATTCTCAATACTGTCCATTTTTGTTTGTTCTGAATATGTGTTCATCAAGCTTTTAACAGTGGCTTTAGTTTCCCTAGTACTCTAATGGCCTGATGCCAGGAAGAGGGTGTCCTGGGTTGCAGAGCGTTCCTCTCATTGGAAAGGTAAATATCCAGGTGTAAATTAATAAAATGACATCACATCTTAAAACCTGTCTATTGGCTGCCTGGCTGGCAGAAATTAATTCAAAAATAGAGCTTAAAAAAATCAAAAAATAAACCCAGAGAGTACAGAATTTTTCTGTTAACTCTACCTAAAAAGAGTCTGCCTACTTCCTCCACATGAATTTCTGTTAATGCCACCTGCCACATCATCTTCCTAGCCTAGTCTTTCTGCACTTGCATTCCTTACCAACATGCTTCTTCTTGTGTCTCCTCTCTGCTATGAAGTAAATTCCAAAGACTTTAGTATCTGTTTTCACACAAATTTTACAGAATTTCAAAATTTTATATATATTACCGTTTCCAAATTAGTTAATTTGTATTTCATTGATTATCCATTTGTCCATCTGTCCATTTGCCCTCTGCCTTATTTGAAAAAGAAACACTGCACAGCTGATACATGTATAAAGAACCAATACAGAAAGTACTTAAAAATATATACCTGCTCTGCAAACAGTGTCTGATATGCAAGGTATAAGCATGGAGGACAGGTATATAAGAGGGGGCAAGGAATAGCACCAGGACCAGAGAACAAAATTAAGTATGAAAAAAGCGACTTACTCTGGTATGGGAGAGGATCATGTTATACACACTTTATCATTTATTTTGCACTGTAGTTTTACTTTGAAGGCCAAAGTAACTAATTTTGAATGTAACTGCACAAATCCTCTTACTACAGTCTTATCTCTCATTGTGTTCCCTCTACTCTCTGACTTCCAGTACTCTGACCTTCTTCCATTTCCTCAATCTTGCCAGGCTCCTTCCTGCCACAGGGCCTCTGCATATCTCTTCCCTCCCTTTACTTCTTTGTCAAGTTAATCCCCACTCATTCTTTGGAGCTCAGTATAAGCATCACTTCATCTGAGATGCCTTCCCTGTGACTCCAATATAAACGGATTCCTTTGTCTTAACACCTAATACAGCACCTAATGTATATCTCAATAAATATTAATTTAACAAATGTATCTGCCACACTCAGAATTGGTTTGAAAGAACTCCACAAATAACCACAGGTGTTTTGTTTGGTAGATAACTTTTTGTGGTGGTGGGGGGGGGCACAGATGCATTTCCTGCTTTCTGTGGAGCAACTGTACTTACCTGGGCCTTCCGCGTGGCCTGTGGTTCAATCATGATGTTTATAAGAGAGGGTTTAGTTGTGTCTGCCAGACATTGCCTCAGAGATTTTTGGAGTTCTTCTGGTGTTTGTACAAAATATCCTTTGCCTCCAAAAGCCGTCATGATGTGCTCATAATGGGAGTTTGGCAGAAGACACATTGGAGGGACCCTGAAAAAAAAGCTCACGGGTCAATGAAATTTAACCTTAACGCTTTTAGAAAAAAAGGTTATTCTTTGAAATAATTTGTGAAAAAATTTAGGCTGAACTGAGAGGAATACTTTCCTCTCCCACTTAACCTGAGAGGCCAGTACACTGAACTTAAATTTTTATTGGCCAACTAGCATTGTCCAGTAGAATTTTTGGTGACCATGGAAATGTTTTATATCTGCATTGTCCAATATGATAGCCACTAGCCATCTGTTGCTAATGAGCTCTTGAAATGTGGTGAGTTCAAGTTAGAAGCCACATGGGGCTAGTGGCTACTGTACTGGACTGCACAAGCTATACTTTCAGCTCTTATGAATCCAAAAGAAGAGGAGGAAAAACAAATGGTTGCTACAAAGCAACAAATAACAACAACAAAACAACAAATCGTGTTAGTGAAGCATAAACAAACATAGCCATGCCCCACCCCACCCCCAGGCTGACTCACAAATTCACATCTTTCTCACAACTCATGGCTAGCTACCATGATGTCTTAGTTTCATTCTGCCATCTGATGATCAATATTTAGCTAAGTGATAAATGGAAGTCATTCAGATAATAAATAATACGTAAACATTCATATTCATACATGGTATAGTAGGAATATTAAGCCTGGGAGCAATTTGCAATAAGCCCTTTCATTAAGGCTCAGAGAGCAAAACCATTCATCTGAGTCTTCAGTGGCTCCTGGATCATATGGGCCCAATCATGGATCATGGTACAAAGAGGAACCATGCACACAGGGTTCCTGCCCTTTGGAGAGGCTGACAATCCAAACAAACAATATATCACGTAAGCACATTCCAATACAGATTTTTTTTTAAAAGAGTTATTAAAATAGATGAGACAAAGTGCATAAACACTGTTCTGGCTTACTCACACTGCAGTAACATCTCCAAATTTTAACATTTCCTTCCAAGTGTTTGTATCAAAACCTTGGTAAATTCCATTATTATTCACCACCAAGAGTATGATTGGCAAGTTATACCTAAAAATGAGAGCAAAGTACAAAGGAAATCATTCTTCATTCTAAAACAATTTCTTTTCTTTGGACTGAAATTTAAACTTAAAAAAGGATATAGCTTTTTACATGTTTTTTGCTAATATTAGAGTCAGGCTAAAAATTAAGCATTTATTATCCTAATAAAAGAATATTAAATCATTAACAGAGATATCATAAATGATAGAAATTCAGAGTGTGAAACTAGAGGTTGATTGATTTGAATTTTAGTCTGGTTCTACCACTATTCAGCTATGGACCTCAGGCAAATCACTGAGCTTCCCTGAATCCTGCTTTCTATAAATCCTGATGGTAATATGAATTACACCCTCTCTACTTAATACCCTCTGAGGAGCACTGTTTGAAAAGCATCTTCCTATTTATTGAGCTTCTCATAGACAAGCACATGCTAGAGGCTGTGGGAAATACACAGGAGACTAGCATACATTCTCTGCTCTCAAAACACTTTACCCATAATTAGAAAAACATTACATATTGCAATACTTAGGAAAAAAGAATGTATTTAACAACAGGCTTAACAGTATGGTAAAGATGAAAAAAAGGCTGATTAAACCATAAAACCGTAATGATTGGCAAAAAAAGGGGTTATATTTTCTACAGACATAATTTCTGAGGTCAGATGGCAAAAACAAAACTAAATTGCATGCTATTAAATAACAGGGCTGTGGTAACTATTTGCTCTCCATGCTAGAAAGAAATCATTCTCTAGAAGGCTTACATCCCCTTAAATTATCTTTTTTGTCAATAAGCTTACTTGGTTGACAATACAGATATTCTAACAGGCACATACTTTCCCCCGATCTTGAAAGTTTTATATTCTAAAGCTCCGAAAGCCCCCAAACATGAGTCACAAAAGCCCTAATAAGAACCCCAGCTAAGAATAGAATGGTTTTACCACAGTTAAATACAGCTGGGAAAAAATCCCCATACTTTCATTGCAGGATCTGAAAACCAATTACTCCATGAATCCTCATAACTATAAACATATTCTGAATAGCCCACATTAACTGGGCACTCATCACTAGCTTTACCTGGATTATCTCATTTGTTTCTCACAACTGTCCTCTAAGGTAGGAACAATTACTATTCCTGTTTTAGAGGAGGGGAAACTGAGGCTTGGTTAAGCGACTTCACCAAAGCCACTTGGCTCTGATGTGGTAGAGCCCATATTTAAATCCAGGAAGCCTGGCCCAAGAGTATACATTCTTAACCACCAAGTTCTGTAGGCTCCCCACATAAAACAAGTTTCTCTCAGACCAGAATTTTTCAGTGACCTCAGAACTACTCCCCACATTTCAGAAGGTTTTTATCATGTAGTGAAGAGGTCATGAGCATGCTGTTCCTTGAAGAGAAAGATCCTGTGTTATCTAGATTAGTAAGCTCAGGACACAGCCCAGTGATTGGTACATGGTGAACACCTGATTAAGTATCTGACAGTTGAATGGGTTTTACACGTAATTTGCCATATTTTGGAGAATGAGAATGCTTTAATTCAAGATGCTGATTTACCTGCAGATGGTTTCCACTTCCATGCCAGAAAACCCAAATGCACTGTCTCCTTCCACACAGATGACCCGTTGCCCTGGGTTTCTATCTTTGGCCACTACAGCAGCTGCAATGGCAAATCCCAGACCAACTCCCATCGTTCCAAAAGTACCAGCATCAAGCCTGTTGGGGAACAAAGCTCATATGAAAGTCTCTAGGGCACGTCTCTGAGGATGGGGTTAGAAAAAACCTTCTGGTCACTTTTATATGGCTCATAGGAAAACAGAGAACAATAAAAACATTCTTCTTCAAATCAAAACTCTTAGAATGTGAGAAACTAATTAGCCAAAGGCAAGCAGAAGGGAAAAGTCATTCATGTCTGCTTAGAAGACTATAAATATAACCGTATACAAATTATCACATGGAACTCAGGATATATTGAGCATAAAAACTCTATAAAACATCACCTAAAAATACTTCTATGATATATGTTCTTATACACTGAACATGAATAATTCTCAAATGTTTTATTAATCATTTAACACAATGTAACTACATAACAGAACTATATCTTTTCCTTTTTGGAAGCCTTGCCTGTGACGAGGAAGGTAGTTTTGAAGCACAGTGCGTCCAATGTCCATAGTATTTGCTCCTTCGCTTACCACAAAACAGTCTCTGGGTAGTTGTTCTTGAACATGGTAGAACACTGTGTAATAATTCATAGGCAGGGATTTTTGGGAAGCTAATTCCTAAAATAGAGGGGGGATATAATCAAATTAGATTGGGATACAATGAAAATAATGTCAATAAGCTACTTATTTAGAAAACCATTAGGTGACAACTGAGCTACAAGGCTTCCAGATGGGTGTCAAAAGGCCACCCTGGGAAGCTACTGACCTAAGAACAGTCCTGGGGAACATGCTAAGAAAAATGGATCCCCTAGTGTCAGTCTGGGAAGCGATTAAATAAGTTATGGAATATCCCTCTTCCTGGAGATCTACAATACACATCAGCATATTGAAGACTTTGAGAAATCCTATAGTAAAGATATCTGGGAGGCACTGGGTTAAACAAAACAAAACAATCTTATTTAGAACTCTTAGAAAGACATTGTTCTAGAAAAAGTGAAATTTTTATTCCAAAAATATTTTCATCTGCTATACGACCCCAAACCATTTTTTCCCTCAGAGTTTTCAACTACTTACTCCCTGGAGGATATTGCCATGGGGTTTCATCAAATTGTACTAAAATCTAAATAAAAACGATGTCAGGCTTTTAAAAGATTTTTTTTTAATTAGAGAAGTTGTAGTTTTACAGAAAAATCATGTAAAAATTACAGCATTCCCATATAACCCCCATTATTGACACTTTGCATTAGTGTCATACCTTTGTTAAATTGATGAAAGAATATTAAAATTGTACTGTTAAAGATAGTTCAAAGTTTACATTAGGTATATTTCTTCCCATGCACCACCCTATTATTAACACCTTATATTAGTATGGTACAGTTATTATAATTCATGAAAGAACATTTTTACACTTGTACTAATAACTACAGGCCATTGTTTACAATAGGGTTCACTGTGTTATGCAGTCCTATGTTTTATCTTTTAAATTTTATTCTAGAAATATATATATATATATGACCTAACATTTTCTCTTTAAAACTCATTCACAAATATAAATCAGTGCTGTTATTTACACTCAATAATATGCTATCATTACCACCATCCATATCCAAAACTTTACATTCAACCTAAACAGAAATTCTGCACAAAGTAAGATATTAACTCCCCATTCTCTATCCCCAACTTAGCCCCTGGTAATCAACAGTCTAGATTCTAACTCTATGAGTTTGCTTATTCAAATTATTTCATACAATATTTGTCCTTTTGTGTCTGGCTTATTTCACTTAGCATAATGTTTTCAAGGTTCATCCATGTTGTCGCATGTATCAGGACTTCATTTGTCTTTACAGTTGAATATTTCTTTGTCCGTATCTACATTTTGTTTATCCATTCATTGGTTGATAGATATCTGGGTGGCATCCATCTTTTAGCAATTGTGAATAATGCTGCCATGAACTTTGGAGTGCAAATATCAGTTCAAGTCCCTGCTTTCACTTCTTTTGGGTATATACCTAGCAGAGGGATTGCTGGGTCATATGGTAATTCTATACACAGCTTTCTGAGGAACTGCCAAACTCTTTCACAGCAGCTGTGCCATTTTAAATTTCCACAAGCATAGAATGAGTGTTCCTATTTCTTTACATCCTTTCCAACACTTGTAATTTTCTGTTTTTATTGATAGTAGCTAGTTCTAGTTTGCTAATGCTGCGGAATGCAAAACACCGGACATGGATTGGCTTTTATAAAAAAGGGGTTTATTTGGCTATCTTAAGGCCATAAAGTGTCCAAGGTAACACATCAGTAATTGGGTACCTTCACTGGAGGATGGCCAATGGCGTCCGGAAAACCTCTGTTAGCTGGGAAGGCACGTGGCTGGCGTCTGCTCCAAAGTTCTGGTTTCAAAATGGCTTTCCCCCAGGACGTTCCTCTCTAGCAAGCTTGCTCCACTTCAAAACGTCACTCACAGCTGCACTGAGTTCCTTCTCTTTGAGTCAGCTCATTTATATGGCTCCACTGATCAGGACCCACCCTGAATGGGTGGGGCCATGCCTCCATGGGAATATCTCATCAGAGTCATCACCCACAGCTGGGTGCGGCACATTCCAAGCAAATCTAATCAGCACCAAAACATCTGCCCCACAAGACTACATCAAAGATAATGGCATTTGGGGGACACAACACATTCAAACTGGCACAATAGCCATTCTAGTGGGTGTGAAATGGTATGTCATTGTGGTTTTCATTTGCATTTCCCTAATAGCTAGTGAAGTTGAGCACCTTTTCATGTGTTTTTTAGCCATTTGTATATCCTCTTTGGAAAAATGTCTATTCAAGCCTTTTGACCATTTTTTAATTGGGTTGACTTTTTATTATTGAGTTGTAGGATTTCTTTATATATTAGGGATACTAAACCCTTATCGGATATGTGATTTCCAAATATTTTCTCCCATTGAGTAGGTTGTCTTTTCACTTTCGTGATGAAAGTCCTTTGATGCAAAAAAGTTCTTAATTTTGATGAGATCCCATATATCTAATTTTTCTTTTGTTGCTTGTGCTTTGGGCGTAAAGTCTACGGAACTATTGCTTAACACGGGGTCCTGAAAAGGCTTCCCTACATTTTCTTCCAGGAGTTTTATAGTTCTGGTTCTTATATTTAGATGTCTGATTCATTTTGAGTTAATTTTTGTATACGGTATGAAATAGGAGTTCTCTTTTATTCTTTGGCACATGGATATCCATTTCTTCCAGCACCATCTGTTGAAGAGACTATTCTTTCTCAATTGAGTGGACTTGGGAGCCTTGTCAAAAATCAGTTAGCCAAACATGTGAATGTCTATTTCTTAATTCTAGATTCCATTCCATTGTTCAACATATGTACCCCTGTGCCAGTACCATGGTGTTCTGACCACTGTAGCTTTGTAATATGCTTTAAAGTCAGGAAGCATGGAACCTCCAACTTCATTCTTCTTTTTCAAGATGTTTTTAGCTATTCGAGGACCCTTAGCCTTCCAAATAAACTTGATAATTCACTTTTCCATATCTGCAAAGTAGGCTGTTGGAATTTTTATTGGTATTGCATTGAATCTGTAAATCAATTTGGGTAGAATTGACGTCTTAATGACATTTAACCTTTCAATCCATGAACACAGAATGTCCTTCCATTTATTTAGGTCTTTTTAAAATTTCTTTTAGCAATATTTTGTTGTTTTCTGAATATAGGTTCTTTACATCCTTTGTTAAGTTTGTTCCTTGATATTTGATTCTTTTAGTTGCTATTGTAAATGGAATTTTTTTCTTGATTCCCTCTTCAGATTGCTCATCACTAGTGTATAGAAACACTACTGATTTTTGTGTGTTGATGTTGTACCCCACTACTTTGCTAAATTTGTTTATTAGCTCTATAACCTTTGTTGTAGAATTTTTGGGACTTTGTATATATATAGGATCATGTCATCTGCAAACAAGGAAATTTTTACTTCTTCCTTTCCCATTTGGATGCCTTTTATTTCTTTTTCTTGCCTAACTGCTCAGGCCAAGAACTTCCAGTACAATGCGGAATAACAGTGTTGACAGTGGGCATCCTTGTCTTGTTCCTGGTCTTTCAGCCTTTCACCACTGAGTATGATGTTAGCTGTGGGTTTTTCATATATGCCCTTTAACATGTTGAGGAGGTTTCCTTCTATTCCTATTTTTTAAGTGTTTTTATCAAAAGAGGATGCTGGAATTTGTCAAATGCCTTTTCTGTATCAATTGAGATGATCATGTGATTTTTCCCTTTGGTTTGTTAATGTGGTGTAATACATTAATTGATTTTCTCATGTTGAACCATAGCTGGGATAAAACCCACTTGACCATGGTGTATAATTCTTTTTAAGGTGCTGTTGGATTCGATTTGAAAGTATTTTGTTGAGGAATGATGTCATGCTTTTAAAAAACAATCTGAAATTCTGGTGCTTTCTCCCATACACTGGAGGATAAAGGAGACAGGTTACACGCTTTATTCTAGGGGACCCCCAAACAAAGGAATAAAACAGCCAGGAAATGCTTTTGCCTAGTGATACACCTATTAGAGCTGAGAAAAAGCCACATGCAGCTTTAGCAGCAATAGTCCCACTGGTCCTATGAGCCCCAGCACTGTCACTTCCTCAGCACTATTTCGGTTTGTCTGAGATAAGACCCCAAGATAGATGAGTGACCCTCCTATAAGCCTATACCAGAGGCAACAGGCAAGTTACTTCTATCTTAAACAAAAGTGACTTCTGGGGAAGAAGGGTTTAATAATATCATGAATCAGGAAACAGAATTGAGAGTGGCTCCTGATAAGAGAGTCACTGACTAAAATTCCAATGTAAGAGAGAATTATGTACAATCAGTTCTGCTATAATGCTTGTTTTGAAAATGTGAATTTATTTCAACACAATTAATATATTAGGGAAAGTATACAAGTATAATTTGAATTTCACACTTAATTATGCACGATCCCATCAATAGGTGAATGCTGAAAACTATACCCCCCTGAACTAAGACACATAAATACAAAACAGCAAAAAAAAAAATTCAGGAAAATGCCTTCTCAAAATCATAGAGAAAACACCATCTATATATGAAGACTTTAAACACAAATTGCCAAATCCTGCATAAGTAGCTCTTTTTAGTATTAGTAGTGGATGGCTGGTGGCTTCAAACATTGCTACAATTTCCAAAGCCTTCAGCTGTCAGGTGAAGCCATGATTGAAGACGAAAAAGCCACAGGTGAGTGCAGATGAGAATTTCAAGTAGTGAAACAAAAATTAATCGAACAAGACTACACATCAAATCAAATTTTCAGTTTTGAAGAAATGGGTACTTATTATAAACTCATGCCTCAAAGGACCTACATCTTAAAGGCAGAAAATGCACCCAGGACTTAAATCCACTTATCTGAGATGATAGGTACCCAAGTCAAACTGAGGACAATGAGTCACACTTATCCACATCTGGTATTAAAGCTTTCTGACCAATTTCAGACAACCCTCCTTACACAAAACTCACAAGCTGTTAACTCTTCAGCTCCCACTTCCACAAATAAACTTCAGGTCTTTTTCAAGATAAAGCACCACATTTATTGTAGTATTTATGTATTTCTTAACCATTTAACATGTGCAAAACTGTACTACCATTTTTATTAGGTTCCTAGCTTATTTTTACATGTCCCAAAGTTTTTGAGTGCCCTAACCTCTTTTTCTTCTGTAGGCCCTGTGGTTATTATGTGATTTTTATATAGCCTAGTGATTTTTAGGAATGTGTATGTCTTGTTATGAAAAAACTAATTAAAACTTTACTAAGTTTCAAAGGATCCCATATTACCTTGGATAAAGCTTCATTGCTCTCCATTTTTTCCTTCAGAGTTTTCCACCACTCACTCTCTGGAGAATACTGCCATGGTGTTTTATCAAATTGTTCTAAAAGCTAAAAAAAGAAAACAAACTTTTTATTTCCTTTTTAAAAATAAACAAATCATATTAACCACAAATATCACTTCTCAAATAAAATGATACTGCTTCACTATATTCACATCACTAGTACTATTTGTTTGCTTTTCTTCAAACAAAATATAGAAGATAAGTGGGTAACACAGAAAGCTTTTATCTGAGTCATTGTGCATTTCTGCCAGTACTGGGATTCCCACAGGACAGAGGAAGTATGACACCTCCTTCACTCTCACAGGCAGGGACTCCTAAGCCCTCCTCAGTTTCTGACAGTAGAAGGAAATCCACCACCTCCCACAGAACACTTGCAGAAGGCCAACATCCCCAAGTAACTAGGGATTCCTATGATACAGACCAAATTCTTCAAGAGTGTTTTAATATGTGATTTGGGATTGCATCCTACTACTGTGTAATCAGGGTACCAGTTTGTATCTCCAAAATCATGTGATAAGTATAGCTAAAATTTACCTCCTGTCAAAGTGAAATGAATAAATTATATATAAATAATCAGAACTTAGATGAGTCATTAATTAGAGTTTGAAGAGTAAAAAGCTCTTTATTGCCTGAAGAAATATGAAGTTAGATTTTCTAGTGCCTACGCCGTTTCTTAACTATTAGTTCAATTCTTTTGGAAAGTGTATTATAATTTTTCAGATATCTGGACCCTACTCAGTAATTCATTATTTTGCCTACTGACTGCCTTTAGATTTCCAATTGCCTCCCAGAAATGCTTAAATTACTCACATACACAAAAAAGCAATTTATGTACAAGGAATTGGATTCACTGAGTTCCAAAGTTACATTCAAGAATTGATTTTCCATCATAAATTTTGTTTAGAATAGATATTAATAGACCTGTCACCAACAAAATCAAGAGCAAAACATTTTCAAAAATGAACTGCTCCCTAAACATCAATTCACATAAACTAAAAACCAGGCAAAGTTCTTACCTGTTCAGTGACAGCATTTATGTCTCCTAGCAAAGTCACAGCAGGCCTCACATTATTCCCCAATTCTTCTGCACAAATATCAACCTAAAAAAGAGACAAGGCTGGAGAACAAGCCATGTTTATTCTTAAAATCTTTAAGAAGTCAATTAAGGCTGAAAAAAATCAACTGTGTTTATATAACATAGGATGAAGAAGATTTGATACTCAAGAAAACCCTTAATAAAAGTGAAAACCCACAGAACAACATGAGTATCATGACTAGCATAGAGAACCTCATCATCTTCTCTCATTTTAAAAATTCCTCCGTGGAATTTTGGTGTTATTCCATTATACCAACAGAAATGTAACTGGCCTGATCAATTATAGTTTGAATCTAATCAATATGAGGTTCTATTTAATTATATTTGGAATTTCTGTTTAGACCAGGAGGTTACAAACTCGAGGTATCTCAGAATCATCTGGTAGACTTGTTAAAACAGATTGCAGGAGTCCATCTTCAGAGTATCTGATTCAATACGTCTGGGGTGGGGCCTGGGAATCTGCATTTCTAACAGGTTCCTAGGAGGTGCTGCTCTGGGGGCCACACTACTTAGTTACTCAGAAGCTCCTTTTCCGGGTGGCCAACGGCAAGTGAAAATAGCTCCTGCGATGAGGAAGGATTTATCCACACCAAAGGGTGGCTAAATACTCTCTATTCTGTAATTAAGGAGTAGGAGCATCTTCCAGGTACACAATCTCAAATACGAAGACACTATGAGAAGTTGATTCCTTAAGAAGTAAAAAGTAGAAAGAGAGAAGACAGTAATTGTAGTTGGGTCATCAAACAAAAAATAGAATGGAGTCAGTGTAGGCCCAACAGGTTTGCCTGCCATCATGTAGACAGTATTTCCCATGTCAGTAGGAAAATAGCTTATAAAAAGGGTCATAATGATAACAGGAATCATCAAAGAGAGTTCACAGAGTGTTCCAGATACTCTGCCTAACGACAGAGATAAATGAGTACAGTTTAGAGATTCCCAACCAAAGGGTGAAAAGAAAGTTTTGGCATCTAAAAGAACAACTCAATCACTAGCAAAGCTGAATGTTTCGTTTTAATCTACCATTCTACTTAAACCTCTTCAAATACATTTGAACTATGGAGAAGAGGTAAATTATGCTTACTTTTCAAGCTAATTTAAAACTTGATCTTGAATGATCTTCTGGCACACTATGTTTCAAAGACTTGAAAAGACAACTTATTTGGTACCTGTAATTTATGTTAGACAATTTATAAAATTCTACTTTTTAAAAAAAGAGAAACGGTTCTTTAAAAAAGCCAAGAAAGAAGAGTTGATAATGACTGAGAAGAAGAGGGTGAACTACAGAGAGCTCTAATTTAAATCTCTCCTTTCTGAGTACCTGGATAAACTTCACATCTGGTTGATACCTTGGAGGCAGTCCAAAATGCAAAATCCAATTTAATCTGGCACCAAACAACACAATTACATCAGCAAATTGCAAAGCCCTAGTAAAAAAAAGACCAATAAAACACAAATTTCTTATTTGAATTATTCTAAAATTAATTCCTAATGTATTTAGAAAAATCTAAATCAACAATTTGGAGACTGCATCATATTTCAGATTCAATTTCTAGGGTATACTTCATCTTTCAAACTAAAATTTCCAAGCTAATTTATAAAAACATTTTATTTAAATAATCTAAAAGATAAAATAAGTAGAAAAATATTCCCATAAAACTGCATTTATACTTTCACATTTCATTTGTTTATTACTTTTTTTATCATAAGAAAAATTAACACAAGTCTACTGTGGATAATCTGGAAAAAGCAGAAAAAGTATAAAGAAAAAAATCAAATCACCCAATAATACTTCACCTTATTAAGCTATTATAATATCTTGCCATATTTTCACCTAGTCTTTTTTTCTACATGTATATTTTTACATGGTTTGGCTCATATACTACAATACTGTCTCACTCACTTTTCTTACACATTTTCTTTTGTCATTAAGCTCTTCTTAGATACAACTTTTAAGCCTGCGTATTATGCTTAATACATATACCATAATTTATTTAACCTTTTCTGTATTGCTGGATATTTTCTGTTATTAATAGTACTGAGTTATACATCTTTATGTATATGCAACTGGCAGGACAGATTTACATATAAACAGTCTAAAACTCTTCAAACTGCTGATTCAATTATTTACAGCCCCTTGCAATTTTTTTATAATATTAATATCATTAAAAATATCCTCTTAAAATTCAGCTGGAATGAAGATAAACTTCAGCTCAACCCAGGTTATAGTATCTGTCTGGTCTGAATCTATTATGTACCCCAGAAAAGCCTATGTTCCTTTAATCCAGTCTTGTGGGGTCAGGCCCATTGTGGGTGGGATCTTTTGATTAGGTTGTCTCCATGGAAATGTGACCCCACCCATTTGAGGTGGGTCTTAATCCTCTTGCTGGAGTCCTCTATGAGAGGATAAAAGGCAGAGACTTTTTTTTCTTTTTTTAATACAGTTTTATTGAGATATATTCACATACCCTACAATCATCCACAGTGTACAATCAACTATTCACAGTACCATCATAAAGTTGTGCATTCATCACCAGAATCAACTTTTGAATGTTTTCCTTACTCCCCCTCAAAAATAAAAATAAAAGTAAAAAAGAACACTCAAAACATTTCATCTCCCCATCCCACCCTATTTTTCATTTAGTTTTTGTCCCCATTTTTCTTCTCATCTGTCCATACACTAGACAAAGGGAGTGTGAGCCACGAGGTTTTCACAATCACACAGACACACTATATAACTTACATACTTATGCAATCATCTTCAAGAATCAAGGCTGCTGGGTTGCAGTTTGACAGTTTCAGGTATCTCCTTCTAGCTATTCCAATACACTAAAACCTGAAAAGGGATATCTATATAGTGCATAAGAATGTCCTCCAGAGTGACCTCTCAACTCCATTTGAAATCTCTCAGCCACTGAAATTTTATTTTGTTTCATTTCACTTCCCCCTTTTGGTCAAGAAGATTTTTTCAATTCCATAATGCTGGGTCCAGGCTCATCCCTGGGAGTCACATCCCACAATGCCAGGGAGATTTATACCCCAGGGGGTCATGTCCCATGTAGAGGGGAGGGCAGTGAGTTCACCTGCCACATGGACTTACAGAGAGAGAGAGAGAGAGAAGGGGGGGACGCACATCAGAGCAACAAAGAGGTTCTCTGGGGGAGATTCTTAGGCACAATTATAAGTAGGCTTGCTCAGAAAAGGCAGAGAGATTTTGAAGAGAGCTCAGAGAAAGAAATGTTCTGGGAGAAGCAAGGACCCACAGAGAAGCTAAGAGAGAAGCCCAGAGACATTTTGGAGAAAGCCACGGAAACCAGAAGCTAAACTCAAGAGAGGCTCAGCAGGCTCCAGCCGTGTGCCTCCCCATGTGACAGTGGAACCCTGGATGCCATTGGCCTTTCCTCAGAGACGGTATCTACCTTTTGATGCCTTCATTTGGACATCTTCATGGCCTTAGAACTGTAAAATTGGAAACTAATAAATCCCCGTTGAAAAAGCCAACCCATATCTGGCATACTGCATTATGGCAGCTTTAGCAAACCAAAACAGTATTAAAAAAAAAAAAAAAAAAAAAAAACACAAACAAACCTTAATTGTTGGGTAGGAAATAATTTGGTTACTGTAAATAGTATACTAGTATGGAATAAAAAGAAAAGGCAAAATCTATTAAGATGGCATTAAACGAGCAATAACTAAAGCTCAAGCTGTAAATGTTACATTTTAAAAACCCTCAAAATTAGTTTTAGTGCCTGCATGAGAATATGAAAAACACCAAATGCATGATGGTGGCTAACTGTGGAGAGGTGGGAGGGAATGGGATCAGGAAACATACACAAAGGACTGCAAGTGAATCTGCAGTTCTTAAGAAAAACAAACAAAACATAAAGTAATTATGACACAATGTTAATATTTGATAAAACTAATAGTGCTTACATGAATATTCATTAAATTATTCTCTCTTCTATATGTTTAAAATATTCCATAATAAAGAAATATCATAGAATTAAAAGAAAAATGTACAGTATGTCAAAAAATGCATCTTAAAAGTCTAAAAAGATGAGGCTCCTGGTGCCAGCCAACCTGAAGTAAGCCCACTGCAGCATAGTTCTGATTACAACTGAAGACTCTGAACAAAATAGATAAAGCAACTACTTGAGGATTCTGAAAAGTAAGCAGTATCAGGCAGACTGGGGAGGAGATGCAAAACTTGAAGAAGTGACCTACAGAGGGCGTGATTTCCAAAGTTTATTTTTCTTCTTTTATCTCCAGGCATTGGCTTAGGGTGGTCCTAGCTGCGTAGCAGTAGTCAGCAAAAACCTGGAGAGAAACCCAATCTTTCTGGCCAGAGGATCAGGAAAAGAGGTCCCTATAAGCTGGAAAGTAAAGGGGGAAGCTTTAGAATTGTTTTTTCTTTTTTCTCTCTCAGCCCTGCCCTGTGGGCAGTCCCAGTCTCAGAGCTGCATTGTGGTGGCACCCAAGCAGCTAAAATTCCAGGAAAAACTTCATCTTTCAAACAAGAGGAACCAGGAAAAGGGGCCACTGTGGTCTGCAGAGATGAAAGGAATCACTGCTTTTTATTTTTTTAAATTTTTTTTAATCTTTTTTTTTCTTTTACTGCTTTGCTTTGAAGGTAGCCCTAGTTGTGCAGAACTGTGGGTAGCAGCATGGGAGGCCAAAATTCCAAAACAAACCCCATCATTCTCACCAGACGACCAGGAAAATGGACTTCTGGGAGTGGGGGTGGGGGGAAGAGGGAGGGGCAGGCATCCCAGAGAGGAAAGAAAAGGAATCACTAATTCTGGGTATGAACCAGCACAAGTCTAGAGCTTACCCCTGAGGTGAATGTGTATGAGACAGACACAAAGCAGAACAGCAAAGTCTTTGAAAACTTAACTAGTACTGGAAATACTGCTCACAAAAATTAAGGCAGAACTTGCAGTATGAGCCAGGTTGATCACTTGCTAAAACAAACAAACAAAAATTAACATTCCTCATAGGACTTTCACAGTACCCAGAATCTCACCACAAAAATATTAAAAATATCCAGGATACAATCCAAAATTACCTCAATACACAAAGAACCAGAAAAAATATGTCCAATTCTCAAAAGAAAACACAATCAATAGATGTCAACCCCAAGATGACCCTGATGTTGGTATTAGTAAACAAAGACTTTAAAGCAACTCTTACGACAACGTTCCACGAGGTAAAGAAGAATACTCTCAAAATAATTGTAAATATAGAAGTTCTCAGTAGAGTAAGAGAAACTATAAAAGAGACAACAGGATTGAAAAGAAATGAACAGATTTTCAGAGACCTCTGAGACAATAACAGAAGGCTGAACATTTGTGTCACTTCAGTTCCAGAAAGAGAACTGAATGAGATTGGTAGAGAAAAAAATATATGAAGAAATAATGAACAAAGACTTCCCAAATTTTGAAAGACATAAATTTACAGATTCAAGATGATAGAGAATCTCAAACAGGATAAACTCCAAACCAAGTCCAGACACATCATAATCAAATCTCTGAAAACAAAAAATAAAGGAAAATCTTAAAAGCAGCCAGACAAAAATGACAGATTGCATACATGGAGCAATGATTTGAATGACTACAGATTTCTCATCTGAAACCATGAAGGGGAGAGGACAGTAAAACATCTTTAAAATGCTGAAAAGTCTAAAAAGTAAACAAGTATGCTTAAATTTGTCTCATGATTTTTTCACATGATTCTTTCAGAACTACTCCCTAGATTCATTAAGGTCATGAAAGAATTTGTTTAGCCTAAAATGTGCCAAGCTACTGTATTTAAAATCTTGAATGTCACGCACCTGGATCTGGCTGCACCTACACAGTTTGGGTGGTTGTCAGGGACAACACCCTTTCCCATGGGGGTGGGCAAAAAGGGCAATTTACATTGCTCCACCAATTTCCTGATACTTTCCTCTGCGTGAGCATAAGCAGCACCTATAAGAAATGCAAACACTGGATGATTAGATGCACTATGTATTACCCTTAAAGCAGTTCATGTGACGATGCTTTTACATCTTCTCAAACATTCTCCTTCTGTTTATGCAGGGCTTAAGCCCAGAACAAAATTATGACTACCGTTTTTTTCCCCCACATACAGAAGAAAATACATATTTATTATAAGAGACTTGCCATTGATAATGATACAAACCAGAAGACAATGGAAAGATACATTTAAACACTGAAAGATAAAAATACATTCCAGAATTCAATATCCATTGAAAACAACTTGCAAATATAAGAATAAAATAAAGACCTTTTAGGAAAATTAACACACACACAGAGAAAAATAATTTTTGCCAGCACTTGTGCTTTAGGTAGGAATATGTTAATACAAGGAAAGTTGGATCTAAACATAGACATAAATGATGCTAAAAATGTAAAATTGTAGGTAAATATTTCAAATATTTGATCTGTAAAATTTTAATGGCTTTAAAAATAACCACCTAAAACAAAACTAGGCTGATGAATTGTTGGGTTTAAACCATATTTAAAAGTAAAATTAATGAAAAAAATAACAACATACAAAAGAAGACTTGAATCTCTACAACTATACACTTCTAATGTTTTAAGTTATATGGCTATTATTTTAGATTGACCATGATAAATTAAACACACATATAATAATCCCTAGGAAAACCATCAAAAAGAGAGAAAATGAAAGTTA
Organism: Choloepus didactylus; assembly: GCF_015220235.1. NCBI lineage: Eukaryota > Metazoa > Chordata > Mammalia > Pilosa > Megalonychidae > Choloepus > Choloepus didactylus. The sequence goes on from NC_051307.1 coordinate 167,099,856, forward strand.
CAAATAAAAGGGATTAAAGTAAGGCTATCACTATAATCACAGATATTAAAAGGATAGTAAGAAAATGATATAAACAACTTTTAGTTATTAAATTTGATAATTTAGAAAAAATGTATATATCCTTAAATGCACATAGCAGAAGACATATGTAACCTGTTCAGTCTTGTCCCTATTAAAGAAATTTAATCTTTCCTAAAAACCTTCCAAATGACAAAAAATCTGAAACTGTCTTACAAATGTGAAAACCTCACTTTTCCCTCGACTGAAATGTGGACCATGTAATGTGAAACATCTTTAACCATGCAGAAGTAGACAACATCTTGAGAGAGAAGAGAGCAACATAAAAGAAACCAGGGTAATTCTCAAGGAAAAGAGCCACCCACAAAGCCCAGTCAGCTAAAGTCTGCACTGTCACACCCAAGGACAATACTTTCCTTTTTGTAGAGCCACCCTGTTTCTCAAGCCTTTTCTTATACCAACTGTCCTGTTTTCAGGGGAAGGGGAATTTCGGGAAGGGGAAAAAATGGAAATATTCCAGGGAGCATCAGAACTAATGTGTATAGGGAAGGGAGAGGAGGTCAATGTGGCTGCTCCAAAATGAGTATGATAGACACAGTGATAAAGGATGAGTTTATAGAAGTAAGATGTAGGGGCAAATTCATGTTTGGCCTGTAGGCCCTTATCAAAATTTTCATTTTTATTCTAAATGTGATAGGAAATCTCGTAGGTTTTTTGAAGAAAAGTGACATCATACAACCTACATTTTAATAGTATCACTGCCCCCTACCTTGAGATTAGATGCAAGGGGGAAAAGGCAGAGCAGAGGGAGATAATCTAGGAGGCTTTGGCAATAATTCGAAGACTGAAGTGATGGTTCTTTGGGTCAGGATGGTAGCAGAGGAGGTGCTGAGAAATAGTCACACTCCAAATATATTCTGCACAAAAAATCAATATGGTATATTGATGGACTGGATGTGAGGTGTGAGACATACAGAACATGCCAGGACGACTCTTATGTCTTTGCCTGAACAAATAGGAGGATAGGTTTACCTTTCCTGAGATTAAATTTTAGATATTGCAAGCATCTACCTGAGAGTTATCTTGTGAAGATAAACTATGTTAATTATATTCCTAAAGCCCTGTGAATATTGTCTGGTACTCAATAGGTGCCCAGTAAATATAACCTATTTTTACCATTATTATATAACATTAATCATTCGCAAAAAAAAAAAAAATGCTGTTGTTCATATTTTGTTATGCTCTATTCTAGTCTTATTTCCTTTACCATTTTTTAAGTAGTTCAATTTTTACAATACACTGTTGTACTGGTGTCACAGTTGTGGCTGGCTGTGGAAAGTGAACTGTGCAGAAAAGAGAGAGGTGACTGCAGTTTTGATCTTTAGTATTCTAAAATGCTTTAAAAATGAATAGTTCTCATATTCCTCCAATAATATTCCCAATTGATCTATCCCAAAACAAAAGTCATATCCTGTATCTCTTGCTACTCCCACTCATCCATTCTATACTACGGTCTTACTGAACTACTACTTAGAAGTCCCTGAACACAGAATCTTTACTGGGAAGCCCAGGTGGGTAGGGAGGGACTTTTGCCTGACATAGAAAGGCTCTCTCCATCCTGACACTACCAGCAAACCTGGACTTCATAGTCGCCTAGTCCAGGCAAGGAAGTTCTAACACAGGGCATTTAAATTTCTGAAGCTCTGCAGATCTCTCTATATGCTCTACAATTCTGTGGTTCTAAGCCAAGTGGGACACAGATAATCTGTTTTCACAACCATGAATCTGTGAAATAGCAACAGCTATGCCCTTGATAAAATTGAAGACAATTAACTGTTTAAACATAGGGATGATTCTGTTTCTATCAAAGCCACTATATTTCTTTTTAGCTATTTAACTTTATGTTCTTTTTTCAGGGCAAACAGAACATTACTCCATTATCTGGAACTTACAATTCTCTACTGAATCCCAGTAATTAGTATAGTGGATTTACATATTCAATATAATGCTACTCCCCTTGCAAACCACTTTAGAATCCTTTCACATACATGCATGATGAAAAAGTTCGTATTTTTCATCCCCAAAGTTTTCTTGTACTCTCCCCTTCTTGCCTCAGCATTTTTGTATACTCAGTTCTTTCTTCTCAGACTGCCTTTGTTCTCTTTATCTACTTGAATATTACCCACTTTTTCAGGGTGCAGCAGTGTCATCTCTTCTGGAAAGCTTTCCTACCACAAACACACCTCCCACTGCAAACTGTTTTTACTTCTGCCTCCTTTGTGAATCCACCTCACCCTCTTTGTATACAATACTTAAGCGTATAGTGCCAACATTTGTTACCAGGTTTCTCTCTCCCATGGATAGGGACTATTATTTTTCTGTATACCTCATGAATGTTTTCTAAAATCCCTACCTCATCATAAGCATTCCTCAAATGTTTGTTAAAGCATCCACTGAGTGCTTTCTACATATTCCATTATTTAATTACAACAATCCCACTGAAGTAGTTAACATGCCCCATTTTATAAGTGAGGTAATTGAGACTCAAAGCAGTTGTTTGCCAAAGTCACAGAGCTAATACATCATACAGCTGCATCATATAGCTGCATTTTTTTCTGTTGTCCCAGAACTTTTTTCATTAATCTATTTTTAATTTCTATGTCGTTAAGTTCCTAAGTAGTTGATAATTGACAGCAATGGTAACTATTAGGGACAGATAATAATTTAAATTATAGGTGATTCATAGTAGCTTTAGTTATAGAAACATGCTGTAAATACTGTAATAAATTGCTGACAGGAGTATAAATTTGTTGGTACAATTTGGGAGAAAGCATTTGACAATATGTTTGAAAAGCCTTAAAAAATATTCAAGGTTTTAGAAGTTTTTAGAAGTTGTTTAGAGTCATGCATTTAAGGAAAGCTAGAGGTTTAAATATGGGATTGTTTAACACAGTGAACCTTGAGTTGGACATTGTTTAAGATTAACATCACAATATAAATAAGTTCTTTCATGAACTAGTACAAATTTACAACATTTGTACAAAGAGTTAAAAATAGATTGGTATATGGGAAAAAAACACCTGTTGCAAGCTATGGACTATAGTTAACAGTAATATCTTTATATCCTTTCATCAACAGTAACAAGTGTTCCACACCAATACTAGGGGTCATTAATGGGGGGGATATGGGGTATGGAGAATTTTGGGTTTTCTTTTTTATGTCTCTTGTTATTTTTCTTTTTGGAGCAATGAAAAGGGTTTAAAATTGAATGTGATGATGATTGCACAGCTAAGTGATGACACTGTGAGACACTGATTGATACCTGGATGGATTATATGGTATGTGGACATATCTCAACACAATTTGCAGGAAAATAAAAGTAACTGGAAAAGTGCAAAATCAGACTGAGACACCTTAACAGGAGTCTTATACTCAGTGGTTAAGGGGACTTTGACAGAGCACAGGTGGTGGTCATTTATGGAAAAATAAAACCATGTGTACTTCAACAACAACAACAAAAATTCATTCCTTTTAACTTAATTTTCTTTCTGGGAATCTATCTTAAATCCTAAATATGAAAAAAGCTTTATGCACAAAGATGTTTATCACAGCTATTCTAAATATTTGTTAGTAAAGTAAGTTATAGTATATATTTGAATGGGCACTAAAAGTTAAATTTAGGGAAAAAAAATTTAAGACCATAAAAAATATTGTTGTAATCTTAAAGAATAAAATAGACCACAAAGTTATCTTTACAGTATGATCACAATTATGTAAAATACGTATGCAAAAAGGACTAAAAAATGTAACAAATATACTACACCAATACCATGGGCCAATATTAGGGTAGGATAAGGGGTACAGGAGGATTTGGGTTTTTTCTTTATTTTTATTTCTTTTCTGGAGTAATGAAAATGTTCTAAAATTGATCATGGGGTTGTATGCACAACTAAGTGATGATACTGTGAACCAGTGATTATATATACTTTGGATGGTCTGTATATTATGTGAATATATCTCAATAAAACTTCATTTAAAAAAAGGAATAGAAAATGTGCTAAATTTTAAAAATGGTTGTCTTGGATAAAGTGATTGATTTTTCTACTTTATGGGTTTCACAAATTTTTCATAACGAGAATGTATTATAACAGCAAAACACATTTCATTCATAAGACAAAAGAAAAGCAATTAAATGATAGTTTCTTAAAAGGGAGAAATTCCTGGGAATTCAAGGATACTTCTATGATTTCAAAACTAACACACAATGCTAAACAGATGAAGAGAATTATTCTTCCAATTCCAAACATTAGAACAGCTGTTAATAATTAATAAATATAATTTCTTAACAAAATCGATTCTTTCTAAAATCTACAAAGATTTAGAGTTCCATTCAATGTTACCTTTTCCAATGATAAGAAGGGGCTGTTTGGCATTCCTAATAACAGATGCTGCCATACCAACAGCAGAAGTTTCTGCCATGCAAACAGGAGGAGGCAGGCAGCACTCTGTGTACCTGAAAATAAAGAGTTCTGTTATTGTAAAGATGACATCTTTTAAATTTTTGTTATGAAAAATTTTGAATACAAAAAAGATAGAAAAAATAGTACAATAAACCCAACATTCCCACAATCTTATGTCATATAACCATATTTGTTTCACATATACATACACACATGTACACATATATCTCCATATCCTTTTTTAATGAACCATTTTAAAGTAAATTATAGGATCAAGACACCTGTCCCCTAAAAACTTCCTCATGTAGTGCCAAAAGATAAGGACTTTCTCCTTTATATCTTTATCATAATAAATTAACTAACTAAATTTAACAGTCATTCCCTAATATCATTTAATAGCCAAACAGGCAATTCATTGACATGAAATCTGGGTTACTGATTTTGCATTGTAGTAAAAATAGCAGTAATTAAAATAATAATAAAAACTGTACTGAGAGCTAATAATAGCTAGCATTTGATACTTACTACGTGCCATTTATTCTCATTTAATTTTCAAAACAACAAGGTTAGGTATTACTATTATCTCCATTTCATCATGGGAAGGAAAAAAGGCTTAGAAAAGGTAAGTTACTTGTCCAAGGCCCCCACATGGCATGTGGCAGAGACAGGATTGAACCAGATCATTTATTCTCTCCAAAGTCCATGCTTTTAACCATCTCACTATATTTCCACTCACTGAGTAAATCAATATTTTAGCAGCACAATATACATTAGTAAAAGGGATACTGTTTACGCATAAAGATGTTTATCACAGCTTTTCTAAATATTTGTCAGTAAAGTAAGTTATAGTATATATTTGCATGGGCACTAAAAGTTAAATTTAAGGAAAAAAATTTAAGACCATAAAAAAAATTGTAAGGTAAGTATTTCTGGACACCAAATCCCAATGAATAAAAATCATATTGTAAAGTTTGGACATATAGTACCAAAAAAGGACATTCAACCTTTACAAAAATTTAAAAGAAGGCTTCCAGAGTTAAGTTACCTAAAACAAAAACACTAAGCACTTGCCCCCTCTTTCCTCAATAATAATTCTGATTATCATCTTCAGCTATTATTCATAACAGATATCCTTTTTGTCTGCTCTCTCAAAGATAAATCACTCCCTGGTAATCACTAAAGAACCATTTGGTCCACAACCACAGGAATGCAGTAAACGGTATCAAGAATAAGGCATTAACCTATCTATTATGGATTGAATTGTGTCCCCTCCCCCCCACCAAAAAAAGACATGTTGAAGTCCTAACCCCCAGGCCTGTGAATGTGAATTTATTTATAAATAGGTGTCATTAGTTTTAAGATATTATTAGTTAAGCAGAGGCCAAACTGGTTTAGGGAGGGTCATAATCCAATATGATCGGTGTCCTTATAAGCAGATAAAATCTGAACACACCTAGTAAGGGAGACACGGAGACAGAGACAGAGGACGACACATTACAGAGGCAGAGAATGAGTTATGCCACAAGCCAAGAAACATCATGGTTCCCTAGTCACCCACCAGAAGCCAGGGGAGAGGCATGGAATGGATTCTCCCCTTTAAAAGGAAGTATGGCCCTGCTAATATTTTGATTTCAGACTTCTAGCTTTCAGAACTGTGAGATGATAAATTTTGGTTTTAAGCCAACTAGTCTGTGGTACTTTGTTACAGAAGCCCTGGCAAATGAAGTTTTTTGTACCAATGAGTGGAGTGTGCTCTAACAAATACCAAAAAATGTTAAAGTGCTTTTGGAATTGGGTAATGGGTAGAGGCTGGGAGAATTTCAAGGTGCTTGATAGGAAAAGCCTAGATTGCTTTTAAGATAAAAAAAAAGTGTGTTTGTGATGAGGCTTTTAAGGAAATGATGAACGTCTTATTAGAAACTGGAAGAAACGTGATCCTTGTTATAAAGTGGCAGAGAACTTGGCAAAATTGTGTTCTGATGTGGATGGAAGGCAGAAGTCATAAGCAACGAACTTGCATATTTGGCTGAGCACATTTCCAAGAAAAGTGTGGAAGGTGCAGATTGGTTTCTTCTTGCTTACAGAAAAATGTGAAAGGAAAGAGATAAATTGAGGAATTAAATGGTAAGCAAAAAAGGAACCAGCACTTGATGATCTGGAGAATTCTCAGCCTATGCAGATAGTGTGCTCTGGAATCAGGGCCAAAGGTGTGGCTGGACAATCATTTGCTAAAAAGATAAGGCATATGACCCCTGGATCCATTCAACCATTCAACCATCTCAGCAGAAGCCAGCAATAGACGTGTTTAGCCAGGAAAGATCTGTGGAAAACATTATGTCTGAATAGCTTGGATTCCTGTGAACTGCATGGCAGATGACAAAGTTTTTAAGAATTTTTTATCTGCAGAAACACTGCTAGCCTGAACCAAAAGGGCCAGAGATGGGATGAAATGATTGAACGAAGAGATGGATGAAAGATAACTGCAAGGGTGGAACCATGGATGCAGAGGTATGGACCAAAGGGACCTCCTTGGATCCAGAGGGTGGGGCCACCACCATGGCTCCACCCCAGTGTTTGGAGAGGATGGAGTCACTACCCTGCTGTCAAGGGAAGATGTGGTTGCCACTCCAGTATTGAGAGAGGACATGGCCCAAACCCTTGTATAGAGACAGTGAGGTCACCACCCTGGTGTTCAGAGAGAGTGTGGCTGCTGCTCCAGCAGGCACTGAGGAGAAAGTACTGAGACACCGATTACTCTCAAGCCTTGAAATCTAATGGGATTTGCCCTTCTGGGTTTTAGACTTGTTTGGGACTTGTGACCCCTTTTTCCTTCAGATTTCTCCCTTCCGGAAAGGAATATCTATCCAATGCCTGTCCCACCATTGTATATTGGAAGCAGACAACCTGCTTTCTAGGGTTCATAGGTCCACAGATGGAGCATACTCATAACTGATTTACACGAGATTTGGACTTAAGAGTTGTTACTGAAATGGCTAATACTTTTGGGATGGGGGGATGGGATGAGTGTATTTTGCATGTAGGAAGGACAAGGTTTTCTGGGATCCAGAGGGCAAGTGGTTACAGAATGAATTGTGTTCCCCAAAAAGACACGTTCAAGTCTGAATTCCTGGTCCTGTGAATGTGAACGTATTTGTAAATAGGATCTTTAAAGATATTAGTTATGATGAGGCCAAGCTGGATTAGGGAGGTTCCCAATTCACTATGACTGGTGTCATTATAAGCAGATTAAAGAAGGACATACTAAGGAAAAGACAGACAGAAAGAGAGGACATGTGATAAAGAGAGAGAGAGATTAAGTTATGCCACAAGCCAAGGAACATTCATGGATCTTCGAACTCCAGAGAATCATGGTTCTGCCAACACCCTGATTTTGGACTTCTGGCCTCCGGAACTGTGAGACAATGCGTTTCCATTTTAAGCCAACTAGTCTGTAGTATTTTGTTATAGCAGCCCTGGTAAACTATGACACCATCCTTTTCTAGAATGAATTGGATACCAGTGAAAAAATGTTTCTCATACTTATTGTTCACTCAGTATTTATTTAAGGAAAAAAGGGACATGACAAATCATAGTAACTGTGCTGGTGTGAGTCTATTATGTTCCCCAGAAAAGCCTATGTTCTTTTAATCCAACCTTGTAGGGGCAGACCTATTGTGGGTAGGACCTTTTGATTAGGTTGTTTCCATGGAGACGTGATCCCGCCCATTCAATGTGGGTCTTAATCCCCTTGCTGGAGTCCTCTATGAAAGGACAAAAGGCAGAGACATTTTGGAGAAAGCCACTGAACCAGAAGCTAAACCCAAGCAGAGAGGAACAGCAGAGCCAGCCACGTGCCTTCCCATGTGACAGAGGAATCCCATATGCGACTGGCCTTTCTTCAGAGAAGGTATAATCCTGTTGATGCCTTATTTGGGACATTTTCATGGTCTCAGAATTGTAAATCTGTGAACTAATAAACTCCCATTGTAAAAGCCAATCCATTTCTGGTATACTGCATTCTGGCAGCCTTAGCAAACCGAAACAGTAATATCTGTGTTGGAATATTTTTACATCACAGAAAGAGACAGACTAAAATTTTTATGCTGAGTTTTAATAATTTTTTACATTCCTCATCTCCTGATTTATACTACGAAGACTCTCAATAACTTACACTACAGTAAAGGGGATGTATCATTTGTGGTTACTGGAGGAATAATTTCAAATGAGAACAGGAAACTCTAAATATTTGGTCCAGTAATTAAACCCCAAAACAATTATTAGATAATATCATTTTAATTAAGAGAATTAAGCCCTTTGGCTAGGATTCAATTTAATTACCAAATCATTAAAGTTAAAATAAACAAAAACTAACTTTTAAACTGCTAAATAAAATCTTTTTAACTGGTAAGCATTATGATAACACAATTAAGGATCCCAATATAATTATTACTCACTTTACAGAATTCACATTCACCTGGAGGTTCACAAAATCTGCAGGTATGTCTATATAGCAAGCACCTGGACGACCATAAATACTGCTTCTCACTGCCTAAGTTAATCACAAATAGAACAGATTTAAAAAATTTCAATCTTTATTATATTTCTCTTGAAAATAATTTAAAGTTGTGAAATGAACACTATTTTAATTTTTGGAACATCCTTGATTGGAGTAAAAAATATTTTAATTGAAATGCCTTTATTGATTCTATACATTTTTAAAGATATTTTTATTTAAAAGAGTAGAGACAAGAAAATACTCACTTAGGGCTTTAAAATTCATGTTCTATTACACTTTAGTCTTTCAAATGATCCACTTGGCTCTGACCATTAAGTCTTTACTTTGTAACATGTTATTTTCACCTGCTCCTAATCCCAATGCTTTTTCAGTTTCCAGAACCTGTGATGTTGTAATGCATGTCAAGTGGTTTCTACAACTCATGTTTTTGAAACAGCTTGAAATGTAATTTCACATATAAATGTTGGTTAACTAAAATTAACTTATAATATGCTGCTTAATCAACTAATTGATTAGTTATGCATTAGGCTCAATTTTCAAAAATAACCTTTAGCATAAGAGGAAGGACACACTGGCTTTCATACATATTTTTCTTTATTTTTGTATAATTTTTAAAAAATCAAAAATTAAAGCACAGAGAAATTGTTTTCAATAAGAACTTATTTTATCACTGTTTCTATAATTAAATAAATGGCAGGGATCATCAAAATGTGAATAGCTATTTTAAAATGTCATTTTTAACTGCCTGGGTATATTCCTCATTTTTATTTAATCTATGGAAAATAAAAATAACACCAGTGTCAGCAACGAAGAAAAACCAATTAACTTAGAGAGCTTGTAATTAAAACTGTACCTTTTCAATAATAGAAGGAATAGCTTCTATGCTGCTTGGACGGGCAGAGAACTTGCTATATAATCTACAAGCTTCTACCTATATGCAAAAAGAAAATCACTTAAAATTCAGCACACAAATCATATTACTCTTTTAAAATTAGACAAAATGTTAAGCCATTACTTTCTATTGAGGAAAGATAGCAAAAATGTACTATTTGGATGTTTCTTAAAAGCCTATTCAAAGCACCAATTTCTGCTTCAATGTAATTCGGTAAGCAAATCAAAACAAGACACCATTTTCATTTCTCAGATAGGCAAATATGAAAAAGTTCGATAATACCCAGTGTCCACCAGAGCACAGGACAACAGATATCTAAAAACTGCTGATGAGAGTATAAATGGGAAGGAATTGGCAATTTCTATTAAAAATTAAAATGAACACACCCTCGACCCAGCAATTCCACAGCTAGGAATTATACTCACACTAGTGCACAAAAATACTAACTAGGATGTTCACTGAAACACTGTCCTCAATATCAAAAAAAATAAAAAGTGCAAACCCAGCAGGTGGGGACTAGTTTAATAAACTGTGGTGCATTCACACAATGGAACACTATGAAGCTACTAAAAGAAGGTGGTAGATCCAGATGTACTGATACAGAAAGATATCTCATGTTAAATGTAAAAAGGTACGGCATAATCTGTAGTGTGTGATTCCATCTATACTACTCCAAAGGAGACACCATCTACTCAAATCATAAATTGGATTTTATATGCATAAAACAATTTCTGAAAACCTACATCAGAAACTGAAAAGTGCTTAGCACTGTAGAGAAAGGGAAAAGTGTCAGAAGACATTTATTTTTAACTGTACATCCTTCTGTACCTTTGGATTTTTTTAAAGCATGAATATAAATTACTTTTATTCAAAAATGAAAAGAAGTTTAGTGCCTGCTCAAAAACCTGGATATGGATGTTGGTGAAACTCCAAAGCTCCTCTCATATATTGTAGAAGAGATGATTTAGGTCCTCAAATGTGAACAGCAGTTATTACCAATTGGCTGCCTTGACTATAAGAAAACACTTGTTTAGCAAACAGTCTGATATTAGGTGGCACTGTCCTCTGATGGGCTCTGCAGGATTGGACAGCTGCAAAATGTGCATCAAAGTAGTCTTTGATGAAATTATTTAACACAGCATCAATATTTCAGCTGAATGCACATCTTTGTTTAATTTCTGTTTTCCCTTCTGGACTATAAAACTTGTTAAGAGCAGGAAGTATGTATCTTGTTTACTCCTGTAACTGTAGCCATAATCATAATCAATATTTACTGACTGACTGGTTTTAATTATAATAAGCTTATGTTATGTTCCTTCAGACAGTGATAGTTAGCAGTCCATGCCCTCAACACAAGTCCTCGTTTAGGAAAGAAAAACTTTTTCATATGCAAAAGAGCATATTTTCAATTTTTCTAAAAATTTAATCAGGTTTAGATATAAGTCAAAAGGAAAAGAAACTATGTCACAATACTTTAATCTTTTAAATCATAACTTCATGTGTTACAATATTCCCAATCACTAATGCACTTTGATTCTGACAGCATTATGATAGGTTTTAGAAATATGAAAAGACTAATGTCTATGACAAGATCATAAGTGCCTTCTTTTTGTATTTATGAGTTACCTCTGATCTACACACAACATCATTTTAATAAATTATTTGTTTATATTTGGGGGAACAAAATGTACTACTTTTCTTACTACCTTCATATGTTACATGTCTGTTAATTCTACTCTATTTTTTCCATTTTAAAGTTCAATTCTGTGTGTGTGTGTGTGTGTGTGTGTGTGTGTGTATCATATTGTGATGGTTAATTTTATGTGTCAACTTGATTAGATTAAGGCATCCAGTTTTGCCAAACACTGGCTCAGGTATTTTGTAGGTAGGATTAGCATCTACAATCAGTTGACTAAGTAAAGAAGATTATCCTCAGTAATGTGGGTGGGCCTCATCCAATCAGTTGGATGAAGTTCTTAAAAGGTAGAACTGAGTTCCAAGGATCAGAAGAATTTCTGCCTTAAGGCTTCAACCTCAACTCTTAGAGGAATTTCCAGTTTACTAGCCTCCTCTATGAAATTTGGACTCAAGATTTCAACATCACCTCTACTGGCATTTCCAGCCTGTTGGCTGACTCTACAGAATTTGGACTTGCCAGCCCCCTCAACTACATGTGTCAATTCCTTAAAATAAATCTCTATATCCTATTTTTTAACTGCACACCTGGTTTCTCTGAAGAACCCTGATGAACACACACATATATACGCAAAATTTTTATCACAGCCTATTGTCTACTTGCCATAGAATAGAATAGAAAAGTTTCTTGTTACAATAATAATCTATTCTTAAATTTCCACCAGTTTTCCTTGTATATATATCTTGTTACTATGCTGTTTGAAAAACAAGTTCAGCAGAGTTCAATGTGCACTGTTTAATGTACCTTTAAGCACAACATAGTAACTGTTCTACTTGATACCGTTTGGTATGAAATCTACAGGATAGATGGTAGTCTTAGTCCCGCAGGAATAAAAGAACTTGGATTACAACCCAACTATAGGTCTGTTCATGTTTTTTAGTTGTAAGTATTTCTACAAGAATCAGATATCTACATTTCAAATCAATTCAGTGATCTTTCCCTTAGATCTTTTTTATTTAATCTACTAAACTTCTATTATTTTCATTTTCTGAAAAAAATATTCATAATGGGCATTATCTCCTGCTTTCTTTTTTCATCTATATAGTTTTTGTAGTAAGCTTAAATTTTCCTTTAAATAACTTATCTATTTATTTTTCAAATATATCCGCATCTTTCAAATAACTGCTATTATTTTCTTTCATTAACTAAGAAAAACTTTAATTCCTTTCAGTGAGTATAAAATTTCAACTTTTGCATTAACCTATACTAGTTTCCAGTATTTTATATTGGTTTATCATATATGAAATTGTTTATGCTTTGAAGTTCTCACAATGATTCCTCATTTACCAATGGACAGTATCAAAAACTTAGCCCTTAAATTTGTCCTGTAAATGCTCAAATATATTTATATCTTAAGTATCAATCATTCACTCTCCTTTATTTGTTTTCTACAACTATTCTTAAAACTGTAGCATTTTGTTGACCAATTCTTCCAAGTTTCTTTTAATCTTGAAATACTTTCCTTCAGGCTTCTAAAATAAAAATGAATTTGTCCTGGGTTTACTGGCATTCATTTTCAGTAGGATTTTCTTCTTTCACCTTTTTACTTCCCTAAAGTCTGGAGGCAATAGTCCAAATCATTTCTATTCCTGTATTTTCTTAACCCTTAGAAGACCTTATTTACAGAGTTTAAAAGCTTGTCAAAAAAGGTGTATTTCTTGGAAGATTAATCCTAACTAGGACTCTTTCTCAATATCAACCCTGAGGCAGTCTTTTAGTTGAGGAAATTTACATTTAAATTACTTTGGGTACTTCTATTTTATTTACTTTAATTTTTTGTTTACAGACAAGAGTTTTTATTTTCCATAACTCTTAATGGTGTGTGGCTATGCTACCAAATTCTACAGTAAAAATCTTAAGAGTTGAGTACCTGAGGAAACTCCTGAAATGCTCCCATTGTTTCCTGACTTCTTTCAGAGGAACCACCAATCACAATCAAGGGCCTGAAATATTCATTTTTGAAAAGAAAATTAAATTTCCCTTTAAGAATTGTAGATTTAATTAGAAAACTGGATATCCCCATGCAAAAGAAATAAAGTGGACCCCCTACTTCACACATACACAAAAATTAATTCAAATGGATCAAAGACCTAAATATAAAAAACAAAACTATAAAACAGGACTGAAGAACGGGGAGTTAATGCTTGATAGGCAAAGAGTTTCTGTTTGGAGTGATGGAAAATTTTTAGTAATGGACAGTGATGATGGCAGCACAATCTTGTGAATGCTATTAACACCACTGAATTGTATACTTAAAAATGTTTAAAACTGGTAATTTTGTGTTCTATATATGTTACCACAATAAAAATTAAAAAAAGAAAGAATTGTAGATTTTAAAAGGTTTAGGGAACACCCTGATGTGAGAGAACCCTCCTTCAAAAAATCTGAAGTTTATAGTAAATACTTTCATTTCCTCCTCCCCTCCTTTTTTGAATGCTGATGCTAAACCTGTAGATTTGATGATGTAAAATGAATGTTTATGCCCTTTCTAATATCCTGGGGATAAGGAGAGAAGAAATGTACACTTTCCTTAAAAGTATATTAAGTGACATTCTTCACCAATATAATTAATACCCTGCAAAGTGGGGGAGAAAAGGATACAGCAAACTTAAAGTTGCTCTAGAAATATCAGAATCTAAAGTAGATAAAGAAAAGAAGAGAAAGGATAGTGTGCTGGTTTGAAGCTGTATGTGCCCCAGAAAAGCATGGTCTTAAATCTAATCCATTCCTGTGGGTATAAACCCACTGTAAGTAGGACCTTTTGATGAGAGTACTTCGATTAAGGTATGGCCAACCTGATTCAGGATGGGTCTTAAAACTATTACTGGAGTCCTTTATAAAAGGATGAATACAGAGAGAGAGAAAAAATCCACAGGAAGCAAGAAACTGAAATGGAACCCAGAAGAGAAGGAAGAGACCAGGAGATGCCACCATGTGCCTTGCTTTGTGGTACATGAGCCAAAGACCTCTGGCAGCCAGTCTTTGGAAAGAAAGCATTGCCTTGATGATGCCTTGATTTGGACATTTTCACAGTCTGAAAACTGTCAGCTAATAAATTCTCTTTGTTTAAGCAAACCCATTTCATGGTATTGACTTGGCACAGCCTATATAGTAGGAAGAAAAGAAGGAATAAAATAGATAAGAAGTCAATGTTGAGGAAAAAAAAATGCCATTCCCACTAGAGAGATTAAATCTTCTATGAATTGATTAGAATATAACCCTCTTCAACCTTTTAAAGTATCAGAGAGGAGGTTAAAGGTAAGGTCAGAGACTAAATACTAAGCAGCTTATAAAGCAAACTCAATAAAGATTCAATTGTCAGGCTAAGCATGCAAGAGAACGTGAAGAATTACATATATTCTTACATACTGAACTGGGATGTTTAAAAGAGAATTCTGAGGAGGCGGGGCAAGATGGCAGACTGGTGAGCTGTATGTTTTAGTTACTCCTCCAGGAAAGTAGGTAGAAAGCCAGGAACTGCGTGGACTGGACACCACAGAGCAATCTGACTTTGGGCATACTTCATACAACACTCATGAAAACGTGGAACTGCTGAGATCAGTGAAATCTGTAAGTTTTTGCGGCCAGGGGACCCGTGCCCCTCCCTGCCAGGCTCAGTCCCGTGGGAGGAGGGGCTGTCAGCTCCGGGAAGGAGAAGGGAGAACTGCAGTGGCAGCCCTTATCAGAAACTCATTCTACTGATCCAAACTCCAACTATAGATAGACGGAGACCAGACACCAGAGAATCTGAGAGCAGCCAGCCCAGCAGAGACGAGACAGGCATAGAAAAAAAACAACACGAAAAACTCCAAAATAAAAGCGGAGGATTTTTGGAGTTCTGGTGAACATAGAAAGGGAAAGGGCAGAGCTCAGGCCCGAGCTCAGGCCCTGAGGCGCATATGCAAATGCCGAAGAAAAGCTGATCTCTCTGCCCTGTGGACCTTTCCTTAATGGCCCTGGTTGCTTTGTCTCTTAGCATTTCAATAACCCATTAGATCTCTGAGGAGGGCCCTTTTTTTTTTTTTTTTTTAATCCTTTTTTCTTTTTCTAAAACAATTACTCTAAGAAGCCCAATACAGAAAGCTTCAAAGACTTGCAATTTGGGCAGGTCAAGTCAAGAGCAGAACTAGGAGAGCTCTGAGACAAAACGCAATAATCCAGTTGCTGAGAAAATTCACTAAACACCACAACTTCCCAAGAAAAGGGGGGTGTCCGCTCACAGCCATCATCCTGGTGGACAGGAAACACTCCTGCCCATCGCCAGCCCCATAGCCCAGAACTCCCCCAGACAACCCAGTGTGACGGAAGTGCTTCAAATAACAGGCACACACCACAAAACTGGGCGTAGACATTAGCCTTCCCTGCAACCTCAGCTGATTGTCCCAGAGTTGGGAAGGTAGAGCAGTGTGAATTAACAAAGCCCCATTCAGCCATCATTTCAGCAGACTGGGAGCCTCCCTACACAGCCCAGCAGCCAGAACTGCCCTGGGGGGACAGCACTCACCTGTGACATAGCACAGTCATCCCTCAACAGAGGACCCGGGGTGCACGGCCTGAAGAGGGGCCCACTTGCAAGTCTCAGGAGCCATACGCCAATACCAAGGACTTGTGGGTCAGTGGCAGAGACAAACTGTGGCAGGACTGAACTGAAGGATTAGACTATTGCAGCAGCTTTAAAACTCTAGGATCACCAGGGAGATTTGATTGTTAGAGCCACCCCCCCTCCCTGACTGCCCAGAAACACGCCCCATATACAGGGCAGGCAACACCAACTACACACTCAAGCTTGGTACACCAATTGGACCCCACAAGACTCACTCCCCCACTCACCAAAAAGGCTAAGCAGGGGAGAACTGGCTTGTGGAGAACAGGTGGCTCGTGGACGCCACCTGCTGGTTAGTTAGAGAAAGTGTACTCCACGAAGCTGTAGATCTGATAAATTAGAGATAAGGACTTCAATTGGTCTACAAATCCTAAAAGAACCCTAACAAGTTCAGCAAATGCCACGAGGCCAAAAGCAACAGAAAATTATAAAGCATATGAAAAAACCAGACGATATGGATAACCCAAGCCCAAGCACCCAAATCAAAAGACCAGAAGAGACACAGCACCTAGAGCAGCTACTCAAAGAACTAAAGATGAACAATGAGACCATAGTATGGGAGACAAAGGAAATCAAGAAGACCCTAGAAGAGCATAAAGAAGACATTGCAAGACTAAATAAAAAAATGGATGATCTTATGGAAATTAAAGAAACTGTTGACCAAATTAAAAAGATTCTGGACACTCATAGTACAAGACTAGAGGAAGTTGAACAACGAATCAGTGACCTCGAAGATGACAGAATGGAAAATGAAAGCATAAAAGAAAGAATGGGGAAAAAATTGAAAAAATCGAAATGGACCTCAGGGATATGATAGATAATATGAAAAGTCCAAATATAAGACTCATTGGTGTCCCAGAAGGGGAAGAAAAGGGTAAAGGTCTAGGAAGACTATTCAAAGAAATTGTTGGGGAAAACTTCCCAAATCTTCTAAACAACATAAATACACAAATTATAAATGCTCAGCGAACCCCAAATAGAATAAATCCAAATAAACCCACTCCGAGACATATACTGATCACACTGTCAAACACAGAAGAGAAGGAGCAAGTTCTGAAAGCAGCAAGAGAAAAGCAATTCACCACATACAAAGGAAACAGCATAAGACTAAGTAGTGACTACTCAGCAGCCACCATGGAGGCGAGAAGGCAGTGGCACGATATATTTAAAATTCTGAGTGAGAAAAATTTCCAGCCAAGAATACTTTATCCAGCAAAGCTCTCCTTCAAATCTGAGGGAGAGCTTAAATTTTTCACAGACAAACAAATGCTGAGAGAATTTGCTAACAAGAGACCTGCCCTACTGGAGATACTCAAGGGAGCCCTACAGACAGAGAAACAAAGAAAGGACAGAGAGACTTGGAGAAAGGTTCAGTACTAAAGAGATTCGGTATGGGTACAATAAAGGATATTAATAGACAGAGGGGAAAAATATGACAAACATAAACCAAAGGATAAGATGGCTGATTCAAGAAATGCCTTCACGGTTATAACGTTGAATGTAAATGGATTAAACTCCTCAATTAAAAGATATAGATTCGCAGAATGGATCAAAAAAAATGAACCATCAATATGTCGCATACAAGAGACTCATCTTAGACACAGGGACACAAAGAAACTGAAAGTGAAAGGATGGAAAAAAATATTTCATGCAAGCTACAGCCAAAAGAAAGCAGGTGTAGCAATATTAATCTCAGATAAAATAGACTTCAAATGCAGGGATGTTTTGAGAGACAAAGAAGGCCACTACATACTAATAACAGGGGCAATTCAGCAAGAAGAAATAACAATCGTAAATGTCTATGCACCCAATAAAGGTGCCACAAAATACATGAGAGAAACACTGGCAAAACTAAAGGAAGCAATTGATGTTTCCACAATAATTGTGGGAGACTTCAACACATCACTCTCTCCTATAGATAGATCAACCAGACAGAAGACCAATAAGGAAATTGAAAACCTAAACAAACTGATAAATGAATTAGATTTAACAGACATATACAGGACATTACATCCCAAATCACCAGGATACACATACTTTTCTAGTGCTCATGGAACTTTCTCCAGAATAGATCATATGCTGGGACATAAAACAAGCATTAATAAATTTAAAAAGATTGAAATTATTCAAAGCACATTCTCTGACCACAATGGAATACAATTAGAAGTCAATAACCATCAGAGACTTAGAAAATTCACAAATACCTGGAGGTTAAACAACACACTCCTAAACAATCAGTGGGTTAAAGAAGAAATAGCAAGAGAAATTGCTAAATATATAGAGACAAATGAAAATGAGAACACAACATACCAAAACCTATGGGATACAGCAAAAGCAGTGCTAAGGGGGAAATTTATAGCACTAAACGCATATATTAAAAAGGAAGAAAGAGCCAAAATCAAAGAACTAATGGATCAACTGAAGAACCTAGAAAATGAACAGCAAACCAATCCTAAACCAAGTACAAGAAAAGAAATAACAAGGATTAAAGCAGAAATAAATGACATAGAGAACAAAAAAACAATAGAGAGGAGAAATATCACCAAAAGTTGGTTCTTTGAGAAGATCAACAAGATTGACAAGCCCCTAGCTACACTGACAAAATCAAAAAGAGAGAAGACCCATATAAACAAAATAATGAATGAAAAAGGTGACATAACTGCAGATCCTGAAGAAATTAAAAAAATTATAAGAGGATACTATGAACAACTGTATGGCAACAAACTGGATAATGTAGAGGAAATGGACAATTTCCTGGAAACATATGAACAACCTAGACTGACCAGAGAAGAAATAGAAGACCTCAACCAACCCATCACAAGCAAAGAGATCCAATCAGTCATCAAAAATCTTCCCATAAATAAATGCCCAGGGCCAGATGGCTTCACAGGGGAATTCTACCAAACTTTCCAGAAAGAACTGACACCAGTCTTACTCGAAATGTTTCAAAACATTGAAGAAAATGGAACACTACCTAACTCATTTTATGAAGCGAACATCAATCTAATACCAAAACCAGGCAAAGATGCTACAAAAAAGGAAAACTACCGGCCAATCTCCCTAATGAATATAGATGCAAAAATCCTCAACAAAATACTTGCAAATCGAATCCAAAGACACATTAAAAAAATCATACACCATGACCAAGTGGGGTTCATTTCAGGCATGCAAGGATGGTTCAACATAAGAAAATCAATCAATGTATTACAACACATTAACAAGTCAAAAGGGAAAAATCAGTTGACCATCTCAATAGATGCTGAAAAAGCATTTGACAAACTCCAACATCCGTTTTTGATAAAAACACTTCAAAAGGTAGGAATTGAAGGAAACTTCCTCAACATGATAAAGAGCATATATGAAAAACCCACAGCCAGCTTAGTACTCAATGGTGAGAGACTGAAAGCCTTCCCTCTAAGATCAGGAACAAGACAAGGATGCCCGCTGTCACCACTGTTATTCAACATTGTGCTGGAAGTGCTAGCCAGGGCAATCCGGCAAGACAAAGAAATAAAAGGCATCCAAATTGGAAAAGAAGAAGTAAAACTGTCATTGTTTGCAGATGATATGATCTTATATCTAGAAAACCCTGAGAAATCGACGATACAGCTACTAGAGCTAATAAACAAATTTAGCAAAGTAGCGGGATACAAGGTTAATGCACATTAGTCAGTAATGTTTCTATATGCTAGAAATGAACAAACTGAAGAGACACTCAAGAAAAAGATACCATTTTCAATAGCAACTAAAAAAATCAAGTACCTAGGAATAAACTTAACCAAAGATGTAAAAGACCTATACAAAGAAAACTACATAACTCTACTAAAAGAAATAGAAGGGGACCTTAAAAGATGGAAAAATATTCCATGTTCATGGATAGGAAGACTAAATGTCATTAAGATGTCAATTCTACCCAAACTCATCTACAGATTCAATGCAATCCCAATCAAAATTCCAACAACCTACTTTGCAGACTTGGAAAAGCTAGTTATCAAATTTATTTGGAAAGGGAAGTTGCCTCGAATTGCTAAAGACACTCTAAAAAAGAAAAACGAAGTGGGAGGACTTACACTCCCTGACTTTGAAGCTTATTATAAAGCCACAGTTGCCAAAACAGCATGGTACTGGCACAAAGATAGACATATAGATCAATGGAATCGAATTGAGAATTCAGAGATAGACCCTCAGATCTATGGCCGACTGATCTTTGATAAGGCCCCCAAAGTCACTGAACTGAGTCATAATGGTCTTTTCAACAAATGGGGCTGGGAGAGTTGGATATCCATATCCAAAAGAATGAAAGAGGACCCCTACCTCACACCCTACACAAAAATTAACTCAAAATGGACCAAAGATCTCAATATAAAAGAAAGTACCATAAAACTCCTAGAAGATAATGTAGGAAAACATCTTCAAGACCTTGTATTAGGCGGCCACGTCCTAGACTTTACACCCAAAGCACAAGCAACAAAAGAGAAAATAGATAAATGGGAACTCCTCAAGCTTAGAAGTTTCTGCACCTCAAAGGAATTTCTCAAAAAGGTAAAGAGGCAGCCAACTCAATGGGAAAAAATTTTTGGAAACCATGTATCCGACAAAAGACTGATATCTTGCATATATAAAGAAATCCTACAACTCAATGACAATAGTACAGTCGGCCCAATTATAAAATGGGCAAAAGATATGAAAAGACAGTTCTCTGAAGAGGAAATACAAATGGCCAAGAAACACATGAAAAAATGTTCAGCTTCACTAGCTATTAGAGAGATGCAAATTAAGACCACAATGAGATACCATCTAACACCGGTTAGAATGGCTGCCATTAAACAAACAGGAAACTACAAATGCTGGAGGGGATGTGGAGAAATTGGAACTCTTATTCATTGTTGGTGGGACTGTATAATGGTTCAGCCACTCTGGAAGTCAGTCTGGCAGTTCCTTAGAAAACTAGATATAGAGTTACCATTTGATCCAGCGATTGCACTTCTCGGCATATACCCGGAAGATCGGAAAGCAGTGACACGAACAGATATCTGCACGCCAATGTTCATAGCAGCATTATTCACAATTGCCAAGAGATGGAAACAACCCAAATGTCCTTCAACAGATGAGTGGATAAATAAAATGTGGTATATACACACGATGGAATACTACGCGGCAGTAAGAAGGAACGATCTCGTGAAACATATGACAACATGGATCAACCTTGAAGACATAATGCTGAGCGAAGTAAGCCAGGCACAAAAAGAGAAATACTATATGCTACCACTAATGTGAACTTTGAAAAATGTAAAACAAATGGTTTATAATGTAGAATGTAGGGGAACTAGCAATAGAGAGCAATTAAGGAAGGGGGAACAATAATCCAAGAAGAACAGATAAGCTATTTAACGTTCTGGGGATGCCCAGGAATGACTATGGTCTGTTAATTTCTGATGGATATAGTAGGAGCAAGTTCACAGAAATGTTGCTATATTAGGTAACTTTCTTGGGTAAAGTAGGAACATGTTGGAAGTTAAGCAGTTATCTTAGGTTAGTTGTCTTTTTCTTACTCCCTTGTTATGGTCTCTTTGAAATGTTCTTTTATTGTATGTTTGTTTTCTTTTTAACTTTTTTTTCATACAGTTGATTTAAAAAAGAAGGGAAAGTTAAAAAAAAAAAAAAAAGAAAGAAAAACAAGGAAAAAAAAAAGATGTAGTGCCTCCTTGAGGAGCCTGTGGAGAATGCAGGGGTATTCGCCTACCCCACCTCCATGGTTACTAACATGACCACAGACATAGGGGACTGGTGGTTTGATGGGTTGAGCCCTCTACCACAGGTTTTACCCTTGGGAAGACGGTTGCTGCAAAGGAGAGGCTAGGCCTCCCTATGGTTGTGCCTAAGAGCCTCCTCCCGAATGCCTCTTTGTTACTCAGATGTGGCCCTGTCTCTCTAGCTAAGCCAACTTGAAAGGTGAAATCACTGCCCTCCCCCCTACGTGGGATCAGACACCCAGGGGAGTGAATCTCCCTGGCAACGTGGAATATGACTCCTGGGGAGGAATGTAGACCTGGCATCGTGGGACGGAGAACATCTTCTTGACCAAAAGGGGGATGTGAAAGGAAATGAAATAAGCTTTAGTGGCAGAGAGATTCCAAAAGGAGCCGAGAGGTCACTCTGGTGGGCACTCTTATGCACACTTTAGACAACACTTTTTAGGTTCTAAAGAATTGGGGTAGCTGGTGGTGGATACCTGAAACTATCAAACTACAACCCAGAACCCATGAATCTCGAAGACAATTGTATAAAAATGTAGCTTAAGAGGGGTGACAATGGGATTGGGAAAGCCATAAGGACCACACTCCACTTTGGCTAGTTTATGGATGTATGAGTAGAAAAATAGGGGAAGGAAACAAACAGACAAAGGTACCCAGTGTTCTTTTTTACTTCAATTGCTCTTTTTCACTCTAATTATTATTCTTGTTATTTTTGTGTGTGTGCTAATGAAGGTGTCAGGGATTGATTTGGGTGATGAATGTACCACTATGTAATGGTACTGTGAACAATCGAAAGTACGATTTGTTTTGTATGACTGCGTGGTATGTGAATGTATCTCAATAAAATGAAGATTAAAAAAAAAAAAAAAGAATTCTTCACATAAGCAGAACTATACATACATTCACATACATATCTAGAATATATATATAAATAAATATATATATATATGTATATTTGTGTGTGTGTTTGTAAAAGGATACTCCAAAACATTAATAGTACTTTTCTCTAGGTAAAGGAATTACTGGTGCTTTTTATTTTCTTCCCAATACTTTTCTTAATTTGATATATTTTCTAAGCCATGCACTTGATTCCAAGTCTGCCCACCCCATATTAATGCTTGCTCCATTCAGTGAAATCACGCAGTGATATATTAAAGAAAATGTCTTCAGTGATAATAATTTGTTTACCAACAGTTCATGTTTGCATTTGCCATACCACCCAAGGCGTGAATGAGACCCGGACCAGAAACTACAAGGCAAACTCCTGGCCTAGAAGCAAAGCAGAATTTATTAAAAGGATGTCAAATGCAACAACTGATTCATATCACTTCAGAAATGAAACATACAGACAAGTAATAAAACAATTATTAGGATTTTTTTGAATTAAAAAAAAAAAGAGAGAAAATTGTATCAGTCTTCCTGAAATAACTAAGGTACACATCATCTGCACACTGTATTTTACATTTTGCCCCTATTATATTGGGGCTGAATTGAGTTGACTACACAGGCTAAAGCACTCAATGAGAAGCTATCGCCATATACTTCAGTTTTCCACCTGACATTTATAAAGTAATTTCTTAAGAAGCTCTGTTAAAGACAGCCTTTAAATTAACTATATCATCAAGTAAATTAAACTTCTAGAATAGCACTCTCCAATACAATTTTCTGCAATAATGTTCGATGCCTGCACTGTCCAGTACGGTAGCCAGTAGCCACACGTGGCTATGGACCACTTGAAATGAGGCTGCTACAGTTTAAATTTTATCTAGTCTTAAATAATTTAAATGTAAATATAAATAGTAACATGTAGCTAGTGGCTACAAGACAGTACAGTTCTAAAAGTTCATTCATGTAACACAGCTTTTTAAAAGCATAAACTTTTGACTATTCCCTAATCAATATTCTAGTCATTTTGTAGATGAAAGTACCAATGATGCTGTGTTTTAAAAGTTTTCTAGGTTAAATGAAAAGATTAAAATACTGTTCATATGTAAATAGTGACAGAAAATGGTGAAGAGACTGTTATTTGGATGACATATTTTTTTCAGGCTCAAATCCAGAAGGTTGCTATCAGAGAAGGACTAATCTGTTTAAGTAGGTCCAAACAAACTTTAGGACTTTATTAGTTTATACATCTTAGTAACTTAATTATTAATTTCATTTTTTGAGAGGAAAATTTTTTTATTAAAGCTAACAAGTAAAACAATATGATACCAACTATAGTGTGAGTCCAAATCTGCTTAAAAAATACACAAGTGTTGAAAAAAAGACAAAGAAAATACAATAAAATATTAACAATTGAGGAGTCATTGATGGCTGCAGTTTTCTGTATTTTCCAAGTTTTCTAAAATGGGCATGTCTTTTTAAATTTTTAATAATTAGAGAGAGGTAAGTGGTTAGGTAACATGAGTGAGTATACACTAGCAAATCTGAATAAGTGAATGATCACTTTTGAGCTGAGTTTTTTTTTTTAATAAGCTAGGGTTGTTATGAGATCCAAGTTGAGGCATGATGCATCATTTCACTATCTGATCACCAATGATTTACCCTGCAAAATGGCAATGTGTTCTACCCAGAAACATTTGTTTCCTGGTATTATCATCCTTTTGCCCTGATCCTCAAAATGTTCTAAATTTCTTTATTTTTATTTATTAATACCATTTCCTATAATCTCCTTAAATCAACCAATCCTTCCACTGAGAAGTATAATAATTTACCCCAGAAGTATCAAAGTAATTGAAACCAAGCATGGATTTTTGGTTACCTGCCTGTCAGATATCCAATTGCAGAGGCAGCATAACAAGCCTACAAAGAAAGAACATTGGGACTTATTGGGGTCCTTATGATACATGCATGACAATAATTTACTATTGAGTAAGAGATAAGAACTTAATTGTAAAGGAAGAATTGGAATGCTTTCCATTTTATCAAGAAATATTCCACTCATAACTAGGTACTTAATCTAGGTTTTAGTTTTTTAAGGAATTTGTCCATTTCATCTCTATTGTTCATAATATTCTCTGACAATTTTTAAAATATCTGCAGGATCAGTAGGAATGTCCTCTTTTTGATTCCTGATATTGGTGATTTATGTTTTCTTCCTTTTATTCTTCATCACTCTGGCAAGGGGGTTATCAAATTTATTAATCTTTTCAAACAACCACATTTTAACATTGTTGGTTTTTCTCTACCGTTCATTTGTTTCTATTCATTGATTTCTGCTCTTACATTTTTATTGTTTCACTCTTTTTGTTTTGGGTTCTTCTTGCTCCTTGACATGTAAGTGTAAAGCACTGATTTTTACTTTCTTTACTAATGGATTCATTTAAAGCTATTCACTCTAAGAACTACTTTAGTAGTTCCAGTTTTGATATCTCATATTTGATTATCTCATATCATTCAATTCAAAGTATTTTCTACTTTCTATTGTGACTTCTTCAACCCACTGGTTAGTTGGGATCTGTAGTGATGTCTACTTTGTCATCCCGATACTGGTATTGCGTTTTCTCTCGTCTACTCTTGAGCAGTCTTTCTTGAGGCTTGATTATTAATTTTTCAAATATTTACAAAGTACCAACAAGTGTGTTGCTTGATTTTCAAGTTTGGGAATCTTCTAGCTATCTTCCTATTATTAAGTTCTTTTTTTTATTTCTACACAGTTAGCTTACATACACGGTATGTTTTCAATCCTTGGAAATGCGTTGAGACTTCCTTTATGGCCTGTGTATGGCTAGCTTTTACTTTTAAACTGCACTTCAGCTCATAAACAGGAAGAAAGGAGAAATGCCTCCTGAATGGTTTCTGAACCTGTTCTCACATTCCTTCTTAATCAGCACTGTCACCACATTAATTCAGGTACTGGATAAGTCCACCTCTGACCACAGCAAAAAGTCGAGTTGCCTGAGGGACATATGCACTGGGATCTTCCACAGGTACCTCAAACTCACTATGTTCAAAACTGAACTCATCACCTTTCCCCTCCAAGTTGACTCTTCCCTCTGTACTTCCAATCTCAGTCAGTGGCATTTATGACCCATGGAGTCAACCATGCAAGCCCCCAAACTAGGAATCATTTCCAGAAGAGGCTGTCCTCCCCTTCCTTCCTGGCTAATGCCTACTAATCTTTGAAGGCAACTCATGCATCATCTCCTCTGGGAAGCTTTTCCTAGTTCCAGTCTGAGCTGTGTATCCTTCCTCTGGGCTCCTATGATACTCTGGACATATGTCTATCACAGCCCTTATCACACTACAGCAAAATGGTTTGTCTCTACAACTAGGTTAAAAGCCCCTCAATGGCATGAACTATGTATCATTTATCTCTATATCCATCATCCTACAGTGCCTGGGATATAAGGAGCCCTCAACTAAGCTCAGAGGGACTGAAATAAAACTTCAAGCTGGACTCCGGCTCTGGCCTCTGCTCTGCTGATCCATACTCTGCTACCACCAAAATCATCTTTCTAAGGTGCAAATCTAATTATGTCTCCCATCTGTTTAGAAAAATCTTAGTCTCCCCATTGTTTACTGAATAAAGTCCAAACATCTTTTCCATAAAGAAAACTCTGCACAACCTCCCCTACCCATCCAGGCTCATAGCCCTCCATGGCTTTGGGCTATCTTGATGTAACATGAACAAACATTATCTTTATAGGTGATCTTCCCTGTCCCACTCAAAGAGAAATGGTCATCCCCTCTGTGCTACTACTGCTTCTTATCCACACATCATTGTAAAAGTTATTATACAAGTTTTTCTGCATTGTGTATTCATGCTTCCAGACTGTGATCAAGTTGAAGATCAAGAGTAAACCTCATTCCTTCTCTATATCCCCTCTCTCCCATGTCTATAACATATTACCTAGTATATAATACATACTCAATAAGTGTTTGCTGTATGAAGAAATCAGTGGCAGACATCCCACCTCTAGAAAAACAGTAAATTATAGGTCCCATTAATAGATCAATAGCTTCATCTTCTCATGTAGATGAAAGAATAGAAAGTTGTTCCATGTAATAAAATTAAAAGGTAGAAGCACCACACATTCAAGACCTGTTACTTTTAAGATAAAAAAATACACTTCTCTCACCTTGTAGATAAAAGATACACTTCTCTCACCTTGAATTTTTTTAAAATAAAAAACACACTTCTCTCACTTTAAAAAATATATATTTAATTCCCATTTATTTGAAGTTCTGTCAGTCTGCATACACTATTTATAGGAAAAATACAGGAAGCTGGGGACCCTAGCAAAAATACACATTTCAATTTTGGAGATTGTTCAGACACTGAGAAGAGCTGTATCCTCAGCACTGGACCTGGGTGAGGGGGCGGACAGTATGCAGGGGGAGAAAGGGGGAAGGTCAGGTCAGGCACAGCATTGGCCCAAAAGGGTGCACCCCTAACCCAAACCCTGTTCAACTCAGGGGGGTGGCGGGGAGGGAGAAAATGATCCTGGGGAATGGAAAGTGACAGCACTGGGCAGGGGCAGACACTGGGGCTTGTTTGCTCTCCAGGGCATTTCTTGCCCAGGGCTATGGTCAGACTGAAAGGCCCCTCGGGAACGAGGACCAGACTGGAGCCAGGAAGCCTGGGCTCTACTCCCAGCTCTCCCACCAACTTGCTCTGACCCTAGCAGTCCCTCACCCCTCCAGGCCAGTTTTCCCATTGGATAAGTGGCCTAAATGGCTCTCTGTCCTCCTGCTCAGATATCATACTCCAAGCTGTGCTTTAGCCCCTTCTCTGAGGCAAGTGCACTTCCACCTGGGAGAGCAGACAGGCAGGAGCAGGAGCCAGAAGAGTGCGACGGTCAATAAATTAAAAAATGTATTAAGCATCTACATTATTTAAGAACTCCAACCAAACCAGACACACTGGGGGATATAATAAGAAATTAACCACAACTCCTGTTCTCCAGGTGTTCACATCTATGGGCAGAAGAAAGCACCAGTCAGGAGGTCAAGGCAGTTCTCTGGGCAAGAGGCAGCAAGGACCTGAATTAGAGTGCAAAAACAACAGGAGGAGAAAGCAAGAATAGTTAGCTTTAGATGGGCTGGCAGGATATGACATCGCAGAAGGGGATTCTTGATTTTTTAAGCTAGTGCTGCTGCGAGAAGGATGAGGCTGGGTTGACAAAAGATCAGATCTTCCTTTTCCATGCTTCCAAATAAGCCTCTAAGAAACACGACAGTGTGATGTGGTGGAAAGAGCACTGGCTTGGGCTTTGGGCTGTCCGAGTTCCAACCATGTCTTTACCATTTGTGACATCCTTCACCTTATAGGCCTCCTAACACGTAAGAAAAAAAGAGACTTGGCCTTCATTCATCCTGCAGGTGCTCCCTAGGTACCTAGTATACGCAGGCACCACCCTTAAAACTGAGGATACAGCTGTGTAGAAAAGAAATTAAATCACACTTTCCAATTGTCACACTCGACTATGCAGAGCCCAAGTCTCCAAAGTAGTTTAGAGCGTGGACTCTGGACTCAGAATACCTGAATTACCAGTCGTCTCTCTGCTAGTAGCACAGGAGTTACCTCACTGCAAGTTACCTAACCTCTTGCGTGAGTCACTTTTCTCATTTGTCAACTAAGAATTACAATAGTTTTTGCCTCATAGGATTGCTGCGATTGAAAAATTTAACGCACTAGAATCGTGGTTAAGTGTTGTCTGAGAGTTTAAGACGAATATTAACCATTATTACTGATCATTCCCAAAATGCACTGGATTCCTTGCATCCATACTCACCGCTTGCTCATTCCTCATCCCGATGTACCTAATGCCCACCCCCTGGGCGGCGACGGCGATTTCGGTCACCGGGATGCCCACGATGCCAAACACGTACTCCACCTTCTGAGGGCCAGAGAACAGGGAAATAAACGCCGTGCTCCCACCACACCTCCCCTCCCTCCGGAGCGCTGAATGTAAAATTCTATGGCAAGCCCCCATCACCCCTCGTCTCCAAGACAACACCTCCGCCCCTGCCGGCTTCCGTAGGTGACTTTCCCTCCGGACGAGTCTACCGTACTTGTGTTTTCAGGGCCTGAGCGATGACTTCAGCACCAGACACCTCCTCTGTCCTCTCCCCGTGCTCTGCGAAGTCACTTTCCGACATCTTACACCTAAATGTTCAAGGCACTCGCGTAGCGAATAGCCAAGCTGTCGCTGTTATCCAGCAAAAGAAACCCCCGAAGTCCACAGCGCACCAATTGCCGGACCGCTCCTCTGACTGACAGGAGGAAGGCAACCAACCGCTTTAAATAACGGGGAGGAAGAGGCGGGGCGAAGAGTAACCCGGTCTCTGGGTGAGGCGAGAATGTAAACCCAACCTTTCTCCTATCCGAACCCTGCCCTCTTCCTGCTTCTGCCATTCGTGGGGTAAGAGTGTCAGAAGGAGGCGGGATTAGTGGGAGGCTGCGGCCTATGTCGTACAGGTAAGCCGAAGATCGGAGGCCTCGGGGCGTGCCTCCGGCCCTCATCTCTGACTCTACCGTCCCAAGGCTTTTCGGGACCGGCAATGGCGAGCAGCGCCTGCGCAGAGTCGAGGGCGGAGAGAGGCCCAGGAACCTGCGCGGGGGGGGGGGCGCGATCTCTTGCTCTCCCCGCCTCGCCTGGGGCTGTTCTGCGGGTTGTGGGCTGGTTCGCAAAGACTGCTGGGATCTTCTGGAGCGTGCCTTCCTCTGGTAAAGTTCAGTGGTCGTGGTGTAATCATGGCTGGTCTGACCACGTCTCTAACATGCTTAGAGACTTATGCTTTCATTACTTTGTAGTTTTGCAATCCCTAAATCATGGTAATGCAAGTTAAATCCGTAAACGCTGTGCTGTCTTACCATTTTTATAAGTAAGGAAACAGAGCTCCAGACAAGAGATAAAGAGTATCTTGCCCAGACCCGTTGAATTCAGACCTTGTTTCTGACTCCGAATCCTGCTCTGTATCCACTGTTCAGCCCTTGAGCCAAGATGAGAAAGTCTCCTTGAACCTAGTTAGTTTTGAAACTGTTTCCTCCAACCCTTGATACTAACCCACATTAGTCTCCATCCTTGCCTTTTCAAAGTCTGGAGACGTGGACTTCACAATTCTTAGATTCACTCCCTACCTACAGCCAGTCCCTGTGCCCGATAACTTTTTAAAATGTATTTTTGGGTGAAAAAGAGGCTTGGAATGTGTGGATCCTTGGGGCTGCTGTCGGAATTGCTAGACCATCTGCTCAGTAACAATAAAGGTAAAGTCCCCATTCATAACATTGAGTGGAATTTTCATTAGGATTTGGAATGTTTTTAAGCCAAAAAAGCCAGTAACGAGATAAGAAGAGAGGGAAGCAGATCATGGGTAGAGAAATAAACAAGAAGCATTGGAGGTAAAAGGATTTCTAAATACAAGAGATTTCCAAACTCTAGTCAGGGGCCCTTCCAAATGGTCCTCCCTTAGCATTTCAACCCCCCATCCCCACCCCACTCCAAGCAGAAGAGAGTGGAATGGCTGCCTTCATGGGTCTGGAGGTCTAGCCTAAGGCAGCCTATCTAAGAAGGAGATATCTTTGAACTTTCAGGGTTTACTTTAAAAAAATAAATCTTGCATTCTACTCCAGAATGTCTCCATATTTTAAAATAAAAAACGACATTTTTATTGAGATACAATGAACATAAAATAAAATGCACAGATCATAAGGGTCAGTTAGATGAGATTTGACAGTTGTATATACCTATGTAATCACCACCCAAAATATAAATTACATGTTAAACTACTTACCTGTCAAGTAAAATTGGCACTCCAGAAAGATGCAAGCTATTCTTTGTATAGCTTTGAATAGTCTCTGACACAGTCCCTCTTGTCCCTGTTTGAAGAGCATAGACTCCACCACCCTCTATCGTGTAGCATGGTTTATATCAGTATATTTGTGATAGTCTCTATCCCATTGCACTAAAATTTCTTGGAAAGCTTTTTTTTTTTTTTTTTTTAATCATCATTTTATTGAGATATATTCACATACCACGCAGTCATACAAAACAAATTGTACTTTCGATTGTTTACAGTACCATTACATAGTTGTACATTCATCACCTAAATCAATCCCTGACACCTTCATTAGCACACACACAAAAATAACAAGAATAATAATTAGAGTGAAAAAGAGCAATTGAAGTAAAAAAGAACACTGGGTACCTTTGTCTGTTTGTTTGCTTCCCCTACTTTTCTACACATCCATCCATAAACTAGACAAAGTGGAGTTTGGTCCTTATGGCATTCCCAATCCCATTGTCACCCCTCATAAGCTACATTTTTATACAACTGTCTTCGAGATTCATGGGTTCTGGGTTGTAGTTTAATAGTTTCAGGTATCCACCACCAGCTACCCCAATTCTTTAGAACCTAAAAAAGGTTGTCTAAAGTGTGCGCAAGAGTGCCCACCAGAGTGACCTCTCGGCTCGTTTTGGAGTCTCTCTGCCACTGAAGCTTATTTCATTTCCTTTCACATCCCCCTTTTGGTCAAGAAGATGTTCTCCATCCCACGATGCCGGGTCTACATTCCTCCCCGGGAGTCATATTCCACGTTGCCAGGGAGATTCACTTCCCTGGGTGTCTGATCCCACGTAGGGGGGAGGGCAGTGATTTCACCTTTCAAGTTGGCTTAGCCAGAGAGAGAGGGCCACATCTGAGCAACAAAGAGGCATTCAGGAGGAGACTCTTAGGCACAAATACAGGGAGGCCTAGCCTCTCCTTTGCAGCAACCGTCTTCCCAAGGGTAAAACTTATGGTAGAGGGCTCAACCCATCAAACCACCAGTCCCCTATGTCTGTGGTCATGTTAGCAACCATGGAGGTGGGGTAGGCGAATACCCCTGCATTCTCCACAGGCTCCTCAAGGGGGCACTACATCTTTTTTTTTTCCTTGTTTTTCTTTTTTTTTTTTTTTTAACTTTCCCTTCTTTTTTAAATCAACTGTATGAAAAAAAAGTTAAAAAGAAAACAAACATACAAAAAAAGACAAACAAGGGAAAAAAAAAAAAAAAAAAAAGATGTAGTGCCCCCTTGAGGAGCCTGTGGAGAATGCAGGGGTATTCGCCTACCCCACCTCCATGGTTGCTAACATGACCACAGACATAGGGGACTGGTGGTTTGATGGGTTGAGCCCTCTACCATAAGTTTTACCCTTGGGAAGACGGTTGCTGCAAAGGAGAGGCTAGGCCTCCCTATATTTGTGCCTAAGAGTCTCCTCCTGAATGCCTCTTTGTTGCTCAGATGTGGCCCTCTCTCTCTGGCTAAGCCAACTTGAAAGGTGAAATCACTGCCCTCCCCCCTACGTGGGATCAGACACCCAGGGAAGTGAATCTCCCTGGCAACGTGGAATATGACTCCCAGGGAGGAATGTAGACCTGGCACCGTGGGACGGAGAACATCTTCTTGACCAAAAGGGGGATGTGAAAGGAAATGAAATAAGCTTCAGTGGCAGAGAGATTCCAAAAGGAGCCGAGAGGTCACTCTGGTGGGCACTCTTATGCATACTTTAGACAACCCTTTTTAGGTTCTAAAGAATTGGGGTAGCTGGTGGTGGATACCTGAAACTATCAAACTACAACCCAGAACCCATGAATCTCGAAGACAGTTGTATAAAAATGTAGCTTATGAGGGGTGACAATGGGATTGGGAAAGCCATAAGGACCAAACACCACTTTGTCTAGTTTATGGATGAATGTGTAGAAAAGTAGGGGAAGGAAACAAACAGACAAAGGTACCCAGTGTTCTTTTTTACTTCAATTGCTCTTTTTCACTCTAA
Organism: Choloepus didactylus; assembly: GCF_015220235.1. Taxonomy (NCBI): domain Eukaryota; kingdom Metazoa; phylum Chordata; class Mammalia; order Pilosa; family Megalonychidae; genus Choloepus; species Choloepus didactylus. The sequence goes on from NC_051307.1 coordinate 167,132,564, forward strand.
TTATTATTCTTGTTATTTTTGTGTGTGTGCTAATGAAGGTGTCAGGGATTGATTTAGGTGATGAATGTACAACTATGTAATGGTACTGTAAACAATCGAAAGTACAATTTGTTTTGTATGACTGCGTGGTATGTGAATATATCTCAATAAAATGATGATTAAAAAAAAAAAAAAAAAAAAAAAAAAGGGATGTTGGATTTTGTCAAATGCTTTTTCAGCATCTATTGAGATGATCAATTGATTTTTTCCTTTCGAGTTTTTAATGTGTTGTAATACATTGATTGTTTTTCTGATGTTGAACCATCCTTGCATGCCTGGAATGAACCCCACTTGGTCATGGTGTATGATTTTTTTAATGTGTCTTTGGATTCGATTTGCAAGTATTTTGTTGAGGATTTTTGCATTTATATTCATTAGGGAGATTGGCCGGTAGTTTTCCTTTTTTGTAGCATCTTTGCCTGGTTTTGGTATTAGATTGATGTTAGCTTCATAAAATGAGTTAGGTAGTGTTCCATTTTTTTCAATGTTTTGAAAGAGTTTGAGTAAGATTGGTGTCAGTTCTTTCTGGAAAGTTTGGTAGAATTCCCCTGTGAAGCCATCTGGCCCTGGGCATTTATTTGTGGGAAGATTTTTGATGACTGATTGGATCTCTTTGCTTGTGATGGGTTGGTTGAGGTCTTCTATTTCTTCTCTGGTCAGTCTAGGTTGTTCATATGTTTCCAGGAAATTGTCCATTTCTTCTACATTATCCAGTTTGTTGCCATACAGTTGTTCATAATATCCTCTTATAAATTTTTTTAATTTCTTCAGGATCTGCAGTTATGTCACCTTTTTCATTCATTATTTTGTTTATATGGGTCTTCTCTCTTTTTGATTTTGTCAGTCTAGCTAGGGGCTTGTCAATCTTGTTGATCTTCTCAAAGAACCAACTTTTCTTGATATTTATCCTTTCTATTGTTTTTTTGTTCTCTATGTCATTTATTTCTGCTTTAATCCTTGTTATTTCTTTTCTTCTACTTGGTTTAGGATTGGTTTGCTGTTCATTTTCTAGCTTCTTCAGTTGATCCATTAGTTCTTTGATTTTGGCTCTTTCTTCCTTTTTAATATATGCGTTTAGTGCTATAAATTTCCCCCTTAGCACTGCTTTTGCTGCATCCCATAGGTTTTGGTATGTTGTGTTCTCATTTTCATTCGTCTCTATATATTTAGCAATTTCTCTTGCTATTTCTTCTTTAACCCACTGATTGTTTAGGAGTGTGTTGTTTAACCTCCAGGTATTTGTGAATTTTCTAAGTCTCTGATGGTTATTGACTTCTAATTGTATTCCATTGTGGTCAGAGAATGTGCTTTGAATAATTTCAATCTTTTTAAATTTATTGAGGCTTGTTTTATGTCCCAGCATATGATCTATTCTGGAGAAAGTTCCGTGAGCACTAGAAAAGTATGTGTATCCTGGTGATTTGGGATGTAATGTCCTGTAGATGTCTGTTAAATCTAATTCATTTATCAGATTGTTTAGGTTTTCAATTTCCTTATTGGTCTTCTGTCTGGTTGATGTATCTATAGGAGAGAGTGATGTGTTGAAGTCTCCCACAATTATTGTGGAAACATCAATTGCTTCCTTTAGTTTTGCCAATGTTTCTCTCATGTATTTTGTGGCACCTTGCTTGGGTGCATAGACATTTACGATTGTTATTTCTTCTTGCTGAATTGCCCCTTTTATTAGTATGTAGTGGCCTTCTTTGTCTCTCAAAACATCCCTGCATTTGAAGTCTATTTTATCTGAGATTAATATTGCTACACCTGCTTTCTTTTGGCTGTAGCTTGCATGAAATATTTTTTTCCATCCTTTCACTTTCAATTTCTTTGTGTCCCTGTGTCTAAGATGAGTCTCTTGTATGCAACATATTGATGGTTCATTTTTTTTGATCCATTCTGCGAATCTATATCTTTTAATTGGGGAGTTTAATCCATTTACATTCAACGTTAAAACCGTGAAGGCATTTCTTGAATCGGCCATCTTATCCTTTGGATTATGTTTGCCATATTTTTCCCTCTCTCTATTAATATCCTTTATTGTACCCATACCGAATCTCTTTAGTACTGAACCTTTCTCCAAGTCTCTCTGTCCTGTCTTTGTTTCTCTGTCTGTAGGGCTCCCTTTAGTATCTCCAGTAGGGCAGGTCTCTTGTTAGCAAATTCTCTCAGCATTTCTTTGTCTGTGAAAAATTTAAGCTCTCCCTCAAATTTGAAGGAGAGCTTTGCTGGATAAAGTATTCTTGGCTGGAAATTCCTCTCTCTCAGAATTTTAAATATATCGTGCCATTGCCTTCTCGCCTCCATGGTGGCTGCTGAGTAGTCACTACTTAGTCTTATGCTGTTTCCTTTGTATGTGGTGAATTGCTTTTCTCTTGCTGCTTTCAGAACTTGCTCCTTCTCTTCTATGTTTGACAGTGTGATCAGTATATGTCTCGGAGTGGGTTTTTTTGGATTTATTCTATTTGGAGTTCGCTGAGCATTTATGATTTGTGTATTTATGTTGTTTAGAAGATTTGGGAAGTTTTCCCCAACAATTTCTTTGAATACTCTTCCTAGACCTTTACCCTTTTCTTCCCCTTCTGGGACACCAATGAGTCTTATATTCGGACGCTTCATATTATCTATCATATCCCTGAGGTCCATTTCGAGTTTTTCAATTTTTTTCCCCATTCTTTCTTTTATGCTTTCATTTTCCATTCTGTCATCTTCCAGGTCACTGATTCATTGTTCAACTTCCTCTAGTCTTGTACTATGAGTGTCCAGAATCTTTTTAATTTGGTCAACAGTTTCTTTAATTTCCATAAGATCATCCATTTTTTTATTTAGTCTTGCAATGTCTTCTTTATGCTCTTCTAGGGTCTTCTTGATTTCCTTCATATCCCGTACTAGGGTCTCATTGTTCATCTTTAGTTCTTTGAGTAGCTGCTCTAGGTGTGTCTCTTCTGGTCTTTTGATTTGGGTGCTTGGGCTTGGGTTATCCATATCGTCTGGTTTTTTCATATGCTTTATAATTTTCTGTTGTTTTTGGCCTCGTGGCATTTGCTGTCCTTGATAGGGTTCTTTTAGGGTTTGTAGACCAGTTGAAGTCCTTATCTCTAATTTATCAGATCTACAGCTTCGTGGAGTACACTTTCTCTAACTAACCAGCAGGTGGCGTCTACGAGCCACCTGTTCTCCACAAGCCAGATCTCCCCTGCTTAGCCTTTTTGGTGAGTGGGGGAGTGAGTCTTGTGGGGCCCAATTGGTGTCCCAAGCTTGCGTGTGTAGTTGGTGTTGCCTGCCCTGTATGTGGGGCGTGTTTCTGGGCAGTCGGGGAGGGGGGGTGGCCCTAACAATCAAATCTCCCTGATGATCCTAGAGTTTTAAAGCTACTGCAATAGTCTAATCCTTCAGTTCAGTCCTGCCACAGTTTGTCTCTGCCACTGACCCACAAGTCTTTGGTATTGGCGTATGGCTCCTGAGACTTGCAAGTGGGCCCCTCTTCCAGGCTGTGCACCCCGGGTCCTCTGTTGAGGGATGACTGTGCTATGTCACAGGTGAGTGCCGTCCCCCCAGGGCAGTTCTGGGCTGCTGGGCTGTGTTGGGAGGCTCCCAGTCTGCTCAAATGATGGCTGAATGGGGCTCTGTTAATTCACACTGCTCCCCCTTCCCAGCTCTGGGACATTCAGCTGAGGTTGCAGGGAAGGCTAATGTCCACGCCCAGTTTTGTGGTGTGTGCCTGTTATTTGAAGCACTTCCGTCACACTGGGTTGTCTGGGGCAGCTCTGGGCTATGGGGCTGGCGATGGGCAGGAGTGTTTCCTGTCCACCAGGATGGTGGCTGTGAGCGGACACCCCCCTTTTCTTGGGAAGTTGTGTTGTTTAGTGAATTTTCTCAGCCACTGGATTATTGCCTTTTGTCTCAGAGCTCTCTTATTTCTGCTCTTGACTTGACGTGCCCAAATTTCAATTCTTTGAAGCTTTCTGTATTGAGCTTCTTAGAGTAATTGTTTTAGAAAAAGCAAAAAGGATTTAAAAAAAAAAAAAAAAAAACAAAAAACAAAAAACGGCCCTCCTCAGAGATCTAATGGGTTATTGAAATGCTAATAGACAAAGCAACCAGGGCCATTAAGGAAAGGTGCCCTGGGCAGAGAGATCAGCCTTGCTTCGGGATTTGCATATGCGCCTCAAGGCCTGATCTCCGCCCTTCCCCTTTCTGTGTTCACCAGAACTCCAAAAATCCTCTGCTTTTACTTTGGAGCTTCTCGTGTTGTTTTCCTTCTATGCCCGTCTCCTCTCTGCTGGGCTGGCTGCTCTCAGAGTCTCTGGTGTCTGGCCTCAGTCTATCTATGGTTGGAGTTTGAATCAGTAGAATGAGTTTCCGATGAGAGCAGCCACTGCAATTCTCCCTTCTCCTTCCTGGAGCTGACAGCCCCTCCTCCCCCGGGACTGAGCCTGGCAGGAAGGGGCGCGGGTCCCCTGGCCGCAAAAACTTACAGATTTCGCTGATCTCAGCAGTTCCACGTTTTCATGAGTGTTGTATGAAGTATGCCCAAAGACAGATTGCTCTGTGGTGTCCAGTCCACGCAGTTCCTGGCTTTTTACCTACTTTCCTGGAGGAGTAACTAAAACATACAGCTCACCAGTCTGCCATCTTGCCCCGCCCCCTCTCCCTTCTTTTTTAAATCAACTGTATGAAAAAAAAAGTTAAAAAGAAAACAAACATACAATAAAAGAACATTTCAAAGAGACCATAACAAGGGAGTAAGAAAAAGACAACTAACCTAAGATAACTGCTTAACTTCCAACATGTTCCTACTTTACCCCAAGAAAGTTACATAATATAGCAACATTTCAGTCTTGGAAAGCTTTTTGAAAATACAGTTGTTCGGGAGGTGGACCAGAAGATAGAATGAGAGCAGAAAATGGGGAACCGATGCTTAATTTGCGCAGAAAATGTAATAAAGTTAATTGTAAATGTTTGAAAATGGATGGAAGTGATGGGAACACATTAGAGTGAGTGTAACTAACAGCGATGATTTGTGGGTGCAATTTTGGTTGAAAGGGAAAGTTTAGGGTCATATATGTCACTAGAAGGAAAGCCAGGATGAAACATGGGACTGTATAACATAGTGAACCCTTTTCAGGGTGAAAATCTTCTAGAATTGATAGTGGTGAGGAATACACAACTCTGAGAATATACTAGAAGACCTTGATTGTATACTTTAGATGGATTGTAGGGTATGTGACTTTATCTCAATAAAACTGCTTTTTTAAAAAAAAATTGTTAGGGCCCTACCCCACATCTTCTGAATGAGTGTCTTAGGAGGTCAGGCACCTCTGCTTTTTTTTAAAGCCTTCTGATTGTGATTCTTAGCCCAAATTGAGAACCACTAGCTGTGCACTCATGATGAAGGTGTGAGTTAGTAATTAAACATACGATTGAATTTAAGGGTTCAAGATTGCTCTGACATTGGCAGCAAGAATATATACAGTATGTAATCAGTTTACCAGGCCTTGTGTTCACTCTGGTATCACTAGAATTACTGATAGAATCAATCAGTATAAAGTGCACTGAAAGCTGAACTCGAAATTGGGGCAAATGCCCTGAGTTCAGAGTAACTGGTTTTGCAGAGGAATAGATTCTTATCTGGCTGGATTCTGGCCATTTAAGCAAAGAGCAAAGTCATTGAGCTTACATAAACTTGCTTTCACCTTTACACCTTTTCAGTTAAGGGTGCACTGTTCCGCAGTTCATGCAGAAGTGATGTGAGTCCTTGCCCCCAAGATTAGCAAAGTCTGAGAACAACTCCTGTTCAGTCAAGTTGTAATTACAGCATTCCATGAATTCTAACTCATCTAAGCCCCTTGGTGCAGAATTTGTAAGCATTAACCACATTATTCATTACTTCTTTGGCAGCAGGCATGGATATTTATTTATTTAACTTGATTTTTATGCGAGGAGGTCAAAGGAGGAACAAATCTGCTTTTTTAAAAGAAAAGACTAAAGTGTCAATAACATGCTCTCCAAAGCAGAGCCAGTCTCATACCGATTACTCTATTTGTGGTTTATCTCTATTTGAGATTATGAGGTAGGGTTATTTCAGGGGCTGTCTTCCACCTGAGTGAGAAGAATATCCAGGCAGTAGGTCATTTAAGAAGAGTTGCAAAATAGTGCTTGGAAGAAAATATAATCTCTTAAGACTTAAAACAGCTTCTATAGGGCATAACTCCATAGGTCCAGAAATTATGATGGCTATGTTTTGATTCAAATAAATAACAAGGGTACTGAGAATTCTTGTGATTATAAAGCTGAACCTGTGATAAATACCTTCACAAACATATTTTATCAAAATTTGAAATGTTTGGTTATCAAATGAGGAAATGAATTATGGTCATTTGTGATAAATTATAGAATTTAGTAAGTGAAATAAAAGATGAGAAAACTGAAACTGAATATCTTAAAAAAAAAAAGTCAACAAAAATAACAGAAAAGGAAATCTGTTTAGAACACTATTTTTTAAAGCCAATTGAAAACTGTTCAGCAAGAAATGTGCTGTAGGGAATATTTCAGCCTAAATAGAGCAGGCAATAAAAGATTGCAGTAAAATGGTTCTGTGAGTTAACAGGTCAAATTGATTTTGTTTGCTTCTCAATAAATTTATGGACTGAAAAGTACCAAAGCTCAGAGATGGGCTTGAAGTAAAACCAGTGACAAGCAACTTTATTACTGAGCTGTTAGGGACAGATTTAGTGCCTGTTACCAGCTGACAGACCCTGGGAGTTTTTCCCAGTTACCATAGAGAACAGTTGGATTCCTGTCCTTGGCTGCACGGGCCTGCAAGCCCTTTACCTTTGCTCTGCATTTTAATGCCAGTGAGACCAAGAACCAGAGTGGGGAGCTCTACGGGAACGAAACTGAAAAGTAACGTTTCCCTGTTTTAGCTTTGTCTTCATCTGTTGGGTTTTCTTTAGCAAATTTGGGATAGTTTGACATCAGTAATTGTTAAATCAATTGTTTCCTTTGTGTAAAATGCACCGAGAAATGGTGACAATTATATGTTGTACTATAAGGACATGAAAGAGTGATCTCAAATGACTTAGAAATCATAATATAGTATTTCTGAAATATAATGGAACTCCACACTTGAGGGTAGCCCATGAGGTTGAGAGGTAGCTATCACCTATGAAACATGATACCAGTATATAAATGTGTCCTGTTTTCATTTGTTTTCCCTGTTTTGGCATCAGCATTCATTATAGCCCCTTGCTTTAGCTTTTCAGCTTTGTTTTGCTTTTAATTTATTCTATCAGCAAAACAAAGAATCAGCTCTAGGGCAGAATTTCTGAGTGATTCCAGGGTGCACAACTGAACTGGGGTATAAACCCAAGTGAGGGGCATCTTCATGATCAAGAAAGTACAATATTAAAATACAGTGAAACCTCCTATGGATCCCTCTCTCACTGCATCTCCTCCCCTGTCCCACAGAAGTAGCCACTATCTTGAATTTGGTGTTTGTAATTTCCATATTATCCATTTTTCAGGTGATGAACATTTAGATCATGTTTAGCTTTTCAGTGTTATAAACAGTGTACTCTGAATCTTCTTGGATGATTCCTTGTGCACATGTAAGGATTTCTGTGTGTTTGTGTGTGTGTGTGTGTGTGTGTGTGTGTGTGTGTGTGTATGTAGATCATCAGTTTTGTTAGATATTGCCAAATTGGTCTCCAAAGTCATTGTGCCATTTTATATTCCCACCATCTGTGTGATGGTTTGAAGTTTTATGGGCCCCAGGAAATCATGTTCTTACAGCTAATCCATTCCTGTGGGTGTAGACCTATTGTGGGTGGGAACTTCTGATTAGGTTATTTCAGTAGGCATGCCCCAGGTGGGACTTCATCCTCCTCCTGGAGTCCTTTATAGAGGAATAGAGAGAAGGACACCCACGGAACCTCAGAAAGAAAGCCACAGATGAAGCAGCCAGAAGCTGAAAGCAACAAAACTGGGAGAGAAGGACCAGCAGGTGCCGCCATTTGCCTCCCCATGTCCAGGATTGCTGGATTGCCTCTTGATGCCTTGATTTGGACATTTTCATGGCCTCAGAACTGTCAGCTTGTAAATTAATAGACCCCCATTGTTAAAAAGCCAGCCTATTTCTGGTATATTGTATTTGAGCGGCTTTAGCTAACTAAAGCAATCTGTGTTTGGGGATTCTCTTTCTTCACATTCCACATCTGTGGAACTTTAAAAATTTTTGCCAGTCTGATCTCTGACTACCAATGAAGTTTAGTTGTATTTGCATATACCCCAGTTTTCCTCTTCTGTGAATTACTGTTTATATCTTTTGACCATTTCTTTACTGGATTGTTTATGTCTTCCTCATTAATTTGTAGATGTTATTTATACATTCTGAGAACTAATTGTCTTTTTTTTAATGTAGAAATATATTTATTGACATGATAACACTTTCATGATATATTAAGTGAAAAAAATTGCAAGTTAAAGTAGTATATTCTTTAACAATCTCTTAAACGAAGATGAAGAGCTAAGAATGTATATATACATAAATATAAGTCCACAAGAATATTCACCCCAAAGGTAGCTGATTATTTTTTAATGCAATTTTATTGAGATATATTCACATAACATACAGTCCTCCAAAGTGTATAATCAGTTGTTCACAGTATCATCATGTAGTTTTGCATTCATCACCACAATCAATCTTTGAATGTCTTCATTACTCCAAAAAATAAAATAAAAAATTAAAATAAAAACGAACATCTAAAATATTCCATTCCCTTCCCCCTCCCATTGTATATTTACTTTTTTTTTTTTTTTTTAACACTCATTCACTAATTGTCTTTTAACTTTGTTTATTATGACTTTTGGGGTGCAGAGTTGTGTTTTTTAAATTTTTTGGAAGTCACATTTGACTGTTCTTTTCCTTTATGGTTTATACTTTCTGTATTTTGCTTTAAAAAACCTTCCTTAACCTGAGGTCATGAAGATTTTTTCATCAAAAAAATTTAGAGTTTGTTTTTTATATTTGTCTCTTGTCTACCTGAAACTGAGTTTTGTATATGATAGGAGGTAGGAATCCAGTTATTCCCCCTATACAATATCTGTATCAATTAAATTTGCTGTGTAACTAACCACCCCAAACGTCATGGCTTAAACAACCACTCATATAACTGACAGTTCTGTGAGTTGGCAGTTTGTGTTGTGCTCTGCTGAACAGCTCTGCTAGTTCCAGCTGGGCTCTCTAATCTGTCTGTGATCAGCTGCTAGTCGGCTAGGTGGCTCTGCCACGTGGGATGGCTGTCTGCTGGGATGGTGGGCACATCGCCATTGAGCCTCCTATCTCTCATCATTCAGCAGGCTATCCGGGCTTCTTTACATGATGGCAACAGTTCCAAAAGCAGCAAAAGGGGTCAAGCCCCAAGGAACAAGCCTTTGTGTGCCATGCTAGCTAACATCCCATTAGCCAAAGCAAGTTATATGGCTGAGCTCAGACTCTGAGTGGGACAGCATTAAAATTACATGATAAGGGAACATGGATTCAGAGAGGGGGATAATTGCTGGCCATTTTTATAGTCACTTTACCATAATACCCAGTTGTCCAAGCACCATTTATGGTATAGTTCATTCTTATCCCAGTGATCCATAATGGCACGTCTGTCATATATCAAATGTCCATGTATGAGTGGGCTCCTTTTGAACTCTCTATTCTTTTCCTATACCATCTTAATTTCTATATTTTAAAAATAATTCTTGATGTCAGTAGAAGTCCCTCTACTTTGTTCTTTTGAAACCACCTTGTTTGTTGTATTAGTTTCCTATTGTGCTATTGCAACACATCACCACAAAATTAATGGCTTAAGACAATGCAAATTATCTTACAGTTCTATAGTTCAGAAGCTGAAATGTCTGCTAAAATCAAGGTATTAGCAGGGCTGTGTTCTTTTTGGACCTACTAGGAGAGAATCCTTTCCTTGCTCCTCCCAGCTTCTAGGGTCTGCCCACATTCCTTGGCTCATGGCCTCATTCTTCCATCTGCAAGCCAGCAACATCAGACCAAGTAAGTCCTCACCATGCCATTTCTCTGATTCTCCCTCTTCTGCCTCTCTCTTTCACTTATAAGGACATTTGTGATTATATTGGGACTACCCAGATAGTCTAGGATCATCTCCCCATCTCAAAGTCAGCGGATTAGCAGCCTTAATTCCCCTTTGCCATGTAACCTAACATATTCATAGGTTCTGTGGACATGAACATCTTGGGGGCAGTTATTATTGCCAACCATATCTATTCTTGGCCTTTTCCTGTTATATGTAAATTATAGAGTCAGTTTATCAAGTTCCATGGAAAACTTGTCAGGATTTAGTTGGAACTACATTGTAGATTAATTTGGGTAGAAAAATATCTTTATAATATTGAGTCTGTCTACATTTATTTTGCTCTTCTGTAATGTCTTTCAATAAAAATCTTTTATTATATTTATAAGTACCTTAAAAATAAAATTTATTATTTTATTAATTTGCATTTTCTAGTTGTTTGGGTCCAATGTGTTAGCAAGCAATTGATTTTCCTATGTTGATATTAAATCTAATAAACTCTCTTACTCTCTTACTCTCTTACTAATTCTAACTAATTCTTACTAATTCTTACTAATTCTTACTAATTCTAACTAATTCTTACTAATTCTAATAATTCTAGTAATTCTCTTACTAATTCTTACTCTCTTACTAATTCTAATAATTTGTTTATAGATATTCTTGGGTTTTTTTTTTTTTTTTTGTAGATAATCATATCATCAGAAATGAAAGTTCTGTTTCTTCTTTTCCAGCTTTTTTATATTTATATTTCCTTTTCTTAACTTACTGTCCTGGCTAAGACCTCCAATACAATATAGATAAGAAGCACTGATAGGTGACATCTTTTTCTCATTTAATCTGTTAATATGGTGAATTAAGTTAATATATTTTCTCATATTAAATGATTTGTTATTCTTGTGATAAACCCAACTTGGTCATAATGATTTTTTTCTGATACTTTGCTAGATTCAGTTTGCTTTTATTTTGTTTAGGCTTCCTGCATTTGTGTTTAAGAGTAAGATTCAACCATTATTTTCTTTTCTTGAACTGTCCTTAGCTAGCTTGAGTGTCATGGTTATATCCTCTTTTTTGAAAAATTTGGAATAATTTGTATAAAATAGAAATTACCTTTTTCTCGAATGTTTGGAATTATTCTGCTATAAAATAGCCCAGGACTGGTGCTTTTAGGAGCAATTGTAGGTCTTTGATAATTTAATTCTTCTTGGTTAATTGGTCTGTTTCATTTTTCTCTCTTGTTTAGACTTTGTTTGGGTAAGTTTTATTCTTCTAGAATACTATGCATTTTGTCCATATAGTGATCCAACCTAAATTTGTTCCTCAGTATCCAGTAGTCAGTTTTTACATCTTTGTTGTAGTGTAGTTATCCTCCCTTTTTATTTTCTATTTATGTTCATTTGTAGATTGGTTGCTTTTGTCCTTGGTCAATCTTGATGGAGGTTTGTTTATTTCATTAGATAAGAAATGGCTGGTTCCCGGTCAGAGCCAGTAAATGTACAATATAAGCTTGGAACATCTTTTAATGTCAGATAGCAAAGAAGCTATCAAAAACCACTTGGGTGATGTCAAAAGGAATAAGGAGCTAACTTGAAGAGGCTGCCACTGGCCAAGTTTGAATTTCAATAATAATTGCAATGGATAGAAACCTACCAATTATATTTGAATCTATGAGTTAATGATGTTTTTTAAAAATTGTTCACCTTCAGAGAATGATAGAAAACCAATTCATTGGAAAACAGATTTTAAAAAGGATGGGGAAGAAAATCTAATGTTTGTCCTGCCTTTCCTACATGGGCTATACCACTGGATAACCAAATAGTAGATGAAAGGAAGTGTCTCTTTATAGAAGTATTCAACTAATAAATAAAACGGAAATTATAGAATACCAGCATTTTGCAACCCTAACAAATGAATAAAGGCTAAGATCACAAGAAGAAAGATGATATGTGTCTCCTGATAGAATACACCATCACCTTAATCTTGCTAACAGGATGGTGAAGTATGGGGATCCAGCTGCCAATTTGCAAGAAATACTAAGAACAGAGAATGAGTTTGAACCTCATCATGCATGTGCAATCAGTAAAATCCATTCTGCTAGAAACTACAGGTCAAGTGACCAAGCTTCGTCTATGGATAGGTTTTAAGGAAATAAAAGGGATGGAAGAGGAATCTAGTGATGAAAGGAGACTTAAAAGATAGATTGATTTTTTAATGGGAGAGACTAAAGATTAAACACTGTAAAGTCTACAAGTGTACCTTGGAATGATAAAACCATTTTTAAAAAACAGGGACGTGATGATCATAAAAATCTGGGTAATGGTTATTTGGTCACTTATAGGTAAAGGTGCCAGATTTAGCCAAAACATAAAACAAACAAACAAACAAAACAGTACAAGCAGTTAACTTTGCATTTCAGATAAGGAGGTATGTGGAGATATACTTACACTTAAAAATTATTCATTGTTTATCTGGAATGCAGATTAACTGGGCTTCCTGTATTTTATCTGGCAAAATCTTGATTTTATTCAAAATGGTAATGCAGTTTACATTTCCCAGTCTTTGTAGCTATTTATCCTCAGGCAGGCCAAAGCCGTTTAAATGGAAATCAGTGGGCGGGGCTTTGGGGAAAGGTGACAGACCCGGCAGGTACTCTTTTACTCTTCTTCCAGGCTACACAGGAATTGGGGCCTTGGTAGTCAACTTGCAAACACAAGGTGACCCTTAAGATGGAAGATGCATACTAAGAATAGTAAGTCACAAAAAGAGAAGGATCCTGGGTCCTAGATGATTTCAGAGTGTATAGCTTTGTCAGGTTTTATTATCAGAATTTTATCACTGAATGAGAAAAGAATTTCCTCTTTTACTATGTCTTGGAACACTTTAAATAGCATTGGGATTATTTGCTCCTTTATAATTAGATAGAAGTGCTCTGGAAACTGGGTCTGATGATTTGAGGATGGGAATGAATTAGCTATTTGTTAACTTTATTTCTTTGTGATTGTTGGCTTGTTTCAGTTTTTTCTTTTATCTGAAGTAAGTTTTAGTAAAGTTTATTTTCCTAGTAAAGTATCCATTTTATCCAACCTTTTGAATTTATCAGCCAAGAATTGAATGAGCTTGTTCATTATTCTTTTTGTTTCTTCCGTATTTGTAGATATTTCTTCTTTATTACTGCTAATTTTGTATATTTTGTTTCTTTTTTTTTTTTCTTAATTGCATTTTTAGCTGATGGTTTATCCCTATCACTGGTGTTTTTTCAAGAGGAACTTGATGGGCTTATTTATTAATTCTGTCCTTTTTATGTTTTCTAATTTATAAATTTTCACTTTTATTTTGTTGTTTCCTTCTTTCTGCTTTCCTGTGCACTACACTACTCTTTCCCTTATCCTACCTACCTTTTATTAGTCTTATAACTTCTGTTATCAAACTTTATAATTTTTGCATTGTGTGTATAAAAATGAGCCTCATTTATTTTTATATTTAAGACTCAATGCCAGTTCTTTTGCCATACTTCCATTCACTTCTTGGTTGGCAAAAGTTTATCCTCTGTGCATTTTTTTTTAAGAAGGGCTAATGATAATAATATTCCCTGAGTTCTTTCACTTTCAAAAGTATCTCTTGTTTTTATACTTCAACCACAGTTTGGCTTAGTATAAAATTCTTGGTTCCTATTTTCTTTCCCTAAAGACTCTATAGTGTTTGGTGATCTGAAATTTCTCTAAGAAACTATGTGTAAATTTCTTTTGCTTATCTTGAATCTGTGGATTTCTGTATTTCATTGTTCTGGAAAATCTTAGCCAGTATTCCTTTATATCATATGTGTGTCATTCTCTCCATTTCCTCCTTCTGAAATTCCAGTTAGAAATGTGATGAACCATCTTATTTATTCTCCATGTCTCTTATCCTCTTTTTTATCATCTTTTTTCATCTCTGTGGTGTCAGACGCCAGAAAAAAGAGTCTAACATATAGAAGGAATGTCTGATCCAGGGGCCCTGCTGCTTATCTCATAGATACCAGGTGCGCCATAAACCAAGGGTTGAAGGCTGTTTTAGAAATCCCAGTCATAGCAGCACCTAGACCCCAGGGGGCGGACAAGACAAGATCAGATATACCCATAAGATGAACGACCACAAACAAGCCAAAAGGCCTGCTTCCTCTGCATAGATAATACAGTGCACATCAAAGAAGAGTAGTGTGTTAGAACCCTAGTAACCAGTTGGTTCAGAAGTTAATAAGCCCTCACCCACTCAAAGCACAGGACACCCTTCCCTCCCCATGTGGGTTTTTCCTTTAAAAAATGCTGCTCTCAGATAGAGGGCCAGAACCATTTTCTTCCTTTTTCTTTTCTGATGGCTCCCACCTGCTTTCTTCCTCTAATAAACCTTAAACTCTACTTAAACCATGACGCACTGTGTTGTGTGGATTCCTGAACAACTCCGAACTAACGTAAATGCTAAGCAAATTTTTTGCACTCTAACTCCCATGTCATAAAATGTCTTTTGCCATCTCAGATTTGCTTTTTAAAATTTACTCATTGAGGTTTTAATTTCGCTGATTATAATCTTCACTTATAGAAGTTCTTTTGGGTACTTTTTCAAATCCATCTGCTTTTATTTAACAGTACAAGCATACCTTATTCTATTGCACTTCGCTTTATTGTGCTCACTTTGTGTCTCTGTGTCACATTTTAGTAATTCTCACAATATTTCAAACTTTTTCACTCATATCTGTTATGGTGATCTGTGATCAGTGATCTTTGTGTTACTACTGTAATCGTTTGGGGGCACCACGACCTCACCCATATGAAACTGCAAATTTAATTGATAAATGTTGTATGGTTCTGACTGCTCCAACAACTGGCCTTTCCGTGTCTCTCTCCATCTCTCTGGCCTCCCTATTCCCTGAGACCCAACAATATGGAAATTAGGTCAATTAATAACCCTACAGTGTCCTCTAAGTGTTCAAGTGAAAGGAAGAGTCTCTCACTTTAAATCAAAAGCTAGAAATGATTAAGCTTAGCGAGGAAGGCCTGTCAAAAGCCGAGAGAGGCTGAAAGGTAGGCCTCTTGCGCCAGTTAGCCAAGTTGTCAATGCAAAGGAAAAGTTCTTGAAGGAAATGAAAAGTGCTAATCCTGTGAACACATGCATGATAAGAAAGTAAAACAGCCTTATTGCTGAAATGGTCTGGATAGGAGATCAAACAGCCACAACATTTCCTTAAGCCAAAGCCTAATCCAGAGCAAGACCCTAACTCTCTTCAATTCTAGGAAGGCTGAGAGAGGTGAGAAAGCTGCAGAAAAAAGTTTGAAGATAGCAGGGGTTGGTTCATATGGTTTAAGGAAAGAAGTCATCTCCATAACATAAAAGTGCAAGATGCAGTGGCAAATGCTGATAGAGAAGTTGCAGCAAGTTATTCAGAAGATCTAGCATGATAACTTGTTTCTGTGGGTATTCTGAAATTTTGAATTGTGCTCTTGTTTATTGGTGTTCTAATTGTGGGGCTCCTCAGTGGCCTGGGTTGGAGATTAATTAACTCTTTCAGAAAGGATGTGGATTGACTTTTCCAGGTCTCTCAGGACTATTGACATCCCAGGACCACTTTGTGTTGATTTCTTGGCTTGGGGTTTCCTGGGCTATGTGTGTTGTGTGAATTTGAATCCTGAACCCATGTAAGGAAATGCCTTTGGTTATGACTTCTCAAGGGATACCTTTTTCCCAATCAGAGCTCAAGATGAGAATATAAGTTTCTATATCAGATAGTTTCTTTTGCAGGCAGGTGTTTGTTTTTGTCCATATTGGAACAAGGGCATAGTCCTTTGAGGGTCCTAGCTATATATACAGATCTCACTCCAATTTCCTGCCTTTCATGAGCCCAAGATCTTGTCTTCTACCCTTTAAGGCCATTAAAATGTAAACCCCTTGGATATCAAGATTGGGAAATGCCCCGGTATCAGCCATACCACTCTGGTTTTAAGCTACTTTTTTTCCTTATGGTTTTCATTTATTGTAAAAACCACTAACATTTAGGAAAACATTTTAAATCTCCATGAAATAATCTTCCCCATGTTCACTTATTCATGTTCTTTTCCAGTCTTTGTTCATATGCATATATATTTTACTTAGCCATAGTCAAAGTAAATATAGAAAATTGTCATTATATTTTTACTTAGCACTTTCTAAACATATTTACCTATCAGAGTCTTCATAATTATCTTAAATTTTTGCCTGATATTCCACCTGGATGATACCTATGAATTTTCATAATTGTCGTCCTATTAGATATTGCTTATTCCCGCATTCATTTATTGGGATGCATTCTTCACTTTTAACTAGCTGGCTTCAACTTATTGAACACTAAGCTCTTTAGATCAGATATTTTTATTTCCAGTATTTCAAGGAAGATATTGAAACTTAGTTATGTTACATAATTAACTTAATGTTATATAACTAGTAAGTATCAGAGCCAGAATTTCAACTCAAATATGTGTAACTTGAAAGCCCATTGTCTTTACCTCCATGGTATGCTGTCATTTCAACTAAAACCTTTTCTCTTCTTTTGAATGACTTCCTAAGATAAAGTCCCAGAAGTAGACTGTTTTGTAAGTCATATAATATGAATTTTCAAACTTGTTTAACTGTAAGACACTGCTTTTCATTACTGCTTTACTAGTTTGGTAATACCCTAAATTTGTTTTTGTTTTTCAAAATTTAATATTTTTGAGTGGTACAGTCTCAGTTTTTATTTTTTACCTTGCTTGTAATTCAAAGTCTTTGAAAGTCTTTATGATTTATTTTCTTCTTGTTTAAATCTATTCTTGTTCATTGCCTGTTTACAAATGTTGTCTTGATGTTTATATTTTACATGTAAATTTTAATTTGTCAATTTGTTTTTTCTTTTATTGCAACCACTTCAAATTTTAGAAAATTATTTCATGAAATATCTGATACCCAGTTTTAATTTATGCTAGTTTTCTTAACATTCAATATTGGATCCACCATACACTTAGTGATGTTGAAGTTACCAGCTAGTGATACTGTATCTATTATACACTTAATAATTGCAAAAAGCCTTTATATTGCCCACATTTCTGAGTACATCTTTCCAGAAATATTTGACATGTGGTTATAGCATCACATCTTCCAGTCCTGGTTCCTTCTCTTGGGTTTCCAGCTTTCAGGTTCTCATTTACTACAAGGTGGTTGTTCTGATGGCTCTACTTTGAGGTAGTCCTTTAAAAAGGAAATGGAGCAGCGTGCCCGGCGGTCCCGCAAATCTGTCTCTTGCTTCCACAGTGTTTGAACGGAACAGCCCTGGGGATGCTTCCCCCACGTCTTCTGCATCGGCCACCCTCCAACTGCCTCTCCAGTTGCAACCTCCGGGACCAACTTCTGGGCCACCTCCTGTTTCCGGGACCAGCTAACACCGTTTCTCTGTGTGGTTAGCTCCTCATTGTCGACCAACCATGAGCTCCCAGATCCGTCAGAATTATTCCGCTGATGTGGAGGCATCTGTCAACCGCCTGGTCAACGAGCATCTGCAGGCCTCTTACACCTACCTCTCTCTGGACTTCTATTTCGACCGTGACGATGTGGCCCTGAAAGGCGTGGACCACTTCTTCCGCGAGTTGGCGAAGGAGAAGCGCGAGGGCGCCGAGCGTCTCTTGAAGATGCAAAACCAGCGCGGTGGCCGCGCCCTCTTTCAGGATGTGCAGAAGCTGCCCAAGGATGAGTGGGGTAATACCCTGGAAGCCATGGAAGCCGCCCTGGTCTTGGAGAGGGGCCTGAACACGGATCTTTTGAAACTGCATGCCTTGGGTTCTGCCAACACCAACCCTCATCTCTGTGACTTCCTGGAGAACCATTTCCTAGATGAGGAGGTGAAACTCATCAAGAAGATAGGCGACCACCTGACCAACCTCCGCAGGGTGGGTGTCCCTCAGGAGCGGCTGGGCGAGTATCTCTTCGAAAGGCTCACCCTCAAGCATGACTAGGAGTCTCTGGAGCCCAGAGGCCTTTAGGGGGCCCCTCTGCATTCCCCTGGCATCCAGGCTTTTGCCTGAGCCCCTTCCTCCAGCCAGGAGGCATCTTTTTAACCAGCCACCCTGCCACTCTCTAACAAGTTCTGAAACGAGTGTAAACAATAAAGCTTTTTGCAGCAGAAAAAAAAAAAAAAAAAAGGAAATGGAGAAATTTCCCAGGGCTTTGTAAAACAATTCTTTGCTGATGCATTGAGCTGCATTTCAGAGAATTTGATGATGGTTCTTGGAGAATCAAGAAGGTAAAGCCTAGCTGGAAACTGTAAATATTCAAGAGCTGAGTATCTGGAAGAGCCTCTGCCATCTCTCTCTCCTAGAACTGACTGACTGTGAAAGAAGCCTTCTTTTTGTGCCCTTCCTTGCTGCCTGTTCAAGGTCTCTGGACACTAGTTTAAAACTTCTTCTTCAGCAATTCATTTTTGACCTCCAGGGTTTTCCCTTAACTTTCTTGCAAACTCAGACATGCATTTGAGAAGACATCTGTTACATTTTTGTAGACTATTCTTTGGAAGACTTTTCAGATTAAGTTGTCTGTTATTATTGTCCTATTATATTCTTTAAAAATCAGGAACTTGATTTAAACAGATGAAAACTGGTAAAACCGGTAATAATCTGATTCTACAATGGTGTTCCTTTTATGGTTAAGAAAAATACCAGGTCCTTTAACTGACCTGGTTCAAACTGTTTGGGGAAGGCTTTTGCCCTCTAGATTGAGTTTTTAAATACTTTGTTTGCTATTTATTTTCGCTAAGTATGGTAGAAACACTTTGAAATCTGCTCCAGTAATATCTGCTCCAGTATTATCAGCTCGTTTGGAGAGGCACTTGGGAAATAAAGGTGATATTTCAACTCCTATTTTTCTTTAAGTGAAGAAAGGACAGGAGTCAGAAAATGGGATAGATATATTACTTTATCTTCTATTCCAGTTGGCTCTCCAAGTGTGACCCCAAAGCAGAAGCATCCAGTATCACTATCATCTCGGAACTTGTTAGAAATGCATATTCTCAGGCCCCATCCCAGACCTTCCAGTTCAAAATTCAGGGCCTGGAATTCAGTGATCTGTGTGTTAACAAGCTTACTGGATGACTAAAGACATGCTTAAGTTTGAGAACCCCTGCGCTGGTCTAATCACTCAGAATCTCCCTCAGGAGGGCTATCTTTGAATTTCTATTTATTTCTCCTGCAGCTGCATTGAAGATTCCAACATGGTCTTTGAAGGTCTGACCATAAATTGCCCCAGTTCTTCAGCATGTGCTAGGAGGGCCAAACCAGGAGCCAGGAAAGCTTGTATTCAGTCTCATTTTAACCACTGTCTACTCCTGGAGTTTTCTCCCATCATGAAAATGGAATTTTACTATTTGCTTTCACCACTTTATGTGACAGTTAGGAAGATCAAATGGATAATGAAAGTCAAAAAGATTTGAAAATGTTCACATGTTACAGGCAAAATACAATGTGACATCAATATAAATTTTGCCCCTGGAATCCTTATTTCAGCGAGACTTCCCATGCAGAGCGCTGTATGTCATAATATGCATGCATTGTATCCCTTGTACATCCAGTCAAATCATGGAATTTAGATCAATAAGATAATAAATTGCAACAAATTTAGAACTTATGAATATAGAAGATGCAATAGGTTGTGGGAGCATGGCAAATAAAAAACAGTTCTCATGAAACCCCCAAATCAAATGTTTTCTAGTGTCTTCACTGTAAAAGAGATAGATGAAGTGTTAGAAAAGGAGAAGGAAAGGAGAAAAATACCTTCCACTTACTGCTTAAGAATCTACTGCCATTCTTTTGGTGACAACTGACCTTGGGAGAGACAGGGGACATATCTTTCTCAGGACAGGGAGCCCAGAGGATCGGGTGCTGTCCCTGGCTGATGAGTGAATTGGAGGTTTCTGTCCCTTTCTCTCTCTGTGGAGAAAGCCTCAGCCATTTTCATCCTGCAGCACTTTGCAGTAAAGAAAACCTCAGCCATTTTTAAATCGCAGCACTTTGACCAGCAGAGTCAGAGAAACAAAGAACTTATTGATATGCAGTGACCTCTTTGGAGGGGGCATAGCTTCCCAAGAGGAAAGGGAGGGGCCCAGCTCTACTGCCTGCCATACCAGAACCAGACCCCAAGGCCTGGGGGAGCAGAGCCACGGGCCACACCCCCTTACACCAGCCGGTGACAGGCTGACAGGTGCACCTGCTGGGCAGAAAAGCACAGGGTGTGTCAATCCTCTAAGAAAAACCGTCAGGGAAACCGGATACTGAATATTTCCTCCTCCTGTGACCTGAGGCTGTTCTCATCTGGGAAAACCTGATTGGGGTGGCCTAGGAGGTCAGATGCCTAGACAACAGAAAACTACAACCTACACTAAGAAAATCAAAGTTACGGCCCAGTCCAAGGAACAAACGTACACTTCAACTGAGATACAGGAATTTAAACAACTAATGCTAAATCAATTCAAAAAGTTTAGAGAAGATTTTGCAAAAGAGATAAAGGCTATAAAGAAAACACTGGGCATACTTAAGGCAGAAATCGAAAGTTCAAAAAAACAACTAGCAGAATCTATGGAAATGAAAGGCACAACACAAGAGATGAAAGACACAATGGAAACATACAACAGCAGATCTCAAGAGGCAGAAGAAAACACTCAGGAACTGGAGAACAAAACACCTGAAAGCCTACACGCAAAGGAGCAGATGGAAAAAAGAATGAAAAAATATGAGCAATGTCTCTGGGAACTTAAGGACGAAACAAAGTACAATAATGTACATATCATTGGTGTCCCAGAAGGAGGAGAGAAGGGAAAAGGGGCAGAAGCACTAATAGAGGAAATAATCAATGAAAATTTCCCATCTCTTATGAAAGACATAAAATTACAGATCCAAGAACCACAGCATACTCCAAACAGAATAGATCTGAATAGGCCTATGCCAATCTGATTAGATAATAACCAGATTATCTAACATCAAAGACAAAGAGGGAATCCTGAAAGCAGCAAGAGAAAAGCCATCCATCACATACAAAGGAAGCTTAATAAGACTATGTGTGGCTCTGTCAGCAGAAACCATGGAGGCAAGAAGGAAGTGGGGTGATATATTTAAGATACTGAAAGAGAAAACCACCAACCAAGAATCCTATATCCAGCAAAGCTGTCCTTCAAATATGAGGGAGAGCTCAAAATATTTTCCGACAAACAGACAATGAGAGAGTTTGTGAACAGGACACCCGCCCTACAGGAAATACTAAAGGGAGCACTACAGAGTGATGGGAGAAGACAGGAGTGCGTGGTTTGGAACACAATTTTGGGAGATGGTAGCACAGCAATGTAAGTACACTGAACAAAGATAACTATGAATATGGTTGAGAGGAAGGTTGGGAGCATGTGAGACACCAGAAGAAAGGAGGAAAGATAAAGAATGGGACAGTGTAACTTGATGAAATCTAGAGTGTTCAACAATTGTGATAAAATATACAAATAAGTTCTTTTACAAGGGAGAACAAGCAAATGTCAACCTTGCAAGGTGTTAAAAATGGGGAGGCATTGGGGAAGGGATGCAATCAACGTAAACTAGAGACTGTAGCTAACAGAATCATTGTATTATGCTTCCTTTAATGTAACAAAGGCTATATACCAAGGTAAATGCAGATAAGAAGGGGGGGATAGGGGAGGCAGGTTAGACATTTGACATTGGTGGTGTTGTCTGACTCTTTACTTTGATTTAAGGTTATCTTTCCTTTTGCTGCTTCCTAGCTGTCATTTTTTTTTCCTCTTTCTTTTTTCTTTTTCTTTTGCCTCTCTACCTTCTTTGACTTTCCCTCCTGCCTTGTGGAAGAAATATAGATGCCCTTATACAGATAGTGGTGAACGTGGTGAACACGTGAATATGTGACCACACAGAGAACCATCAATAGTTTACTTAGGACGGAATGTATGACATGTGAACAAAACCATCTAAAAAAAAAACAAATGGGTTGATGAAGAAACTTCGAGGGCAACACACTGAGTGAAATAAGCCAGACACATAAGGACAAATATTGCAGGGTCTCACTGATAGGAACTAATTATAATATGTAAACTCATAGACATGAAATATAAGGACAAGGCTAAAGAATGGGGAGTTGTTGCCTAATATCAGCAGAATGTTCAACTAGGACGAACTTAAATGTTTGGAAATGAAGAGGGGTGTCGGTAGCAAGATGTGAGAATAACTAACAGCGCCAAATGGTGTGTGAATGAGGTGGAAAGGGGAAGCTCAGAGTCATATATGTCACCAGAAGGAAAGTTGGAGGTCAAAAGATGGGAATGTATAAAACTGAATCCTGTGGTGGGCAATGTCCATGATTAACTGTACAAATATTAGAAATCTCTTCCATGAACCAGAACAAATGTATGACAATACAATTAGGAGTTAATAATAGAGAGGCATATAGGGAAAAAATATGTACCTATTGCAAACTATGTACCACAGTATATCAACATTCTTTCATAAACAGTAACAAATGTACTATACCAATACTACGAGTCAACAATTGAGGGGGGTTGGTTAGGGATATGGGAGGATTTGAGTTTCCTTATTTTTTTATTCTTTTTTCGTCTTTCACTTTATTTCTTGTCTGGAGTCATGAAAAGTTTCTAAAAATTGAACAAAAATCAAGTGTGGTGATGGATGCACAGCTGTATGAGGGTACCAGGGGCAACTGATTGTACACTTTGAATCTCTGGATAATTGTATGGTACGTGAACAATCTCAATAAAAACTAAAAAAAGAATCTACTGCCATTATGCTTAAGAACACATACCCACTTGAGTTAATAATACTCAGTTTGTCCACAGGGTGGCAGTAGAAAACTGTAGAATCAGTCTCGGCTGGGGTTCTTTTGTCTACCAGTCAGAAAAGCTGTAGTACATTACACGCCAGTTTTATGTGACTTAAATTATGCAGATAATTTCCCATTTGAGTAAAAGAAAGATGACATATTTAGATTAAAATGTCAAGATTAAAAAAAAAAAAAAATGTCAAGATTCCTTGCTCATTTAGTTTCCTAAAATAAATTATTCTAGACAACAGGGCAGAAATTGGCCCTAATCCAAGGCATGGTACAAAGTTACCACATAGTACTCTCTTTTTTTGAAGATAATAGTTGGAATTTTAGAAAGCGAATTTACAACTTACCAGTTAAATTAAGATGATTTATTCACTCTTGCTTGTGAGTTCAGCCTTGAATTTTGATGTCATCATCAGTTGCCACTCAAAAGTGCTTTCACTTTAACATTTTCAACTGAGACATCAAAAGTATTATTGGTGAGAATCAAGATGGAAGAGTGAGAAGCTTCAAAGCTCTGCTCCCTCTCCCCCCACAGATGTTTTGAACAACCAGCAAGAACTGGCAGAAACATCTTTCTGAAAGCTCCAGGAAAGAGTTAAAGACTGCAGTAACAAAGTGAGCACAGAATCAAGGAAAAGATTACTTAGAAGTGGTAGTATCACGTGGCACCCTGGATGGCACCATCCCCAGTCCCTGACTGGCTCCTTATTCCCAGTCTAGGTTCTGGTGGGAGTAGAGTAACTCTTGGGCACCTACTGGGAGCAGTATGACTGGCACAATCTGTATGGTGGTAACCTGATGGACTCACTGTCCCAGAACTTGCCCTACATGTAAAAAGCATCTCAAGGAGGTCTCTTACAGAATGCTGTGGGAGAGTAGTCCCAAAGGGTTGCTGACTGTGGGACGTAAAATGCAGTGCCCAAGATGTGAAGAAACTCTTTCCTAGGGAAGAGGGGACATTCATATCCTTGTAAACAGGGGAGTTCCTGGGGCCGTAGGCACATGCCCAAGACAAGATGCATACACCAAAACGTCTGGGGAGGCTGTCCGGCGCTGCCCCGCTCGGTCCCCGGTTCCCGGCCGGCGAGGGGAAACAGGGAAGGAGAGAGAGAGATGCAGACTGCGCGAACTAACCTGGTCATGAATCACGACTCGAACCACACGGCAGTTGTGAAAGCAAGCCCTTTACTACAGCTAGATGAACATTCTGTGTTACTGGTTCCCACACGGGGCACGGCGCCTCGTGGGAGAGCAGCCTCGATGTGGCCGTCAGGCACGGCTCCTTGTGGGCTGTCTCACCCTACCCCGTCCGGGTAAGACCTTTTATACACAATTAACAACCAATAAGCTTCTAGGCTAGTATCGCGTATACAGGATTTCGATTGGTAGGAGCGGGTGGCGGATACATGCGTCACTATGCGGAAACAGGATGCAGGCGCCATCTTGGCTCACTCGATGGGCGGGGGTAACTCTAGAGCAGGCTGCAGCGCATACGCTAGGCCCGATTCGGGAGGCGGCTTTCCACATCTCCCCCTTTCTTATTTATTTTTGACCCAGTGTCTCCAGTGATGAGCGTGCTCCCGTGAACCCAAATGGTTCACAACCTCTTTGGTGCTTTGGGGAGTCTGGACTAGGCCTCAGCCATCCAGCGGCGGAACCTCTAGCACCAACCAGAATGCTCACGTCATATGGAGACCGGAGAGTCCGTAAGCTGGAAGCAACGTGACTCTCCCTGCAGTGCTTTGCCTGGCAACTGGGGAACAACGACGGGGGCAGGAACAGCAGTAACCAGAGTCGGGGGTGTCACTAGGTGTCTCTGTGCAATGGCTAGGGTCCAGTCTGGCCACAACTAGGACTCTGCCCTAGAGACCCACCTGAGACAAAATTATGACTACTGGTGTCGCCTTTTACACCCGAGAAACAGCCATGCGATTCGCTACAAATTTTGCTCCAAAGCGCCCCACCTGAGGCGACCAGGAAGGGGTATGGTTAATAAATCGGTCACTATCGGGGGTAACAGAGGTGGGAGTCATAGCCATCATAGTGGTAACACGCAATTGCTGCTGCGCTTGAAACAGGCGTTCTAGCAAACATTTAACAACGACTAATCCCACCAATAATCCCACTGCAATGAGGATCCAATTAGTTAAATTGGGCCAAGAGAACCAGGAAGAAACACTGTGAAATAGTTTCTGTAGAACCTCGCCTAACCCGGAGAGATCGACTTTAACGGGTTTTAACTTGATCCCCCCAATTGTGTCTAAACTAGATTCCACCTGTTGGGAGAGATTAACAAATTCAGGAAAATATGACCTTTTCAGCCAATCAGAGACTCTGGAAATGCTTCCGGTCACGTTGGCCCTGACAGGAGTGACACAGAGTTTAACCGTAAGCCACCGGGTGTCACATGTTTGCTGAAGCACTCTCCAGAGTCCATCTATTTCCAGTCCAAGTTCATCTATCTCCGCTTGGAGTTTCTGAATGGCCTGGAAATTTAAGTTCAGCATCTGATTGTGGCGGCGTAGCACGTCTCGGGTAAGGTTGACCAAGCCATTTACCGTTTCCATCGTTATGGCGAGCTGCCGATCTGTCCATGCTTGTAGCACAGCCTGCCCGATCGTTGGGACAAACAAAGAGGAAGCTACACTGGCAGCATTCGATAGCCATTCTTTTATGCCTCTTGGACGCCTAGACTTAGAGAAGGGGATATTGTTAAGTGAAACAACTTGAGAAACAGGGCCAACCCAGTCGGTTGCCTTGACGGGGAGCCAGACATAACTTGGGCGATACACTAGGATAGCGGGGCGGCGAGGCATCCGGGTCTTTGGAACGGTCGCAGACTGTAGGAGCAAACCCCGGAAGGAAAAGGCACCTTTGAGTCTCCTTTTTACTCAAGATCCCTTCACAAGACTGGCGGCTCTTCCCTGTAACGTTAAGAAATTCAAGCAAGACTCCCTTACTTAACTCGCCATTACCAGTTTCACAAGTAGCATTCGCCGCAACTGTGGTGTTGACAACCTTGACAGAGAGGTTAGCAAAAGAGAGGATCAGTGTGTCATTGGTGAGGGGGAAGGACTCGTTGAAGCTTGTGGAGGAAATATAGTTCCACTAAAAAGAAAAAGGCAGATTAGAAGGATTGCTATAGGAGAGCAAAGAACAGAGTTACCGATCCTCTTTTTGGGCAACCGCGGGGTGGTCAGTCCTACTATTATCGTCTTGTCGGTCGTCGCCATCATCAGCAGGGTCGGAGGCTTGGTCTAATGGTTCAGGTTGTATATTCGTTGGCGTTTCTGACAGCTGTTCCTTGGCTTCTTCAGGTGATGTCACGGTTCTCACCAGTCTTTCCGGAACCCACACTGGTTGACGTCCTGGTTCCTGGGGAAAAACACAAACAGAGCCTCTGGCCCAGCTGAGCACCGGGTCAGGGCCTTTCCACTGCCCCGACAGGACATCCTTCCAACGGACTAGACCTCTATGCGGAGGACTCGGGGTGGTGTGTTGCAGGGCAGGTGTCATTCCTTGTGAATTTTCGTTTAAAAAATTATATGTGAGCAAGGCTACAGACAGTCGAGCTTTTGGGGACAGGCCGTGGCCTATACCCTCTTTCTGTTTTTTAAGCAAGTCTTTGAGAGATCTGTGCGCTCTTTCAATGATTCCTTGCCCCTGAGGGTTATAGGGGATGCCATGTTTTAATTGGACATCCATGTTGTCACAAAATTTTTGGAAGGATTTACTAGTGTAGGCAGGCCCGTTATCCGTCTTTAACGTCTTTGGCTTACCCCAAGCTGCCCATGCAGCAAGGCAGTGTGCAATGACGTGGGAGACTCTTTCTCCTGGTTCAGCAGAGGCAAATAAAACTTGGGAGCATGTGTCCACCGACACATGTAAGTACTTGATCTTACCATACTCTGAATGATGAGTGACATCCATCTGCCAAGTATCCCCTGGGGTGAGACCCCTAGGGTTGACCCCAACCGAGGGGACTGCTCTCTGCTCTGCACAATTGTTGCAGGCTCGGACAATATCTCGAGCAGCTGCACGTGGTATGCTGAACCGCTTAGCTAGGGTACCTGCATTGATGTGAAACTTGGCATGGAATTCTCGGGCTTGTTGATACGGTACCAGCGTCGGAAAGATGTGCAGCTGTCGAGTGGCTACATCTGCGCTATGGTTCCCCTGGGCCATAGGGCCAGGCAAACCTGTGTGGGCTCTAATATGGGTTATGTAAAAAGGGTGTTGCCTGGTCCATATAACCTCCTGTAGTTTGGCAAAGAACGTCCTTACTGTAGAGGAATGTTTAACAATGCCCACCGTTTCTAAAATTTGTACAGAGTTCACAACATAAGCAGAATCCGAGACGACATTTAAGGGCTCGGAAAGGCTTTCCAGGACTGCAATGATAACCTGCAGTTCTACCCATTGAGGCTTTTGTGGTTGGAAGAGCACTGTTTTAGGAGTGTCCCCCTCCACACAATACGCCCCTGTTCCAGAGCTGGAGCCGTCCGTGTATACGGTGGGGGCGCCTGCTAGTGGCCTAGGAGAGGTTACTTTGGGAAAAATCACTGGGTGCCGGGTGACAAACTGCAAGAGAGGAGCCTTAGGGAACTGATTGTTAATGGGACCAAGAAATGTACACCGGAGAATGGCCCATTGATCTATGCATCCGGTGAGTATCTCAAGCTGCTGGGAAGAATAAGGCACCCTGAGATTTTTGGGCTGCTGACCGAAATGCTGCACAGCCCTTTTAATGCATTCTAGGGCCAAGTCTGCAACCGCTGTAGGATAGTGCTCTAGGACTTTTTTGGGGGAAACTCCAGGGTGGACCCAGAGCAGCGGCCCCCGCTGCCACAGTACCGCAGTGGGCTGTAATTCTGTCGGCAGCACGCAGGCTTCAAAAGGCTCATCAGGGTCTATTCTCTTCAATGCAGCGCCACTGAGCGCCTGTTCCACCTGGCATAGTGCTCGCCTTGCCTCTGGAGTGAAGCTTCGAGGTGAGTTTATATTAGAATCCCCCTTCAACAGGTCGAACAAAGGTGTTAGTTTGACATTGGGTATTTTTAGGTATGGACGGATCCAATTGATATCCCCCATGAGTTTTTGTAGATCATTGAGAGTGTGTATATTGTCTAGCCTGAGAGACACCTTTTGGGGGGAAACATGAGTGGGTGCGACTTTCGCCCCCAGGAAAGTGGTAATGTCAGTCATTTGGATTTTTTCAGGGGCAATCTCTAGGTTAGCTTCTCTAAGACTAAGGACTAAATGTGACAAAACTGTTTTAAGAAGATCTGTGTCTCTATGGGCTAAGAGAATGTCATCCATATAATGGATGATTTTCACTTGAGGGAACTGCTGCCGAGTGCTAGCTAGCTTCGCAGCGACATACAGCTGGCACATGGTAGGACTATTAGCCATGCCTTGGGGCAGGACTGTCCATTCAAAGCGTTGACAGGGCTCCTCTTGATTACTAGAGGGCACAGTAAAGGCAAACTTAGGGGTGTCTTCAGGGTGGAGCGGAATAGAAAAGAAGCAATCTTTCAGATCTATGATGAAAATCGACCAGTGCTCCGGTAATGCCGAGAGGAGGGGCAGTCCCATCTGAACGGGCCCTAAAGGCTCCATGCAATCGTTAATAGCTCTTAGATCATGTAGCAGTCTCCATTTACCAGATTTCTTTTTTATTACGAATATAGGGGTGTTCCACGGTGACGTGGAAGGGGCGATATGGCCCTTTTCTAGTTGTTCTGATACTAGGGCGTGCAACGCTGCAAGTTTTTCCTGTGGCAAGGGCCACTGAGGCACCCACACCGGAGCCTCGGTTTTCCATTTTAGTTTTATAGGTGTGGGTGGGAATCTCTCCTCAGTGGCCCCTATGAAAAACCCAAGCCTCGTCTGTCAGACTTGGGGGCAGCTTGTATAGGCTCCGCACGTCCGTGCAGTGAAGCTCCTAAACCCTTGCCGGGGGTATACCCCATTTCTTTTAGCAGTCGCTTAGAGGTTGGGGAGTAGCCGCTAATTAAAGTAACGTCCATTTGGGTCAGAATGTCTCTTCCCCACAAAGACACAGGCAGGGCTAATACATAAGGCTGGAAACTGCCTTGGTGTCCTTCTTCATCGGCCCAATGAAGGGCAGCTGCACTGAGCATGGGCGCTGAAATTTGGCCTATTCCTCTAATGGGCTCTTCCGCCCTGCTCGTTGGCCAGGTGGGGGGCCATTCTTGTTGTCTTATGATAGACCGATCGGCCCCTGTATCGAGCAGGCCCAAGAAAGATCTGCCTTGCACCTTAATGGTTAGCATAGGTCGAGACTCCAGGGACATATGGAGTCCCTCAAAAATCGCTCCACTGGATCCGAACCCTTTTTCCCCTCTCTGTCTGATTCTGCTTGGAAAGACTGCATGTAAGCTGGGTAAGAGCAGGAGCTGCGCCAGCTTATCACCTTCTGCAATGACTAAGGTGCCCCGCTGAGATTGAACCATAACTTGGGCACGGCCTGTGAAATCTGAATCTACAAGTCCTGGTATAACTGTTAATCCTTTCAGGGCCGTGGATGCTCTTCCCAATATGAGCCCTACAGTACCAGCCGGTAAGGGCCCCTTGAAGGAGGTCCCTACTAACTGGACACCCATGGAGGGGGTTAGTACGAGTCTGGAGGTGGCACAGAGGTCCAGTCCTGCTGAGCCGGGGGACGCACGAATTTGATCGGATCCTGTGTTGTCGAATGGCATGCAAGGGGGTCCGTCGAAAGGGCGGACCCCCTCTTCCCGTTTTTTGGAAACTGCTCGGGGCGGCCAGAGAGGCGTCTACCCTGCGCATCGAAAACCGATTTACAGTCTTCTGCGCGGTGGGGGCCTTTGTGGCAACGGCCACACGGCCTGGTTGCTGCACCTGGTTCGCCAAACCGTTGAGTGGCAGGGGGTTGACGTCTATTGGGACAATCTCTCTTAAAGTGCCCTGATTGGCCACAGCCATAGCACCCGTTAGACTTTGCCCCTAAGGTTCTCGGGCTTTTTGTAGCCACCTGTAGGGAGCTGGCTAGCATGGCAGCTAGACCTGCATTAGTTAAAGGGCTGCCAGCATCTCTACAGAGCCTGACCCACTCTGTCAAATTTTTTGCTCTGTTTTGTGCCAGGATAACTTTGCACTCCTTGTTGCACTGCTCAAAAATCATTTGCTTAACCACAGTCTCTGCTACTCCTGGATCTGAGAAGATTCTCTCAGCTGCGGTTTGCATCCTGGCTACAAAATCCGCAAATGGTTCTGTGGGGCCTTGGTGTATATGCTGAGTGAGGCCTGAGCCTCTCCCTCACCTGTTAGCTTTTTCCAGGCACCCACAAAACAGCGGAAGATCTGGGCATAGACCTCTTGTGGGAAACCCGTTTGGTTCTGGGCATGGGCGCCTCTCCCCAACAGCATGTCAGCATTCCACCCGCCACGTCTCCCCGCCGCATTCCTTGCGGCCTGCTCTTCAGCTAACTCCTCAAACCATGCTTTCCAATCTATGAATCGGCCTGACGGCAAGCAAGCACGGGCTAGCTGAAAAATATCTGCGGGTGTATGATTTAGAGCAGAGAGGTTCTCGATCATGTTCAAGGTATAAGGGGCATTGGGGCCATACTGATGGACGGCCTGCCTCAATTCCCTCAATAGTTTGTAATCATATGATTCGTGCCGATTGCCACCTTGGGGATTGATAATAACCGGGTACATTTCTGAGACTGGCTGCGGCTCAAGTGGCTGGTAGCCACCCAGCATGCCAAAAGGTCTAAATGTTGTGAAAGGGTTCCATCTCCAGAAATGTCTCCCACCACTACCTAATGGCAAAGGGTCCTGAGGGCCTGTATACTCGGGCGGGGGGTACGGCAAAGGTTGCCCCTCCCCTGACCGACCCATCGGGGTTTCCGGGTCTGGCAGCAAAGGATAATTACATTTACTGGGCATGGCCACTAGAGGGAGCTCTCGGCAAGGTCCTTTGGTGGGACCGCCCAAGGCGTCAGTTGGGAGCTGGGGTGTCCCTGGGGGTGCAGCGGTAGACATTGGCGGGGCGGAAGGCCGCACGGGTGTGGCGGGAGGCTCCTCCCACTCAATTAGCGGGGATGCTTCCGCCTTCTCGTCAGTATCGCTATCTGACTCTGAGTCAGAGTCACTGGACTCCGGCGGTTTGCCCTTACAGGAGCCGTCCGCTGACGAAACTGACTGGGTTTCTTGGAGCGCGCACCGTGCTTCTTGCAAGACAGAGGACGGGCTTAGGCCGGTAGCCGATTCTAGTTCAAGGACCGCACGGACGGTCTTCCATATGGGTACTAGAATCGGGTCCATACACACGCCCGTCTGGCGCGCTCGGTCTATGTCGCGACCGAGCTTCATCCAAGAGGGTAGGCTAAGGCTGCCGGTGCAGGCAAACCAAGGGGCAAAAGTATCAACATCATCAAGAAAACGCTGAAGGGAGCTTTTCCTGACCGAGATACCCCGTTGTTTCAAAAGGTTCTTTAAGGGAGCTAAGAGAGGTGAACTTCCGGACTGCCCCATGATTGCAGTCGGCACTATACTTCAGTCACTCGGAGAGCTCTTCCGAGTCCCCCCGGGGTCACCTGAAAACCCACGGGCCCTAACTATCATGTAATAAGACGCACTCACCTTCTCGCGTTGATCAGGCGCGGGAAGTCCGCCGTAAGCTCGACGCGCAGCGCTGCTCTCCTCACAGAGGGACCGTCGAGAGCGAGGCAGGAGGAGGAGCTTCCCCGTACGGGCCACCACTTGTCCGGCGCTGCCCCGCTCGGTCCCCGGTTCCCGGCCGGCGAGGGGAAACAGGGAAGGAGAGAGAGAGATGCAGACTGCGCGAACTAACCTGGTCATGAATCACGACTCGAACCACACGGCAGTTGTGAAAGCAAGCCCTTTACTACAGCTAGATGAACATTCTGTGTTACTGGTTCCCACACGGGGCACGGCGCCTCGTGGGAGAGCAGCCTCGATGTGGCCGTCAGGCACGGCTCCTTGTGGGCTGTCTCACCCTACCCCGTCCGGGTAAGACCTTTTATACACAATTAACAACCAATAAGCTTCTAGGCTAGTATCGCGTATACAGGATTTCGATTGGTAGGAGCGGGTGGCGGATACATGCGTCACTATGCGGAAACAGGATGCAGGCGCCATCTTGGCTCACTCGATGGGCGGGGGTAACTCTAGAGCAGGCTGCAGCGCATACGCTAGGCCCGATTCGGGAGGCAGCTTTCCACAGGAGGCCGCTACACTTTGGCCTGGAGCTACTCTCTACACTCATTCTGTGGATAAGCTCTGAGGGAGACTACTCACACAGGACAATTTTTCTGCCCCCCCACCCCAATTTGTTAGCTCCTGGCATTCAAGGAAACACTAGCTGGATACAATCTTAA
Organism: Choloepus didactylus; assembly: GCF_015220235.1. Taxonomy (NCBI): domain Eukaryota; kingdom Metazoa; phylum Chordata; class Mammalia; order Pilosa; family Megalonychidae; genus Choloepus; species Choloepus didactylus. Next base: position 167,164,950 of record NC_051307.1, read on the forward strand.
AGAACAGATGCCTCATAGTCTAAATTCCAGAGGTAACACATTAAATTATCAAAATGTCCAGGTTTCAATAAAAGATTATAAAACATGGCCTATGGAAGCAATGACCCCACGAAAGAGAAGATTAAAGAGAAGATTATAGCATTAGATACTATCAATGAGGAGGATCAGACTGGGACATTCCAGACAAAGACTTAGGTCCATTTTTTTTAAATAAACCTAAATATACTCAAAGGACTAAAGGAAAACATGGGCAGAGAACTAAAGGAAATCAGGAAAACAGTAGATAAACACAAAGAACATAGCAATAGAGAGATGGAAATTATGAAAAGAAACCAAACAGAGCTGAAGTCCACAATAACAGAAATTAAAAAGTTCTTAGACATTCAACAATAGATTGTAGCTAGCAGAAGAAAGAATCAGAGGACATGAAGATAAGACAATTGAAATCATCCGGACTGAGGAGCAGAAAGAGGAAAGAATAAAGAAAAGTTACTAGAGCCTGAGAAACCTGTGGGACACCATCAAGCATACCAATATATGTATTGTGGGAGACCCAGAAGCATAAGAGAGAAAGGGGCAGAGAGAATATTCAAAGAAATAATGGCTTTAAACTTCCCAGCACTAAAAAGAGACATGAATAGACACATCCAAGAAGCTCAATAAATTCCAAAAAGGATAACCCAAATAGGCCCACATTGCACCATGTTATAATCAAACTATGGACTATCAAAGATAAAGAGAGAATTCTGAAAGCCCCCAAAGAGAGGCAACATGTCACATACAAAGGAATCTTAGTTAGATTAAGTGCCAATTTCTTTTCAGAAACTAGGGAGATAAGAAGGCAGTGGGATGACATGTTTAAAGTGTTGAAAGCAAAAAATGGTAAACCAAGAATTCTATGTCTAGCAAAAATGTCTTTCAGAAATGAGGGAGGAATTAAGACATTCCCAGATAAACAAAAGCTGAGGGAGTGCAGCACCACTAAACTGGCCCTATAAGAAATGCTAAAGAGAGTTCTGCAGGCTTAAAGAAAAGGACAGAAGACAATAGATTGACGCCACATGAAATACCAGTACTATTGTATTTTTGATTTGTAACTCCACTTTTTACTTCCTACAGGATCTAAAAGGCACATGCATAAAATGTAATGATAAATCAATGTTTTTGGAATCACAATGTATAAATATGTAATTGTGAAAAGAACTACATAAAGGTGGGGGTCAGAGCGGTATAGGAATATAGTTTTTGTATGCTGTGTAGTTAAGTTGGTTTCAAAGCAAATGAGATTGTTATAGATCTAGGATGTTAAATTTAAGCCCCATATGGTAACCACAAAGAAAATATCAGAGAATATGCAAACACAGAGATAGAAAGGAGAGTACAGGTTACCGGGGGTGGTGAAAGGGGCAATGGAGAGTTAATGCAAAATGAGTGAAGCATTTCTGTTTGGTTGAAGGGAAAGTTCTAGTAATGGAAGGTGGTGAGGGTACTGCAACATCATGAATGTGATGAATTCCACTGAATGGTATGCTTGGAAGGGGTTGAGATGGGAAGATTTATGTAGTACATATGTTTTCACAAGTTAAAAAAAAGGATGATAAACTAAAGAGATAATGACAATTAAATGATACTGGATAGGATCTGTGCCGGTTCGAATGTATTGTGTCCCCCAAATGCCATTATCTTTGTGGTCTTGTGGGACAGACGTTTTGGTGCTGGTTAGATTTGCTTGGAATGTGCCCCACCCAGCTGTGGGTGGTGACTTTGGTGGGATACTCCTATGGAGGTGTGACCCCACCCATTCAGGGTGGGCCTTGATCAGTGGAGCCATATAAAACATGCTGACTCAAAGAGACTGGACAGAGTGCAGCTGTGAGTGACGTTTTGAAGAGAAGCAAGCTTGCTAGAGAGAAATGTCCTGGGAGAAAGCCATTTTGAAACCACAACTTTGGAGCAGACGCCAGCCACATGCCTTCCCAGCTAACAGAGGTTTTCCGGACGCCATTAGCCATCCTCCAGTGAAGGTACCCAATTACTGATGTGTTACCTTGGACACTTTATGGCCTTAAGACTGTAACTGTGTAGTGAAATAAACCCCCGTTTTATAAAAGCCTATCCATCTCTGGTGTTTTGCATTCTGCAGCATTAGCAAACTAGGACAGGATCTAAGAATAGAGAAGAAAAGGTTCAAAAGGACATTATTTGGACATAGAAAAAATTGGTTAGAGAATTTAAACTTTATACCAATGTTAAATTTCTTGGGATTGATAACCACACTTAAGGTGAATACGTAAGTGAATATCCTTATTTGTAGGAAATGTACATGGAGGTATTATGTGTTCAAGGATATGATGTGTGCAACTTGCTCTCAAATGCTCAGAAAATGGGTAGAAAGAAAGAAAGAAAAAAGAGAGAGATATGGCAAGGATTGCCAAGTTTTAAAATTGGTGGATCTGTTTATCTGGGTTGAGTGTATGTTGGAGTTCTCTGTGTGGGGTTTGTATTATTCTTGCAACTGTCCTGTAGGTTTGAAATTTATTTCAAAATTAAAAGTTTAAAAAAATATTATTGGTGAATGAGTTTGAATGAAGCTGAAAACATTATGGAGCTTCCTGTTACAGAAGCCAATCAAGAAATAGCTCAGGACTAGTATAATCAGAAAGGAGAACCAGAAAACAGGTAAATATAAGATTTTCTGGGGAAAAAAGTCCCTTTTCGTATTTCTTTAAATTCAGATTACGTTAATTAGGTGGCGCTGGACATTATTTCTCCTCCCTATGTAAAAGAATCTAGATAAGGAATCACAAAATTCAGGGAGTCAGTTTAAACTATTTGGAACTTGAGTTTTTCTTGGCATTCTGTCAGATATACACAGAAACATATACTGTGCTGATTCTTAATGACTTTTCAGGCCCTTCAGGCTTTGCTTCACAGGATGTGACACTTCCTCTGCTGTCTTTCCTGCCTCCTTTCCCAGTCATGGACTGTCATTCTCTCTGACAAGTAAAAAGTGACAAAGTCTTTTCTTAAAAAGAGCAATAGGTCTATATATAAATTTTTAAATATATATACCTGTCTATGAAATCATCTTATTAGGAATACCTTAATAATAATCCTTGCATTTTATTGCAAAAAACATTACTGCAATAGCATGGCTAAGAAAGAAATGCAGTTAATTATCAAGATGAATCATTTAGCAAGGTGGGAAAAAAAATGTTCCTGTGTATAAAAATATCTAGTGATTGACATGTTACCAAATTTCCATGAACTGGATTTCCATGTAATTTAGACTTTGATTTATTTTCCTCATAGATCAAAAGAAACCTCATGATCAGGATTAGTGTGGGAGAACATTTTCACTATGAAATGAGAAGCAGAGGCTTCTGTAGGGCAGTTAAAAGATCAAGAATGCTCGCTTAAAAATGTCACTTCAGCAATTTTCTCCCCATCCCATCAATCATTTCCTGTCTTACTGGATCATTCCTATTGGCATCTTGTAAGGACTTTGGCTTTTACTCTGCATGAAAAGGGTAGTCACTGGAAGATTTTGAGCAGAGGGTGCCATGATCTAACTCATGCTGCAAATGGAACTCTCCTCCATTAGCTCTAGTATAATGAGACTGGAATGTCAGAGGACATGGGCAAATGCAGGGAACTGTAAGGAGGCCAGTGCAGTAATTCAGTGAGAGCTGATGGTACCTTGGACCAGGGTGGTGATGGGGAGATGGTGAGTAACAGTGGGTTTCTGGGTATATTTTGAAGACAGAACCACCAGCATTCCCTATTGGACTGCATGTGGGGTATGTGAGAGAGATGAGTCAAGAGGATGGCTTCAAGATTTGTGGCCTGAGCAAACTAGAAGGATGGACCTGGAAGGAAGGTTACATTTTCTAAGATGCCAGAGACCACAGGAGAAAAGTTTTGGATGAGTTAAGTTGATATCTAAGTGGAGATGCTGAGTAAGCAATTGGATACCTGAGTCTCAAATTCAGGTGGTAATTTCAGGGTAGGGATATAAATTTGGAGTCATCAGTATAGAGATCATATCTAATGCCAGAGAACTGGATGAAATCATCAAGAGAGTGGGTGTGCACTGAGAAGAGGTGTAAGAGCTGCAATTGTGAAATCCAGTGTTTAGAGATCAGGGTGTTAAGGAAGAACCAGCTAAGGAGATTAAGAAGGAATGGTGGTTGAGGCAGGAAGAAAACCAGGAATGGCCTAGAAATCAGGTGAAGAAAGTTTTTTAAGAATGAAGGTGTGATCATTAGCTATACCAAATGCTGCTGATAAGAGAAGTAAGATGAGCAGTGAGAAATGACCTTTGGATTTGGCAACATGAAGGTCATTAAGAATCTGACAAGAGTAGTTTCTGGGGAGTGATGGGGATGAAACCCTTTCTAGAGTAGGTTCAAGAGAGAGTGGGAAGAGAGGAATTGGAGGCAGCATGTATAGGCAACTCTTTCAAGTTTTACTGTAGAGACAGCAGACAAATGGGGTAGTACCTGGGGATGTGGGTCACAAGAGGTCTTCTTTAATTAATCTTTTTATTTTCAGATAATTGTAGATTCTCACACAGTTGTAAGAAATAATACAGAGAGATCACATGTGCCCTTTATCCACTTTCTTCCAATGGTTAACTGTCTTTGTTTTCCAGGGCTGCTGTGACAAATATCACATAATGGGATGGCTTAACAGTAAGAAGGTGTTGGCTCACGGTTTGGGAAATTAGAAGTCTAAAATCAAGGCATTAGTAAGGCCATGCTTTCTGCCTGAAGTCTGTGGTGTTCTTGGTGCTGGCTTGCTGCAATCCTTTGGGTTCCTTGGCTTGTGTCTCTGCCTCCCATCACATGGTGATCTCTCTCTCCTGTGTCTGTTCTTCAGTTTCCACTGCCTTCTGGCTTCTTCCTGTGGCCTTTTCTGAGGTTTTAAAGCCTTTCTCTGAGGCTTTCAAAAAGAGGCCCCAGCCCCAGGAACTCCTCATTGCCTCTACCAGGGACTTGTTCATATGCTCCCAGCCTCAGTTTCATTACGTGTTAGGCCATTTCTTTATACTTTAGAAATATTGTGAATATGACTTCTTCCCCAAAGCCACTGTCCACTGTCATCATTATGAAACCAGAGATTGAATGGAAAATAAATTTTCAAGATATTTTAAATTATTTTTTGCTTGTCTTCAGAGGCAAAATTCAGATAAGAAAGCTTATCAATTATACTTTTGTTTCTACTGGAAAACTCATGACTGCTCACTCACAGGCCTGTTGTTCGTATCTTGAAACGTTGTTACAGTGTCCCAAAAGAATGGCAACAAATCCTGGGGATTGTTATTTGGATGGTACATTTATTTCCCCAGGGAAAGAAGTAACAGTTTGAGGTGGAACAGGGTTGGGCTGAGAGAAAGCTTCTCCTTCTGAGAAGTATTTAATTTTGTGAGGATTCTGAATGAGCATCTCTATTCTTTAGTCCATTGCTGAAAATAATTATGGTTACTTTTGTTTCTGAAACTATTCACAGAAAAATAAAAAGGAATTTGTGGCCCAGGTAGTTTGGTTTTGAAATGAAAGCACACAGGAGCGATGAATTGAGACGTGGATAGTGTTTGTCTTTTTAAAGGACAGCCATATCATTCATCAATTTGTCTGTGTTATCTTAATGTTAAATCCAGATTCCTGAGTAGTTGGTCCAGTTGGTTACTCAGCCCTAGCCATCTCTGCAGAGCAAGGGACCTGACTGCTGCACCAGACCTGGTAAATCCTTGTGTCGGGGTAGGGAGTTTCAGCAGGAAGGCCAGGCTGATTTTCTGTAACACATATCTATTAGAAATAAAAATTCCTATTCTTGGGGGGGGGGGGGATACAGAAAAGTGTCATTGTAGTGACATAATTTACTATTTTTCTTTTGTGGTGGGAGCTATGATGTTGAGTTTACTTTTTAGAAATTGCATTTTATCATTGCTTTTGAGCAAGAGTTTTGAAGTGACAGAGACAAAGGTTGAGAGAGTGATTAAGTGAAAAGGCTGATTCTCAAGTTCAAGGAGGAAAAAGAAAAGTCATGCTTTGATTGGAAGACTTTTTGCCTGTCCACAACAGAGTAGATATTAGCATTTAAGTAGAAGTCGGCAGTTTCTCTGCACCAAATAAAGAATGTGCTGAGTAAAAGGAGACTTGGCTTTTATTTGCATGACTAACTACAGAAACACAGGGAGAATTTTAGCCCATCAGGTTTTCATGGCTAGGAAAATCACAAAAATCCAATCACAGCTGGTATAGATCTTTGATCTGTAGTATTGTTTGTGCATACAGAGGGCAGAGTATGAAATATGTCACAGAATTATTTAAAATAATTGGAAAATCATTGCTTAATAAAAGCAAGTAGTGACACAGTGCTGTCTTGCTGAACCCTGGGTAAGAAAATCATGGCAAACGTTGGGCCTGTTTTGGAAATGTTCTAAAACCAGACCATTAACACAGTGAGCTGTTTTAAACGTAGCTTGCTACGTGGCTGGCAAGAAACATACCCTTTTATTAGGAACGTGAAACAAACGCTTTGAGTTGCAGTACCACTGTGGGTGTGTTTAAATTGCTAGGATTAATAAATCACAGCTGCAAACTTTAAGTTCTTGGCAGAATTCTTCATTCAGCTGTTTTCCCTTTGCCCCATTACATTTCAGATTTATGGTCTGCATTATGTCTGGAGCCAGCAATAAGCTTGCTGTTTTCCTCGGCGGCTGTTTCATAGTTGCCCTGGGAGTCTACGGCAGGGAGCATTCTGTGCCTGAGCATTATGTGGCCGCCGTGTATGAACACCAGTCCATCTTGAGTCCCAACCCTCTAGCTCTCACCACTCGCAAGCAGGCCTTGGAGCTAATGAACCAGAACCTCGACATCTATGAAGAGCAAGTGATGAATGCAGCCCAAAAGGCAAGAAATGCTCCTCGGTGTTAACATAAGCTTATCTCACAGAACTGAGTAAACTGCTGTTTAACTCTTGGTCAATTTGTAGAAAACCCCAGGCTTCCTATAACCCCTCTGGAAAATCACCCAGCTGGTAAACCTGAATTGAAGTTGTCAGTTGGCTAGTCCTGCCACTCAGATTGGTTCTTGGACCAGCAACTTCAGCAACATCTGGGAGCTTGTTAGAAATGCAAAAATCTCAGGCCCCACCCCAGATCTGCTGGATCAGAATTGACTTTTTAGCAAGATCCCCAGCTGGTGCATTTGCGTTGCAAGTTGAGAAGCCCTGGGCTTTTCAAAGGTGGCTGTGCACAGGCATCCTGTAAACAGGAAGGAGTGTTTGGGCCCTGCCCCAGAAATTTTGTTGTACTTGGTCTGGGGTGTGGCTTAGGCATTGGTATGTTTTAAAGCTCCCCCGGGGATTCTAATGTGAAAGAAAATTTGAAAACCACTGGACATTTTGGCCCCTCGCCCTCTGAGGCATTCAAAGCATAATTGAAATGATGAACATCTGCAAAACTGCAGTTTGCTGCCTTCAGAATATTTGGGGCTCATTTCTGCTTTCTGTGTCAAACTCTCAACAGTCTGAGACCTCAATTCAGACAGAACCAACAATCAAAGTGACGGTTGGTGCCAGCCTTTGTGAAGGCTTCCTGCTTTGCACACAGTTCCCACTCCTTCCAGGAAGGGTGGGGATGAAAGAGAAGCACCTGGTGAGGCAGAGAGGGAAATGTCAGGGCCAGATATTACTGTAAGAAAATGCCCTCTTAAACAGTAAATAAAATACAGCGTCCTGTTGGGAAACCTATAGTCAAAAGGAAGTTTGGGCTTTAAACCTGGTGGTGGATGACCAAGTTTGACTGCTTGAGTAAGCCCTGTTCTGCCATGACAGGAAGTAAGCTGATGTGAACAAAACTTTCCATGATGTCTGTGAGTTTACGGGGCAGAAACAGTCATGCTAGTAGGTCCTGTCCTAAACAGTCCCTGCCTCTGATCAGGACGGTCAGGATTTCCTAGACAGCTCTACTTACTGCTACATTTTAAAACTTCAGCTTATAGGAGACACACACACACACACACACACACACACACAGCTGATGGTGGAAGGGAGCTTAGACGTGGTCCAGCTTCTTCTGATGGGTGAAACTCCTGTCTCTGATCCCCAGCCTAACATCCAGCTTCTCCTTGAACTCACGGTTCACTCTCCAGTTGAGGACAGGGGAACTTCTAGAAAGTTCTTACTTCCAATGAACAGCAGTCAGCCTTCCTGTAACTGCCACCCATTGATTCATCCTCTGAGCTAAACATAACAGACAGCCCCTTTACGGTGGTGCGCCATCCTTCCCACATTTGAGTTCAGCTCGCATGGCTCCCCAAGGCATCTTTCCTCCAGGTTATTTATCCCCAGTCCCTTCCAAAGTCCCTTGGGTCATGCAGTTTCCAGCCAAGACTTTGCAGGTTATCTCCATGCCTGTAACTATACACACTTCTCTTGAATCAGTCTCATGAGGTCAGGATGGGAGAGAGTTCTCACCACTCTCATTCTGGAAACTTTCCCCAGAAAACTTTTGGCAGCCACATCTCATGTAGATTTGTAAGATACGTGCTGTTGGCTAAAATTCTTGAACCTTTGTCACACACAGACACACATGCTGCCATTGTCATCCTGTACTAACAAAGCTGATTTGTTTAACCTGAGAGCAAGACTTTACATTTTATGCTGTTAAATTTCATCATTCCAGCCTGTTGGACTATTTGAGGACCTTTACTGACATCCAGTGTATCAGTTACCTTCACGTCATTCACACATTTGATACACCTCATTTATTTCTATGCTGAAGTCAGTGTAAAAAAATCCCAGCCATGTCTTTAGACCTCCAGATGACATGGATCCACTTGAGAGCAGTCTGTGGACAAAACTGTTTGCCTGCATGGCGCTGAATCCAGCACCTGAAATAGCATCCACCTCTTGCTTCTCCATTCTGTTCAAAGTCCATCCTGAGACATTTGTCAAGTGCCATACGGAAAACCCAGAGACTGTAGCATTCCTTTGCTTTGGCATTTTAATAACCAGCCAGAAAGGTAACCTGTAACACGTTTTTGTTGAACCCATGCAGGCTTCAATGGATCATTCTTTCTCTATTCGTGGTCCAGGAGCAGGGAGGAAGCAGTTGATAAGATTGTTTTTAGTGGTCACAAATATCTCAGCTCCCCTGTTGTGGCTATGTGTTAAAGCAACTTCTAAGACAAATTTATGCCAAGCATGTCCCAAAGTTTTAGATCATACTTGCTATAAGGGCAGCAGTTCCTGAAAAAGCCAGCTGAAATATTTGCCTCTTGGTAGAGGATTTATAGGGGGGACGGGGGTGGTACAGCTTAAAGATGATTAAGCTGGTCAGTCACCTAGGTTAGTAACCTTAATTCCTCAGACAGATTCTTAATCTTATTAAGATCAGAAAATTGCTCAACCCTTTTATCAGGCATGCTCATTACTTCCTAGAAAGGACTGCTAATCATATCAGACCCAAATTCTGCCCCAGTCCAGGTATGGTTCCTCTCTTCACTCCTGACTGATATGTGCTCAGGGAACATTTTAATATTAATCTAATATGTACACATAAGTCAAATGTTATTCTCCATAGGAAACCATTCAGTGCTCTTGGTTTGATTTCAATAAAGGATATATGTCCAAATACAATAATAAAATTTTCAAAAAGTTAAAAACATGACTCTGGTACAAATATAGAATGAATGTGTGTCAGAGGTTTTATTTAATTCATTAATTAATGAGGGATCCAATAAGACGGTAAGCTGGTTCAAAGGAGAATTTAAGGAATGGAAATGTGTGTGTCAATCAAATGAATACTGAAATGAATTTGATAATAGATACAAAAATGGTTAATGTCCTGTGGAGCAATAAAATTGTAATCGTTGGGTAATTAAATAATCTTCAGTGAGCCTGTTACACAGTACCCCAGTATAATTTTGAAGGGGCATACATTCATTTTTTTGCTTGATTTTAATTTTTCTTTACACATTCATTGCTGAGAGTACATTGGTATAACCTTTCTGGGAAGCTACTTGGCAATGTGTGTTAAAAACTTAAACTTTTTCATTCCCTTTGTCCTGTAGTACCCTTTATAAGACTTTATTCTGAAGAAATAATCAGAGTCAATCAAAGATATGGGTACAAAACTCATTCAGTAAATGTTTTGAGCACCCTGAATGCAGATGGTCACCACAGTGTTCTTTATATTACAAAAAACTGGGAATAATTCAGATGTACAATAGAGGATAAAGTAGGGTGCCTCCTCTTAAATATAATACAGTCAACACAAATGATACTGTTGAAGGTTCTTGTCCTATGTAGTGAGAAAAGTCAAGATGCAAAAACATGTATTTATTATCTCAATTAAACATAAATACACAAAGAATAAAAAATAACCAAAATATTAATAATAAATATCTGTTTTAAAGGATCATGACTTCTTATCTCCTTTATATTTTGTTTTCCAAATTTTACAAATAAAAATTTTGCAGTATATTCCAGAAAGAAATGGCTCAAACCACCTGCTATTTTAGATTTTTCATGCCTTCTCTGCCTTCCTGTTTCACCTGCCACATCAGGGTCAATGTTCCAGGCTTGACATTTTAAGCCACGTAAGTGGAGAGCAACAGAAGAATGAGGCTCTGGCGCAGAGAGCTGAGGGCTGCCCCGTTTCTTTGGATTTCCTTAGGTTGCTGCAGACATCACAGGGAGCCCAGGAGGTGGAAACAGGCCTCTAGGGTCAGAGTTCTGAAAAGAACTTCCTGATTCCCAGTTTGGAAAATGCAATTCAGAGGGAGTCCTTGTTTCTATACTGAAATCAACACACTTAATTTATCAACTAGCCCAGTGGGTCCCAACCTTGGTTGTGCACCTGGGCACCTTTAAAGAAACACTGTTGCCAGGACCTCACTCACAATCAATTGAATCAGACTTTTATATGAGCAGTGAGGCCCCAGCATCAGTATTTTTTTTTCAGATGTTCCCCACCTGATTGTGATGCAAAATGAAGAATGAGAACCACTGGACTGGAGGAGATGGCACCTCTGTTCATGGACCCAGTATTCAAGGCCCTTTTTAACCCACCTCATCTCCCATTGCACCACTAAGAACTCCAAACTTCTAACCGTTCACCTGACAAACTCCTGCTCCCTTCAACCAAGCTCACACACCCTCTCCTTCCCTAACATGTCCTCAGGCAGTTAGTGGGTGCTACAAGAGGACTTTGTCTTTGCTCCCTCAGAATTAGGCCAAGTGAAACATCTTCTCTGAGACTAAGATCCCTGATAAGAGTCCAGCCATTGTCTTTGTACCTCTGGCTCCTAATAAAGAGTAACTGCTCAATGGCTGTCAAATGAATTTAGGAAGAATGAACAAGTGAATGGAGTGGTATTTCCTATTATCTAATAACAGACTATACTTTGATGTTTTTGACTTACAGCGTGTACAGATTATAGTGTTTCCAGAAGATGGCATTCATGGATTCAACTTTACAAGAACATCCATTTACCCCTTTTTGGACTTCATGCCATCTCCCCAGTTGGTGAGGTGGAACCCATGCCTCGAGCCCCATCGTTTCAATGACACAGAGGTGCGTGAGGATTCCAGCTTTCCTCAGTGGACAGAGGGCATGTGGAGATGAATCAAGCCAGGGACCAAAAGCCAAGACTGAAAGGAGAAAATAGGATCCTAAAAATTAAACCCAAACTCCCCAAACTGCATGTGCCACACATTCATTCAGTTAAGGAATATCGGGTATTACATAAGGCACTTATTCATCTATGGACCTTTATGTTTATTAATTATACAAGAAAAACGTGAATATATACTTACAAAACAAACCACACACAAGGAAAAAAGTAGAAGCCTGCTGTCTTAGTTTCCTAGCTGCTACACAATTTCTATACAATCATATATTTTCAGTAGTGGTTGCCTTTTTCTTACTAACTTATAATAGCTATTTATATTTCATGGAAACAATACAGGAGCTTCTTCATTAAAAAATATGAGGCGAAAGTCAGGATTTTTAAAAATCCATTTATTTATACCTCTTTTTCTGTAGGTCCTCCAGCGCCTGAGTTGTATGGCTATCAAGGGAGAGATGTTCCTGGTGGCCAATCTCGGGACAAAGCAGCCTTGTTACAGCAGTGACCCAGGGTGCCCTAACGATGGGAGGTACCAGTTTAATACCAATGTCGTGTTCAGTGATAATGGAACCCTTGTTGACCGCTACCGCAAGCACAACCTCTACTTTGAGGCAGCTTTTGATACCCCTCTCAAAGTGGATCACATCATCTTCGATACCCCCTTTGCTGGCAAGTTTGGCGTCTTCACTTGCTTTGACATATTGTTCTTTGACCCTACCATCAGACTCATCAGAGACTCTGAAGTGAAGCACGTGGTGTTTCCAGCTGCCTGGATGAACCAGCTCCCGCTCTTGGCAGCTATTCAGATTCAACAAGCTTTTGCTGTTGCCTTTGGCATCAATGTGCTGGCAGCCAACATCCACCACTCATCTCTGGGGATGACAGGGAGTGGCATACACACCCCTTTGAAGTCCTTTTGGTACCATGATATGGAAAACCCCCAAGGACACCTCATAATTGCCCAGATAGCCAAAAATCCAATAGGTCTCATTGCTACAGAGAATGCAACAGGTAGAATTGATCCATCCCATAGTAAGTTTTTAAAAATCTTGGCAGGTGATCCATACTGTGAGAAGGATGCTCAGGAAGTCCATTGTGAAGAAGCCACCAAATGGAACATGGACACACTTCCCACATTTTACTCTGAGATGATGTATGACAATTTCACCCTGGTCCCTATATGGGGAAAGGAAGGCTTTCTCCACGTGTGTGCAAAAGACCTCTGCTGTTATTTACTTTACCAGAGGCCTGAACTGTCCAAAGAGCTCTATGCCCTGGGTGTCTTTGATGGCCTTCACACGGTGCATGGCACTTACTACATTCAAGTTTGTGCCCTGGTCAAGTGTGGGGGTCTTGGCTTTGACACCTGTGGGCAAGAGATCTCAGAGGCCACAGGAATATTTGACTTTCATCTGTGGGGGAACTTCAGTACTTCCTACATCTTTCCTTTGCTCCTAACTTCTGGGATGACCCTGGAAGTCCCCGGGCAGCTCGGCTGGGAGAATGACCACTATTTCCTGAGGAAAAGTGGACTGTCCTCTGGCCTAGTGACCGCAGCTCTCTATGGGCGGCTGTATGAGAGGGATTAGGGAAGTGTGGGGCTTGTGGAGCAGACTGAGCCTTGACTTCCACAGGCCAGAGATCACGAAGGCTGGGAACACCTCTGCCCAAAAGGCAGTGCCCATTTCTGGGGCACCAGATCCCACCCTGGGAACTAAGGGAAGAAGTAGGAGAGACAGATTCTCTCCATGTCTCTTCCTCTTAAACATGAATTACTGAGACATTTTCTGGCATTTTCTACTCATGTTTTTCTTTTTCAAGCCACATCTTCCTCCAGCATCTCTCTCAGTACAGATTGATTTTAAGAGCTAGAACAAAAATAAATGCCGATTTATATATTACACATCCACAATGATTTTTCTTTCTTGTTTTTCTTGTGGTTGATCAAGTGACACCCAGAAAGTGTAAGTATTTCACAAGCCTTAAACATTCTCTAAGGTAAGAAGCAAACCTCAAAGCTAAAGTTTTATTAGAAATGGCTGCAAGGTCAACTAGAACTCTGTCCTGATGAAATGGCAACACCAGAGCCCCCAGCAACATCAGAAATGTGAACCTTGAAGCTGCTTTTAAATATAAAAGAGAAAATTTTCTAACATCTGCCTTTCTGTCAGTAAATGGAATATGTAGGCAGGACTTGTAATCACTGGAAAGAGAGTGCAGTGCCCCAGGGCGGGGGGTGGGGGTGGGGTGGTGTCTGGGATAAAAGTGTTGAAGCGAGACGGGCAGCAATGGGCAGGTATGAGTAACAGAATTCTGAACAGAGCATTTCAGACATCATTCCCAGCACTTAATCTTATTAAGACTAACTTGTATGTGACATTTTCCTTCTCTCTTGTGGCTTTCAGAATTCTCTCTTTATATTTGGCATTCAACAGTTTGATTGTAACATGGTACAGCCTTGGTTAATTTGGGTTTATCCTGTTTGGAGTTCGTTGTGCATCTTGGATGTGCATATTCATCATGTCGTTCTTTAAACCTGGGATGTTTTTGGCTGTTTCTTTGAATATTTTCTCTAACCCTTTCTCTTTTTTTTTCTCCTGGGATGCCTACAGTGCATATTTTGGTATGCTTGATGTGTTCAACAGGTTTCTCAGGCTCTGTCATTTTTCTTCATTCTTTCTGCTCTTCAGACTGAATGATTTCAATTGTCTCATCCTCAGGTGCTCTGATTCTTTCTTCTGCCAGTTCCAATCTGCTGTTGAACCCCTCGGAATTTTTAAATATCTCTTACTGTGGTCTTCAGCTCTGTTTGGTTCCTTTTCATAATTTCCATCTCACTATTGAGATTCTCTTTGTTCATCCATTGTTTTCCTAATTTCCTTTAGTTCTTTGCCCATGTTTTCCTTTAGCTCTTTGAGCATATTTAGGACCATTTAAATAAAATCTTCGTTTGGTGTGTCCCATGTCTGGACCCCCTCATTGACAGTTTCTAATGCTTTGCATGTATCCAGCTAGTGTTATGACATAACTTTCCTTGAATGCCAGGGGCTAAGAGCTTAGAGAAAAAAAAAAAAAAAGAAACCCCACCACCGCCACACCTTTCCCAGTCTTTGCAGATTGACCTGTGTGAGTGTGCTGCTTCAGAGCTTATCCTCCTAATGAGTTCAGAGAATGGCTCCAGGCCAAAGTATAGGGGCCTCCCTGATCCTTTCTGCACATGTATCTTATTTTGGGCACTCGTTTGTGGCCCAAGGAATTTCAACATTTACATGGTTCCAAATGTCCCCTCTTCCCTAAGAAAGTTTCCTCACAGTTCTGTGCACTGCGTTGTGTGTCTGACAGCCAGCAATCCCTTGCCCCAGGCGGCATGCCTTGACTCCTTTCCCGCAGCATTACTGTAGGAGAGCTCAGTGAGCCGCCTTCTAGACCCAAGGCAAGTTCTAGGATAGCGATAGCAAGCCCCTCGGGCCACCCCCAGACAGACTGTGCCAGATGTACATGCTCCCAATATAGGTAGAATGTTTATTCTGCTCCCTCCAGAATCAGGACCAGGGGTTCACACTTAGAGTGCAGCTCCATGCTGAGCTGGTGAGGGTGGTGCCATGAGTTCATACTGCTTTTAAGTAGCTGTTTTCTTGATTTGTCACTTGCCCTGTTACACAGTCCTTTAACTGTCTCCTGGTGCTTTGAGAAAGAGGTTTCTGCCAGTTCTTGCTGGTTGTTCAAAGCTTCTGTCAGAGGACAGAGCCCTGAAACATTTACTCTGCCATTCGGATTAGGGCAGGGCCCTATTTTTTTTTTTTTTTTTTTTTCAAGTTCTGGGAATTATTTAAAAAATTAACATTAATTTATTAATTTAATCCTACAACAACCCTGTGAGGTATTTTTTTTTTTATTTTTAAACAGTTTTAGTCACATACCATATGTTTTCCTTCTAAGTAAGCAAAGGTTCCCAGTATAATCACATAGTTATGCATTCACCACCACAATCTATTATGAGAACATCTCCATTTCTTCCACAAAGAGGAAGAGGAGGAAAAGAAGAAAAAAAGGGAAAAAATGACTACTAAAAAAATAAAAATAAAATAAAATGAAAAGTTAAGATAACAGCACAAACCCCAAGAATCCTATACCTCTCCCTTATGTCCTTCTCTTATAGACATTTAGCTTTGGTATATTGCCTTCATTACAATAAATGGAAGCACATTACAATGTTATTGTTAACTATAGACTCTGGTTTGCATTGATTGTATTTTTCCCCAATAACATCCAATTTTCAACACCTTGCAATATTGGCATTCATTTGTTCACCCTCATTTAAAAATTCCTATATTTGTACATTTAATAACAATCATTGACCTAAGTTTCACTAAGTTATACACCAGTCTTTATCGTCTATCTTTCCTTCTGATGTCATACATGCCCCTAACTTTTCTCTTTCAACTGTACTCACTGTCATCTTTGTGATGACTGTGTACACCTTGTAACTGTACTTACAATATTGTGCTACCTTCACACAGTATTGTGTTACCCATTTCTGGATCTATTCAATCAATCCTCTTGAACATTCTATATACCTTCAGCATCAAATGCCCGATCTCTACTCTCTTATCTCCTGATATCTTCATTTCTACACTTTTCTCCAAACCTCTCTCTCCTGTCTTTTCCTGTCTGTAGCACTCCCTTTAGTATTTCTTGTAGAGGAGGCCTCCTGTTCACGAACTCTTTCAGTGTCTATTCATCTGTAAATACTTTAAACTCTCCCTCATTTTTTTTTTAAGGTTCCCAGTCCTCTTTTATTTTTATTTTTATTTTTTTTTCATTTTTATTGAGATTGTTCAGATACCATACAATTATCCAAAAATCCAAAGTGTACAATCACTTGACCCTGGGTACCCTCATACAGCTGTGCATCCATCACACTTAATTTTTGTTCAATTTTTAGAAACTTTTCATTACTCCAGACAAGAAATAAAGTGAAAGATGAAAAAAGAAAAAAAGAAAAGGAAACTCTAATCCTCCCCTATCCCTAACCAACCCCCCTCAATTGTTGACTCGTAGTATTGACATAGTACATTTGTTACTGTTTATGAAAAAATGTTGAAATACTACTAACTGTAGTATATAGTTTGTAATAGGTATATAGTTCTTCTCTATATGCCCCTCTATTATTAACTTCTAATTGTATTGTCATACATTTGTTCTGGTTCATGGAAGTGATTTCTAGTATTTGTACAGTTGATCATGGACATTGCCCACCATAGGATTCAGTTTTATACATTTCCATCTTTTGACCTCCAACTTTCCTTCTGGTGACATATATGACTCTGAGCTTCCCCTTTCCACCTCATTCACGCACCATTCGGCGCTGTTAATTATTCTCACATCTTGCTACCAACACCCCTGTTCATTTCCAAACATTTAAGTTCATCCTAATTGAACATTCTGCTCATACTAAGCAACCACTTCCCATTCTTAAGCTTCATCCTATATCTTGGTACCTTATATTTCATGTCTATGAGTTTACATATTATAATTAGTTCCTATCAGTGAGACCCTGCAATAATTGTCCTAATGTGTCTGGCTTATTTCACTCAGTATATTGCCCGGAAGGTTTTGTCATCAACCCATTTTTTTAAAATATGGTTTTGTTCACACCCCATACATTCTATCCCAAGTAAATAATTGATGGTTTTCTGCATGGTCATACATTTATGTGTTCACCACCTTCACCACTATCTATATAAGGGCATCTACATTTCTTCCACAAGGCAGGAGGGAGAGTCAAAGAAGGTAGAGAGGCAAAAGAAAGAGGAAAAAAAAAATGACAGCTAGGAAGCAGCAAAAGGAAAAATAACCTTAAATCAAAGTAGAATAAAGAATCAGACAATACCACCAATGTCAAGTGTCTAACATGCCTCCCCTATCCCCCCCTCTTATCTGCATTCACCTTGGTATATCACCTTTGTTACATTAAAGGAAGCATAATACAATGATTCTATTAGTTACAGTCTCTAGTTTATGCTGATTGCATCCCTCCCCCAATGCCTCCCCATTTTTAACACCTTGCAAGGTTGACATTTGCTTGTTCTCCCTCGTAAAAGAACATATTTGTACATTTTATCACAATTGTTGAATACTCTAGATTTCACCAAGTTACACAGTCCCAGTCGTTATCTTTCCTCCCTTGTGGTGTCTCACATGCTCCCCACCTTCCTCTCTCAACCATATTCATAGTTACCTTTGTTCAGTGTACTTACATTGTTGTGCTTCCATCTCCCAAAATTGTGTTCCAAACCACGCACTCCTGTCTTCTGTCACCCTGTAGTGCTCCCTTTAGTATTTCCTATAGGACCGATGTCTTGTTCACAAAGTCTCTCATTGTCTGTTCATCAGAAAATATTTTGAGCTGTCCCTCATATTTGAAGGACAGCTTTGCTGGATACAAGAGTCTTGGTTGGCGGTTTTTCTCTTTCAGTATCTTAAATATATCACACCACTTCCTTCTTGCTTCCATGGTTTCTGCTGAGAGATCCGCACATAGTCTTATGAAGCTTCCTTTGTATGTAATGGATCACTTTTCTCTTGCTGCTTTCAGGATTCTCTCTTTGTCTTTGACATTTGATAATCTGATTATTAAGTGTCTTGGCGTAGGCCTATTCAGATCTCTTCTGTTTGGAGTATGCTGCGCTTCTTGGATCTGTAATTTTATGTCTTTCATAAGAGATGGGAAATTTTCATTAATTATTTCCTCTATTATTCCTTCTGCCCCCTTTCCCTTCTCTTCTCCTTCTGGGACACCAATGATATGTACATTATTGTACTTTGCTTCATCCTTGAGTTCCCGGACATGTTGCTCATATTTTTTCATTCTTTTCTCCATCTGCTCCTTTGCATGTAGGCTTTCAGGTGTTTTGTTCTCCAGTTCCTGAGTGTTTTCTTCTGCCTCTTGAGATCTGCTGTTGTATGTTTCCATTGTGTCTTTCATCTCTTGTGCCTTTCATTTCCATAGATTCTACTAGTTGTTTTTTTGAACTTTTGATTTCTGCCGTATACATGTCCAGTGCTTCCTTTACAGCCTCTATCTCTTTTGCAATATCTAAACTTTTTGAATTGATTTAGCATTAGTTGTTTAAATTCCTGTATCTCAGTTGAAGTGTACGTTTGTTCCTTTGACTGGGCCATAACTTTGTTTTTCTTAGTGTAGGTTGTAATTTTCTGTTGTCTAGGCATGGTTTCCTTGGTTATCCAAATCAGGTTTTCCCAGACCAGAACAGGCTCAGGTCCCAGAGGGAAGAAATATTCAGTATCTGGTTTCCCTGAGGGTGTGTCTTAGGAAATTGCTCCACCCTTTGATGCCTCAGGTCACTGTGCGTTTCTGTCCAGCAGGTGATGCCTGTTAGCCTATAATTCTTGACTGGTGTGAGGAGGTATGGCCGTGTTCCCCCAGGCTCTGGGGTCTGGTTCTGAATGGAAAGGGCCCCACCCCTTTCCTCCTAGAGAAGACAGACCCCTCAGGTGGAGGTCATTAGCATTTCAATGGTCTCGCTCTCTGCTTGTGCTGTCTGCACCCTTCCCAGAGTCACAGCCCTGGAAACTGAAAATGACTGGGGCTTTCTCCACTGAGCCAAAAAAGAAACAGATAGTCCTCTTCAGACCCAGTCCAAGGCGACCCTCCAGCTCTCCCAGGTCAGTCGTCACCCAAAGCCTCTGTCTGTTTTTTGGGGATGAGTACCTGTAGTGAGCAGTTCACACTCACTACTTAAAACCCCAGTTGGAGCTCAGCTGAGCTGTATTCGCTTGCTGGGAGAGAGCTTCTCTGTGGCACCACGAGGCTTTGCAGCTCAGGCTATGGGGGAGGGGGTCTCGCGACTTGGTTCCGCAGGTTTTACTTACAGATTTTATGTTGTGTTCTCGGGCATTCCTCCCAATTCAGGTTGGTGTATGATGAATGGATGGTCTCATTTCTCCCCCTGCAGTTATTCTGGATTATTTACTAGTTGTTTCTGGTTTTTTGTAGTTGTTCCAGGGGGACTACTTAGCTTCCACTCCTCTCTATGCCGCCATCTTGCCCGAGTCCTCCCTCATTTTTAAAAACATTTTTTATTGTAAACTTGAACATGTATACATAACAGTGATAACTTTCAAAGTATGATTTCACAAGTTGTTAGTAAATTTCAAAGACTGTCATGAGTCACAGTTCTACATCTTCAGCCATTTCCTTTATTGTAAAATATAACATACATACAGAAAGGTGTCAACTTTCGACGCACAGCTCAACAAGCAGTTATATAGGTAATTTCAAAAATTCCACAGTCTCAGTCCCTTCCCTATCAAGCAATACAAGGTATAAACAGAAAGGTGAATCTTCAAGGCACAATTCAATAAGCAGCTATGGAGCAAATACCAAAGGATACTATAGGCTTCAGTTCCACCATGTCATTTACCTCCTAGCCATTGTAACACCCCAGCATGGGGGGGATATATATATATATCAGTATTATATATATATATGTATATATATATTTATATATATTATATATAATATAATATATATATTAAATATATATGTATATATATATTTAATATATAATGCCGGGGAGGAATGTAGACCCGGCATTGTGGGATGGAGAACATCTTCTTGACCAAAAGGGGGAAGTGAAAGGAAATGAAATAAGCTTCAGTGGCAGAGAGATTCCAAAAGGAGCCGAGAGGTCACTCTGGTGGGCACTCTTACGCACAATTTAGACAACCCTTTTTAGGTTCTAAAGAATTGGGGTAGCTGGTGGTAGATACCTGAAACTATCAAACTACAACCCAGAACCCATGAATCTCGAAGACAATTGTATCAAAATGTAGCTTATGAGGGGTGACAATGGGATTGGGAAAGCCATAAGGACCACACTCCCCTTTGTCTAGTTTATGGATGGATGAGTAGAAAAATAGGGGAAGGAAACAAACAAACAAACAAACAGACAAAGGCACCCAGTGTTCTTTTTTACTTTAATTGCTCTTTTTCACTTTAATTATTACTCTTGTTATTTTTGTATGTGTGCTAATGAAGGTGTCAGGGATTGATTTAGGTGATGAATGTACAACTATGTAATGGTACTGTGAACAATCGAATGTACGATTTGTTTTGTATGACTGCGTGGTATGTGAATATATCTCAATAAAATGAAGATTTAAAAAAAAAAAAAATCACAGGTCCAAGAAGCATGGCATACCCCAACAGAATTGATGTGAATAGCCCTATTCAAAGACACTAATCAGATTTTCAAATGTCAAAGAGAAAGAGAGAATTCTGAAAACAGGAAGAGAAAAGAAGTCATTACTTACATGGGAAGTGCAATAAGACTAAGTGCAGATCTCTCAACATTACCATGGAGGTGAGAATGCAGTGGTATGATATATTCAAGATACTGAAAGAGAAAAACTGCCATTCAAGTATCCTATATCTGGCAAAACTGTCCTTCAAAAATGAGGGAGATGGCAAAGTGGGGCATGACTCCCAGGAGTGAGCCTGGCCCTGGCAGTGAGGGAGTTGAAAATGCCTACTTGAACAAAAGGGGGAAAAAAGGTAAGAAACTGAAATCACAGTGGCTGAGAGATCCCAAATAGAATCAAGAGGCTATCCTGGAAGTTTTTCTTATGCAGGCTCCAGTTAGACATCCCAAATGGCTGCAGTATGCCATGCCCTTACCAAAAGTAGTTCCTACATACCTAAGTCCCTACCTGAGAGTCTATAAAAGATTCACTCACTAGGTTTTCTCTCTCGGAAACCTAAATCCACCAAAGTATTCCTATGCTAGACAAGGAAACCCAGAGGCAATATCCTCTTTAAGATCAACAATGAGATGCAGCCCCCTTCTCCATACTGTTAACACCCCCTTAATATGAAGGAGTTAGGGTGCTCACAGCCTAGACACCCCTGAAGGGGGAGAGGGGGAGAAAGAGATTGAGAGGAAGGGTAGCAACAAACAAGATACGACTTAACAAAGGTCTATGAATACTGAAATATATATATACATATATATATATATAATATATATATTATATATTCCACGTTGCCAGGGAGATTCACTCCCCTGGGTGTCTGATCCCACGTAGTGGGGAGGGCAGTGATTTCACCTTTCAAGTTGGCTTAGGTAGAGAGAGAGGGCCACATCTGAGCAACAAAGAGGCATTCGGGAAGAGGCTCTAAGGCACAGTTATAGGGAAGCCTAGCCTCTCCTTTGCAGCAACAGTCTTCCCAAAGGTAAATCCTGTGGTAGAGGGCTAAATCCATCAAACACCAGTCCCCTATGTCTGTCGTCATGTTAGCAACCATCAAGGTGGGGTAGGCCAATACCCCTGCATTCTCCACAGGCTCCTCAAGGGGGCTCTACATATTTTTTTCCTTGTTTTTTTAACTTTTTTTTTTAAATCAACTGTATGAAAAATAAAAAAATAAGAAAAAACAAAAAAAAAATAAAAATAAAAACATACAATAAAAGAACATTTCAAAGAGACCATAACAAGGGAGTAAGAAAAAGACAACCTAAGATAACTACTTTACTTCCAACATGTTCCTACTCTACCCCAAGAAAGTTACCAAATATAGCAACATTTCTGTGAACTTGTTCCTACTATACCCATCAGAAATTAACAGACCATAGTCATTCCTGGGCATTCCCAGAACGTTAAATTTACCCATGATAGCTTATCTGTTCTTCTTGGATTATTGTTCCCCCTTCCTTAATTGCTCTCTATTGCTAGTTCCCCTGCATTCTACATTATAAAGCATTTGTTTTACATTTTTCAAAGTTTACATTAGTGGTAGCACATAATATTTCTCTTTTTGTGCCTGGCTTATTTCACTCAGCATTATGTCTTCAAGGTTCATCCATGTTGTCATATGTTTCACGAGATCATTCCTTCTTACTGCCGTGTAGTATTCCATCGTGTGTATATACCACATTTTATTTATCCACTCATCGGTTGAAGGACATTTGTTTCCATCTCTTGGCAATTGTGAATAATGCTGCTATGAACATTGGTGTGCAGATATCTGTTCGTATCACTGCTTTCCGATCTTTTGGGTATATACCAAGAAGTGCAATCGCGGGATCGAACGGTAACTATATCTAGTTTTCTAAGGAACTGCCAGACTGATTTCCAGAGTGGCTGAACCATTATACAGTCCCACCAACAATGAATAAGAGTTCCAATTTCTCCACATCCCCTCCAGCATTTGTAGTGTCCTGTTTGTTTAATGGCAGCCATTCTAATCAGTGTGAGATGGTATCTCATTGTGATCTTAATTTGCATCTCTCTAATAGCTAGTGAAGCTGAACATTTTTTCATGTGTTTCTTGGCCATTTGTTTTTCCTCTTCAGAGAACTGTCTTTTCATATCTTTTGCCCATTTTATAATTGGGCTGTCTGTAATATTGTCATTGAGTTGTAGGATTTCTTTATATATGCAAGATATCAGTCTTTTGTCAGATACATGGTTCCCAAAATTTTTTCCCATTGAGTTGGCTGCCTCTTTACCTTTTTGAGAAATTCCTTTGAGGTACAGAAACTTCTAAGCTTGAGGAGTTCCCATTTATCTATTTTTTCTTTTGTTGCTTGTGCTTTGAGTATAAAGTCTAGGAAGTGTCCGCCTAATACAAGGTCTTGGAGAGGTTTTCCTACATTAGCTTCTAGGAGTTTTATGGTACTTTCTTTTATATTGAGATCTTTGGTCCATTTTGAGTTAATTTTTGTGTGGGGTGTGAGGTAGGGGTCCTCTTTCATTCTTTTGGATATGGATAGCCAACTCTCCCAGCCCCGTTTGTTGAAAAGACCATTATGACCCAGTTCAGTGACCTTGGGGGCCTTATCAAAGATCAGTCGGCCATAGATCTGGGGGTCTATCTCCGAATTCTCAGTTCGATTCCATTGATCTATGTCTATCTTTGTGCCAGTACCATGCTGTTTTGACAACTGTGGCTTTATAATAAGCTTCAAAGTCAGGGAGCGTAAGTCCTCCCGCTTCGTTTTTCTTTTTTAGAGTGTCTTTAGCAATTCGAGGCATCTTCCCTTTCCAAATAAATTTGATAACTAGCTTTTCCAAGTCTGCAAAGTAGGTTGTTGGAATTTTGATTGGGATTGCATTGAATCTGTAGATGAGTTTGGGTAGAATTGACATCTTAATGACTTTTAGCCTTCCTATCCATGAACATGGAATATTTTTCCATCTTTTAAGGTCCCCTTCTATTTCTTTTAGTAGAGTTATGTAGTTTTCTTTGTATAGGTCTTTTACATCTTTGGTTAAGTTTATTCCTAGGTACTTGATTTTTTTAGTTGCTATTGAAAATGGTATCTTTTTCTTGAGTGTCTCTTCAGTTTGTTCATTTCTAGCATATAGAAACATTACTGACCTATGTGCATTAATCTTGTATCCCGCTACTTTGCTAAATTTCTTCATTAGCTCTAGTAGCTGTATCGTCAATTTCTCTGGGTTTTCCAGATATAAGATCATATCATCTGCAAACAATGACAGTTTTACTTCTTCTTTTCCAATTTGGATGCCTTTTATTTCTTTGTCTTGCCGGATTGCCCTAGCTAGCACTTCCAGCACAATGTTGAATAACAGTGGTGATAACGGGCATCCTTGTCTTGTTCCTGATCTTAGAGGGAAGGCTTTCAGTCTCTCACCATTGAGTACTATGCTGGCTGTGGGTTTTGCATATATGCTCTTTATCATATTGAGGAAGTTTCCTTCAATTCCTACCTTTTGAAGTGTTTTTATCAAAAACGGATGTTGGATTTTGTCAAATGCTTTTTCAGCATCTATTGAGATGATCATTTGATTTTTCCCTTTCAAATTGTTAATGTGTTGTAATACATTGATTTTCTTATGTTGAACCATCCTTACATGCCTGGAATGAATCCTATTGCTGACAGGGCGACGCAGGAATGAGACACGGACACAAAGCTAAGAATTAAGGGAGCAGGGGGCCCACTTGCATCTCGTGCTAAGTGGACGACAATGCAGCCTTGCTCCAGCTATTTATTTCAGAATATCAGATGTATCCAATCTAGGTTTACGATAATGGTAGTCACAAGACACGCCTCTTTACAGGGTGGGCCTGCATGGCATTCTATGCAGGTCTGCGGCTCAGCATTCCAAGCCACCACCCCAGATATACCTCAGGCAACATGGAAGACCCAGTTCCCCACAGAACCCCACTTGGTCATGGTGTATGATTTTTTTAATGTGTCTTTGGATTCGATTTGCAAGTATTTTGTTGAGGATTTTTGTATCTATATTCATTAGGGAGATTGGCCGGTAGTTTTCCTTTTTTGTAGCATCTTTGCCTGGTTTTGGTATTAGATTGATGTTAGCATCATGAAATGAGTTAGGTAGTGTTCCATTTTCTTCACTGTTTTGAAAGAGTTTAAGTAAGATTGCTGTCAGTTCTTTCTGGAAAGTTTGGTAGAATTCCCCTGTGAAGCCATCTGGCCCTGGGCATTTATTGGTGGGAAGATTTTTGATGAGTGATTGGATCTCTTTGCTCGTGATGGGTTGGTTGAGGTCTTCTATTTCTTCTCTGGTCAGTCTAGGTTGTTCATATGTTTCCAGGAAATTGTCCATTTCCTCTACATTATCCAGTTTGTGGCCATACAGTTGTTCATAGTATCCTCTTATAATTTTTTTAATTTCTTCAGGATCTGCAGTCATGTCACCCTTTTCATTCATTATTTTGTTTATATGGGTCTTCTCTCTTTTTGATTTTGTCAGTGTAGCTAGGGGCTTGTCAATCTTGTTGATCTTCTCAAAGAACCAACTTTTGGTGATATTTATCCTCTCTATTGTTTTTTTGTTCTCTATGTCATTTATTTCTGCTTTAATCCTTGTTGTTTCTTTTCTTCTACTTGGTTTCGGATTGGTTTCCTGTTCATTTTCTAGCTTCTTTAGTTGATCCGTTAGTTCTTTGATTTTGGCTCTTTCTTCCTTTTTAATATATGCATTTAGTGCTACAAATTTCCCCCTGAGTACTGCTTTTGCTGTATCCCATAGGTTTTGGTATGTTGTGTTCTCATTTTCATTTGTCTCTGTATATTTAGCGATTTCTCTTGCTTTTTCTTCTTTAACCCACTGATTATTTAGGAGTGTGTTGTTTAACCTCCAGGTATTTGTGAATTTTCTAAGTCTATGATGGTTATTGACTTCTAATTGTATTCCATTGTGGTCAGAGAATGTGCTTTGAATAATTTCAATCTTTTTAAATTTATTGAGCCTTGTTTTATGTCCCAGCATAGGATCTATTCTGGAGAAAGTTCTGTGAGCACTACAGAAGTATGTGTATCCTGGTGATTTGGGATGTAATGTTCTATATATGTCTGTTAAATCTAATTCATTTATCAGATTGTTCAGGTTTTCCATTTCCTTATTGGTCTTCTGTCTGGTTGATCTATCTATAGGAGAGAGTGATGTGTTGAAGTCTCCCACAATTATTGTGGAAACGTCAATTGCTTCCTTTAGTTTTGCCAGTGTTTCTCTCATGTATTTTGTGGCACGTTGATTGGGTGCATAAACATTATGATTGTTATTTCTTCTTGTTGAATTGCCCCTTTTATTAGTATGTAGTGGCCTTCTTTGTCTCTCAAAACATCCCTGCATTTAAAGTCTATTTCATCTGAGATTAATATTGCTACACCTGCTTTCTTTTGGCTGTAGCTTGCATGAAATATTTTTTCCATCCTTTCACTTGCAATTTCTTTGTGTGCCTGTGTCTAAGATGAGTCTCTTGTATGCAACATATTGATGGTTCATTTTTTTTAATCCATTCTGCGAATCTGTATCTTTTAATTGGGGAGTTTAATCCATTTACATTCAACGTTATAACCATGAAGGCATTTCTTGAATCAGCCATCTTATCCTTTGGTTTATGTTTGTCATATATATTTTTCCCTCTCTCTATTAATATCCTTTAATGTACCCATACCGAATCTCTTTAGTACTGAACCTTTCTCCAAGTCTCTCTCTCCTTTCTTTGTTTCTCTGTCTGTAGGGCTCCCTTTAGTATCTCCAGTAGGGCAGGTCTCTTGTTAGGAAATTCTCTCAACATTTGTTTGTCTGTGAAAAATTTAGGCTCTCCCTCAAATTTGAAGGAGAGCTTTGCTGGATAAAGTATTCTTGGTTGGAAATTTTTCTCTCTCAGAATTTTAAATATATCATGCCACTGCCTTCTCGCCTCCATAGTGGCTGCTGAGTAGTCACTACTTTGTCTTATGCTGTTTCCTTTGTATGTGGTGAATTGATTTTCTCTTGCTGCTTTCAGAACTTGCTCCTTTTCCGTGTTTGACAGTGTGATCAGAATATGTCTCAGAGTGGGTTTATTTGGATTTATTCTATTTGGAGTTCGCTGGGCATTTATGATTTGTGTATTTATGGTGTTTAGAAGATTTGGGAAGTTTTCCCCCACAATTTCTTTGAATACTCCTCCTAGACCTTTACCCTTTTCTTCCCCTTCTGGAACACCAATGAGTCTTATATTTGGATGTTTTATATAATCTATCATATCCCTGAGGTCTGTTTCAATTTTTTCAATTTTTTTCCCCATTCTTTCTTTTGTGCTTTCATTTTCCATTCTGTCATCTTCCAGGTCACTGATTCATTGTTTAACTTCCTCTAGTCTTGTACTATGAATATCCAGAATCTTTTTAATTTGATCAACAGTTTCTTT
Organism: Choloepus didactylus; assembly: GCF_015220235.1. Taxonomy (NCBI): domain Eukaryota; kingdom Metazoa; phylum Chordata; class Mammalia; order Pilosa; family Megalonychidae; genus Choloepus; species Choloepus didactylus. The sequence goes on from NC_051307.1 coordinate 167,192,310, forward strand.
AATTTCCATAAGATCATCTGTTTTTTTATTTAGTCTTGCAATGTCTTCTTTATGCTCTTTTAGGGTCTTCTTGATATCCTTTGTATCCTGTACTATGGTCTCATTGTTCATCCTTAGTTCTTTGATTAGTTGCCCTAGGTACTGTGGCTCTTCTGATCTTTTGATTTGGGTGCTTGGGCATGGGTTATCCATATCGTCTTGTTATTTCATATGCTTTATAATTTTCTGTTGTTTTTGGCCTCTTGGCATTTGCTGAACTTGATAGGGTTCTTTTAGGATTTGTAGACCAATTGAAGTCCTTATCTCTAATTTATCAGATCTACAGCTTCATGGAATACACTTTCTTTACCAGCACTTGACGTCCACGAGCCACCTGTTCTCCACAAGCCAGTTCTCCCCTGCTTTGCCTTTGTGGTGAGTGGGGGAGTGAGTCTTGTGGGGTCCAATTGGTGTACCAAGCTTGTGTTTGTAGTTGGTGTTGTCTGTATATTGGGCATGTGTCCGGGCAGTCAGGGAGGGGGGGGTGGCTCTAACAATCAAATCTCCCTGGTGTTCCTGGAGTTTTAAAGCTGCTGCAATGGTCTAATCCTTCAGTTCAGTCCTGCCACAGTTTGTCTCTGCCACTAACCCACAAGTCCTTGGTATTTGCATATGGCTCCTGAGACTTGCTAGTGGGTCCCTCTTCCAGGCCATGCACTCCCTGGTCCTCTGTTGAGGGATGACTGTGCTATGTCACAGGTGAGTGCCATCCCCCCAGGGCAGTTCTAGGCTGCTGGGCTGTGTAGGGAGGCTCCCAGTCTGCTGAAATGATGGCTGAATGGGGCTTTGTTAATTCACACTGCTCCACCTTCCCAACTCTGGGACAACCAGCTGAGGGTGCAGGGAAGGCTAATGTCCATGCTCAGTTTTGTGGTGTGTGTGTGTTATTTGAAGCACTTCCATCACACTGGGTTGTCTTGGGCAGCTCTGGGCTATGGGGCTGGTGACAGGCAGGAGTGTTTCTTGTCCACCAGGATGATTGCTGTGAGCGGACACCCCCCTTTTCTTGGGAAGTTGTGGTGTTTAGTGAATTTTCTCAGCCACTGGATTATTGCCTTTTGTCTCAGAGCTCTCTTAGTTCTGCTCTTGTCTTGGCCTGCCCAAATTGCAAGTCTTTGAGGCTTTCTGTATTGGGCTTCTTAGAGTAATTGTTTTGGAAACAGAAAAAAAAAAAAAGAAAAAAAGACAAAAAAAAAAAAAAAAACCCAATTCCCAGATCTAATGGGTTATTGAAATGCTAAGAGACAAAGCAATTAGAGCCATTAAGGAAAGATCCAGGGGGGCAGAGAGATCAGTTTTTCTTTGGGATTTGCATATGAGCCTCAGGGTCTGAGCTCTGCCTTCCCCTTTCTATGTTCACCAGAACTCCAAAAATCCTCCACTTTTATTTTGGAGTTTTTCTTGCTGTTTTTTTTGCTATGCCTGTCTCCTCTCTGCCGGGCTGGCTGCTCTCATATTCTCTGGTTTCTGGTCTCAGTCTATCTTTGGTTGGAGTTTGGATCAGTAGAATGAGTTTCCGATAAGAGCTGCTACTGCAGTTCTCCCTTCTTCTTCCCAGAGCTGACGGCCCCTCCTCCCATGGGACTGAGCCTGGCAGGGAGGGGCGCGGGTCCCCTGGCCGCAAAAACTTACAGATTTCACTGATCTCAGGAGTTCAACATGTTCATGAGTGTTGTATGAAGTATGCCCAAAGTCAAATTGCTCTGTGGTGTCCAGTCCATGCAGTTCCTGGCTTTCTACCTACTTTCCTGGAGGAGTAACTAAAACATACAGCTCCGGACCTGTGATTTTATGTCTTTCATAAGAGTTGGGAAATTTTCATTTCTTATTTCCTCTATTATTCTTTCTGCCCCTTTTGCCTTCTCTTCTCCTTCTGGGACACCTATAACACGTATAATCATGCACTTCATGTTGTCATTCAGTTCCCTGAGACCCTTATCATGTTTTTCCTTTCTTTTCCCTATCTGTTACAACCTTTGTTTGTAGGATTTCAGATGTCTTGTCCTCTAGTTCACCAATCCTTTCTTCTGTCTCTCCAAGTCTGCTGTTGTATGTCTCCATTGTTTTTTTTTTTCCATCTTTTCTATTATGCCTTTCATTCCCATCAATTCTGCCTTTTGTTTTTTCAAGCTTATGAATTCTTCCTTATGGTTACCCAGTGTCTTCTTTATATCCTTCATCTCTTTTGTCACATTTTCTTTCAATTCATTGATTTATAAGATTTGTTTGAACATCTTTAATCAGTTGTTTCAATTTCTGAATCTCAGTTGAGATGTTAGGTTGTTCCTTAGACTGGGCCATATTTTTGTGTTTCCTGGTGTGGCTCATGATTTTTTGCTGTCTAGACTTGTGATTTTCTTGATTAGTTTATTCTGAGGTTGTTTTCTCTCTTTTGCCTAAGATTTTCTTGTTGGTTGTCTTTGATCTCTAGTTTTTCTTTGTTTCTCTCATTGGCCAGTTGTCAGATTGACTGTGTCACCCCTAATATTCCTCCCAAAATCAGGTGCCCTCTGTGGCCTGCCACATGGATGGCAGGTAGGCACTGGGCACCCCAGCAAATTCACTGTGTGTGGTTTTACAAATCTGCTGGCTTCCAGTGGTGCTTTGTTTTCCATTGGCCAGCATGACCTGGGTTTGTTTTAGAGCCCTGCTTTAACAGTTGGGTCTTCCATACTTCTCAGCCAAAACAAGGCTGGGTTTCCATATGGAGCATGTAGACCAGCTCCTGTGGTGCTAAGAAAGGGACATGTTCTGGTTTGCTAATGCTGCCATTAAGCAAAATACCAGGATTGGCTTTTATAAAGGGGGTTATTTGGTTACAAAGTTACAGTCTGAAGGCCATAAAGTGTCCAAGTGTTCTAGTTTGCTAATGCTGCTGGAATGCAAAACACCAGAAATGGATTGGCTTTTATAAAGGAGTTTATTAGGTTACAATTTTTCAGTCTTATGGCCATAAAGTGTCCAAGGTAACACATCAGCAATTGGGTACTTTCACTGGAGGATGGCCAGTGGTGTCCAGAAAACCTCTGTTATCTGGGAAGGCACGTGGCTGGCATCTGCTCCAAAGTTCTGGTTTCAAAATGGCTTTCTCCCAGGGCATTCCTCTCTAGGCTGCAGTTCCTCAAAAATGTCACTCTTAGTTGCACTTGGAGTATTTGTCCTCTCTTAGCTTCTCCGGAGCAAGAGTCTGCCTTCAATGGCCATCTTCAAAATATCTCTCATCTGCAGCTTCTGTGCTTTCTTCAAAGTGTCCCTCTTGGCTGTAGCAGCTTGCTCCTTCTGTCTGATCTTATATAGTGCTCCAGTAATTTAATTCAGACCCACCTTGAATGGGTGGGCCACACCTCCATGGAAATTATCCAATCAGAGTCATTACCCACAGTTGGGTGGGGCACATCTCCATGGAAACACTCAGAATTACAATCTAATTAACACTGATACATCTGTCCACAGAAGATTGCATCAAAGATAATGGTGTTTGGGGGGACGTAATACATTCAAACTGGCACACCAAGGTAAGGCATCAACAATTCGGTACCTTCACTGAAGGATGGGCATTGGCATCCAGAAAACCTCTGTTAGCTCAGAAGGCACATGGCTGGCATCTGCTTGATCCCAGATGGAGTTTCAAAATAGTGTTCTCCAAAATGTTGCTCTTGGGGCATTTTGTCCTCTCTTAGCTGCAGCTGCTCTTCAAATGTCATTCTTAGCTGCTCTGAGGTCCTTCTGTCTGTGAATTCCTTTACACAACTCCAGTGATCCAATTAACACCCACCCTGAATGGGTGGGTTAACAGCTCCATGGAAATTATCCATTCAAGCATTTCACTCAGTTGATTGAGTCACATCTCCATGGAAACATTCAAAAGATTCAAATCTAATCGACACTAATAAATCTGCTCCCACAAGAGTGCATCAAAGAACATGGCGTTTGGTGGGATATAATCCATCCAAACTGGCAAAGGACTGGAACATCGTTTTAAAATTGTTTCAATTCTCTTGCACCTTCTGGACTGTCCAGCAGATGGCACTGTTCAGTAATTGTCCTCAGAAGCTGTTTTGCCTTTGAGAACAGGCTGCATCTACAGAGGTGAGCTGAAACTGCAGGATTCTTATGCCCTCATTTTGCATAAGATCTGGATTAATGTGGGGCTCCACCTGTGGCAGAGGACTCCCTCAGTTAACCCAGTACTCCAGCTGTCCCCAAGGCAAGGAAATGGCCACAAGCTGCTGCTTCCCTCAAGGGTGGGGGAAGGGTTTTCAGACCCAGGGCTGGAAACAGTTTCTGTCCACGTTTTCTTAGTCTCTTTGTCCTTCACTGACCTGGGCCTTGAGATGTCCTCCCTGGTGGGAGGGGTCCCATTTGCTGACTCTATGCCTTTCCCATGAGACCAAGTGAGGGGGATGGGAGAGGATCAGCTGGTCCAGGACAGATGATTCTTACCTGATATTTCTTCTCTTTCAATTTGACATTTGCAGAGTCCTTCTCCAGTCTATATCCTTCTCCAGAGTTTTGAACAATTCAGAATTGTCCTTTTTTGTTGTTGTTGAATCTCTGGAGAGAAGTTTTCGTAGCTGTTTACGTCGCCAAGTTGATGACATCACTCCAGGGCCCTTGGTTTGAACTTAGTTTTTTTTTTTTAAAGCAGTATATGCTAACAATAAAATACAGAATTGTATAAAGTAAAAAATTAAGATTTCTTCCCATACCCCACATTGTAACTTTCCCAACTCTTGCTGACTTTCAGGCAGGATAATTAAGAGCACAGTTTTGAAAGTCAGGCTGAAGAGTTTCCATTCTAGGCCTCTCTATTTACCCTGGATGATTTATTTAAACCTTGTCATAGATTTTCTCATTTGTAGAATGTGTATTGAAAAATCCTTGTGGGAAAAAGCAAAGCTTGCCCCAGCTCCTGCTCACTAGCTGCTCTCTCACAAAGGCTGGGATGAATCAAGTCTTCAGGAAATAAGCAAGAACAACTCAGAATTCCCTAGGAAGCCCTGGATCCCCACGCCCTGGGCAGTGCCCCTGAATGGGAACAGGGCCTCTCCCACTCAGATGACTGCCCTCCCCGATGCAGAGCCAGCCAGGAGGAGTGGGCCAGCAGGCCGGATGTAGCTCCAGATGTGGCTGTCAGCCACCCACTCTACTTCCCTTTCCAAAACCCCAGGGAAACAAATTATTTTAAAAAATGTGAATCATCTCATGCCAAGATGATTCATATCAGCCTGAGAAACAGGCACAGAGAAAGTCTTGCCCTAAATACAGAATCAATGGAACAACTTCACCCAATAAACTTTTAAGTAACTACTGCAGGCACATTCTGCCCTTCTGAGCAGAGCACCAAAAACTTTCCCAAAGTTACTTTCTATGGGCAATTTAGAAATAAATGCTCATAAAGGAGAAGTGAGAGGAAAAATAAATAATAGTGGTAGAACAAAGCCATTTTTTCAATAAAAAGTAGCAGCTGCCAAATGGCAGAACAACATGGAGATCAGGGAAAAATGAATAAATCTTTTTCAGGAAAAAAAATACATCTATGACTAATGGTTATGTTATGCTTTTGTCACTTATGTTCCTTCATTCAGGAAGCAAAAGACAACTTGACCACATTTTAGAGGCAGGAAATCAAAAGTACTTTCTGTCAAATCAGACTTGGGGGGAAGTAGCTTGGTCCATGTGGTTTCTCATGTAGGAGCAGTGGTGCTTGTCTGTGGTTTTCCTCACAAAGGAAGCCAGCGGCATAATGAGCTATGTTTGCACTGGACTTAAAAAGACCTGTTCCCAGAGCAGGCCGCGCCCTCCTAACAGATTGTCCTGTCCCAGTACAATCCCCCACTCCTGAGGGGAGGGCCTGCCCACAGCCCTCCCCAAGAGGGAGACCCCTGGGCTACACCCTCCCCAAAGGTAGTGCTGCTCAGCACCTTGTGGCTCCACCCCCAGCGATACGTCTTTGGACCTGGAGTAGGTACCTGACCCAAGACCAGTGGATCAGAAGGCTGGCTGGTAGCCTATCCCATGGCTAGTCACAAAAGATCTGCCCAGTGAGTGGCAATGGTGATTCAGCCAATCAGATTCTCAATGAAATTCAGAACGTCTCAAAAACAAATTACCCACTAAATGAACAAATGATTTCTGTAGAAAGTGGCTTTATATATGGCAAAAGAGGAATACAATTTTAATAGTATGAAATGTACTGTGCAAAAAGACCCAAATTTAAAATAAATGCTGATGTGGCATGAACTGTAGTTAGACCTGCTGGAGGCTATGTTGCTTATCAGAGCAGAAGGTCCTGGTCTCAGGGCTTCAGTCTACTGTCATTGTCAAGGCTTCCTCTTTGTATTAGTTGTCTATTCCCACACAATAAATGACCCCAAAACTTAGTGGCTTAAAACAACCATGACAATTATTAACTCTGTTGGACAGGAATCTAGGAGTATGTTAGCTAGGTTGTTCTGGCTCAGTCTCTCATGAGATTGCAGCCAAGATGTCAGCAGGGGCTGCGGCCAGCTGAAGGCTTCACTGGGGATGGAGGATTGCCCCCAAGATGGCTCATTCACCTGGCTGGCAAGTTGGTGCTGGCTACTAGCAGCAGGCCTAGGGTCCTTGCTTCCTCCAGAACCAGTGATGCAAGAGAGAATGAGATGGAAGCACAATGTCTTTCATGATCTAGCCTTGGAAGTCACCAATCATGATTTCCACAGAATCCTACTGGTTACAAAGGCTAGCCCTGCTCAATGTGGGAGAGGACTCAGGATATAGATAGAAGGAGTTCAGGTCATTGGGACCATTGTGGATGCTGGCTACCACTCTCCTCAATCCAAATCTCTTTCCTGTTTCTCACCTCCCAGCTGCTCCCATCCCTCAGATGAAGTTCACATCCTGCACAACCTCACTCCTGCCTGCCCTCTGGGCCCACATGCTGACCCCTCACCATGAATCCTGGTTTCTGGTCCAGTCACAACCTAATCCTCTTGGCTTCCCCAACATGCTGCACACAGTCCGACCTCTTAATGTTGTCTATGCCTGAAATGGCCTCATCTGATTGGGAAGCTTGCCCACTCCACCATCACCACTTTGTGAATCCTCCCCAACTGAACTCATCTTTCCCCATCCCCAGTTCCCACTGCCCCTCTCTCTGAGCCATGCCTACAGTAAACCTCTTCAGTGAGCAACAGCACATAATGGGTGCAGCACATAAATGGCCTTCCTTGATCTTGCCCACAAGCTCTAAAAAGATTTGTTATGGCCATTTTACAGATGAAGAAAACTGACACTGGGAGATGTCAGTGAATTGTCCACATGCAAATTAGTGCTGATGCTGGGATTTGCATCTTCTTCACAGTAACTCTACAAGAGATCCACCCTCTTAGAGCAGAGCCAGTGCTTTATTCTTCTTTGCATCTGCACCTCCCAGCACTTACAATCTCCCTTGATTTCCAAAATCTGTGCTCAATACATGTTAATTGCTGCTGAATGAATGAATGAGTGAATGGTTGGGCAGTAACAGTGTTCATCCCACTTAGGCAGGCTGAGAGAGAAAAAAAATGACTTTCCTTTTGAAAAGTTTTCCCATTTAAGTTTTCTAGCACTTAAGTAAAACAAAAATTATATAACAGTTTAAAATGAAATTACCAATAATCTATGAATGGTAGGCTTCATGCCTACCAGTTTTCACATATAGTTTTTCTTCTTGTTTTTTTTTTTTTTGTTTTTTTTTTTCCTGAAGCATACAGAGAGGATACCTCTTCAGGCATAGTTAGATTCAGAGGTTCAAATGACATCTCTGCACAGTGTTGCATGTGTGTTCGCTCTTGCTTTCTGTCTCGGCAATGCCTTCTTCTTCTTTTTTTCATTAGAGAAGTTGTGAGTTTACCAAACAATTATGCATAAAATACAAGATTCCTGTACACCACCCCACCACCAACACCTTGCATTGGTGTGGAACACTTGTTACCATTAACAATAGCACTGCAAAAATAAATAAATAAATAAATAAATTGTACTTTTAAAACAGTAGTTACCTTTGTTACTTGATGAAAGATTATTAAAATAGTTCTATCATCCATTACTTACATTAGATTTTTCCGCATATAACCACCCAATTATTACCGCCTTTTATTAGTATCATACATTTGTTACAATTCATGAAAGAACATTCTTATAGTTGTACTATTAACTACAGTCCATCATCTATATTAGGATTCACTGTGTTGTACAGTCCTATGTTTTACCTCTTAATTTTTATTCTAGTAATATATACATCCTAAAGTTTCTTCTTTTAACCACATTCACCTACATAACTCCATGCTGTTGATTACACTCACCACAATGTGCTACCATCACCACCACCCTTTTCCAAACCTTTACCATCAGCCTAGATAGAAATTCTGTACAAGTTAAGCATAAACACCCCATTCTCTAACCCCAATCTATCTCCTAGTAATCTGTATGCTAGATTTTAACTCTATGAGTTTGCATATTATAATTAGTTCATAACAGTGAAATCACACAATATTTGTCCTTTGGGGTCTGGCTTATTTCATACAACACATTGCCCCCAAGGTTCAGTTATGCTGTCACATGCCTCAGGACTTCCTTTTTACAGCAGAATAATATTCCATCATATGTATATTGTATATACCACTTTTTATCCATTCATCAGTTGATGGACACTTGGGTTGCTTCCATATTTTGGCAATTGTGAATAACACCATTATGAATATCAGTGTGCAGATTCTGTTTGAAGCCCTGCTGTCAGTTCTTCTGGGTACATACTGAGTACTGGCATTGCCAGATCATACAGTAATTCTATACTTAGCTTCCCGAGGAACCGCCAAACTGTCTTCCACAGTGACTGAACCATTTTACATTCCCACCAGCAATGAATGAGTATTCCTATTTCTCCACATCTTCTCCAACACTTGTAGTTTTCTGTTCTTTTGATACTGGTCATTCTAGTAGGTGTGAAATGAAATCTCATTGTGGTTTTGATTAACATTTCCCTAAAAACTAGTGATGTTGAGCATCTTTTCATGTGCTTTTTAGCCATTTGTATTTCCACTTTGGAGAATTGTCTATTCAAGATTTTGCCCATTTTTTAAATTGGTTTTCTTTAATTGTTGAGTTGTAGTATTTCTTTATATAGTCTGGATATTAAAACCTTATCAGATGTATGGTTTCCAAATATTTTCTCCCACTGAGTTGGTTGTTTTTTTCACTTTCTTAACAAAGTTCTTTTAATTTTGAGAAGGTTTCATTTATCTATTTTTTTCTTTCAATGCTTGTGCTTTGGGTGCCTACCACAAGATATTGAAGATGCTTTACTGCATTTTCTTCTAAGAGTTTTATGGTCCTGGTTCTTATATTTAGATCTTTGATCCTTTTTTTTTTTTTTGAACTCTTGTTTATTGCTGGGGGGAGAGAAAATTTGTTCAGTCATTCTAACATTTTGCAGTATCTTCTAAAGTGGGTTACCCTGCCTGGCACCATCAAGCGTCACCTGGGAACTCGTTGAAAATGTAAATTCTCAGTCTCCACCCAGACCTACGGGATCAGAAACTCTGGGGATGAAGCCCAGCAATGTTTTTTTATTTTTTTAATTTTGAAATAAATTCAAAGTTACATGAATAGTAGCAAAAACAATATTAGCCCCATACACAGAATTCCATCATACCCTGACCCCCCTCCCCTGATAGCTCAATCCACCAACTTTAACATGCTGTCACATCACTATTTCTTTCCCTCCCTATCTATCATCTATCATCTATTTCTCTGTCTTCTGAACATATGAGAGTTAGCTGCACACATCCTTGAACATACACTATAATTCACGTATGTGCTTCCCATGAACAAGAACATTATTTTATGTAATTCCATTAAGCGCAGCTAAGAAGTATAAGAGATTCAACAATGATACAAAGCTTACATTCTATATTTCCTTTTCCTTATGTCTCAACTGTGTCCCTTCGAGCCACCTGTCCTCCACCCTCCAATCCCATCCAAGTTCATCCTTAGTATTCAATTGTCATCTAGTTAGACTGTCTTTTTTTTTTTTTCTTTTTTCAATTGTGGAAACATATATACAGCCTAAATCTTCCCATTCTACCCCCTCCCTAGCCTTCCATTAGTGGGATTAATCACATTTAGAATGATGTTATGCTCTTTCCCACCATCCATTACTAGAAATTTCCCTTCACCTCAAACAGCAACCCTACACTCATTTCTTTTTTTTTTTAATTAAATTCAGTTTTATTGAAATATATTCACATACCATATAATCATCCATGGTGTACAATCAACTGTTCACAGTACCTTCATATAGTTATGCATTCATCACCCCAATCTATTTTTTAATTCAATTTTATTGAGATATATTCACATACTATACAATCATCCAAAGTGTACAATCACTTTTCACAGTACCATCATATAGTTGTGTATTCATCACTCCAATCTATTTTTTAAATTTTATTTTAGAAATAAATTTGAAGTTATAGGAACAGTTGCAAAAGCAATACAAACCCCATACACAGAACTCCAGCATACCCTGACCCTCCTCCCCCGATACCCCAAACCACTAACTTTAACATGTTGTCACACTGCTATTTCTTTCCCTCCCTCCCTCCCTCCCTCTTTTCCTATATATCATCCATCATCTATTTCTCTGTCTTCTGAACATGTGAGAGCTAGCTGCACACATCCTTGAACAAACACTGTAATTCACATATACAATTCTCATGAACAAGAACATTCTTTTACGCAATCCCATTAAGCGCAGCTAAGAAGTACAAGAGATTCAACAATGATACAAAGCTTACATTCTATATTTCCTTTTCCTTATGTCTCAATTGTGTCCCTTTGAGCCTCCTGTCCTCCATCCTCAGATCCCATCCAGGGTCATTCTTGGCATTCAATTGTCATCTATTTAGACTGTCTTTTTTCTTTTTTTCCCCTCAATTGTGGAAACATATATACAGCCTAAATCTTCCCATTCCACCCCCTCCCTAGAATTCCAGTAGTGGGATTAATCACATTTAGAATGTTGTAATGCTATCACCTTCCCACCATCCATTGTTAGAAATTTCCCTTCACATCAAACAGCAACCCTATGCTCATTTCTTAACTCCCCATTGCCCCTTCCCCCATTTCTCTTAACCTATACTCTACTTTTCATCTCTATGGTCATATTCTCTGATAATTTCTTTGTGTTTACTGTGGGGCTTAAAATTAAACTCTTAAATCCATAACAGTCTTGTTTTTATTTGATATAAACTTAATTTCAATAGGACACATAAACTATGTACCTATACTCCTCCATCCCCCCACCTTTATATAGTTCTTGTTAAAAGTTACATATTTTACATTGAGTTCAAAACCATTGATTTGTCATTAGAGTTTGTGTATTTTGTATCATGTAGGAAGTAAATAGTGGAGTTACAATTCAAAAATTATTGACTTCTATTTGTATTCCATTGTGGTCAGAGAATGTGCTTTGAATATGTTCAATTGTTTTTTTTTAATTTATTGAGGCTTGTTTTATGTCCCAGCATATGGTCCATTCTGGAAAAAGATCCATGATCACTAGAGAAAAATGATTTGGGATGTAAGGTTCTATATATGTCTGTTAAAATTCTCTACATCTCTTTCTCCTTTCTTTGTTTCTCTGTTGGTAGGGCTCCCTTTAGTATGTGAAGTAGGGCAGGTCATTTATTGGCAAAGTCTCTCAGCATTTGTTTGTCTGTGAAAAATTTAAGCTGTCCCTCAAATGTGAAGGAGAGTTTTGCTGGATAAAGTATTCTTGGTTGGAAATTTTTCTCTCTCAGAGTTTCAAATATGTCTTGCCACTGCCTTCTTGCCTCCATGGTGGCCGCTGAGTAGTCACAACTTAGTCTTATGTTGTTTCCTTTATATGTGGTGAATTGCTTTACTCTTGCTGCTTTCAGAACTTGCTCCTTCTCTTCAGTATTTGACAGTCTGATCAGAATATGTCTTAGAGTGGGTTTATTTGGATTTATTCTATTTGGAGTTCTCTGGGCATTTATGCTTTGTGTATTTATATTGTGTAGAAGGTTTGGGAAGTTTTCTCCAACAATTTCTTTGAATACTCTTTCTAAACCTTTACCCTTCTCTTCCCCTTCTGGGACACCAATGAGTCTTAAATTTGGATGTTTTATTTTATCTATCATATTCCTCGGATCCTTTTTGAATTTTTCAATTTCTTTCTCCATTGTTTCTTTTGTTCTTTCATTTTCGGTTCTGTGGACCTCTAGGACACTGAGTCATTGTTCAACTTTCTCTGATCTTGTATTATGAGTATCCGGAGTCTTTTTAATTTGGCCAACTATTTCTTTTATTTCCATAAGATCTTCTTTTTTTTTATTGAATCTTGCAGTTTCTTCTTTAAGCTCTTCTAGGGTCTTCTTTATGTCCTTTTTATCCTGTTCCATGGTCTTCTCCATGTCTTTTATATCCTGTGCCATGCTTTCATTCCTGGATTGTGATTGTTTGATTAATTGTGCCAAGTACTGTGTCTCTTCTGATATTTTGATTTGGTTGTTTGGGATCAGTTTCTCCATATCAGCTGGTTTTATCATATGCATTAAGGTTTTCTGTTGTTTTGGCCTCTTGGCATTTGCTTTGCTTGATAGGGTTCTTTCAAGTTGTAAAAAAAAAAAAATACCAAACTAATTTTTCTGAAATACTAGTTGGTGGCATACACTTCCTCCAACTAACCAGCAGATGGCGTCTGAGAGTCATCTATACCCCTCAAGTCAGTTCTCCCCAACTCTGTCTCTGTGGTGTGTGGGGAAACGATTTTTGTGGGGTTCAGGTGGTGAACTCAGTTTGGGTTTGTTGTTGGAGCTGTCCGTCCTGAACGTGATGCGTGTGTCTGGGTGGTCAGGGAGGCAGGGCAGCTTTAATATTCAAACCTCCCAGGTGTTCCCAGAGATTCAAGGCTATTGCAAGAGTCTAAGCCTTCATTTCAGTTCTGCCCCAGAACCTCTCTGTTGCTGACCCACAAACCACCGGCATTGATGTAGCGTCCCTGGGTTTTCCACATAGGACCCCCTTCTCAGCTGTGATCTTCCAGGACCTCTGCTGAGGGAAGGCTGTGCTACATCACTAGTGCGCGTCGTTCCTCAAGGGAAGCCCCAGGCTGCCAGGCCATGCAGGGGCGCTCTCTGCCTGATGCAAAGATTAGCATATAATTCTTTTTTTTTTTAAATCTTCATTTTATTGGGATATATTCACATACCACGCAGTCATACAAAACAAATCGTACATTCGATTGTTCACAGTACCATTACATAGTTGTACATTCATCACCTAAATCAATCCCTGATACCTTCATTAGCACACACACACAAATAACAAGAATAATAATTGAAGTGAAAAAGAGCAATTAAAGTAAAAAAGAACACTGGGTGCCTTTGTCTGTTTGTTTGTTTCCTTCCCCTATGTTTCTACTCATCCATCCATAAACTAGACAAAGGAGAGTGTGGTCCTTATGGTTTTCCCAATCCCATTGTCACCCCTCATAAGCTACATTTTGATACAATTGTCTTCGAGATTCATGGGTTCTGGGTTGTAGTTTGATAGTTTCAGGTATCCACCACCAGCTACCCCAATTCTTTAGAACCTAAAAAGTGTTGTCTAAAGTGTGCGTAAGAGTGCCAACCAGAGTGAACTCTCGGCTCCTTTTGGAATCTCTCTGCCACTGAAGCTTATTTCATTTCCTTTCACATCCCCCTTTTGGTCAAGAAGATGTTCTCTGTCCCACGATGTCAGGTCTACATTCCTCCCCGGGAGTCATATTCCACATTGCCAGGGAGATTCACTCCCCTGGGTGTCTGATCCCACGTAGGGGGGAGGGCAGTGATTTCACCTGCCAAGTTGGCTTAGCTAGAGAGAAAGAGCCACATCTGAGCAACAAAGAGGCATTCGGGAGGGGGCTCCTAGGCACAATTATAGGGAGGCCTAGCCTCTCCTTTGCAGCAACCATCTTCTCAAGGGTAAAACCTATGGTAGAGGGCTCAACCCATCAAACCACCAGTCCCCTATGTCTGTGGTCATGTTAGCAACCATCGAGGTGGGGTAGGCCAATACCCCTGCATTCTCCACAGGCTCCTCAAGGCGGCACTACATATTTATTTCCTTGTTTTTCTTTCTTTTTTTTTTTTTTAACTTTCCTTTCTTTTTTAAATCAACTGTATGAAAAAAAAATGTAAAAAAAAAAAAACATACAATAAAAGAACATTTCAAAGAGACCATAACAAGGGAGTAAGAAAAAGACAACTAACCTAAGATAACTGCTTAACTTCCAACCTGTTCCTACTTTACCCCAAGAAAGTTACCTAATATTTCTGTGAACTTGTTCCTACTATATCCATCAGAAATTAACAGACCATAGTCATTCCTGGGCATTCCCAGGATGTTAAATAGCTTATCTGTTCTTCGTGGATTATTGTTCCCCCTTCCTTAATTGCTCTCTATTGCTAGTTCCCCTACATTCTACATTATAAGCCATTTGTTTTACATTTTTCAAAGTTCACATTAGTGGTAGCATATAATATTTCTCTTTTTGTGCCTGGCTTATTTCACTCAGCATTATGTCTTCAAGGTTCATCCATGTTGTCATATGTTTCACGATATCGTTCCTTCTTACTGCCGTGTAGTATTCCATCGTGTGTACATACCACATTTTATTTATCCACTCATCTGTTGAAGGACATTTGGGTTGTTTCCATCTCTTGGCAATTGTGAATAATGCTGCTATGAACATTGGCGTGCAGATATCTGTTCGTGTCACTGCTTTCTGATCTTCCGGGTATATACCGAGAAGTGCAATCGCTGGATCGAATGGTAACTCTATATCTAGTTTTCTAAGGAACTGCCAGACTGACTTCCAGAGTGGCTGAACCATTATACAGTCCTACCAACAATGAATAAGAGTTCCACTTTCTCCACATCCCCTCCAGCATTTGTAGTTTCCTGTTTGTTTAATGGCAGCCATTCTAATCGGTGTTAGATGGTATCTCATTGTGGTCTTAATTTGCATCTTTCTAATAGCTAGTGAAGCTGAACATTTTTTCATGTGTTTCTTGGCCATTTGCATTTCCTCTTCAGAGAACTGTCTTTTCATATCTTTTGCCCATTTTATAATTGGGCTGCCTGTACTATTGTCATTGAGTCGTAGGATTTCTTTATATATGCAAGATATCAGTCTTTTGTCAGATACATGGTTTACAAAAATTTTTTTCCCATTGAGTTGGCTGCCTCTTTACCTTTTTGAGAAATTCCTTTGAGGTGCAGAAACTTCTAAGCTTGAGGAGTTCCCATTTATCTATTTTTCCTTTTGTTGCTTGTGCATTGGGTGTAAAGTCTAGGAAGTGGCCGCCTAATACAAGGTCTTGGAGATGTTTTCCTACATTAGCTTCTAGGAGTTTTATGGTATTTTCTTTTATATTGAGATCTTTGGTCCATTTTGAGTTAATTTTTGTGTAGGGTGTGAGGTAGGGGTCCTCTTTCATTCTTTTGGATATGGATATCCAACTCTCCCACCTCCATTTGTTGAAAAGACCATTATGACCCAGTTCAGTGACCTTGGGGGCCTTATCAAAGATCAGTCGGCCATAGATCTTGGGGTCTATCTCCGAATTCTCAATTCGATTCCATTGATCTATATGTCTATCTTTTTGCCAGTACCATGCTGTTTTGGCAACTGTGGCTTTATCATAAGCTTCAAAGTCAGGGAGTGTAAGTCCTCCCACTTCGTTTTTCTTTTTTAGAGTGTCTTTAGCAATTTGAGGAATCTTCCCTTTCCAAATAAATTTGATAACTAGCTTTTCCAAGTCTGCAAAGTAGGTTGTTGGAATTTTGATTGGGATTGAATTGAATCTGTAGATGAGTTTGGGTAGAATTGACATCTTAATGACATTTAGCCTTTCTATCCATGAACAGGGAATATTTTTCCATCTTTTAAGGTCCCCTTCTATTTCTTTTAGTAGAGTTATGTAGTTTTCTTTGTATATGTCTTTTACATCTTTGGTTAAGTTTATTCCTAGGTACTTGATTTTTTTAGTTGCTATTGAAAATGGTATCTTTTTCTTGAGTGTCTCTTCAGTTTGTTCGTTTCTAGCATATAGAAACATTGCTGACCTATGTGCATTAATCTCGTATCCCGCTACTTTGCTAAATTTGTTTATTAGCTCTAGTAGCTGTATCGTCGATTTCTCAGGGTTTTCCAGATATAAGATCATATCATCTGCAAACAATGACAGTTTTACTTCTTCTTTTCCAATCTGGATGCCTTTTATTTATTTGTCTTGCCGTATTGCCCTGCACTTCCAGCACAATGTTGAATAACAGTGGTGACAGCGGGCATCCTTGCCTTGTTCCCGATCTTAGAGGGAAGGCTTTCAGTCTCTCACCATTGAGTACTATGCTGGCTGTGGGCTTTTCATTTATGCTCTTTATCATATTGAGGAAGTTTCCTTCAATTTCTACCTTTTGAAGTGTTTTTATCAAAAACGGATGTTGGATTTTGTCAAATGCTTTTTCAGCATCTATTGAGATGATCATTTGATTTTTCCCTTTCAAATTGTTAATGTGTTGTAACACATTGACTGATTTTCTTATGTTGAACCATCCTTGCATGCCTGGAATGAACCCCACTTGGTCATGGTGTATGATTTTTTTAATGTATCTTTGGATTCGATTTGCAAGTATTTTGTTGAGGATTTTTGCATCTATATTCATTAGGGAGATTGGCCGGTAGTTTTCCTTTTTTGTAGCATCTTTGCCTGGTTTTGGTATTAGATTAATGTTAGCGTCATAAAATGAGTTAGGTAGTGTTCCATTTTCTTCAATGTTTTGAAAGATTTCGAGTAAGATTGGTGTCAGTTCTTTCTGGAAAAGTTTGGTAGAATTCCCCTGTGAAGCTATCTGGCCCTGGGCATTTATTGGTGGGAAGATTTTTGATGACTGATTGGATCTCTTTGCTCGTGATGGGTTGGCTGAGGTCTTCTATTTCTTCTCTGGTCAGTCTAGGTTGTTCATATGTTTCCAGGAAATTGCCCATGTCCTCTACGTTATCCAATTTGTGGCCATACAGTTGTTCATAGTATCCTCTTATAATTTTTTAAATTTCTTCGGGATCTGCAGTTATGTCACCTTTTTCATTCATTATTTTGTTTATATGGGTCTTCTCTCTTTTTGATTTTGTCAGTGTAGCTAGGGGCTTGTCAATCTTGTTGATCTTCTCAAAGAACCAACTTTTGGTGATATTTATCCTCTCTATTGTTTTTTTGTTCTCTATGTCATTTATTTCCGCTTTAATCCTTGTTATTTCTTTTCTTCTACTTGGTTTCGGATTGGTTTCCTGTTCATTTTCTAGCTTCTTCAGTTGATCCGTTAGTTCTTTGATTTTGGCTCTTTCTTTCTTTTTAATATATGCATTTAGTGCTATAAATTTCCCCCTCAGTACTGCTTTTGCTGCATCCCATAGGTTTTGGTACATTGTGTTCTCATTTTCATTTGTCTCTATATATTTAGCAATTTCTCTTGCTATTTCTTCTTTAACCCACTGATTGTTTAGGAGTGTGTTGTTTATCCTCCAGGTATTTGTGAATTTTCTAAGTCTCTGATGGTTATTGACTTCTAATTGTATTCCATTGTGGTCAGAGAATGTGCTTTGAATAATTTCAATCTTTTTAAATTTATTGAGCCTTGTTTTATGTCCCAGCATATGATCTATTCTGGAGAAAGTTCCGTGAGCACTAGAGAAGAATGTGTATCCTGGTGGTTTGGGATGTAATGTTCTATATATGTCTGTTAAATCTAATTCATTTATCAGATTGTTCAGGTTTTCCATTTCCTTATTGGTCTTCTGTCTGGTTGATCTATCTATAGGAGAGAGTGATGTGTTGAAGTCTCCCACAATTATTGTGGAAACATCAATTGCTTCCTTTAGTTTTGCCAGTGTTTCTCTCATGTATTTTGTGGCACCTTGATTGGGTGTATAAACATTATGATTGTTATATCTTCTTGTTGAATTGTCCCTTTTATTAGTATGTAGAGGCCTTCTTTGTCTCTCAAAACATCCCTGCATTTAAAGTCTATTTTATCTGAGATTAATATTGCTACACCTGCTTTCTTTTGGCTGTAGCTTGCATGAAATATTTTTTTCCATCCTTTCACTTTCAATTTCTTTGTGTGCCTGTGTCTAAGATGAGTCTCTTGTATGCAACATATTGATGGTTCATTTTTTTTGATCCATTCTGTGAATCTATATCTTTTAATTGAGGAGTTTAATCCATTTACATTCAACGTTATAACCGTGAAGGCATTTCTTGAATCAGCCATCTTTTCCTTTGGTTTATGTTTGTCGTATATATTTTTCCCTCTCTCTATTAATACCCTTTAATGTACCCATACCGAATCTCTTTAGTACTGAATCTTTCTCCAAGTCTCTCTGTCCTTTCTTTGTTTCTCTGTCTGTAGGGCTCCTTTAGTATCTCCAGTAGGGCAGGTCTATTCAAATTCTCTCAGCATTTGTTTGTCTGTGAAAAATTTAGGCTCTCCCTCAAATTTGAAGGAGAGCTTTGCTGGATAAAGTATTCTTGGTTGGAAATTTTTCTCTCTCAGAATTTTAAATATATCATGCTACTGCCTTCTCGCCTCCATGGTGGTTGCTGAATGGTCACTACTTAGCCTGATGCTGTTTCCTTTGTATGTGGTGAATTGCTTTTCTCTTGCTGCTTTCAGAACTTGCTCCTTCTCTTCCGTGTTTGACAGTGTGATCAGAATATGTCTCAGAGTGGGTTTATTTGGATTTATTCTATTTGGAGTTCACTGGACATTTATGATTTGTGTATTTATGGGGTTTAGAAGATTTAGGAAGTTTTCCCCCAACAATTTGTTTGAATACTGCTCCTAGACGTTTACCATTTTCTTCCCCTTCTGAAACACAAATGAGTCTTATATTTGGACGTTTTATATTATCTGTCATATCCCTGAGGCCCGTTTCAATTTTTTTTATTTTTTTCCCCATTCTTTCTTTTCTGCTTTCATTTTCCATTCTGTCATCTTCCAGGTCACTGAATCGTTGTTCAACTTCCTCTAGTCTTGTACTATGAGTATCCAGGATCTTTTTCGTTTGATCAAGTTTCTTTAATTTCCATAAGATCATCTTTTGTTTTACTTAGTCTTGCAATGTCTTCTTTATGCTCTTCTAGGGTCTTCTTGATATCATTTGTATCCCATACTATGGTCTTATTGTTCATCTTTAGTTCTTTGATTAGTTGCTCTATGTACTTTGTCTATTCTGATATTTTGATTTTGGGTGCTTGGGCTTGGGTTATCCATATCATCTGGTTTTTTCATATGCTTTAGAATTTTCTGTTGTTTTTGGCCTCTTGGCATTTGCTGAACTTGATAGGATTCTTTTAGGATTTGTAGACTAATTGGAGTCCTTGTCTCTAATTTATCAGATGTACAGCTTCGTGGAGTACACTTTCTTTAACAAACCAGCAGGTGGTGTCCACGAGCCACGTGTTCTCCACAAGCCAGTTCTCCCATGCTTTGCCTTTGGGGTGAGTGGGGGAGTGAGTCTTGTGGGGTCGAATTGGTGTAGCAAGCTTGCGTGTGTAGTTGGTGTTGGAGCGTGTGTATATGGAGCGTGTGTCTGGGTGGTCAGGGAGGGGGGCTGGCTCTAACAATCAAATCTCCCTGGTGTTCCTGGAGTTTTAAAGCTGCTGCAATAGTCTAATCCTTCAGTTCAGTCCTGCCACAGTTTGTCTCTGCCACTAACCCACAAGTCCTTGGTTTTGGCGTATGGCTCCTGAGACTTCTGAGTTGATCCCTCTTCCAGGCCGTGCACCCCCTGGGCCTCTGTTGAGGGATGACTGTGCTATGTCACAGGTGAGTGCCGTCCCCCCAGGGTGGTTCTGGGCTGCTGGGCTGTGTAGGGAGGCTCCCAGTCTGCTGCAATGATGGCTGAATGGGGCTTTGTTAATTCACACTGCTCCACCTTCCCAACTCTGGGACAACCAGCTGAGGGTGCAGGGAAAGCTAATGTCCACGCCCAGTTTTGTGGTGTGTGTGTGTTATTTGAAGCACTTCCATCACACGGGGTTGTCTGGGGCAGCTCTGGGCTCTGGGGCTGGCGACGGGCAGGAGTGTTTCCTGTCCACCAGGATGATGGCTGTGAGCAGACACCCCCCTTTTCTTGGAAAGTTGTGGTGTTTAGTGAGTTTTCTCAGCCACTGGATTATTGCCTTTTGTCTCAGAGCTCTCTTAGTTCTCCTCTTGTCTTGACCTGCCCAAATTGCATGTCTTTGAGGCTTTCTGTATTGGGCTTCTTAGAGTAATTGTTTTAGAAACATAAAAAAAAAAAAAACAAAAAAAGACAAAAAAAAAAAAAAAAGCCCTCCTCTCAGATCTAATGGGTTATTGAAATGCTAAGAGACAAAGCAATTAGGTCCATTAAGGAAAGATCCAGGGGGCAGAGAGATCAGTTTTTCTTTGGGATTTGCATATGAGCCTCAGGGTCTGAGCTCTGCCCTTCCCGTTTCTATGTTCACCAGAACTCCAAAAATCCTCCACTTTTATTTTGGAGTTTTTCTTGCTGTTTTTTTTTTTTTTTGCTATGCCTGTCTCCTCTCTGCTGGGCTGGCTTCTCTCAGATTCTCTGGTGTCTGGTCTCAGTCTGTCTATCATTGGAGTTTGGATCAGAATGAGTTTCTGATAAGAGCTGCCACTGCAGTTCTCCCTTCTTCTTCCCAGCGCTGATGGCCCCTCCTCCCACAGGACTGAGCCCGGCAGGGAGGGACGTGGGTTCCCTGGCCACAAAAACTTACAGATTTCGCTGATCTCAGCAGTTCGACGTGTTCATGAGTGTTGTATGAAATATGCCAAAAGTCAAGTTGCTCTGTGGTGTTCAGTCCATGCAGTTCCTGGCTTTCTACCTACTTTCCTGGAGGAGTAACTAAAACATACAGCTAACCAATCCGCCATCTTGCCCTGCCCCTAGCCTATAATTCTTGACTGGTGTAAGTTCTGAATGAAAGGCCTACACTCCTTTCTTAACTCCCCATTGACCCTTCCCCCATTTCTCTTAACCCAAACTCTACTTTTCATCTCTATGGTTATATTCTCTGGTAATTTCTTTGTGTTTACTGTGGAGCTTAAAATTAACCTCTTGAATCCCTGTCAATCTTGTTTTTCTTTGATATCACCTTCACTTCAATAGAGCACATAAACTATGTTCCTATACTCCTTCATTCCCCCATCTTTATATAGTTGTCTAAAATTATGTATTTTACATTGAGTTCAAAACCACTGATTTGTCCTTAGAATTTGTGTATTTTTTATCATGTAGGAAGTAAATAGTGGCGTTATAGTTCAAAAATTATTGACTTCTATTTGTATTCCATTGTGTTTGGAGAATGTTCTTTGAGTATATTCATTTTTTTTTTTTTTTAATTTCTTGAGGCTTGTTTTATGTCCTAGCTTATGGTCCCTTCTGGAGAAAGATCTGTGGCCACTAGAGAAAAATGAGTGTCCTGGTGATTTTGGATGTAAGGTACTATATATGTCTGTTAAAATTCTCTACATCTCTTTCTCCTTTCTTTGTCTCTCTGTTGGTAGGGCTTCCTTTAGAATCTGAAGCAGGGCAGGTCTTTTATTGGCAAAGTCTCTCAGCATTTGTTTGTGAAAAATTTAAGCTCTCCCTCAAATTTGAAGGAGAGTTTTGCTGGATAAAGTATTCTTAGTTGGAAATCTTTCTCTCTGAGAATTTTAAATATGTCATGCCACTGCCTTCTCACCTCCATAGTGGCCACTGAGTAGTCACTACTTAGTCTTATGTTGTTTACTTTGTATGTGGTGAATTGCTTTTCTCTCACTGCTTTCAGAACTTGCTCCTCCTCTTCAGAATTTGACAGTCTGATCAGAATATGTCTTGGGGTGTGTTTATTTGGATTTATTCTATTTGGAGTTCGCTGGGCATTTATGTTTTGTGTGTTTATATTGTGTAGAAGGTTGGGGAAGTTTTCCCCAACAATTTCTTTGAATACTCTTTCTAGACCTTTACCCTTCTCTTCCCCTTCTGGGACACCAATGAGTCTTAAGTTCGGACGTTTTATTTCACGTATTGTATCCCTGAGATCCATTGTGATTTTTTCGATTTTTTTCTCCATTCTTTCTTTTGTTCTTTCATTTTCTGTTCTGTGGATTTCTAGGACAGTAAGATGTTGTTCAGCTTCCTCTAATCTTGTATTGGGAATATCCAGAGTCTTTTTAATTTGGCCAACAGTTTCTTTTATTTCCATAAGATCTTCTACTTTTTTATTTACTCTTGCAATGTCTTCTTTATGCTCTTCTAGGGTCTTCCTTATGGCACTTATATCCTGGGTCATGGTCCTCTTGATGTCCTTTAAATCCTTTGCTATGTTTTCATTCTTCGAGTGTAGTTGTTTGATTAATTTTGTGAGGTCCAGTGTTTCTTCCGAAATCTTGATTTGTGTGTTTGGAGCTGGATTCTCCATATCATCTGGTTTTATCATATGCATTAAGATTTTGTTGTTTTTGGCCTCTTGGCATTTGTTTTGCTTGATAGGGTTCTTTCAAGTTGTATCAAAAAAAAAGGATATCAATCTAATTTTTCAGAGACACAGTTTGGTGATGTACACTTTCTCTAACTAACCAGCAGATGGCGTGTGTGAGTCACCTATATCCCTCAAGTCAGTTCTCAACCTTTTTTCCACAGAGTGTGGGGAAATCATTCTTGTGTGTTCAGTTGGAGAACTCAGTTTGGGTGTGTTGCTGGAGCCGACCGCCCTGAATGTGGGGCGTGTGTATGGGTGGCCAGGGAGGAAGGGCAGTTTTACTGTTCAAATCTCCCAGGTTCCAGGAGATTCAAGGCCGCCACAAGAGACTAAGCCTTCATTTCAGTTAGCCCCAGACTTTCTCTCTCGCTGTCCCACAAAGCACTGGACTTGGCGTAGCACCCCTGGGTTCTCCGAGTGGATCCCCCCTCCCAGCTGCGATCCTCCCTCAGCTGAGGGAATGCCGTGCTACGTCATCAGTGTGCGCCATTCCTAAAGGGAAGCCCTGGGCTGCTGGGCTGTGCCACGGGGCTCTCAGCTCATTTCAGAATGCAGAATATCTGAGGCTGTCTTTACTGCAACGCCTTACAGGCTGAGAACAGCTGAGGTTCTCTCCAGAGAGAGAGAGCAAGGGACAGAAAAACTCCCAGGTTCACCCGTCAGCCAGAGATAGCACCCAATCCTCTGGGCTCCCGATCCTGAGACAGATATGTCCCCCGATTCTCCCAAGGTCAGCTGTCACCAAAAGCCTCTGTCTGCTTGTTGAGGATTCGCTGTCTGTATTGAGCAGTTAATATTAAAACCTCACTTGGAGCTGGGCTGAGAACGTGCATGGCGCGGCTTCCATGAGGGAGGGGCTCTCGGCTCTAGGTTCTCGGCTCTCAGCGCAGGTCCGCAGTTTTACTTACAGATTTTATGCTGTGATCTCGGGCATTCCTTCCAATTCATGTCGGTGGATGTTGAGTGTACAGTCATGTTTGTCTCCCTGCTGTTAATCCAGGTTATTTACTGGTTTTTTGTTCGTTTATGAATTGTTCTGGGGGAGACTGAGTCTTCCACTTCTTTCTATGCCAACATCTTCCCAGAATCTTTTTGATCCATTTTGAGTTAATATTTGTATAAGTTATGAGATAGGGTTCCTCTTTATTCTTTTGCACCATCTGTTGAAATGACAATTATCTCCCAGTTCAGTGGACTTGGCAGCCTTGTCAAAAATGCATTGACAACAAGATGTGAGGGTCTATTTCTGAATTCTCAATTCAATTCCATTGGTCAATATAGCTACCCTTATGCCAGTACCATGGAGTTTTGACCACTGTAGCTCTGTAATATGCTTTAAAGTCAGGAAGTGTGAGTTCTCCAACTTGGTTCTTCTTTTTCAAGATGTTTTTGCCCCCTTACTTCCAAAATAAATTTGATAAAATTGGCTTTTCTATGTCTACAATGAAGGCTATTGGAATTTTGATTGGGATTGCGTTGAATCTGTAAATCAATTTGGGTAGAAATGACACCTTAATGATATTTAGTCTTCCAATCCATTAACATGGAATGTTGGAATGTCCATCCATTTATTTGGGTCTTCTTTTATTTCATTTAGCAATGTTTTGTAGTTTTCTGTGCACATGTCCTTTACATCCCTGATTGAATTTATTCCTAGGTATTTGATTCTTTTAGTTACTAATGTAAAAGTTTTTTATTTCTTCCTCAGAGTGCTCATTACTATTAGATAGAAATCCTACCATTTTTTTGCATGTTGCTCCTGTATCCCGCAACTTTGCTGAACTCATTTATTAGCTCTAGTAGCTTTGCTGTAGTTTTTTTTTCATCTTTCTATATATAGGATCATGTCATCTGCAAATAGAGAAAGTTTTACTTGCTCCTTTTCAATCTGGATGCCTTTTATTTCTTTTTCTTGCCTAATTGTTCTGGCCAGAACTTCTAGTAATACATTGAATAAAAGTGGCAACAGTGGGCATCCTAGACTTATTTCAGCTCTTAGAGGGAAAGCTTTCAATCTTTCACCATTGAGCACAATGTTAGCTGTGGGTTTTTCAAATATGTCCTTTATCAGGTTGAGGAAGTTTCCTTCTATTCCTGTCTTACAAAGTGATTTTATGAAGAAAGGATGGTGGATTTTGTCAAATGCCTTTCCTGCATCAATTGAGATGATCATGTGGTTTTTCCCATTAGTATTGTTAATGTGTTGTATTGCATTAATTGATATTCTTATGTTGAACCACCCTTGCATACCTGGGATAAAACCCACTTGACCATGCTGTGTACTTCTTTTAATGTGCTATTGGATTCCATTTGCAAGTATTTGGTTGCAAATTTAGTATTTTGCATCCATATTCATTAGAGAGATTGGTCTGCAGTTTTCTTTTCTTGTAATATCTTTATCTGGCTTTAGTATTAATGTGATACTGACCCTTATTTTTGAAGGACAGTTTTTCCAGATAATGAATTTTTGGCTGGCAGTTTTTCCCTTCCAGTACCTGAAATATATCATACCACTGTCTTCTCACCTACATGGTTTCTGACAAGAAATCAGAACTTAGTCTTACTGGGCATCCCGTTTTTGGATGAATTGCTTTTCTTTTGCTGCTTTCACAATTCACTCTTTATCTATGGCATTTGACATTCTGATTGGTATGTGTCTTAGAGTAGGTATGTTAGGATTTATTCTGTTTGGCGGATGACTTGTATATTTATGTCTTCCAGAAGAGTTGGGAAGTTTTCAGTCATCATTTTCTCAAATACTCTTTCTGCCCCCTGTCCCTTCTCTTCTCTTTCTGGGATACTCATGACATGTATGTTTGTGTGCTTTGTGCTGTCATTGAGATCCTTGAGACCCTGCTCAATTTTTTCCATTCTTTACTCTATCTGTTCTTCTGTCTGTAAGGTTTTGATTGTCTTGTTTTCTAGTTCAATGATTCTTTCTTCTGCTTGTTCAAATGTACTGTTGTTTGTCTCTAGTGTATTTAGTCTGTTCTATTGTGCCTTTCATCCTCATATTGTCAGTTGTTTCTTTTTATACTTTCAAATTCTTCTCCATGCTTACACACTGTCTTCTTAATATCCTTTATCTATTTAGCCATATTTTCTGTCATCAACTTGAGTTGATTTAGGATATTTCTTTGAACCTAAAATTTCCCCTTTAACCACATTCAAATTTATAATTCAGTGCTATTATATGTTCACAATGTTGTGCTACCATTACCATCTGTTACCAAAACTTTTCCATAATCTGAAATAGAAACTATATAATTTAAGCATTAACTCCCTATTTCCTATCCCCTTTCTGTCCTCTGGTATCCTACATTAGAGATACTGATTCTTTGAATTTGCTTACTTTAATATTTTCATATCAGTGAACCATACAATATTTGTCTGTTTCTCCCTTATTTCACTCAGCATGTCTTCAAGGTTTAGCCATGTTGTTGAATGTATCAGAACTTCATTCCTTTTTACAGTGGAATACTATTCCATTAAATGTATATACCACATTATATTTATCCATTAATTGGTTGATGGACACATGGGTTGTTTCCATCTTTTGGAAATTATGAATAACTTTACTATGAACATTTGTATGTAAATATGTTTGAGCCCCTGCTTTCAATTCTTTTGGGTATATACCTAGAAGTGGGACTTCTAGGTCATAAGGTAGTTCTGTGTAACTTTTTCAGGAAACACCAAACTATTTTCCACAGTGGTTGTACCATTTTACATTCCCACCAACAATGAATGAGGGTTCTTATTTCCCCACATCCTCACCAGCACTTGCTATTTTATGATTTTTTTAAGAATAGCAGCCGTTTTAATTGGTGTGATGTGGTAGCTCATTATGGTTTTGATATGCATTTCCCTAATGGTTAATGATGTGAAGCATTGTTTCATGTGCTTTTTAGCCATTTGTATATCTACTTTGGAGACATGTCTATTCAAGTCCTTTGCCCATTTTTTATATTCTGGATACTATAACCTTTTAAGATTTATAGTTTCCAAATCCTTTCTCCCATTCTGTTGCTTGCCTTTTCAATTTCTTGATAATGTCCTTTGATACGTAAAAGTTTTTAATTTTGATGAAGTCCATTTTACCTATTTTTTTCTTACTCATGCTTTCAATGTAAAGTCTAAGAATCAATTACTAATAGAATAAGTTCCTGAAAATATTTTTGTATGTTTTTTTCTAAGGGTTTTTTAGTTCTAACTCTTACATTAAGGTATATGTTTCATTTTGAATAAATTTTTGTATATGGTATGAGGTCAGGGCCCAGATTCCTTCTTTTGCATGTGGATGTTCAATTTGTTGAACAAGATTCTTTCACCAATGAATTGTCTTAGTACCCTTGTCAAAAATCAATTGACCATACATGTGTCGGAAATAAAGCGGTACCTGTAAGGGAATAAATGCTCATTCGGTTCTGGAGGAGAAAAGAATTTATTTACAATCTTGCAAGAAAGGGCACACAGCCAATCACGTAGTAGGCTGGCATGCCAGAGGAAGAGAATGGCGATCTTTAAATCTCCTACTCCTAATGCACAAGTCCCTCCCGCTTCCCCATTGACTGGATACTACAGAGGTTACAGCCTATCTGAGAGAACTAATTCATCTTTTGAGATTTTAATTTGTACAGCCTATCGAAGAGAGCCAACTAGCTCATTATTGAGATTTTGAACTGATCAGCCTATCCGAGAGAGTTCATTCAGTTCAAAAAATTTTTTTTTTTTTTTTTTGCTGGGAGTTCCTGCCTCATATCTCTTTACATTCCAGTAACCATGGTTACTTTTCCATATAAGGAGCTGGCAGATTCTCTCTTTCTTCCCTTTACCATGGGGCTTGTTTAAGCTGGTTTTGCCTCC
The DNA here is from genome assembly GCF_015220235.1 of Choloepus didactylus. Taxonomy (NCBI): domain Eukaryota; kingdom Metazoa; phylum Chordata; class Mammalia; order Pilosa; family Megalonychidae; genus Choloepus; species Choloepus didactylus. Next base: position 167,219,825 of record NC_051307.1, read on the forward strand.
ATTTTCCTTATTCCATGCTGTCTCTATGTGAAAGCTAAACTTATCCCTTTCTTACAGATTCCCTCCTCTTTCTTTTTTAAACCCTTTTAGTTTTCACATTTTAGATTCTTAAATTTGCTAAGGGCTTTTTCACATTCCTCATCATAGGGATCTTTCTTACTTTTGATTCGAGTGGTTTTGATGGGCTTTTGAACTAGCCTCTGGGCACATGGGATGATGTAGCACCCAGCTGTTATAAACATTTTGGCTGGAATGATAAGGAAAATTAAAATAGATGTTGCAATTCCTTTCCATTTCTCAAACCAATTTTCTAACCATTCTGTGAGTGGGTTGTTAATGCTAGAATTTTTTGCTAGTTTCTGAAATAAGGCTGTTAAGCCTTGTAGAGCTTTGGTGATAGTTCCATCAGGTGCTGTATTATTGGGGATGAATGTGCAACAATTTCCCCCAACTATAGCACAGATGCCTCCTTTTTCAGCTAGCATGATGTCTAGGGCCATTCTGTTTTCCCATCCCATTCGGCTAGTGGCATCTAACTGTTCTGCTATTCCTTTAATGACATCCCTGGTATAGTTGATAAATTTTAGCTGATGATTGACATTTTTATTGATGGTGACCCACCAGAATAAGGATGATTCAAATTCTGCAGCTACTTGATTTTTAGCTTTAAACTCATTAGGAACTTTCTGGGGAACCCCTATACTATCTACAAACATTTTTTTATTGAAGGAACCAGGTACATTTTGTACATTTTTCTTTTCTCCTTTGCCTTGGGTTGGTACTTTCTTATTACTTTCAAATGCCAGGGTAAATGAGATAGTCAATTGAACCAGAGCACAGGTTCCTCCCCACCTTTCAGGTAGTGTTGGCCAGAGGATGCCCTTCCCACAGTACCACCAGAGGTCTGCTCGGGGTATAGTTAGGCTGGAGAAGTTGCCAGTACTATCCTTGCTCACATTCCACACCTGTGTACACAAAGCCATGGTACCAAGATCCTGGAGCCCTTCTTCCCATCGGGAGAGACAGGCAGAGTGGTTTCTGGGACCAAGGCAAGACGCTGGTATGGCTTTGACACTTCCCTTCTGGACTGGAGGGAAAAGGGAGGACAACATACTACAACTTTCACCAGGAGTAGCATTTTGAAAGAGGAGCGTTATACATTTAAACTCCTTTTCATGCTGTTTCATCCCCAAGGGTAAGGGTGTAATCTGAACAGTGGGTTGTTTGATTGTACAAGCATAACAGTCACTTCTGTTTAGACTCTGGATGGTATATTTGCCCCATTCTACCCAGGCATTTGTATTTCCATAACCTGCCTCTATTTCTAAGGTTTGCTTTAAGTCTTTGGCCTTAAGTATTCTAATGACCTTGGGGTCAATTTGAACTGGAGAGTTAAACTCCAGCCAAGTTTCCCTTAGTGATTTTTCCTCCAACCTGGGTAAGACCCATCCCTCATACTGTGTGGTCCACCAAGCAGTGTTCCAAGAATAACAGGGGTCAGGTGACTCATAAGTTGTACTCTCAAATGTTCGCCCCCCAGCAATCTTGCTTTCTATTTGAACAGTCTGCTTACATAAATGCTTATATTCCTCCCTCAGTTGTTGCTGATGTTTTAGATTTTTACAGCTAATTACTTGACAAACATCAAATTGTACAGTTTGAGACTCTAAGCCTTTGACTACACTTAGCAGAACCTGGTACTCCTTGAATATAGAACATTATGATCAATACAAGCAATTTCATCATTAAGCTATACACAGAGCACAATACAAACACAGGGTTTAATCCAGCCCTTCCTCCCTCCTAGTATGTTCTTTCAACTGTTGCCTATTTAGAGTGATCCTTAGGGGATCTGAGGTGGGAGTCACTTTCCAGGATTCAGGTTGAGTTGCTGGATACTTATCGTCTGGTTCAGGCACTGGTCTCTTTACTCTTGTGTAATGAGTCCAGCCTCTTTCTGCTGTTCGGACTGCCGTCTCAGTAGTCAGCAAGACTTGATAGGGTCCCTCCCAGATTGGTTGAAGTTTGGATTCTCTCCACAACTGGATCAGAACCCAGCTGCCAGGCTGATGTCGATGGGCAGCAAATTCAAGAGGCGGGGTCTGAGCCAGCAGTCCACGGTGGCTGAGAGATGATAAAGTAGAAGACAAGGCCAGTATATAATTCTTAAGAAAGAGATCCTTTGTGTCTAGGGAGGGGAGCTCTCCAGTCCTCCTGGGGAAGGGCAAACCAAAAAGCATTTCATAAGGGGAAATTCCCAGTTCTTTTCTAGGGGCAGTCCTGATTCTTAGTAGAGCTATAGGTAAGCACTTGATCCAAGGTAACTTTGTTTCCAAAACTAATTTAGAAAGATGTTTCTTTATGGTTTGATTCATTCTTTCCACTCTCCCAGAGGATGGTGGATGCCAGGGAGTGTGGAAGTCCCAAGTGACACCCAGGCTTCTCATGACATTTTGCAACACACAGGAGGTAAAGTGACTGCCATTATCAGAGTCTGTATTTTCCACTAACCCATAACGGGGAATGATTTGTTCAAGGATAACTTTAGAAGTTCCCAATGCTGTGGCTGAGGATAGAGGGTAGGCTTCCACCCATCCAGTGAGGTGGTAGACAATTACCAAAATATTTTTTTTTTTTTTTTTTTAGAAACCAGCATTTATTGCTTAGAATTACATATTACATATGTTAGTTCATTTAATCAGAATCATTTAATCATCATCATCATCATCCTGTGAGATAGATATTTTTTTAATCATCATTTTATTGAGATATATTCACATACCACGCAGTCATACAAAACAAATTGTACTTTCGATTGTTTACAGTACCATTACATAGTTGTACATTCATCACCTAAATCAATCCCTGACACCTTCATTAGCACACACACAAAAATAACAAGAATAATAATTAGAGTGAAAAAGAGCAATTGAAGTAAAAAAGAACACTGGGTACCTTTGTCTGTTTGTTTCCTTCCCCTACTTTTCTACACATCCATCCATAAACTAGACAAAGTGGAGTTTGGTCCTTATGGCTTTCCTAATCCCATTGTCACCCCTCATAAGCTACATTTTTATACAACTGTCTTCGAGATTCATGGGTTCTGGGTTGTAGTTTGATAGTTTCAGGTATCCACCACCAGCTACCCCAATTCTTTAGAACCGAAAAAGGGTTGTCTAAAGTGTGCATAAGAGTGCCCACCAGAGTGATCTCTCGGCTCGTTTTGGAATCTCTCTGCCACTGAAGCTTATTTCATTTCCTTTCACATCCCCCTTTTGGTTAAGAAGATGTTCTCCGTCCCACGATGCCGGGTCTACATTCCTCCCCGGGAGTCATATTCCACGTTGCCAGGGAGATTCACTCCCCTGGGTGTCTGATCCCACGTAGGGGGGAGGGCAGTGATTTCACCTTTCAAGTTGGCTTAGCCAGAGAGAGAGGGCCACATCTGAGCAACAAAGAGGCATTCAGGAGGAGACTCTTAGGCACAAATATAGGGAGGCCTAGCCTCTCCTTTGCAGCAACCGTCTTCCCAAGGGTAAAACTTATGGTAGAGGGCTCAACCCATCAAACCACCAGTCCCCTATGTCTGTGGTCATGTTAGCAAACATGGAGGTGAGGTAGGCGAATACCCCTGCATTCTCCACAGGCTCCTCAAGGGGGCACTACATCTTTTTTTTTTTTCCTTGTTTTTCTTTTCTTTTTTTTTTTTTTTAACTTTCCCTTCTTTTTTAAATCAACTGTATGAAAAAAAAAGTTAAAAAGAAAACAAACATACAATAAAGAACATTTCAAAGAGACCATAACAAGGGGGTAAGAAAAAGACAACTAACCTAAGATAACTGCTTAACTTCCAACATGTTCCTACTTTACCCCAAGAAAGTTACATAATATAGCAACATTTCTGTGAACTTGTTCCTACTATATCCATCAGAAATTAACAGACCATAGTCATTTCTGGGCATCCCCAGAACGTTAAATAGCTTATCTGTTCTTCTTGGATTATTGTTCCCCCTTCCTTAATTGCTCTCTACTGCTAGTTCCCCTACATTCTACATTATAAACCATTTGTTTTACATTTTTCAAAGTTCACATTAGTGGTAGCATATAATATTTCTCTTTTTGTGCCTGGCTTATTTCGCTCAGCATTATGTCTTAAAGGTTCATCCATGTTGTCATATGTTTCACGAGATCGTTCCTTCTTACTGCCGCGTAGTATTCCATCGTGTGTATATACCACATTTTATTTATCCACTCATCTGTTGAAGGACATTTGGGTTGTTTCCATCTCTTGGCAATTGTGAATAATGCTGCTATGAACATTGGCGTGCAGATATCTGTTCGTGTCACTGCTTTCCGATCTTCCGGGTATATACCGAGAAGTGCAATCGCTGGATCGAATGGTAGCTCTATATCTAGTTTTCTAAGGAACTGCCAGACTGACTTCCAGAGTGGCTGAACCATTATACAGTCCCACCAACAATGAATAAGAGTTCCAATTTCTCCACATCCCCTCCAGCATTTGTAGTTTCCTGTTTGTTTAATGGCAGCCATTCTAACCGGTGTTAGATGGTATCTCATTGTGGTCTTAATTTGCATCTCTCTAATAGCTAGCGAAGCTGAACATTTTTTCATGTGTTTCTTGGCCATTTGTATTTCCTCTTCAGAGAACTGTCTTTTCATATCTTTTGCCCATTTTATAATTGGGCTGCCTGTACTATTGTCATTGAGTTGTAGGATTTCTTTGTATATGCAAGATATCAGTCTTTTGTCAGATACATGGTTTCCAAAAATTTTTTCCCATTGAGTTGGCTGCCACTTTACCTTTTTGAGAAATTCCTTTGAGGTGCAGAAACTTCTAAGCTTGAGGAGTTCCCATTTATCTATTTTCTCTTTTGTTGCTTGTGCTTTGGGTGTAAAGTCTAGGAAGTGGCCGCCTAATACAAGGTCTTGAAGATGTTTTCCTACATTATCTTCTAGGAGTTTTATGGTACTTTCTTTTATATTGAGATCTTTGGTCCATTTTGAGTTAATGTTTGTGTAGGGTGTGAGGTAGGGGTCCTCTTTCATTCTTTTGGATATGGATATCCAACTCTCCCAGCCCCATTTGTTGAAAAGACCATTATGGCTCAGTTCAGTGACCTTGGGGGCCTTAGATCTGAGGGTCTATCTCTGAATTCTCAATTCGATTCCATTGATCTATATGTCTATCTTTGTGCCAGTACCATGCTGTTTTGGCAACTGTGGCTTTATAATAAGCTTCAAAGTCAGGGAGTGTTAAGTCCTCCCACTTCATTTTTCTTTTTTAGAGTGTCTTTAGCAATTTGAGGCATCTTCCCTTTCCAAATAAATTTGACAACTAGCTTTTCCAAGTCTGCAAAGTACGTTGTTGGAATTTTGATTGGGATTGCATTGAATCTGTAGATGAGTTTGGGTAGAATTGACATCTTAATGACATTTAGCCTTCCTATCCATGAACATGGAATATTTTTCCATCTTTTAAGGTCCCCTTCTATTTCTTTTAGTAGAGTTATGTAGTTTTCTTTGTATAGGTCTTTTACATCTTTGGTTAAGTTTATTCCTAGGTACTTGATTTTTTTAGTTGCTATTGAAAATGGTATCTTTTTCTTGAGTGTCTCTTCAGTTTGTTCATTTCTAGCATATAGAAACATTACTGACTTACGTGCATTAATCTTGTATCCCGCTACTTTGCTAAATTTGTTTATTAGCTCTAGTAGCTGTATCGTCGATTTCTCAGGGTTTCTAGATATAAGATCATATCATCTGCAAACAATGACAGTTTTACTTCTTCTTTTCCAATTTGGATGCCTTTTATTTCTTTGTCTTGCCGGATTGCCCTGGCTAGCACTTCCAGCACAATGTTGAATAACAGTGGTGACAGCGGGCATCCTTGTCTTGTTCCTGATCTTAGAGGGAAGGCTTTCAGTCTCTCACCATTGAGTACTATGCTGGCTGTGGGTTTTTCATATATGCTCTTTATCATGTTGAGGAAGTTTCCTTCAATTCCTACCTTTTGAAGTGTTTTTATCAAAAAGGGATGTTGGATTTTGTCAAATGCTTTTTCAGCATCTATTGAAATGATCAATTGATTTTTCCCTTTTGACTTGTTAATGTGTTGTAATACATTGATTGTTTTTCTTATGTTGAACCATCCTTGCATGCCTGGAATGAACCCCACTTGGTCATGGTGTATGATTTTTTTTAATGTGTCTTTGGATTCGATTTGCAAGTATTTTGTTGAGGATTTTTGCATCTATATTCATTAGGGAGATTGGCCGGTAGTTTTCCTTTTTTGTAGCATCTTTGCCTGGTTTTGGTATTAGATTGATGTTTGCTTCATAAAATGAGTTAGGTAGTGTTCCATTTTTTTCAATGTTTTGAAAGAGTTTGAGTAAGATTGGTGTCAATTCTTTCTGGAAAGTTTGGTAGAATTCCCCTGTGAAGCCATCTGGCCCTGGGCATTTATTTGTGGGAAGATTTTTGATGACTGATTGGATCTCTTTGCTTGTGATGGGTTGGTTGAGGTCTTCTATTTCTTCTCTGGTCAGTCTAGGTTGTTCATATGTTTCCAGGAAATTGTCCATTTCTTCTACATTATCCAGTTTGTTGCCATACAGTTGTTCATAATATCCTCTTATAATTTTTTTAATTTCTTCAGGATCTGCAGTTATGTCACCTTTTTCATTCATTATTTTGTTTATATGGGTCTTCTCTCTTTTTGATTTTGTCAGTCTAGCTAGGGGCTTGTCAATCTTGTTGATCTTCTCAAAGAACCAACTTTTGGTGATATTTATCCTCTCTATTGTTTTTTTGTTCTCTATGTCATTTATTTCTGCTTTAATCCTTGTTATTTCTTTTCTTCTACTTGGTTTAGGATTGGTTTGCTGTTCATTTTCTAGCTTCTTCAGTTGATCCATTAGTTCTTTGATTTTGGCTCTTTCTTCCTTTTTAATATATGCGTTTAGTGCTATAAATTTCCCCCTTAGCACTGCTTTTGCTGCATCCCATAGGTTTTGGTATGTTGTGTTCTCATTTTCATTCGTCTCTCTATATTTAGCAATTTCTCTTGCTATTTCTTTTTTAACCCACTGATTGTTTAGGAGTGTGTTGTTTAACCTCCAGGTATTTGTGAATTTTCTAAGTCTATGATGGTTATTGACTTCTAATTGTATTCCATTGTGGTCAGAGAATGTGCTTTGAATAATTTCAATCTTTTTAAATTTATTGAGGCTTGTTTTATGTCCCAGCATATGATCTATTCTGGAGAAAGTTCCGTGAGCACTAGAAAAGTATGTGTATCCTGGTGTTTTGGGATGTAATGTCCTGTATATGTCTGTTAAATCTAATTCATTTATCAGATTGTTTAGGTTTTCAATTTCCTTATTGGTCTTCTGTCTGGTTGATCTATCTATAGGAGAGAGTGATGTGTTGAAGTCGCCCACAATTATTGTGGAAACGTCAATTGCTTCCTTTAGTTTTGCCAGTGTTTCTCTCATGTATTTTGTGGCACCTTGATTGGGTGCATAGACATTTACGATTGTTATTTCTTCTTGCTGAATTGCCCCTTTTATTAGTGGTTCATTTTTTTTGATCCATTCTGCGAATCTATATCTTTTAATTGGGGAGTTTAATCCATTTACATTCAACGTTAAAACCGTGAAGGCATTTCTTGAATCGGCCATCTTATCCTTTGGATTATGTTTGCCATATTTTTCCCTGTCTCTATTAATATCCTTTATTGTACCCATACCGAATCTCTTTAGTACTGAACCTTTCTCCAAGTCTCTCTGTCCTGTCTTTGTTTCTCTGTCTGTAGGGCTCCCTTTAGTATCTCCAGTAGGGCAGGTCTCTTGTTAGCAAATTCTCTCAGCATTTCTTTGTCTGTGAAAAATTTAAGCTCTCCCTCAAATTTGAAGGAGAGCTTTGCTGGATAAAGTATTCTTGGCTGGAAATTCCTCTCACTCAGAATTTTAAATATATCGTGCCACTGCCTTCTCGCCTCCATGGTGGCTGCTGAGTAGTCACTACTTAGTCTTATGCTGTTTCCTTTGTATGTGGTGAATTGCTTTTCTCTTGCTGCTTTCAGAACTTGCTCCTTCTCTTCTATGTTTGACAGTGTGATCAGTATATGTCTCGGAGTGGGTTTTTTTGGATTTATTCTATTTGGAGTTCGCTGAGCATTTATGATTTGTGTATTTATGTTGTTTAGAAGATTTGGGAAGTTTTCCCCAACAATTTCTTTGAATACTCTTCCTAGACCTTTACCCTTTTCTTCCCCTTCTGGGACACCAATGAGTCTTATATTCGGACGTTTCATATTATCTATCATATCCCTGAGGTCCATTTCGAGTTTTTCAATTTTTTTCCCCATTCTTTCTTTTATGCTTTCATTTTCCATTCTGTCATCTTCCAGGTCACTGATTCGTTGTTCAACTTCCTCTAGTCTTGTACTATGAGTGTCCAGAATCTTTTTAATTTGGTCAACAGTTTCTTTAATTTCCATAAGATCATCCATTTTTTTATTTAGTCTTGCAATGTCTTCTTTATGCTCTTCTAGGGTCTTCTTGATTTCCTTCATATCCCGTACTATGGTCTCATTGTTCATCTTTAGTTCTTTGAGTAGCTGCTCTAGGTGTGTCTCTTCTGGTCTTTTGATTTGGGTGCTTGGGCTTGGGTTATCCATATCGTCTGGTTTTTTCATATGCTTTATAATTTTCTGTTGTTTTTGGCCTCGTGGCATTTGCTGAACTTGATAGGGTTCTTTTAGGGTTTGTAGACCAGTTGAAGTCCTTATCTCTAATTTATCAGATCTACAGCTTCGTGGAGTACACTTTCTCTAACTAACCAGCAGGTGGCGTCCACGAGCCACCTGTTCTCCACAAAACAGCTCTCCCCTGCTCAGCCTTTTTGGTGAGTGGGGGAGTGAGTCTTGTGGGGCCCAATTGGTGTACCAAGCTTGCGTGTGTAGTTGGTGTTGCCTGCCCTGTATGTGGGGCGTGTTTCTGGGCAGTCGGGGAGGGGGGGTGGCCCTAACAATCAAATCTCCCTGATGATCCTAGAGTTTTAAAGCTACTGCAATAGTCTAATCCTTCAGTTCAGTCCTGCCACAGTTTGTCTCTGCCACTGACCCACAAGTCTTTGGTATTGGCGTATGGCTCCTGAGACTTGCAAGTGGGCCCCTCTTCCAGGCTGTGCACCCCGGGTCCTCTGTTGAGGGATGACTGTGCTATGTCACAGGTGAGTGCCGTCCCCCCAGGGCAGTTCTGGGCTGCTGGGCTGTGTTGGGAGGCTCCCAGTCTGCTCAAATGATGGCTGAATGGGGCTCTGTTAATTCACACTGCTCCCCCTTCCCAGCTCTGGGACATTCAGCTGAGGTTGCAGGGAAGGCTAATGTCCACGCCCAGTTTTGTGGTGTGTGCCTGTTATTTGAAGCACTTCCGTCACACTGGGTTGTCTGGGGCAGCTCTGGGCTATGGGGCTGGCGATGGGCAGGAGTGTTTCCTGTCCACCAGGATGGTGGCTGTGAGCGGACAGCCCCCTTTTCTTGGGAAGTTGTGTTGTTTAGTGAATTTTCTCAGCCACTGGATTATTGCCTTTTGTCTCAGAGCTCTCTTAGTTCTGCTCTTGACTTGACATGCCCAAATTTCAATTCTTTGAAGCTTTCTGTATTGAGCTTCTTAGAGTAATTGTTTTAGAAAAAGCAAAAAGGTTTTAAAAAAAAAACAAAAAAACAAAAAAAAAAACGGCCCTCCTCAGAGATCTAATGGGTTATTGAAATGCTAATAGACAAAGCAACCAGGGCCATTAAGGAAAGGTCCACAGGGCAGAGAGATCAGCCTTGCTTCGGGATTTGCATATGCGCCTCAAGGCCTGATCTCCGCCCTTCCCCTTTCTGTGTTCACCAGAACTCCAAAAATCCTCTGCTTTTATTTTGGAGTTTTTCGTGTTGTTTTTTTTCTATGCCTGTCTCCTCTCTGCTGGGCTGGCTGCTCTCAGAGTCTCTGGTGTCTGGTCTCAGTCTATCTATGGTTGAAGTTTGAATCAGTAGAATGAGTTTCCGATAAGAGCAGCCACTGCAATTCTCCCTTCTCCTTCCTGGAGCTGACAGCCCCTCCTCCCCCGGGACTGAGCCTGGCAGGGAGGGGCACGGGTCCCCTGGCCGCAAAAACTTACAGATCTCGCTGATCTCAGCAGTTCCACGTTTTCATGAGTGTTGTATGAAGTATGCCCAAAGACAGATTGCTCTGTGGTGTCCAGTCCACGCAGTTCCTGGCTTTTTACCTACTTTCCTGGAGGAGTAACTAAAACATACAGCTCACCAGTCTGCCATCTTGCCCCGCCTCCTGAATTGCCCCTTTTATTAGTATGTAGTGGCCTTCTTTGTCTCTCAAAACATCCCTGCATTTCAAGTCTATTTTATCTGAGATTAATATTGCTACACCTGCTTTCTTTTGGCTGTAGCTTGCATGAAATATTTTTTTCCATCCTTTCACTTTCAGTTTCTTTGTGTCCCTGTGTCTAAGATGAGTCTCTTGTATGCAACATATTGATGGTTCATTTTTTTTGATCCATTCTGCGAATCTATATCTTTTAATTGGGGAGTTTAATCCATTTACATTCAACGTTAAAACCGTGAAGGCATTTCTTGATTTGGCCATCTTATCCTTTGGTTTATGTTTGCCATATTTTTCCCTGTCTCTATTAATATCCTTTATTGTACCCATACCGAATCTCTTTAGTACTGAACCTTTCTCCAAGTCTCTCTGTCCTGTCTTTGTTTCTCTGTCTGTAGGGCTCCCTTTAGTATCTCCAGTAGGGCAGGTCTCTTGTTAGCAAATTCTCTCAGCATTTGTTTGTCTGTGAAAAATTTAAGCTCTCCCTCAAATTTGAAGGAGAGCTTTGCTGGATAAAGTATTCTTGGCTGGAAATTTTTCTCACTCAGAATTTTAAATATATCGTGCCACTGCCTTCTTGCCTCCATGGTGGCTGCTGAGTAGTCACTACTTAGTCTTATGCTGTTTCCTTTGTATGTGGTGAATTGCTTTTCTCTTGCTGCTTTCAGAACTTGCTCCTTCTCTTCTGTGTTTGACAGTGTGATCAGTATATGTCTCGGAGTGGGTTTATTTGGATTTATTCTATTTGGAGTTCGCTGAGCATTTATGATTTGTGTATTTATGTTGTTTAGAAGATTTGGGAAGTTTTCCCCAACAATTTCTTTGAATACTCTTCCTAGACCTTTACCCTTTTCTTCCCCTTCTGGGACACCAATGAGTCTTATATTCGGACGTTTCATATTATCTATCATATCCCTGAGGTCCATTTCGATTTTTTCAATTTTTTTCCCCATTCTTTCTTTTATGCTTTCATTTTCCATTCTGTCATCTTCCAGGTCACTGATTCATTGTTCAACTTCCTCTAGTCTTGTACTATGAGTGTCCAGAATCTTTTTAATTTGGTTAACAGTTTCTTTAATTTCCATAAGATCATCCATTTTTTTATTTAGTCTTGCAATGTCTTCTTTATGCTCTTCTAGAGTCTTCTTGATTTCCTTCATATCCCGTACTATGGTCTCATTGTTCATCTTTAGTTCTTTGAGTAGCTGCTCTAGGTGCTGTGTCTCTTCTGGTCTTTTGATTTGGGTGCTTGGGCTTGGGTTATCCATATCGTCTGGTTTTTTCATATGCTTTATAATTTTCTGTTGTTTTTGGCCTCGTGGCATTTGCTGAACTTGATAGGGTTCTTTTAGGGTTTGTAGACCTATTGAAGTCCTTATCTCTAATTTATCAGATCTACAGCTTCGTGGAGTACACTTTCTCTAACTAACCAGCAGGTGGCGTCCACGAGCCACCTGTTCTCCACAAGCCAGTTCTCCCCTGCTTAGCCTTTTTGGTGAGTGGGGGAGTGAGTCTTGTGGGGCCCAACTGGTGTACCAAGCTTGCGTGTGTAGTTGGTGTTGCCTGCCCTGTATGTGGGGCGTGTTTCTGGGCAGTCGGGGAGGGGGGGGTGGCCCTAACAATCAAATCTCCCTGGTGATCCTAGAGTTTTAAAGCTGCTGCAATAGTCTAATCCTTCAGTTCAGTCCTGCCACAGTTTGTCTCTGCCACTGACCCACAAGTCTTTGGTATTGGCGTATGGCTCCTGAGACTTGCAAGTGGGCCCCTCTTCCAGGCCGTGCACCCCGGGTCCTCTGTTGAGGGATGACTGTGCTATGTCACAGGTGAGTGCCGTCCCCCCAGGGCAGTTCTGGGCTGCTGGGCTGTGTAGGGAGGCTCCCAGTCTGCTGAAATGATGGCTGAATGGGGATTTGTTAATTCACACTGCTCCACCTTCCCAGCTCTGGGACAATCAGCTGAGGTTGCAGGGAAGGCCAATGTCTACGCCCAGTTTTGTGGTGTGTGCCTGTTATTTGAAGCACTTCCGTCACACTGGGTTGTCTGGGGCAGCTCTGGGCTATGGGGCTGGCGATGGGCAGGAGTGTTTCCTGTCCACCAGGATGGTGGCTGTGAGCGGACACCCCCCTTTTCTTGGGAAGTTGTGGTGTTTAGTGAATTTTCTCAGCCACTGGATTATTGCCTTTTGTCTCAGAGCTCTCTTAGTTCTGCTCTTGATTTGACCTGCCCAAATTGCAATTCTTTGAAGCTCTCTGTATTGGGCTTCTTAGAGTAATTGTTTTAGAAAAGGAAAAAAGGATTAAAAAAAAAAAAAAAAAAGGGCCCTCCTCAGAGATCTAATGGGTTATTGAAATGCTAATAGACAAAGCAACCAGGGCCATTAAGGAAACGTCCACAGGGCAGAGAGATCAGCTTTTCTTCGGATTTTGCATATGCGCCTCAAGGCCTGAGCTCCGCCCTTCCCCTTTCTGTGTTCACCAGAACTCCAAAAATCCTCTGCTTTTATTTTGGAGTTTTTCGTGTTATTTTTTTTGTTTTTTTTTTTCTATGCCTGTCTCTTGTCTGCTGGGCTGGCAGCTCTCAGATTCTCTGGTGTCTGGTCTCAGTCTATCTATGGTTGGAGTCTGGATCAGTAGAATGAGTTTCCGAGAAGGGCTACCACTGCAGTTCTCCCTTCTCCTTCCCGGAGCTGGCAGCCCGTCCTCCCACGGGAATGAGCCTGGCAGGGAGGGGCGAGGGTCCCCTGGCCGCAAAAACTTACAGATTTCGCTGATCCCAGCAGTTCGACATTTTCATGAGTGTTGTATGAAGTATGCCCAAAGACAGATTGCTCTGTGGTGTCCAGTCCACGCAGTTCCTGGCTTTTTACCTACTTTCTGGGAGGAGTAACTAAAACTTACAGCTCACCAGTCTGCCATCTTGCCTCGCCTCCCCACCAAAATATACTTTGACTGATTGGGGGCATTTCAGTGTAATCAACTTGAATGCTCTGGAATGGTCTCAGGCCCGGCTCTCTTCCTCCTTGTACCTGTTCCCTTAAAACCTTTTTATTAATCTTCTGACAAATTATGCACCGTTCACAGATTTGTTTAGCTACTGTAAAAAGGCCTACACATCCAAATTGTCTAAATACTACATCACACATGGCTTGTACCCCCCAATGACTCCCCTGGTGTAGGTCTGCTAATACCTCCCTCATTTGTTTATTCAACATTTGTCTGCCGTCTGGGAGAAACCATTTCCCCTGATCATTTAAGGTTGCTCCTAATTGTTTCAGCTCTTTTACTTCTTTGGCAGAGAATGTAGGGACCCCAAACTCTTTAGGGATAGAGGGTATTAGGACCATTATTTTTAAAGGGGGACAGAGAGAGTCCTTCTTAGCCTTTTCATCAGCCAACCTATTGCCTTTTGCCTCAAAAGTAGGGCCCTTCTGTGTAAATCTCCCTGGCAACGCAGAGTATGACTCCCGGGGATGAATGTGGACCCGGCATTGTGGGACTAAGAGTATCTTCTTGACCAAAAGGGGGATGCAAAATGAGACAAAAGAGTTTCAGTGGCTGAGAGATTCCAAATGGAGTCGAGAGGTCACTCTGGTGGACATTCTTATGCACTATATAGATAACACCTCTTAGGCTTTAATGTATTGGAATAGCTAGAAGTAAATACCTGAAACTACCAAACTCCAACCCAGCAGTCTGGACTCCTGAAGACAATTATATAATAATGTAGATTACAAGGGGTGACAGTGTGATTGTGAAGACCTTGTGGATCACACCCCCTTTATCTAGTGTATGGATGAGTGGAGGAATGGGGATAAAAACTAAAGGACAAATGGGGTGGGATGGGGGGATGATTTGGTTGTTTTTTTTCACTTTTATTTTTTATTCTTGTTCTGGTTCTTTCTGATGTAAGGAAAATGTTCAGAGATAGATTGTGGTGATGAACGCATAACTATGTTATCATACTGTGGACAGTGGATTGTATATCATGGATGATTGTATGGTGTGTGAATGTATTTCAATAAAACTGAATTAAAAAAAAAAAAAAGTAGGGCCCTTCTGATGTCCATTTACATGCACCACTGATATTTCTCTAGGTAAGAGTAGATTGGTTAATACTTGTTTCACCAATTCCCCGTGAACCAGTTCTTTTCCTTTGCTATTAATTAATCCCCTTTCTTCCCAGGTCTTTCCAAAGGTGTGGACTACCCCAAAGGCATACTTAGAGTCAGTGTATATTGCACCATCCTTTCCTTCTAATAATTTGAGGGCTTGATTTAGTGCATACAACTCACAAGTTTGAGCTGACCACTTATTGGGCAATCGGCTAGCTTCTTTTACTTCACAAGTTACCCCATCTACAACTGCATAGCCATTGTGCCTTTCTCCTTCTAGGACTCTGGAGGATCCATCTATGAACAATCTTTCCCCTGAGTGCAGGGGATGATCCCTTAGGTCAGGTCAGACTCGGGTTTGGTATTCAATTAGGTCTAAACAGTCATGCTCAGGGGTCTCTACTTGCTCAGGCCCCTTCCAGAGGAAGGAGGCTGGGTTTAGGCTAAGATCTGTTGTCAAGACCAAATCATCTTTTTCCATTAGGATTGCCTCATATTTCAAGATTCGGGAATCAGTTAACCATCTCCCTGCCCTTTGGGACAGAATAGTCCTCACTTGATGAGGGGTACTAACTACTAATGCCCCTCCAAAGGTCAATTTCCTGCTTTCTTCTACTAAAAGGACAGTTGCTGCAATGGCTTGAACACACCCAGGCCGCCCTCTAAAGACTGGATCTAAAACCTTTGAAAGGAAAGCTACCAGCTTTCTTTGGCCTCCCCAGATTTGGGTTAGGACCCCTAAAGCTGTTCCCTTATCTACTGTAACAAACAGGTGAAAGGGTTTCTCGAGGGAAGGAAGTGCTAGAATGGGAGCTTGCACCAGTGCCTGCTTGAGCTCATTTAAAGCCTTTATTTCCACTTCCTCCCATTCTATCTTGTCAGGCTCTTCCTCTAGTAATTTTTGGTATAGCCCTTTAGTTCGAGATGCAAAAGAATCTATCCACAATCTACAGTTACCTACCAATCCCAGGAATTTCCTTAGCTCTCTTTTTGTTTGAGGAAGAGGCAACTCTACTATGGCCTGGATTCTTTCTGGATGGATTTTTCTTTTCCCTTCACTTATGAGGTGGCCTAGGTACTTAACTTCCCTTGCTACAAATTGCAGTTTACTTTTAGATACCCTTAATCCTTGATCCCCTAAAAAGTTTAGTAGCTTTTTCGTAGCTTGAGCCACCACTTGCCTTTTTTTACCCGATATTAATAGATCTACGTATTGCAGAAGGGTGATTTCAGGTGGGACTGGAAATTTTTCCAGTACCCTCTCTAACTCTTGCTCAAAGAAATTGGGGGACTCTGTAAAACCCTGAGGTAAGACCATCCATCTGTATTGCTGCTTTCGCCCATTGAAGGGATCTTCCCACTCAAAGGCAAACAGGTCTCTACTTTCTGGATCAAGGGGACAGGCCCAGAAGGCATCCTTTAAATCTACTACACTAAACCACTTATGATGGAAGGGAATTTTACTCAGGAGAGTGTAAGGATTAGGAACTACAGGGTGTCGAACCTGGACAATTTGATTAATGGCCCTTAAATCCTGCACCATTCTCCAGCTACCATCTGGTTTCTGAATGGGGAGAATGGGAGTATTAAAAGAGGACATATAGGTTTCCAAGAGTCCATCTCAAAGGAGACCCTCATGATGGGTTGGAGTCCCTGTCTTCCTTTAAGAGGAATAGGGTATTGTTTCTGGCACACGACCTCCCCTTCCTTTTTAAACTTGATTTTAATTGGGGGAATTCACAACCCTCCCATTTCCTTCTTTTACCCATACTTCCTCCTTAATGTCTTTTTCATCTTCTTCAGTGAGCAGGGCCAAAACCTCAATCTGTCCATTCCTTACCTCTAAATCCAGTCCCATAGGTATTATTAGGTCTCTTCCTAATAAATTACTCCCTCTGGGATGTGCAACAAGGGAGCTATGATTTGATTATTTTCCCAACAAATGTTAGTAGGCTCAAGAATGGGAACTTTAAATCCCTCCCCTTTTACCCCTGAGATGGTGAGGGAACTGCCAGAGAGCCTGGCCCCCTTTGGAAGATGATTTACAGAGGAGCAATCTGCTCCAGTGTCTACCAAGAATGTAATTGCCTCTTGATATGGGCCCACCTTTAAATTTACTAAAGGCTCCCGGTGGGCTTCTGAGATGAGGAGCCTCTGACTCTCCTAGTCTTCAAAATTCATTAGGGGTATAACTCAACCCTCCTTCTGTAAGTCTGGGCACTCCCTTTTGAAATGGCCAGGTTTTCCACAGTGATAACACCCTGCAGAGTTCTGCATTCTCCTTGCTCCTTTATTTAAATCAGCCCAGCCCACTCCCTTATCTCGCCTCTGTCTGCTTCCTCCAGTTTCTGCTTCTAATCTTTTCTTGACCAAGTGGTCAACAGTGGCTATCATGACTTTAGCCTGCTGCTTTTGTTTTTCATCCTCCCTTCTTACAAATACTTTCTGTGCTTCCCTTAATAACTCCTCCAATTGCTTATTCATCCATCCATCTATTTTCTGGATCTTTTTCTGAATATCAGGCCAAGATCCCTTCACATAGCTGACCTTTAACATTCCCTGGGCTACAGGGTCATTAGGGTCCATACCTGAATATTTCCTCACTTGATCTCTCAATCTTTGTAGATAAGCAGAGGGAGACTCATCTTTCTCTTGACTCACCTCAAAGGCCTTATCCAAATTTTGAGATTTGGGTACAGCCAATTTTATTCCCTCTATAATGAGGTCTCTGAGATCCTTCATTTGTGCCCTATCCTCTTGATCATTATTATCCCAATCGGGGTCAGTACTTGGAAATTCTTCCTCTGCTGCCATCACCCCTTGCCCTCGTGGGTGTTGCCTTTCCCATTCTTTCATAGCTGCCCCACTCACCATTCCTCTGTCCTCTTTCATAAAGAGGATGTTTAATATGGACATAAGTTCAGACCACGTGTATAGGCTAGAGCCTAGGAACTGATCTGTTTGCTCAGCCAGCCCCATTGGGTCCTCTATTAGTGATTTCATCTCCTTCTTAAAATTTCTTACTTCTACACTCGTTAATGGGGCATTTACATACCCAACTTCTTTTGGCCCCATAGGCACCTCCCTCAAGGGGTAAAGGGATTCAACAGGGTGATGTTCCCTTACTCTCTTTCCTTCAAGAGTTTTTGGAAATGGAAAATTCTGTATATCCCTTTTGCACTGTGTTCTTTCTTCAACCATTGATGGGTCATATCTGGTGGGGCAGTTGGTGCCAATGGGCCTCCTGGTTCCCCTGGAACCCATGTGGACTTTATTAGGTCCTCAGACTCTAACAATCTCTGCCCTGGGAGAGGAGGGGAATAGTAGGGAGGAGGAAGGCTTAATAAGGGGTCCCAGGGTTTAGATTCTACCAACTCATCTTCAGAATTTGGATTTTTATCTTTCACAGGGTAGAGGGGAGTTTTTTTGTTCTTTAGCCAACATGTGGCATAATCAGACTCCTCATTAGAAAAGGGTTTCTTCTCATTAACATAAATTACAAGGTTGGCCCAGAGCCAGTCCTCCTCTGTCCCATACTTTGGCCAGAATACATCTGGCGGTGAAATGCTTTCTTCAGTCCAAATGTAACAACAATATTTAATCATTTTCTTTTTGTCCTTTCTCTTGGTCCGATCGCTACTGGTCCAATATTTTAACATCCTACCTAGTGGACTATCTGGAGGGGTGTCCCCAAGGGACTCTCTAGGTGCCCCCTTTTCTTCTTCCCCGGCTGGCCAACTGCCTCTATTCCCCATTCTGAGTCTTGTCTGGGCTTCTTTCAGTTCCTTTCGCTTCGTCCGTCTCTAGCCCTTTCCCTCGCGGGAGAAGGGAACCGCAGATTGGGACTCCACACTCGCTCCATGCAGTATGTCGCACGTCTTAGTCACACAAGCAGCTCCAAACTCATCATGAATTCCCAACCACCAAGGTAATATAATATTTCTTTCCTTACCTTGGTCTGTGCACGGAGTTGCCTGGTCAACCAGAGGCAGGCTTTTCCTTTTCCCCCTTTTCTCATCCACAACTGGCAGATCCAAGCGTCTGGTCTCAGGACCTTTAGCTGCTGGAGATGGGCCCCCAATGGCGGAGTCTGAGACCGCTCAATCAGCGGGTCGTGCCTTCCCTTTGTCCACCTCTGGGGTCCCCATCTGAAGCTTCAGATCCCGGACAAGCCCCCAAGTTGTTGGAAATAAAGCAGTTAAGGGAAAAACGCTCACTCGGTTCTGGAGGAGAAAAGAATTTATTTACAATCTTGCAAGAAAGGGCACACAGCCAAACATGTGGCAGGCTGGTGCGTCAGAGGAAGAGAATGGCGATCTTTAAATCTCCTACTCCTAATGCGCAAGTCCCTCCCCTGTTTCCCCATTGACTGGGTACTACAGAGGTTACAGCCTATTCGAGAGAACTAATTCATCTTTTGAGATTTTAATTTGTACAGCCTATCCAAGAGAGCCAACTAGCTCATTATTGAGATTTTGAACTGATCAGCCTATCTGAGAGAGTTCATTCAGTTTAAAAAAAAATTTTTTTTTTTGCTGGGAGTTCCCGCCTCATATCTCTACATTCCAGTAACCATGGTTACTTTTCCATATAAGGAGCTGGCAGATTCTCTCTTTCTTCCCTTTATCACAGGGCTTGTTTAAGCTGGTTTTGCCTCCATTTTCCTTATTCCATGCTGTCTCTATGTGAAAGCTAAACTTACCCATTTCTTACAAATGTGGGGGGTGATTTCTGTTTTTGGAATTCTATTCCATTGATCTATGTCTATTCTGATGCACATACCACTCTGTCTTGATTACTACAGCTTTGTAGTAAGTTTTGAAACTGGGGAAGTGTGAGTTCTCCAACTTTGCTCTTCAAGATTGTTTGGCTATTCTGGGTCCTTTGCATTTCCATATGAATTTAGGATCACCTTGTCAGTTTCTGCCAAAAAGGCAGACGGAATTTTGCTAGAGATTGTATTGATCTGTACACCAGTTTGGTTGAAATATTGACATTTTAACAATTTTAAGTCTTCCAGTCCATGAACATGGGATGTCTTTTCATTTATTTAGGTCTTTAATTTGTTTCACCAATGTTTTGTAGTTTTCAGAATACAAGTCTTGTATTTCTTTTGTTCAACATATTCCCAAGCATTTAATTCTTTTTGATGCTATTGGAAATGGAATTGTGTTCTTAATTTCATTTTTGTTCAATGCAAGTGTAGAAATACAATTGATATTTTACCTTTTTTTTTTTCCTGATACACAAATTTTTATTCAGGGCTTGCTTACATAGTGGGAAGTTGGTGTAGAGATCATGATGGCTCTCTCACGCCAGGCGGAACCACATTCACTGGGAAGTTAATCATGCACTTAAAGAAGAAGTGGCCGAGCAAGTTATAAGGGTTTAAGACAAAAACATTCCTAAGGGTGGGAGAGCACAAATGTGGGCTTTGTAGATAACATTTGGGAGCCAGGAAGCAGATAAACTAGATTAACATTTGATGGCGGGAGATCTGGGGTACATTTACATCTTGCTCTTTAGTGAGACCAAGTTTCTCGTTTCTCACCTCCTGCCTACTTCCTATTTAAAATTACATTTTAAGGTAATTGACCATCTTCTTTTTACTGGTTTACAAAGATGATAGGCTAAACATTAGCTGCCCAGGTCATGCAGACTGCTGTGCAATGACAAGTTCCACAGGCCTGTTTTGCTCAGGCCAGGGGTTGCCACAATCTACCCCCCACAGTAATCTGCATTGACCAAAGGACAAGCATTACATTCACAACAGCAATATAATAAACAACATAGTATTAATATACCAATACAGAGAGATAATAAACCTATTAGCAAGTGGCACTATGGCTATAATGAGTTCCACCATTTAGACAAGAGGATCATTAAATAAATGATCGATACTTTGTATGTGATTTTGCATATGATTGAGTGTGTGTTACATTTTGTGAATTATTAGGCACATACATACAACATTGAATATTAAAGCACAAGTACTGCCTGGGGCTAAAATAGCTAAAGGATAAAACTACCAGGCAGTCTGTTTTATTCTATATCTAGTTTATACCATTTCCTAATTTTGACCACAGAAATAAATTTTCTTTTCTGCATCTTTTTGTATTCATTCAGGTTTTGTTCCACATTTTCTTTTCTCCTTCATTCTGAATCAACCAGTCATTTAGGACAAAACTACTTTTTTTTTCCTTTTAATAAAAAACATCCCTTTTATACTTAAGTTACCAAAATAATTTTGGAAACTGTTTTTAAAGCAAACATTTTACAACATACCATTACCATTAAAATTAAGCTTGTTAGAATAATGTTAAGTACTCAAAACACTTAAGTTAATGCATTATTGAAACAGTAATACACAACTTTTTAACAAGAATTAACAGCACATATAGGCATTAAACTAGATGGCTGAGTGGTTTAACAATATATAAGCTGAGTTTTCATTAGCAGAGAGAAGAGTTTCAGGTGAGGGTTTTTTTTTAAATGCCATATTTTTTCCCCTGCAGGGACCCCTTTGGGGTCAGATCTACAGTTAGTTTGGGGTTGCAAAGTTACACATACAGTTCCCTGGGGGATGGGGATCCAGGATGGGAAATACAAATAACCTCTGGCATCCTATGTAATTCTAATACATCATGGGCTTAGGATTTTCAACCAGCGTGGCTGCATGGTCCAGAACCAGAGCCAATTGACCTTAATTTCCCCGATTTCTAGTGTTTGTAGCACAGGTAAGAGCAGATTATTATCACTGCCTTGCTGTGGCTTGAGAGCAGCTGGTCCCTTATTTGAATTCATAAGGCCTGCATGGGCCCCACAGCTACCATTTCCACAGCAGCAGGAGCTGCTGCTTTGGGTCTGGAGTTAATGCTGATACAGTCTTAGGGAGTTTTTATCATCCTTTAAAAGGTCATTCACTCTTTCAATTAACCCAGATGCTATGGGATTATAGGGCAAGTGAAACATTCAAAGGACATTATGTTTTGTAGCCCAGTGAAGGGGGTCCCCCTATCACTGTTCATGTGTGGGGACCCTGGAAAAAGGCACTTAATTTTTCTAAGCTATGTATTGTAGCTCATTGGTTGGCCTTGCCCACTGGGAAGGCCAGCAGCAGTCCTGTAGCCATATCTACAGCAGTGAAGGCATATTCTGCCCCTTTGGACAGAGGAAGGGGGCCAATATTGTCTACTTGCCACTAGGTGACAGAGATCTGGTGTCCCTGGTGCCCAGTTTTCTGGCACAGCCATTCAGCCACTTCACGCATCACAGGCAGCAAAATTTTGCTAGGGCATTTGCTTCTATATTATCTGGCAACAAATTGGTGTTGTGGGCAGAGACATGGAAAACAGTTACCTTACACTTGCGGCAGGCAGTCCAGATGTCTTCCCACCAGATGGTGTCAGTACTGGGCTGGACAGTCACAGCCATCCAGGTAGCAGACTGCCCATGTGCCGATCCATGCAGAGTCAGGTGTATTTCCTTGTCCATCAGTGGTGGGCACGGGAGGAGCCACCTCGGGAAGATCAACAGGAAATGGGGCATGCTGCTCTTCCACATAGGAGACCAGTCCTAAAATTTCATGCGTCTCTGTACTTAAAGAGCTATTGTTAAAAATGATGCATCGTAGGAGGTGGGCTTTCAATTTTGTCAGTGTGCTCACCTGAACACTTCCCAAATGGGGCTTGTTGATGGTGTCCTGTATCCACCCCTGTATGGGTATGGTCATCCATAAGATCACTGGGCACCTTTTGAGTTAGACTTTCAACTTGCAACAGAGCATTATAAACTGTGCACAACTGCTTTTTCAAAGGGCTATATCTGAGTTCTGTACCCTTCCATAGTTGGCACCAGAATCTAATAGGTACACATTTAGCCTGTTGCCTTTGCCACAAACCCCACCCAAAGCCAGTATTGGCACTGGCCACATCTAATTCACAGGGTATATTAGGTTCCACCCCCCTTAAAGCCTGTGCTTGCATCATAGCTTGCTTAGCTTTTTTAAACATAGCCTGCCATGGAAAATCCCATTCCCATGCTTTTTCTTTTCTAATTAGGGTGCATAAAGGTTTTAAAATTTGTACTAAATAAGAGTATAAATAGTTTCCAATAACCTAATAAATCAAGAAAAGCTATTAATTGTTTAGGAGAAAGCAGTGTGGGATAACTGTATTTTAACGACAGCTGAAGGAATAGCCTTAGTTTTACCCAACCAGACAATGCCCAAGAACTTGACCGAGTAGTCAGGCTCTGCTGGAGGTTTCCACATTTGAAGGTATCCTTGTGGAAGCACAGCAAATGTCTATTGTTGTTTTCCCCACGTGAAGGCGAACACAGGCTGACTGGAAGAATCTAGAGGAATACTGAAGAAGGCATTAGTGAGACCTAACACAAAATGAAACAGGCCTAACTTTGTGCTAATATCTTGGAGCAATGTGGTGATGTTTAGAACAGCTGCAAACAAAGGAAGGGTTATCTTATTTCTCTCTCTATAATCAAAAGTCATTCTCTAAGAGCCAATAGACTTCTTTACTGGTGGGGCGGGAAGCTCTCTGCACATATCGCATGTTTGAGCAGCCCTTTCTTCCAAGGTTTTAGTGCCTAGCTTAATGAAACTTTGTTTCTTAGGTAATTGACTCCTCATGGGATAAGTTCCCTTCCTGAGACCACACTACTTTGCATTGCTTTACCAGCCAATTAAAAAGTGAATGGGTCTCAATCTTAGCTCCTAGCAGGTACTGCTGCGTGGGGAAGGGTACCTGGAGATTGTGGCAAGTTTGTGCATCTCATGCCTGGTAAGCAAGGTGGTATCTGCGCCACTATACCACAGCCGTAGCAACCAGTTCACCAATGGCTCTCTAGGTTTTTGTCAATACTGGTTACTAATATCTCAATTTGGCTGGGAAAAACTCCCGGGACAAGATGAGCACCTTTTGATCAGGAGCTGCTGCTATGGGGGTGGCAGCTGCCCTGCCCTCTTCCTTCATCAGGGGATCAGGGTGTTGAATATTCTGTTTTAACCTTCGTTGGACCAGAGGTTGAGCATGCTTATTTTCCTCAGCTTTAATTTCCCAGTCAGACTGGGCTCATCATCTTTTGATGAGAAATCAACAGGGTCCCAATTAGGGGAAGCTAGCATACACCTAAGTTTCCCTTTGGGCAGCTTATGCCCTCTTACTCTACTGTGCTGGCATGCCAGTATTTCTAAACTTTCATTCAGAGTGTCTTTCGATTCTGCTTATGCTAGCCTCATCTTTTTCTAGCTTTAATTCATCCTCCAGATGGTGCATGGCTGCCTTAGCTACTAAAGCTTCCTCAGTAGCAGCGCTTACAGCTTCTAACAATGGCCAGCCTACCACAGCAGCAATCTGGCCCTTTTTTCTTTCTGAATCCCCAGTGCTCCTGTGGCCTGTTGCAGGATGGCTACTAGTCCACCTGGAGAGGTGCAAGCACTGTTGTACTCCCTTGGCAGGCCCCATTCATCCAGGAGGGTAGCCACTCCTCCCCACATTGAAGTTCCAGGCCACCTGGTATCCCTCCCAGAGCCAATGCTCCTGCGGCCTGCTGCAGGATGGCCATTAGTCCAGCCAGATTAACATTTCCGTACTCCCTCAGCAGATTCCATTCATCTAGGAGGGTAGCCACCCTTCCCCATATAGACATCCATTCCCTTGGCGGAGTGGGCATTCCTCCCCACACAGACGTCACAGGCCACCCTGGTATCCCGCCTGGGGACTTCTCCTTTTCTTTCCCCAAGGTCATGTTGTCAGTGTCTGGGATTTCTTTAGTCTCCAGGCTGGTGGTTATTTGATCCTCCTGATAGGCTCCGCCAATTGTTGTGGCCCTTGAGGGCTTTGCCAGTCCGGAGGCCAAAGACGACACAGGGCATTTTCTCATACATGAACTTATATTCAGGGCTTGTTTACAGAGTGGGAAGTAGGTGTAGAGAGCATGACAGCTCTCTCATGCTGGGCGGGTACCACATTCACAGGGAAGTTGACTACCTGTTTATCTTTTATCCTGCAACCTTGCTGAACTTGTTTGTAAGTTCTAATAGGTTTTCTTTGCGTGCACATGTGTGGAATCCCAAGAATTTTCTACATAAAGATCTTGTGATCTACAAATGACAGTTTAACTTCTCCCTTTCCAATCTTTTAAGTTTTCTATTTTTTTATCCTGCATAACTGCTCTTGCTAGAACTTCTAGTATGATGTTGAGTAGAACTGGCAAGAGTGAACATCCTTGTCTTGTTTCTGATCTTAGAAGAGTTCAATCTTTCACCATTAAGTCTAATGTTAGTTGTGGTTTTTTCCTAGAAGCCCACTATCAGGTTAAAAAAGTCCTTCTATTTCTACTGGGAGTATTTTTATCAGGAAAGGTTTTAATCAGTACCTAGAAGTAGCCTTCCAGGGAAGATGGCAGAGTAGGGAGCTCTAGGACTCAGTCCTTCCAAGACAGTTATTAAACAGAATTTTCTGCAATAACTGTTCTGGGGCTTCAGAAACCAGAATGTTGTGCAGCATCCATGGAAGAGTGGGAGAAGAGACTGATAAACTACAGCAAAGAATAGTGAGTTGCTTTCTCCATGTGGTGGCTGCTGGTGCCGTTCCCCCACTCTTACAGCAGGCCACCTTGAGGTCCACTCCCTGGCTAGCTCACTCCTGGCAGAAAGGGACATAAAAATCCTCTTCCCCAAAACAGGGCAGGCATTGTCGATCACTGATCATGGCTTTTGATTAGTGAAATTTGGATTGCTGGGTCCCAGCTCTGAGTTTCAACCTGCCCTGGACAAAGACAGCAGAAGCCACTGTTTTAACCCTGCCCTGAAAAGGGGCAGAGGTGGCAAAGATGTAAAGATGCAGGGCTTCCTCAGGGATACAGAGAACAGTTAGCTGAAGGGTTGCACTTGGTAGGCAGGCCAGGAAAGCGCACTTTGAGGAACCATCAAAGAGGCTTTCAGTGTCTGTGCTGGTCTGGATGTATTATGTCCCTTAAAACACCATTATCTTTGATGCAGTCTTGTGTGGGCAGGAAACATATTAGTGTTGACTAGATTTTAATTCTTTGATTGAGTGTTCCCATGGAGATGCGACCCACCCAACTGTAGGTGATAACTCAGATTGGATAATTTCCATGGAGGTGTGGCCCTGCCCATTCAGTACGGGCCTTGATTAGTTTACTAGAACACTATATAAGCTCAGACAGAAGGAGCAAGCTTGCTACAGCCAAGAGGGACACTTTGAAGAATGCACAGGAACTGAGAAGAGAGTAGCTGCAGATGTGAGACAGTTTGAAGACAGCCGTTGAAGGCAGACTTTTGCTCCAGAGAAGCTAAGACAGGAAAAATGCCCCAAGAGCAACTAAGAGTGACATTTTTGAGGAACTGCAGCCTAGAAAGGAACCTCCTGGGAGAAAGCCATTTTGAAACCAGAACTTGGGAGTAGACGCCAGCCACATGCCTTCCCAGCTGACAGAGGTTTTCTGGACGCCATTGGCCATCCTCCACTGAAGGTATCTGATTGTTGATGCATCACCTTGGACACTTTATGGCCTTAAGACTGTAACTGTGTAACCAAATAAACCCCCTTTATAAAAGCTAATCCATTTCTGGTGCTTTGCATTCTGGCAGCATTAGCACACTAGAACAGTGTCCTTCCTATGTTAGATCAAATACAGACAGCCTTGCAAGAAGGATCTTCCAGGGAACCATCATACAAGTCAAATAATGACAATTCTTTGGGAATAGGGTCTTGAAAGAACTCTGTTTTGTTCTCTCTGGTGACTGCTAAGCTGCATCAGTAATGTGGGCTGCTAGTTTTCAAGGCTACTGCAAAGGTGGAGAATGGAGTATGGAACTAATGAAAGTAAAATGCCATAAAGTTCACTGTTCTTACCATGATTCAGTCATTTTTCTTGAATAAATGCTCTCTAGGTTGTTGCCAGCCTTTGGTTCATTTCCAGAATTCTGCAAAAGTTGATTCTGACAACTTTTGCCAGTGTTTTCACTGCTTTTATGGAGGAGTGAATTTTCAGAGGTCCTTATTCTGCCATTTTCACTGACATCCAGCAAAAGCTTTTTGACAATTTATAGCATCTTGGGTCCTATTCCTTTTACTTCTTGAACTGCAGGTGATGGTATTCCTTCCAGTGCTCTTAACAGCTCATTGATTACTCAGATGAAAGAAGAGACCAAGCTTTCCCTCAGAAGGCCCCTTTCCTTAAATTCTCTTCGTTCACATTCTCTGATTTGGCATTTGCTACCATGTTTTGAACCTCAAATATTAGAAACACAAGTAACTTTTCTGAAATGCATGCTAAGTCCTGCCATCTTTGTGGAATATAAGTAGGAAGTTAAATTTTACTGTTAATATAAAAAAAAGCATTTTGATTGTTTCTACTAGTACTGAGGCAGTATTATGGTACCTGCTTTTACTTTGGATATCAGAAATGATTTTTTTTTTTTTTGCAGTTGATTATGTTAGCATAATGCCCATGTTTTACTGCCATCCTATTCAACTCTAGAGGTGAAACAAGTTACATGCCATGGAGTTGGCATTCTAGTCAAATGATAAATGATGCTTGGGTTAACCTATGACATACTTTTGGGTTACGCTTAGCAGAATCCTGTTTGCTTTCATGGATTAACTCAACATCACTCTTTCACCTTTGTTTTTGAGTTGGGTCACTTCAACATTTTCCACTTAGAAAAATCTCTAAGTTATTCAGTTACTTTCAC
This sequence comes from Choloepus didactylus, assembly GCF_015220235.1. Taxonomy (NCBI): domain Eukaryota; kingdom Metazoa; phylum Chordata; class Mammalia; order Pilosa; family Megalonychidae; genus Choloepus; species Choloepus didactylus. The sequence continues at coordinate 167,247,087 of NC_051307.1, forward strand.
GAATCTTTTGTCTCTGCAGAGCAATCACAATCTGATATTTTCCATGTGTGTTTCCCCCATTAGAGTGTAAGCTTCCTGAGTGCAGGGACTTCATCTTGTTCAGTGCTGTATCCCGGTGTATCCAGTGTTTACCACAGTGCTTGCCACAAAGTATACACTCAAGAAATGTTTGCTGCATGGCTAAATGTCTCAAATGTGAAAATTTAGTTTTTTTTCTTAAAGTTTATAAAAGAGTAGAGAGAAAGAAATATTTATGTTGCTGGGTTTTCAAATTAAAGAAATACTACCTCAGCATGTACTTCAATTCTAATTATGAGTCAGAAGGGAGTGTAAGAGGGCAAGAGCCATGAGACAACCACAAGAAAAGGAGAAATAGTACACAAAAAGGAATGATACCGAGAGATGGAGAGTTTTACAAGTGCTGGGTGAGGGCAAGATGGAGAATGGATCTAGATAGAGCAGAGAACTCTATATCCGTCAGATTTTTCCTTTGTCTTAGAAGTAGTCATTGGCAAGCTCCTGATCACCAAGCTTTACTTTCTACCTTCCTTTACATTAGGCTCTGCTTTGGAAGGGATGGTCACAGTAAGGCACACGAGTGGGGACTGGTGCTACATTCTTCTGAAGATTGTGAGGCAAGCAAGAGGCTGGTTCTCCACACTTGTAAAGCACATAATCAGTTTTGAACCACAGAGGAAGAACTTTCCAAATTAAAATATATATTTACATCCCACTGTTTTATATCTGGACTATCTATACCAGAAGGGATACTGAAGAAGGGAAGGAGTAGGCAGAAAGTAATGACTACTAAGCATGCCCAGTGAAGACACTGGCACACTCACAGGCTCATCACTTTAGAGCTAAGTGAATTGTGGATGCTTAACTCAAATTGTCCTCCCTACTGAGAACATACTGCTCCATGCCACTAAATCAGGCTTAGCCATGTGACTTGTTTGGGTCAACGGAATTTTTGCAGATGTGACACATGCAGAGGCATGAGCCACGTTTGTATGGTCAGCCTTGCCTTCTTGTGCATCTAGATCACTATGAGCCCATCTCCTATACAACTTTTGTATTCCAGCTCAGGCCCCAGAATGAACAGAGAAGGAGCAGACCCAAGTCCAACTCTTAGTGAGTAGCCAAACCCAGCTTCAGCTTCAGCTTGAAGCAAAGTCACCCAGCTAAGTCAAAGTCAGACAACCTGCAAAGGCATGAGAATGATTATTTTAAGCTGCTAAGATTAGGGATGGTAAGGCAGTAATAGCAAATGAAACTTAAGTAGATGTTATCCTCTTAGGCACCATCATGAGGACAAATTGTGTCACTTCCTCTTTTACTGCTGTATGACTAGAGCCTAACATAGTTCCTGGCACAGAGCAGATGTTCAATAAACATCTGTTGTGGTCAGATTTGTACCAATTTCTTCCAAAAATAGTGACCCATGAGAATAAAACTGAAAGGAACCTGTATAATTGAATAGTCAGGTGTGTATCTCAACTTAAAATCACTGAATTCAACAAGGACCAGAAAGAAGGTTAGAGCTGACTAAAAGCACCGACTGTGGAAATGACTGCCTGGATATAAATCTAGGCTTCATGAATTACCAGTCATGTGACCCTAGACAAAAGTTACTTTACCTCTCTATGCCTATTTCCTCAACTGGTAAATGGCACTATTAATAGTAACTACCTCATAGGACAGTGGAGTGGATTAAGAGAGAGAATGCAAGTTACAACCTTGCCTGGAACACTTGATAAATGCTGTGTAGGCATCTGCTATTAATATTATTACCTGCATAAAGAAAGACTATTTTGAGTAAGGTTAGTAAAGTCCTCTTCACCTGCCCCTGTTTATATCTATTTGTTCTTACTTCTGTTATCTAATCTCTGAGCATATTTACAATTAGCTCTTACATGTTTTCATGACCTTTATATGCTCAGGAATACTAAGTTCTAATGTCCATTCCATGTCAAACCTGCCCCCTCCACCAACATTTTAAAGAACTTTTGGTTCCGTTCTTTCGTTCCTAGAAACTCATTTGACACCTCTCTACTGCCCAAATTTTATTTGTTCCTCAATGTCCAGCCTAGATGCTATCTCTTCCATGGAGCTTGTTCTGATTCTTCCCTCCACAAATGATCTTGTTCTCCTCTGACCTTCCTTACCACCTCTACTTCAACTACACTTCATTATTTTCTTCTTTCAGGTATATATACTTTACCCACAATCAAACTGTTAGCTCTTAGAGGGAATACCATACTTTCTAGGCTCACTTTCTGCCCATTCTCATCCATATCCAAGTATACAACAGGCAAGCAATAAAAATTTGTTGAATGAATATATTTGAAAAGCCCATTTAGATAAGTGCATTCAAATTCTAAAACAGCCTTACTGAAAAGTAACAAAATTCTTTAAGAAAGGTTTTAAAAAACAAACTATGCCTACTTGTCACACTTGAACATTAACGGTAAGATAAAGGAAAAGAAGCTTGCATGTAAAACACGTAAAAAGGAAAGACACTATTTATTGCATTAAAAATTTTTATTTCATTTAAAAGATCAAAGATAGGCCAAATTAACCCCTAAGTTTACAGCTACACTTAAGAGATCTCCTGAACTAAAATACTCCTGGATCTCCCAAATAAATGGCACTGGTTTGAGTTGAGTGTCTCGTTAAAGGAGGTCATTTGTTCATTACCAGTGTTTTCTCCAAAGTAGTTGTACAGCAGAAGCTAATATTAACACATTAGACATTTCAGATGTCAACCTTCATGTAGAAGTTAAGAAAGCAACCGGGCTTTTCTATTCCGTGTGAGGATAAAAAACACTGGTAGCAGTTTTCTACAGAGCAGGGCCTGGGTACTTTTGACATACAAGGTGTAACAATAAAGGAACTTACTGCGATGCTGTGTTCACTCAAGCTCATATACGTACCCTGACATTAATGTTGTTCAAATACTATTTGGGAGCATACTTCGGAATTTCCTCTTATCAGCTGCAGACCAAAGGAGGTAGGTGATCAAGCTGGGGGACAGACTATGGCAAGATGTGATTATAAAGCAATGAAATAATTTTCCTAGTGGGCTAGCAATCATAAGAACTACCTCCCAAATGTTTTCAGTAACAGCATAATTTACGTATCAGGATAAGTCCTGGTATGTGTCACGATAAATTAAAAACAGTTTGTTACTTTATAGGTACACCTTGGATTTCATTAGATGTGGGAAATCTAACAGTGTGTCTAAGAAGTCCTTCTGGAAATCACTTCAGCAGATGAGTCACACTGCCCATAACAGAGAAGACATGGCAGAGGGTGTGAGATCCATCCTTCCAACACTCTCTGAGTTCTTTTGGAGGACAGACCTGGGCCCAAGGACAAAAGTTACCGGAAGGGAGGCTTCAACTCCATCTAAAGAAGACCTTTCTAACAGTCAGAGCTGTTCAACAACTGAATGGACTGCTTGGTGAGGTAGAGTCACTGGAAGTGTTCAAGGTGGAAAGATCACCCTTGTGGAAGGGGACTCCTGAATTTCTTAAGAGGCTATACTGGATGAACCTCAGGTATCTTTCAATTCTAAGATTCTAGAAAATTCCCTCAGGGAATTCAGAGGAGAATTCCTAAAAGGAAAGAGAAAGCACACATATGTATACTTTTAGAATCCTCTTGAGGTGTTTTTTTTTGTTTGTTTGTTTTAAAAGGTACAATAGAAAATGTAGTTCACTGTCTTTAAAATGCATATTAACCTTCCTACCACTAATAATTAGGAAGGGTTCATATGACTTTTTCATATTATAAAGAAAAGATGGAGGATTACAGTTATAATTCTGTAAATATCTCAGAAAAAATCCTTAAAATCTACTAGTCAATGCCCTAGAAACTTTGAAGTTTTTAGATAATATGCAGATACAAATACATTATTCATTAAATACAATTCACATCTGTGTTTTATTATACTCTAAAATATACAGGAATCTTGATGTACTGAAAGAGTGCAAGTAAATACAGTATTCAAGCAGTCACTATTTCTATGTACATGCTCATTAATTCTTCAAAAAAACCCACAAAATTATCAAATAGATCAAAATACTGTTCTGTGTTTTCACACTTTATATTCAGAAAAACCAGCTGCTAATTTACAATGTCATAAAGTTTCCAGTTTCACAATACAAAAAGGATAAATTGAAATTGGATATCATTTTGTTGCAATTTATGCAAATTTACCCAGACCTATAAGACCCCCTACATGTATGATATCACTTTCCCTGGAAAAGTGACAATTACAGTAAAAGCAGAACCATATAAACTGTTACTTAAAAGCCAAAATGTCAGCCTTTTCCCTCTCTTTATTTTGTTATTTGAAAGGCAGTCTTCCAATTCTGTAGGCAATTGCTTCTTTTCCAAATAGTAGCATGCTGCAAACAAAATTTAAATCTGAACAGGATCTAAATGTTGCCCAAGATAGAAATGCCTTCCAAGACTTATGAATAACAAGGGATTTTTTTTTCATTTTGATTCTTCACTTTTCCTAACTCGATCAACATCAACAACGAAAAACCTCCTGACCCGCTGTGGAGGCACAAAAATAACATATGAAAAAGGTGTACCATCCAACGTAGTGAGGTTGAAAACTCCACTCCTGAGGACCAATTCTGCTGCAATAGGGTGAAAATAATCTTTCTGATTTCCATGAGATTTTGTTCTTCTAGGAAATTCTTTACATTTTTAAACAAAAATAGCTCAATTTTAAACCCAAGCCATTCAAAACTGGGCAACAGCCCCACCCCAACCCATCTCATGTCTGTCACAAGTATTTTCACCCTGACTGCACCCAGTCAGCTGGTTTTCAATTCTAACATTATAAAAGTTGGAATTTTAAAATTTTTATGTAAAACAAAAAAATGTAAAAATACATCTGCTTTCTTTCATGGTTTAATACTGTAATGGAAGGCTTTTGGATGTTTTCTTTTAAAAAATCAACATTTAAAACCAAATCTTAGCTTCAGTTTTTCAGAAACATTAGTTTGGTTTAAATAATGTCTCATTTCACCTTCTCCAGTTTCCACAAAATGGCATTTTATTTTAAAAGCCTTTAAGTTATTTGGTCCTTTGGCAATTTGCTGTGCACATAATGCCTACTGTACCAAATGTTTATTGCCTTTAAATTCAGTTGTAGTTTAATTAGATAAAATTTAAATCTAGTGTCCTTATCTCTTCTTTTACAAGTGTTGCTTGTGTAAGCAGATTGAGGTGCACAGTGTCCCAAATTATTCCTGGCACTGCAAAACCAAATTACAATTTTACATCAAAGTATTTTGCTCTGCTCAAGTCTATTTCAAGATTCTAGAAGCTCCTTTTGCAAAACTTGCCTTTAAAATTCTTCTTCTGAATGTCATCACATCTCTTATATTCACTCACTTTATGATCTTTCCTTTTAGTTCAAATTTGTATGTGAATAAGAATGTGCCATTTCCCTGAAAAAGCACAGTTTGAAGTTTTAGTGTTAGAACTCCCTCTTTGGACCTCCGGCTCAGCCTCTTAGTAGGTCTCGGAATCAGAGTCGTTGAGCTCATCCACATCGGTGTATAAATACTCCTGTTCCCCACCAATGTTGTTGAAACTGCAATAGGAGCTAGGTTCATTCCTCATGATGGGCAAGGCTTCAAAGCTGACTGTTTTTGAGGTGTTGGTGTAACGGTTAATGGCATTGAAAGTTAGCGATGATAAAGGGCTATTTGATGAGACAGGCATCATGGTGGCCAAAATGAGAGCCAGGCAATCAGCCACGTCCTTATTTGGAGCACAGGCCAAAGCTGGGGTATATCCTAGAATTAAAGATAAAATTTAAAAGTAAAATTTCCTGAGATTACAGAAGAGGAAACTGAGGCCCAGAGATGGAGGATTTCCCCAAGACTTCACAACTTATCTATACTACCTCCTTCTGAATTCATAGGAGATATTGGCCTAGAATGTAGGAAAAAAAACACAGATTGGCAAATATTGAGAATGGTGAGCAAAGGCTTACTGTTAAATCAGTTATACAAATCCTTACATAATGAGAAATCAAAATGTCTGCAGATTCATGATGAGGCTCTGAGTAGGTGCTCAAAAAAACACATGTTGAATGATACATGGCTGTCAATTTAACTTTTCTTTTGGAGTCACAGTCAAATAAGTCCACTGAAGAAAAACAGTGGATAAATTATACAGGTGAACTTTTAAAATTCTTAAGTCAAGACAAATGTTTTCTTTCTAAGGACTCCCTTTTTTAGCAGAAGACTGACCTTAACCATAAGACCCGACAAAGTATCAATACAGCAGAGGAAGGCAGCATTTGGTACCTCAGTTGGTACAAGGCCAATCTTGAGAACAGAGTGGGAGAGAAGATTGTGAGAACACTGTGTGTGATGCCAAGTTTTGATTATACTGTATGGAACTTCATTATTTTAAGCCATGTGAAACCAGTAACATATTTAGCAGCAAATGACTATATTTTAGTCTACAGCTTCACTGTTTTTGCACATCTAGACACTGTTTTCCCTGTCATTACATTTACTCATGTTTTAACTCTCACAAACATACATGCATTTCTTTATAAAAAACACATTTGTTTTTTAAACAGCTGAATGATTTACCACAAAAAATTTGTGTGACCACCATTCAGGTCAAGAAAGAGAATATTATCAGCATATCAGAAGCTCCCCATGTACCCTACCCAATCACTAACCCTTTCCTCTTCCACAAAGTTAAGTACTGTCCTGACTTATGCTGCAATCATAGCCTTGCTTTTCTTTCTACTTGTATTCACAGACACTCTAGTTTTGACTTTTTTTTTGGAACTTACTATAAATGGAATCATACAGTCTGCATTCTTTCCTATCTGGCTTCTTTGCTTAACATTATGTATGTGAAATTCAACCTTGCTGTTGTATATAGCTATAGTCTGTTCCTTTTCATTGTTATGTAATATTCCATCACATGATTATACCACAGTGAAGTTACCCATTTTCTTAATGGGAATTTGGTTTTTCCAGTTCTCCTATATATTTTCTATTTTCATCCATGCTATTAGCCTTGAGAAAGCAAAGATAATGTCTTTTTTCTTCATAAATTTCCTATTTTGTAAAGGGTTAAAGGGGAACAGCTGATGCCCTTGCAAGCTTGGCCAGAGTGGGTAAAGCATGTTCATATTTTTGCTTAGTGACTAGAAGAGTGTGTCACTGCCCACATTTCTTTGAAGGGCTCTTCAGAAGATCTGAAATGTGCCTGCTACTGTGGCTGCAGACAAGCAGAGCAACTCATCAGACAGGCCATGATGCCTAAGATGAGAACAGGGATGGGGAGTGAAGAGTGCCTAAGGAATGTTTCCTAGTCAGAATATGACCATCCAAAGGCTCCTCTCCTCTGCTTGGATTCGGTAAGGTCAGCTAAAGAGAAATGCAAGAGAAGCAAACTCCTTGAGAACAAGGGTCTTGTCCACCCTATGTAAATACAATATGTTCTACCTCCTCCAGAAATCCCATTGAAGTATCACTTGACTCCATTCTTAAAGTGAATATGAGGGCCTGGATATTCTGGCCCCTACTTTCTACTTAAGACTACAGAGACCAATCAATCTTCAACCCCTGTTGTTACTGGAGCAATTTATAACTCTCACTATTTTGAAGTCTAGAATCAATTATAAAATGAGATCAGTATATATGGTACCATGATTATTAGTTTCACACTGTACAAGTATTTAGAAGATACCCAGGTCACTAGTGACCTTCATTATGGTCTTTTATCATTCCTTCCATTTCTTACAAGGGCTAACTCAGATATATAAAATCTCAAAACTGATCAACACAGACTTGCCTATAAGCAAGTGTTAGCTATTGATACAGTCTCACATGTGGCCAGGTATCTTACATGGGTTATTACCAATTTAGGCTCCTAATTTTAATCTATATAGTAGCTATATTTTCATAAATGTAACATATTGATAATAAAAATTTATTTTAAACCTCGATGAGACTGAATTTGTCTTGATGCGTGATGTCACCGCTTTCATGGATTTTAATGCCACATATGCTGATGATTCCCAAATCTCTATGTTTAGTCATAATCCATATATACAATTGTTTAGTTGGATGTTGCAATGAATTTTTCTCATGTCACAAAATGAACCCAGTTCTTCCTCCTACATTCCTTTTTTCAATCAATGGCAAATCTATCCACACAGCTCTCCAAGCCAGTTGGCTGGCATGTAACTTCCTCACTCCTTCACCATACCTTACTCTTTCACCAAGTCCAAATGAATCTACCATCTTAAGATTTCTAGAAACTGTCTATATCTTTTCATCCACAAAGTTTTTATCTTAATTCGCTCCCCCAGCTCTTAAGTTATTTCCCTATTCTAGACTTGTTCCCCTTTAGAATAAATGCTATTTTCCTAATGCATAAATCCACTGCTGCTTGATTCAAAGGACTCTGGACAGCCTAACTTAATATTTGCAATCCACTGTACTGCAAATATACAGTAGTTGCAGTATTTTAGTATGCTACCTTCTGTTTAGAAAGCTCCCTCCCCACCTTCTACTTGTTCTTTAGATTTTGGCTTACAAGTCACTTTTTGGGGATACCTTTCCTGATCAGGAAAAGACAGGGTTTGAAGATCCTCTTACGTGCTCTCACAGTGTAGGTTTACTCCAGTGAAACTATTTCAAGTGCAACCTAACTGCCTGTTTATACTCAACTACGAACCATGTCATCTCAGAATCCTTCCATCTTCAGAACTTAGAGTCGTCCTTAACGACTCATTCAACACAATCACTCATTCAACAAATGTTCACTGAGCACCCACTATGTGGCAGGCACTCTTCTAAGCACTTAGGTTACATCAGTGAATGCAACTGACAAAGATCCCTGTTCTTATGGATTTTATATTTATTCTGGTGGGGGAAACACACAAAAATTTTAACAGAAACATATAAGTATGCCAGAAGATAAGCTCTCTGGATAAAAGAGAGCATAGAACAGGTAAAGAAGGACTGAGAATGATGAGGGAGGGGATCACAGCAAGCTGTATTATAAACAGGGGAGTGAAGCTTCATCAAGAATGTGAAATTTGAGCTAAGAGATGAAACAGGTGAAGGATTTAGTCAAATAATGCTCGGGGTCAGAGTGTTCTAGGCAGAGGACTGGCCAGAACAAAGACAACAATGCACACATATCCCTGGTGTGTAGGGACTGGCATGCAGAAAGGAATGAGAAAAGGGAAATGAGGTCAGAGAGGTCACAGAGTGGGGAATATATCATGGAGGGCCTTGTAGGTCATTATAAGGACTATGAGTAACCTAAGATTCAGAGGAATAATGTATTTCACATATTTTAAAAGGATTTAGACCAGGGTGGTAGTGGTGGAGGAGAAAAAAAGTCAGATTTTGGACATACTTTGGAGATGGAATCAATATTACACACAGATTGTATGCTCAGTGTGTGTGAGAGAAGTTAAGGACGACTCTAGGGTTTTGGCCCTGAGCAACCACAAGGATGGGAACTGCCACTGAGTGAGAACGAGACAACTGTGGGAAATAAGAAAATCAGCAGTTCAGTCTGGATGTGACAGGCTGGAGCTGTTCATTAGATATCCATGTGAAGTTGTCAGTTAGGCAGGTGGAGATACAAGTCTGGAGAATATGAGAGGTCTGGGCTGGAGATATAAATTTGGGAAATCTAGAATATAGGTAGTATTTACAACTAACAAACTGGATAAGCTTGCCTAGAGTGTGAATATAGATCAGGAAAGAAAAAAGAAGCAAGGACTGAGTCCTATCCTCCGATGTTATTAGGAAGTTGGGGAAAGAGGGAGAAACTCTGCAAAAGAAACTGACAAGGAATAACTAATAAGGTAAGAGGAAAATCAAGAAAGTGTGGGGTCCTGAAAGCCTAGTAAAGAAAATACATCAGTTGTGCCAAATAATACAGGTCAAGTGAGAGAATTGAACCGACTCTCAATATTGTGGAGGCCACTGGTGACCTTGATGAGTATTTTGCTGGGTGGTGGGAACAAAGGCCTTACTGGAGAGGATTTAAGAGAGAATGAGAGAAGAACTGGGAACAGCAGTAACAGTCAACTCTTGAATAGTTTTGCTGCAAAAAGGAACAGAGAAATATGGCAATAGCTGGCAGGGTAGTAGGAATAAAGGGTTTTTTTAAGATAAAGAGAAATAATGTTTGTATACTCTGGGAATAATCTAGAAAGAGCAAATATTATTTCAGGACACAAAAGGGAAGAACTGCTAAAAGTGATATTGTCAAGTAGGCAAAAGTGGACAAGATCTAGTGCATGAGTATAAGGGCTGGCTTTAGATAAGAAAATGGCACTCCTCTCTCTCTAGCTAAGCCAACTTGAAAGGTGAAATCACTGCCCTCCCCGCTATGTGGGATCAGACACCCAGGGGAGTGAATCTCCCTGGCAACGCGGAATATGACTCCCGGGGAGGAATGTAGACCCGGCATCGTGGGATGGAGAACATCTTCTTGACCAAAAGGGGGATGTGAATGGAAATGAAATAAGCTTCAGTGGCAGAGAGATTCCAAAAGGAGCCGAGAGGTCACTCTGGTGGGCACTCTTATGCACAATTTAGACAACCCTTTTTAGGTTCTAAAGAATTGGGGTAGCTGGTGGTGGATACCTGAAACTATCAAACTACAACCCAGAACCCATGAATCTCGAACACAACTGTATAATAATGTAGCTTATGAGGGGTGACAATGGGATTGGGAAAGCCATAAAGACCACACTCCACTTTGTCTAGTTTATGGATGGATGAGTAGAAAAACAGGGGAAGGAAACAAACAAACAAACAGACAAAGGTACCCAGTGTTCTTTTTTACTTCAATTGCTCTTTTTCACTTTAATTATTATTCTTGTTATTTTTGTGTGTGTGCTAATGAAGGTGTCAGGGATTGATTTAGGTGATGAATGTACAACTATGTAATGGTACTGTGAACAATCGAATGTACGATTTGTTTTGTATGACTGCATGGTATGCGAATATATCTCAATAAAATGAAGATAAAAAAAAATGGCACTTAAGGCCTTGATAAACATTTGTTGGAAGAATGAATTCTTTGTCTACTAAGATAAACAAAGACGGTAAACCGTAAACAAACTTTGGTTTAACAGATGATACTGGAATTCATGAGTCTCTCTGTTCATCTTTTATATGGACTTTTCCTGTTTCTCTTTGCCCTATTCCCTTTGCCACAAAATAACTTCTGTTCAATATTAATTTCAGTGCTCCTCTTCGACCAATAAAAAATATTTAAAAATTTACTTCAAATATGGAACATTAAAAGAAAAAAGCGTCTTCTAAAATGTAGACTGAGAAAAGAGAACAAAGAACCTACTTACCATTTTCATCTACTGCAAGCACACTTGCTCCTTTCCCCAAAAGTTCCTGAACCACCATTGTTAGCCCATTTCGGGCAGCAACATGCAGAGGTCTAGGGGAAAAAATTATATATATATGTACACATATATGCAAACAGACACAGAGACACAAACACACATCTGGTTGTCAGAGCATTTTTGCCAAGTTGTGAAAACCTGAGGCATCCAGACCTAACAGCAATGAAGACTGGTGAAAGCAGCAGAACCTCTGTGCAGTGTGCCGCCACACCTTAACAATGTGTTATAAACTCAGAATTGGGCCCCACCAGCAAATTCCCAAGATCCCCAAACTCTTGTTCTGCCTCTAAGATTCAATGTTTACAGATTTCACCAATTCAACATACCGCATTCTTAAGAATTGCTGTGTTTGAAGAAATGAGGTTAACAAATCCACAGAATATACAATAAAAACTGTAAATCGCAATAGCACAAATTCTAGTAGACTTTGAAAACAGCTTACAGGCCCCATGGCTGGGAACCAGTATTCTAAGATTTCTCTCTTTTTACCAAGTTTGAAAGTGGAAAAGCAAATGGAAACAGGGAGAGAACGACAGGCAATACTGATGAGTTAACTATGTCAGTGACCTGGAGGCTGGCTGCTCACATGATTGAGAACTGGATTTTTTCTTAAACTTCTTTAGCTTACAGACACATATGAAGCATCTTACCTTATTTACTGCTACTGTCAAAATGCCCTATTCCATTTTGTTTTCATAAAATACAGAGAGTAGTACTACTTTCCTTCAGAAAATTATGCACATAAATTGACTGAGGGGGAAAAACATTTTTTCTAATGTCCTAGTAAAGTTTCAATTCATAAACTTTTTTAGTAACATGACTTGATCATGATGATTTTAGAAATGAGACTGTCAGCTGTAAAAACTGTTCTTTACAACTGTTTCTATGACTAATGAGACTTATTTCAAAGTCGAATGTAAAAAACAAATAAGCCCATTTACCATTTTTATAACTATAGGTCACAATTATTTATACTAGGCAGTGAAGTACTCACGTTTGCAAGGCTGCATTGGTTGCATTGATGAGGTTTCTATCTGTTATCTTCTCCAGTATTAACAAGGCACTAGTTTCATGACCCTAAAATTATAGTGAATAACACCTGATCACCATTAAACATAAATTTATACACTAACACACCCAACTCTAGTCCATACAATATGTACAACACCATACATATTCCAGGAATTTTCTTGGCTAAAACCTTAAGTAGTTTGCCCAAACACGTGTTGGTAAGGTGGGAGAAGGGGGAAAGAACAAGAAGAATTAAGATTAAAAAAAACAATAATTATGTTTAGCTTTGTGTTCCAAAATTTACTTTTGCTTACTGGAGACTTTTATACACTATGGTCCTAACAAGTCAATGTTTTTGATCAAGAAACCTGATGTCAGTGATCATTAGAAAGGTTTGGTCCATAACTTTGTAAATTTCAGTGAAACGGAAAAACTTTTAACTCTACTATTGATAATAACAATGAAAACACATCCTGAAAATGTGTACACACCTTGCTGCAAGCCAAATGGAGGGCGGTGTTTTTACTGTTATCTTGTAAAGTCAGATCTGCACTAGCACTGCTAACCAGCATCTCTAGGAGGAAAAAGCACATCAATTCTTATGTTTACGAACATGTTTCTCAGCTTGCCAATTACATCACTATAAAGAAATGAAAATACAAAGCAAAAACATCTCTCCAGCAAGAACTTAAGTGCAAGAAAAATATTTTAATATATAACATATATATTATATTGTCATATAGCTCTATAGAATAATTTTATCATGTAGGCAACTAACATTTATTTCCTGAGTGCTTACTAAATGCCAAATACTGCTTATATTAACTTATTTAACCCTCACGGTAACTCTGCAAAATAGATACTATTATTTTTCTCACTTTACAAATGAAGAAACTAAGGAATAAGGTCACTTAGCTTGCAGATCTAGGACTCACTTTCAGGCAGTCTGACTCCAGAGCCAGTATTCTTAACCACTAAGCGAAACTGCCTTGCTACAAAAGAGACTATTCAATCAAGAAGGGCAAATGAAAACATTGTGGCCCTAAGTGAAAAAGTGGGTTGTAGGCACGTGTGGTGGTTTGAAGCCGTATGTACTTCAGAAAAATATGTTCTTAAACTTAATCACTCCTGTGAGTGTGAACCCATTGTAAGTAGGAACTTTTGATGAGATTACTTCAGTTAAGGTATGGACCAACCTCAATCAGGATGGTTCTTATCCCTATTACTGGAGTCCTTTATGAGTGGAATGAAATTCAGACAGAAAGAGATAGCCACAGAGAAAGCAGCCAGAGCTGAACTCAACGGAACCCACAAGAGAAAGGAGAGATGAGGAGATGCTGCCATGGGCCTTGCCATGTGACAAACTAAGGACCAAGGATCACCAGCAGCCAGTCCCAGAATGCCAAAGTCTTCAAGGAGAAAGCATTGCCTTGATGACGCCTTGATTTGGACTTTCTTTTAGTTATCAAAACTGTAAGCTAATAACTTCTTATTATTTAAGCCAACCCATTGCATGGTATTTGCTTGAGCAGCCTAGGAAACTAAAACATAGAGTAAAAAGGCTTTAAATCCCAGGAGTGGTGAGATACCTAGTGGAAAACACAATGAATAAGAGTCACAAGGCTTGGGATCTCAGTTATACATAGGCCACATGTATAAAATATATAAACGTGTGTGTGTGTGTGTATGTATGTATCTATCTGAAGAAATCCTTAAGTAGTTTATTTACCAACTGTATTTGTTTGTCCATTTTCTGCAGCCATCATGAGAGGTGTTTTCCCAGAAGAGTCCACAGAATTGACTTGAGCGTTATGGCTGAGCAGCAGCTGTAAACACTCGACGTGGTCTGTGAAGGCGGCTGCATGCAGAGGAGTTCTGCAATACAGAGAAACTGAAATACATGACTAAATCTGAATGCTATATACCCTAGAAAAAATTACTGCTTTAATTTATGACAAGCAATTTTCAAGGGATATATTAGGCTAGCCACTGCCTGCAAAGAAACAGGTTTAATGGAGTTTACTAATTTCTGCCACAGAAATTTGTGCTTTTGATAATATAAAAGGCCTTAATTAAACTAGAACTAGTATAACATAAAGATAAACTATAAAATTGCTAAAACAACATTATACCATTAAAGGAAATTTTGAAAGAAATAAATCCTGACCCTAATACTGACATCTATTACAACCACTGGGCTCTCTTCTAGCCTTCACTCTATTCCTTTTAGAGAACTGTTAACTCTATTAGCAAGAATCTTTGGGTAACAAAGGTACGTCTTAAAAAAACGGAAAATCTTTAGGTTTCAAAATAGTTTTAAAAGGGAGGAAGATTGGCTAAAAATCATAAATAAACAGAAACTCCCTTGAATAATGCAAAAATAAGGTTTTATAAAAATTTATACTTGCAAATATAAGAAACCAACTTTTCATTAATGATGGGTTCTCTGTAAAATCTCACACAAGTAGGCTAGTAGTGAAAATTTTTTTTTCCTTTTGAAAGTAAAACTATTTCCTATATAGTTGAATTCCTACCTTCCTTTTGAATCTGTAGAGTTCACAATGCTGGCACCTAGCGTATCAATTAACATCTCAGCAGCACCTTCATTGTCATTTATCCTGTGTGAAGTAACAAGGTGGTCACCCTCAAGCAGGGGGGTATTTCTTAAATACTCAAACCAAATTTGATTCATTCTAGTTTTACTTACACGGCACAATGCAATGGACTGAAGGCATTTCCTTCCATCTTCTGGAAAACTTCCTGTTCTAAAAGAAGTTCTACACAAGTCTCATGACCTAAATAAGTAAACAAAAAATCATATATTAAAACCAGTTCAAAGGACTCATAAACATCATAGTTTTAGGAGCTCCGGAATCTAAAGCACAATCTCAAGATTTGAAGTAGCTTCTTATGATAATTTATATACAAATGAGATTATTTTGTTCTGCAACTTGCTTTTCACTTAATCAACTATATATATCCTTCCATAACAACACAAATATCTTATTATTAAATGCTTCAAAGAATTTCACTGTATCAGAATGTATCATAAATGATCTAAGCTCTTTAATCATGGATTTCTAGTAATTGCTATTTTTTTTTTTCCTTTGTGATATTGTCAACAACGTGACAATGAAGCATTCTGGTTGATATGTTAATGGATAGGTATACTGACTACCAATAGTCATCAGGTCAACAGTTTTTAATAGCAACTTTGAAAAAGAAAAAATTCAGATCTCAGATTTTCTTAATCTAATTTTCAAAGCTAGGTTTTTAGTAAAATACAGTTGCTGTACTAACTGTTGTGGATATACTTGTTGCTTTTTTCCGTTTGTTTTGTTTTGTTTTTAATTAGAGAAGCTGTAGGTTTACAGAAAAAACATGCAGAAAATAGAGACTTCCCATATACCCCCCGTACACGCAGTTTTCCCTATTATTAACATTTTGCAGTAGTGAGGTACTTTTGTTACAACTGATGGAACAATATTATAATAACTATACCACAGTCCATAGTTTACATTAGGGTTCACTGTTTGTGTTGTACACTTTTTTTTCTTAAATTTTTATTCTAGTATCATACAGCTTCTTTTATTCTTAGTTACTTGGGATCTGCTTTAGGAACACAAAGGATTCATACATAGTTTCCTTATTTTCATAGTTTCATTTTGGCTAAGAAAGTGATGCTATGTTTTCTTTTTTAATCTTTATAACTGCTTTTACTAGGAAAAGAAACTTTTAGGAAACCTATAATCACATTCTATTTTTTGTCATTTCTTTTCCTTAACCCAGTGGTTCAGAATTAGGGTGATTTTGCCACTCAGGGGACATTTGGCAATGTGTAGAGACATTTTTGCTTATCACAAATGGCAGTAGGGTGCTATTGGCATCTAGAGGGTAGAGGCCAGGTATGCTATTAAACGTGTTTTGCAATGCACAAGACAGTTTCTCACAACAAAGAATTATCTGGCCCAAAATGCAAATAGTTCTGAGTTAAAATGTTGCTTTTATCCCATCTCTCTGAATGTTAAACTCATTACAAAGAAATAGCAATGGAAAGTTGTCCAATATTGATTTAACGTAACAGCCTTCCATTTTCCTGGTATAGCAGTTTCCAAGGCATGGTCTGGGGAATCCTGAGATGATAAGAATGCAGATATGGATATGAAAATCCAAAAATCTTATTTTAAGCCAGTCATTAAATTTCTCACTAAAATTTTTTAAATAGTTATTTTTCATAAAAATGTTAACATGTAATGAGTTTATCATTTTAAAATAAATTAATAATTATTTTTAAATTTCCCAGTTGTAATTTTGAATACAGTCAGTATCAAATGCTATAACCCACATAAACAAAAGTTCTTTGGGGTTCACAATAAGTTAAGAGTGTGAAGGGATCCTGAGACTGAGAGGTTTGAGAATGACTATCTTAGCAGAGTACAGTCTGAGAAAAGGTGGACTCTTAGGTCTTTTGATTACCTCCAGCAGTCCACTACTGGATGATATTAAGCTGACAATCTCATCATTCTGTATTCCAGTTTATGAAAGACAATGTTATAAAGTGGTCTCTTCATGTCTGGGAGGGATAGTCTGAGGATGCTTAGAGCTTCATAAAAATTGATAATGTTTTAAAAGAGGACCAAATATCTATTCTTAAGTTCTGTGACTGAATGACTACATACACTAAAATTTTGAAGCTTAGTGCGGAATGCCAGTTCTTTTCTAAAACTCGGTCATCATTTGAGAGAAAAGCTGTTTCCTGTTTTGTTGGACTGCTTCCCATTTTTTTTCTAGCTGCACAATAATTACCAAAGTAAAACCCTTTTACATATTCTGCTCTCAGAATGCCAAATTTATTAAAACAGGCTTTTGCCTAAAACTAGGTATTAATTTTAGACTACCTATAGAGTCTCTTATTGCATATTTAGCTAACACATTTAATTCCTTCCAGTTCAATTAAGAATCACAATTTTGCAACAACTGGGAAATTAAACACATCTGTTGTGATTTCTAAATGCAACCAGGCAAGTAAGTTTGTGTAAAATTTGGTCTCTTGTACAAAACGTGCTAAGAGTCTAAATTAAGCAGTGACAGAGTAAGAACTCACTTCAAGGAAACAATGCTTTTCATAGAGACCTGATAAGAAATGTTATAAAAGCAACTCTCCAAAAGACAGATACTGCTGAATATTTACAACAAAATGTTCTACCTTTTCTGAGAAAAAATACCCTTATTGCATAATTTGTCTAATAAGTAATTTTCACTGACATATATAAGCAGTAATAATCTTTGCTTCAAAGCAGCTTTATCTAACTGACTTCTTTTATAAACCAAATTCATATTTACGGATGTTTTCCCACTTTTAAATTAGATGTTTCAGGATTCCCTTATAAATGTCAAATCATATTTCAAAAACAAACCAAATTTCAAAAGCAAAATACAATATTTTCTCTGACTTAGGACTAATCTTTGGCTACTTCACATGCTAATTAAGTACCAATTCTAATGAGCTGAAAAGAAAAAAAGAGAGAAGTCAAAAGATTTTACAGTTTTCAAAACCATTATGGTTAAAGATCTGAGGTAGTAAAAATGAAATAGATTAAATTAAATCTTTTGAACTAGCAATACATCAATCTATTCAAACTTTTAATGGTACCATCAGTACTTAAGAGTTGAAGCATGGCCAAAAGAAATCAAAGCAATCCTCAAGAGCCCAAAATTTTCTCACAGCAAAAGAATGGAACTCCTAACCCTGACACAAGGATTATATGAAAATTGAAATAATGTACCTGAAAAATAATTATGGAAAACATTTAATTAAACTATAATTTTGCAAGATTCAGATTTCTCCTCCTTCACCACAACCTAACAATATTACATGCCATAATAGCTTCCAGTGAAAGACCCATGAAGCAGAAAGAGAGCAAACCTCTACTCTCTGGCAAGACAGGTAAATTTTAGTACAGATAATTATATCATTTTCTTTTTAATTGAGTGGCTAGTTATATAAAGGGACAATCTATATTTTTTATACATTTTGAGGTAAAGTTGTTAAAATAAGGAGCTACAGTTTTGTAGATATGCTGTCACAACTAATATAAACATTAATGTTACACTGAAATTCAAAACAAATTTTAAAAACCCTCAATTCCCCACTAGAGTCCTAAGCCCAAACTTTGACAGGCATGATACTTAAACTGTACATAATGTACCTGAGTGTTTCCTAAGATGATCAAATCTATGGTCCTACACTTGGAAAAATTAACATATCTCAACATGTTTCATTAAACTATTTTAATTAGTGACTCTTTCATAAGCCAAACTCCATTTTTAACATCCATACCTTAAAATTAGCTTTATGTTCTTTGAATGACCTTTGGTGAGTTGTAGAATGAATAACTGTGACTGTGAGCCTTTAGGAAGCTAAAAATGAGTCTGTTTTAACCATTTAAGTTAACTCATCAAAATTTCTACTTCTATGATCTACTAGGATTTTTATTCCTTTAAAACACTGAACACGCATGTTAGTGTCGATATAAGGATATTATCTTGTGATGTGCTCAGAAAACCTACCTGGATTTCAGTTTGGAATGTAATGTACTTCATTTCTCCTACCTTTTTCTTTTTGTCCCAATATAAGTGCACTTAAAGTAAAGGAATTTATCTAAATACAAACATACTATGTGAAAGACACTGGAGATAATATTACAAAAGCCTCTCGAAAATGAAAAATACTTATTAAAGCAAAGCTGTGAAAAATTTCAAACTTAGTCACGACTTATCTCAAAAACATCTTTGACAACTAGTATCTTGGCTTTAGCACAAGTAATGTAGTGAGATATAACTAAAGAGAACAATGTCCAAGGCTTGCTACTAACCTTAAACTTTAAGTATGTTTTTTATACATATATATATAAGCCTATCTTATTAGTATTCTAATGTATTATTGTTAGTTGTCTCTGCTCAGCACACAATAGGCATCTAATGTAAGTCTGTATCTGTATACTTAACCGTTGTAGCAAGCCCAGTGAAGTGCCGTATATCCATGATTGTCTACTGTGGCTGGATTTGCATCCACAGATGCTGCTGACTGCAAAAGGGCTCCAAGAACACCAATGTGTCCACAGGCAGCTGACAAGTGTATGGGTGTCCGGCCCCTGCTATCCCGAAGTAAGCACTTAGCACCATGTTGAAGTAATGCATCTACACATTCTTCATGGCCTGTAACTGCCTGAAAGAAAAAAAAAATTGCTTGCTAGGCACTACAAGTCAACTATAGATAATTCAAAATTTTTGAAGTCTGTATTTACCATATCCCCCCCCATTACAGCCATGTTGAATTTCTTCATTTTATCATTTTCTGAGTAAAACAGTATTTTTATTGAAAGCGGTTCAAAAAATTCAGTTAAAGCAGCAACTTTATATCAAAAAGAGTGATAGAACTAAAAAGTCAATGAAAAGAATGGCATTTCAAAGGTGAAAAGGTTAACACAAAAATGTATTAAGAAAATAGCTGAGAAAACTGTAAAAAGTCAAATTAACATAATTCTACTCAATGCTTTAGGGTTTTAAAAATCTGTCCCAACATTATTGTTCTCTGGATTAATTTGAGCTGTGTAGTGTTCAAAATTGGGGTTCAAAAGTAAGATACCAAAAGAAATAGTAAATGTTATTAGGTAAAAATTTAATGAAGAAAAATAACATAGCCTAGTTCAGTTCTGGTAATGAGTGGTCATAAGAGCTTCTTGAAAAGAAATGGGAACATTTCCACTTACCCCTCTATGCAATGCTGTCCGCCCCCATTTATCTTTGGCATCTACATTTGCTCCTTTGTTCAGTAGTGAGTAAACACAGTCTGTGTGCCCATTGAGAACAGACAGCATCAGAGGAGTCCTAAGCAACAACATGAATTGGTTCAGTGCTACCACTTACAACTCCACTCTATGAATGACAAACAGTATGATGGCCTGTTTTCTACAGATGCCTTGTGATACAACTTTAAAGTACATTTAGATTAAAAAAACAAAACAAAACAAAAAAAACGACAGTTGATGTTACTCAGTTATGCACTCTGACAGTTTTACTACTTACAGGGGTAAGAGTATGAAGATTAACAAACATCCTAAAAACTACTTAAAAATTAGTGAAACTTACTGTCCATTTCCATCTTGAATATCTACTGCATTCTGTGGTTCTGCATTTCCTATTAATAGCCGTAGGCATTCTGAATGACCATTTGTTGCTGTAAAGTTAAATTTAAAAATTTCAGTAATTATAATTAATGATAAAATTTAAAAGTCCATTTAAAGTACATTTTCCAGAATATAATTTTTGAAGAGTTTCACTCAGTTTAGTATGCAAGAAAGAAAAATGTCTAAAAGTACAACAAAGAAGATTTCTACCGCCTTTGGTGATAAAGTTAAGTATATACACATATAAATTTCTCATGGCGAATCACAGCAGGCATGTAGGCTGCCTACCCAGCAGCCATGTTTATCATCTGCCTTGCTAACAGAAGGCTCACTTTATTCAGGTCTCTGGTGGTGGCAATGTGGTCAAGGAGGGTGGCCAGCTTCCAGCCACGATTAGACTAAGTCAATCACAGCAACCCACTACCATATACTAGCAAATGGTTACAAAGGTGAACACATGGGCCAGTTCTGAGCACTGAGATGAAAAGTAGTCTTGAGAACTTCTGGGAATTGTTTTTATCTTTGACAATAAAAAGTCCCCTTTCTTCCCTGATTTTGGGTATGATTCTATAAAGAAATAGCAGTCATCCTGCAACATGAGTGCCAAGGCAAGCAAATAATGGAGAATCTGATCCAGAGCTCTGGTACCAATGCTAAATCAACCAACCCTGGAGCTGAGTCTATCTCTGGACATTTTATGTGAGAGACTCCCCATAACATTTAAGGTATTTTTAGTTAGATACTCTATTAATTATAGCTGAAAGAATTCCAATGGATACGTACACAATAAAAGAAAAATATGTTATATCAAAGAATGCATTTATGTGTTCAAGTACATAAAATTGGCAACGGTACAAGTAGAAGTGGCCTAAAGAAAACAATAAGCTTTTAAGATAAATTATATCTTCTAGTAAATTCAGATCCTGCCCATTATATGATAAAGTTTAAAGAAATACATAAACCACACAATGATGCAGAAAGGAATGTCTATCACCATTCTTCCTAATTGAGAGATTACTATACTAGTGAAAGCAAGCTGGGTGCCTAATATAAAATGCTCTGCCAGCAGCTCTCACAACTTAGTAATCAATAACAGTGTCATACCACTTGGGGGTAGTCCAAGGAGATCTTATTTGACTCTTCTCTCTTTTTTTTTTAATCAATTCACTTACCCTCAGTGTACAGCAGCTATTGAAGAGTTTTTCTGTCATCTAAGTTCAATATCCAAAACATCAAACATAACGACACTGTGGGAAAATATTATTGACCTCCAGGAAGAGTGATCTTTTCATGACTTATGAATAATAAGATGTTCCTTAGCAGATGCCCAAATTTGAAAGGCTTTATAGAAGAACTAAGGCTTGCATTTATTGAATTGATAGGCACTAACAGCACATGTACAGGGAAGCCAGACTGTATGGCATTTGTTAACCACTTCTGAGACTGGTTAGTATGTTAGCTAATTTCGTGGAGTGAAAAAAAACACTCCATAAAATTAGCTCTGCAAATGACCTGTGGTCACAATGTAATTTTTCTAGCTGTGGACTGATACATAACTTCACTCTTTTTCAGAATAAGATAGAACATGATAGAATTTAGAACTCTTATTCACACCATATAGCAGTTTACATACAAATGTTTATTAAGGTTGTTAATCCATCACTAAAATATTTGTCTCTGAACTCTGTTGAATACCTGATAGTTTCTGAAAGGCTATTAGCCAGTTTCCTAAAGGCAGGATGCAAGTTCCCCAAAGGACTAGAAATAAAGTCTAAGACCTATATCCAAATGCATTCTTAGGGATCACTTTATAAAAAGAGACTAAGTGAAATTAATCTAATCACACAAAGATAGTCTTATTGGGTGATGAAAAAAATATTTGGGTAGGATTTCTTTCTTCAGTTGTTAACAGTACTGGTTATTTGAAATGAACACTGCCTGGTATTTGTTTCACTACCTAGTAGTACTTTCTGTAAAGTACTTGTGAGTCTGCATCTGGTATATATATAGTGGTATATAGCTAGTACCAAGTCATCATGACTTAGTTACAGATCTTTGCATTTTTCACACATCTGTAATATGACAAAGTCACATCATGGAGTAGTTCTTGCATAAACTAGTGCTCTATAAATCTTGTCCGAACAAATGTTTATTGCAGTACACTGGTACAGAAAGTCACAATGCATAGCAATTGTTTAATGAAAGCATGTACCAATCCAAAATAACTTCCATCAGAAGGAAGGAAAAAATATTATTCTGTTGATAACTATTTCAGAAATAAGAGTGTTACATAAATCTAATTTCTAAGGCAAATAATGATTTTTTAATGACTATAATCTTGCTGTTGGCTTCTCCCTGAGAATATAATCATTCTACAATCTAAAGTCAAATTGTTAAGACAATTACCACAAATATTATATACTACAAATTGAAAAAGAAAATTAGATGGGGTGTAAATAAAATGTGTATAATATGTGGCATACCTGCAGCATGTATAGGTGTTCTCTTCAAAATGTAATCCTTTACTAAGATTGAAGCTCCCTGATTAATGAGTACATCCACACATTCAACATGGCCTTTAAATGCTGCAAGATCTAAAGGGGTCCTTCCACTACTGTTCCTTACATCAAGATCTAACAAAGACTGTACCAACACTTCCAGTGCTTGATGGTGACCATGATAGGCCTAGGAATAAATAAAAATATACATTAAAAATATGCATATTTAGACTGACTTTCCAAATACTTTAGAAAATGGAAAGGAAGTAAGTAAACTTGTCTTCACATTCTTACTATATTTGCACTAATCCAAAACTTCCATATTGAGAATTCAGAAAGTTAACTATGGATTTTTCTAATTAACACAGTAGGCTACAATGTTAGGGAATGGGTATTCAGCAAATAATACAAGTTCAGATGACAGCTGGATCTTTTCAGGAGTATACAATGCCTGGTTCATTGCTGATAGTCAAGGGATGTGTGACAGGGGTTCAATTCCAAAACTTGTGTTCTTAAGCACAGTACTGTGGGTCACATTAACTCCCTGATAAAATTTAGTATACTTAAAATTACAGAGACAGCAGGCAACAGTGCTTGAATCTTCTGATTTCTCAATTGATGCAACCACCCTCACCCCGTAACATGCTACATCTCAAAATTAATATTTTTTTAACGAAGAAATAGGTAGGCTGAGCCCCGCTTAAATATCTGCAACGTACCAGGCATTGTACCAGCTGTATAAGAGAGCAAGATTTGATGTTTTGTCTGATACCATTCTGACTTACAGCTTACCAGGTTGGTAACAACACATATGGACTTCCCATTGGGAACTGAAAAACCTGTAAAGCTCTACCAGTCTTGAGCTCTTACTTGCTTCTAATCTGAAAAAAAGATACTTAGCTAGAACAGGAAACTACAGTGCATCAAAGGGCTGTAAAGACATTTCTTGTGGAAAATGTCAAAAAGTAACAGTAAGAGGTAAAGTTGCTCTGGGCCTTACTGATCTTTTTGATGCTTCTGGGTAGCAAATATGGTTGATTACCTGAAGACTCAGGTGACTACAGATCACTGAACTGTGTTGTTCTGGGATCACATCTGATCTTATTCCTCAATACCAGGTTGATGAAATTATGCTACTAAAAGAATTAACTTCGAGAAACAATACATATAGAAGATAGTATAATAAGAAAAAGAAGAGAGAAAATATAGACAATTAGGAGCCATGATGATTTGCCACAGAGTTCTTCCCCTCATGGTGTCCCTGTATAGGACCGAGAGCAGAAACCCACACGCCTAGTACGTGCGAAGTCAGGAATCAACAGCAGGTTCCTTGAGCCCAGGCCAATGTATTTTCATTGTACCAAGCTGTCCTGGATAGGAGTCTTTGGAAGGAAAACCACTTCAAATAATTTCTGAAAACCTCCTAAGGATAAACACAAAATGAAAAGTGGTGGTATAATCACATTTCATTGAGCCTAATAACTAAAATTGTTTCCATTTCAACTTAAAAAACACTGATGCAATGTAGAGTACATTGTTAGCTTCTAAGCACATAAAGAGAAACTTGCCAAATTGAGTGCTGGGGAAGAGCACAGAAATGTAAATTTTCTAAAGAAACAACATTAGTAAGTTAATAAGATAGTCCTAGAGATCGCAGGACTTTTTGGAGCCTTAAATATGCTGATTATGTGTTGAATCTCCAAAAGGAGAAATAGAAACACTTTCAAACTTATTTGATCATGAAATCCTATTTTACTGAACATACTGAAGATCTAGTAGTGTTGGAAATGCATTGGAATACATTTCCAACACTACTTCGGAATATGATTAATGGAGCACTGCTATTTAATAGCTGTCAGATTAGAAAATTACTTAACTTCCCTGAAGTTCCAATTCCTTGTGTATATTACAGAAGATACTTATCCTCATAGAGTTTTTCAGATAAGGTATTCAAAGACTTGACAAAGTGCTTAATCTGGCATATAGTAAGTGCTCAAGAAATGACAGCGCTCTGATGATGATGATAATGATGGTGACACAAAAAGAACTGCCTTGTCATCTGCTCAGACTTCATTTCTTGCCACCAACAGCAAAATGGCTGTTTTCTCCATGCTAGTTTTGTCCTTTCAAATCAATTATTTACTATGCAAGTATAGAAAAGGTGGTAGTAATTCTAAGGACCCAAAGGGCAAGGAAGCAGGAAATTTCAGCCTGACTTCTTACTTATTTAGAAGATGATGCAAAGAGCTAGTGGTGAAAAAGCGACAAAAAGACAGCATAAAATTAAAGGTAGTGTGTTAAATGGTGAGAACATCTGTAGGGAGAATATTAAAATAAAAAAATTACACTACAGGTGAGAAGAAACAACTGAATAGATCATTGAACTTGTAAGGCTCCATATGTTAATTTAAGCACACACCCTTCTAATTATTTTACTATAGTTAAAATCACAGGTCTCACAAATAGCTAATGACTCATACCCATTCTCCCAATTCTCAAAAGTTTTATCCCCAACAGTAACATATTATGTTACATAAACAAATCCTTCTTTCAGCACAGAAAGAACTAGACTGGACACTGCCTGAAATTTTCTAAGGTAATTCATTCCCATATTTGATTTTTAAAGAACTGTCACATTCTCCTCTTAATGAGTGACACAGAGAGAAATATTTCAGCAGAATTTTAAGCTGGAAGGAACATTACAGATCATGTAGCCAAATCCTATAGCATGGACCAATGAACACATAGTTTGCATTCTAAGATCACAAAGTAAGGAAAAAGTTGTAAAACTATCACAGAAACTGTAGTGCTTATACCCTTGCTTAGCAGGTTAGAAGCCATTCCATTAGGGCAGAAGGATTTTTAAATTCACTGTCACGGGCATATTATATCCTTTAAGAGTAGGTCTTGGGAAACTCAAGGACCACTGTTTAAAATAAACCAGAGCACTAAAGAATTCTCTGAATTAAAAAGTTTTAAAAGTTTTAATTCCATGGTAATTACTACATAGACCAAAAATTCAAGATACAAGTTTGCTTCAATGCATTGGACAGATATTTTCAGTAAACCAGATATCAGGTTGGCAATGAAGGCAGTAGTACTCACAGCCAAGTGTAAAGGGCTTATTGTTGCTCTATTGTCTGAATCACTCAACATGTCTGTCCCCGAGGTTTCCATTAACTAAAAAAGAAAGAGACATTTTAAATATCATCAATAGCACTTTTAGATATATTTTGGCAGTTAATGCTTTTCCCCTCCAAGTTCAAATCCCTCATAGAGTAGAAATTGATACTTGAAAATGTATTTAATAACCCATTATAAAAACCTAACTCGGCAAGCTTAAAGAAGAGAACTGTCCTTAAAGTGTGGTAAGGACAACAACTTTGAGGGAAGGATACAGACTAGTTAGGGGGAAATGCTATTTAACTGCCACCAAGTAAGCACTCCCCACTGCATCTGTGATTTCTACCACCACCTTTGTTCTTGGGGCTAGGTAAAAATAGCTTCAGCACTAGTGAAGGTAAAGAAATAAAATTTACTTTCCAAATTTCCAGGTTTACAGGTGTTAGACCTCAAGAAATATAGCCATGTACAAAATAACAAGACTTGGAAAAGAAGGTTTACCATACAAACAGAAGAAATCTTATACTATTGTTTAGTCTATTCTCCAAATGTCAAATATAATATTCTGAATGGTAGGGGAAAAATCAGCTAATACTTACAACATCTAAGGGAGTTTCACTTGCAATCTGAAATAAAAATTCAAAACAAAAATATTTAGTTTACAAAGTATTAGTTATGTATGAAAGAGATAAATGTTAACTTGAAGGTTTCTACTTTCTATCTTTTAAACCCATTCTCCTTGAACTTTATTTCCCCTTGAAGGGAAAAAAAAGTTTAATATAATTCATAAAGTAAGTCCAAATAAAGGAATCTTTAACCTAAAGCATCTGTTACACACTTCAGTATCTTTTAACTCATCCCTTACTTTCCTTCTAGTTTAGCAAAGCGGGGTAAATGTTGTGTATATTCAGGAATGAGACCAAAGGTGAAATAAAAACTTACTATGCAAAATTAGACTCTCCCTTATCAGGAGGGAATGTGAAATGGATGGGCCTTTCAGAATTCCCTAAATACATGGAGGAATGCTTCCTCTCACAGGGACATTTATTTCTCACATAAGACATAGTCGCAGTTCTTTATAAACTTCTGGACAACATTTATTTGAGGGGTAGGGGAAGTAAATTCTACAGACACAGACATGGTACAATATATGGGAAAGACATAAGTATTCTTCTCCAAGGATCTAATTTCTTCCTTTCTTCTGTTTTTGAATGGGAAAAAGGAAACAAGAAATATCTTACTGAGGTTAAGTATGAATTTAAGACATACATGTACTCTGAAAATGTTAAAAAGCAAAACAGAATTTCTTATCCATTTATTTTCATTTGCATTACATTATTATAACGTAATTTGCCTTAACCCTTCCACAAGAATTCAGGATTCTTACCAGCTGAAGACACAGACGGTGACCATAAGCAGCTGAATAATGAACTGCATTGTATCCTTGCTTATCTCGGATCCCTGGATTAGCATCATTTCTTAATAAGTATTCCAGACACCTATATACAGTAACAACATATTCAAAATTCAAAATCCTGCACTTTAACTAATGATAAAAACACAGACTGAAATTAAAAACTGAGTTTTTCTTACACTTGAATAATGCAGAAATCATAAATATATCTATGCTATATAAATCTGTTATTTGAATGATATTGCCAAGAAGTATCATAAAAATACAAAATAAACGTTCACAGAGGAATCTCTGTTCAAAGCAGACACCTCCAAAGATGACCAACAGACTCAGTCTACATGAAGGCTATTTTTTACATAGTCTCTAACTATAATACCACCTACTCTATTCAAACAGTATTTGACAGGATTAAACTCTTAGTGGTGGTGAATTTGGGAATATTTTGGGAATATTACTGCTTATCTATCTAGAATACATAGTGAGTGGAATTTCTTATCAGGAAGCTCAATAAAGATGTAAAAAAAAAAAAAAAAACACACCAAGAAACCAAGGTCAGAATTCAATGACCTTGAAATAGAGGACTGAGAAGTGTGTAAAGAGAGTAAAAGTGGTATGCTGGTAACAGGGAAGAGGTTTCCATAAGATAAGCTTCATTTCATTCCTGTGCTATTTAAATATAACAAAAATAATTTTTTAATATTTTTTATTGTAGAATATAATATATACACAGAAGTGATAACTTTCAAAGTGCAATTAACAAGTAGAGAGCAAATTTCAATATTATAGACTACGTCCCAGTTTCAGTTATTTCATTATGAAACATAACATATATAAATAAAGGTAATATCTTTCAAAGTATGATTTAATAAGTAGATATATAGGAAATTTCCAAAGTTGTTATGAGTTATAGTATCAGCTTCAGTAATTTCCTTATTGTAAAATATAACATACTACAAAAAGGTATAGCTTTCAAATTATAATTTAACAAGTAGCTATAGAATAAATTTAAAAGGATGTTATGTGTTATAGTTCCACCATTTCAATTCATTCCTTCTAGCTATTCTAATACCCTAGGCAAATAAGAAAATTATATAGAGATTCAGTATTCATAATCCTTTGTTAAATTTCATCTTCTCCGTTGCCACCCCTACCCCTGGTTGATTCACTTTCCCAATCTTCAGGGATGTCTAGGCAGTGACCACTCTAACTTGTTCATGTTGAAAAGGCGTGTTGACATTATGGGATAAGGGGATGCATCTGGTTGATGTTCTTGAAGAGGCTAATGCCTCTGGGTTTTGGGACTGACTTAGCTGGCAGAGGAGCTCTCTAAATTTCTGAAGAATAAACTTAGTGTGTGAAACTTTCATAGAGTCTCCAATAGGTATCCAGATATTCTTGAAGGTTTTTGGGACTACCGTTAACTTAGGTTTATCATATTATGGTATTTGGCATACCTAGATGAAGCTTGCATAGCAGTAACCTCCAAGAAGCCTTTTGACTCTGTAAGAACTCTCTTAGCCACTGAAACCTTATTTTGCTGCCTTTCTGTTTTCCCTTTTGGTCAAAAGGCATTCTCAATCACTTGATGCCAGGGTCAGGCTCATTCCTGGAATCCATGTCCCACATTGGGGGGAGGGTGATGAATTTATTTTCAGAGTTAGGCTTATAGAGAAAAAGTCCGCATCTAAGCAACAAAAGAGGTTCTCTGGAGGTGATTCCCAGGCATAATTATAGGTGGGTTTAGCCTCCCCTTTACAACTGTAAGTTTCACCCAAGCAAGCCTCAATACCAAGGGCTTGACTTATATTTGTGTAATACTAATATGGTATTCCTATAAATTATAGTCCCTAGTATGCCATACATAGATTTTTCCCATATACCCTTCTGTTGTCAACTATGCTACTGTCATACCTTAGAAGTAGGTATTGTCATACCTTAGAAGTGTATCATGCAAGCACCTATCCATATTTGTGGTGCTGATCTGTGGGAAACATGCCTTTAAACAACCCCTTTCAAACCTATTCGCCTTCAATACAGCTATGATACTTATAATCCCATTAACAAACAATCGTCACCCCTATCCATTACCATGTTTGAATTCACCATCATTGTGCCAGTTTGAATGTACTGTGTCCCCCAAATGCCATTATCTTTGATGTAGTCTTGTGGGGCAGACGTTTTGGTGCTGATTAGATTTGCCTGGAATGTGCCCCACACAGTTGTGGGTGATGACTCTGATGAGATATTCCCATGGAGGCATGGCCCCACCCATTCAGGGTGGGACTTGATCAGGGGAGCCATATAAATGAGCTGACTCAAAGAGAAGGAACTCAGTGCAGCTGTGAGTGACGTTTTGAAGAGGAGCAAGCTTGCTAGAGAGGAACGTCCTGGGAGAAAGCCATTTTGAAACCAGAACTTTGGAGCAGATGCCAGCCACGTGCCTTCCCAGCTAACAGAGGTTTTCCGGACACCACTGGCCATCCTCCAGCGAAGGTACCCAATTACTGTTGTGTTACCTTGGACACTTTATGGCCTTAAGACTATAACTGTGTAGCCAAATAAACCCCCTTTTTATGAAAGCCAATCCATCTCTGGTGTTTTGCATTCCACAGCATTAGCAAACTAGAACAATCATTAACATATCTGAACATAAAAGATTATCATTCTCCATCACTAGCTACTGTCTATTAGTAGGCCCCCAATATAAGATACTGATTTTACATTGTTCAGATAGTTCATAGAAGTGATAACATACAATATCTCTCCTTTAGTGTCTGAGTTATTTCACTCACAATTATATCCTCAGGGTTCATCCATGTTGCCATATATTTCAGGACCTTGTTGCTTCTTACTGCTGCCTAGTATTCCATCGTATGTACATACCACATTTTGTTTATCCACTCATCTACTGAAGGAACCTGTTTCCATCTCTTGGCAATTGTGAACAATGCTGCCCAAGAACGCTGGTACACAAACATCTGTTCGTGTCACTGCTTTCAAATCTTCTGGCTATATACCGAGAAGTGGTAATTCAATATTCAGTTTTATGAGACACCGCCAAACTGTCTTCCCGAGTGGCTGTATCATTATACAGTCCCAGCAGCAATGAATATGAGTTCCAATTTCTCCACATCCTCTCCAGCATTTGTAGTTTCCTGTTTGTTTGATGGCAGCCATTCTTATTGGTGTGAGCTGATATCTCATTGTGGTCTTGATTTGCATCTCCCTAATAGCTAGTGAAAATGAACACTTTTTCATGTGTTTTTTTAGCCATTTGTATTTCCTCTTCAGAGAAATGTCTTTTCATATCTTTTGTCCATTTTATAATTTAGCTGTTTGTACTACTGCCACTGAGTTGTAGGAGTTCTTTATATATACAAACTATCAGTCTCTTATCAGATACATGGTTTCCAAATATTTTCTCCCACTGTGTCGGCCATCTCTTCACCTTTTTGACAAATTCCTTTGAGGTACAGAAGCTTTTGATTTTGAGGAGTTTCACCTTTTTTTTTTCTCCCCCCATTGCTTGTACTTTGGGTGTAAGGACTAGGAAGCAACCTCCTAATTCTAGATCCTGAAAATGTTTACCTACATTATGTTCTGGGAGTTTTACGATACTGTCTCTTATACTGACGTCACTGATCCACTTTGAGTGAATTTTTGTATAGGGTGTGAGGTAGGGGTCTTCTCATTCTTTTGGTCATGGCTATCCCAGTCCCATTTGTTGAAGAGACTGCTCTGTCCCAGTTCAGTGGATTTGGAGGCCTTATTAAAAATCAGTTGACCATTTATCTGGGGGTCTATTTCCGAACTCTTAATTCAATTCCACTGATCAATATGACTATCTTAATGCCAATACCATGCTGTTTGACCACTACAGCTTTATAGTAGGCTTCAAAGTCTGTAAGTGGAAGTCCTCCCACTTCATTCTTCTTTTTTAGTATGTTTTTGGCAATTCAAGGCCCCTTTCCCTTCCAAACAAATTTGATAACTAGCTTTTCTAAGTCTGGAAAGTAGGTTGTTGGAATTTTCATTGGAATTGCATCAACTCTGTAGATCAGTGTGGGTAGAATTGACATCTTAACAATGTTTACTCTTCCTATCCATGAGCATGGAACATTTTTTCCACCTATTTAGGTCCTTTTCTATTTCTTTCAGTAAAATTTTGTAATTTTCTGTGTGGAGGTCTTTTACAACCTTGGTTAAGTTTTATTCCTAGGTACTTGATTTTTTTAGTTGCTATTGTGACTGGAATTTTTTTTTTTTTTTTTTAAATTGCTTCTTCAGTTTGGTCATTACTAGTGTATAGGAACATTACTGACTTATGGGCATTAATCCTATATCCCACTACTCTGCCGAATTTATTAGTTCAAGTAACTTTGTGGTCAAATTCTCAGGATTTTCCAAATAAAAGATCATATCATCTGCAAATAATGACAGTTTTACTTCTTCCTTTCCAATTTGGATACCTTTTATGTCTTTGTCTTGGTGAATTCCTCTGGCTAGAACTTCTAGCACAATGTTGAATAATGGAGGTGACAGTGGGCATCTTTGACTTGTTCCCGATCTTAGGGGGAAGGCTATCAGCCTCTCACCATTGAGTACTATGTTGGCTGTGTGTTTTTCATTCATGCTCTTTATCATATTGAGGAAGGCTCCTTCAATTCCTACCTTTTGAAGTGTTTTTATCATTTGAAATTTGTCAAATGCTTTTCCACGTCTATCGAGATGATTATTTGATTTTTCCTTTTGATATGTTAATGTATTGAATTACATTAATTGATTTTCTTCTGTTGACCCACCTTTGCATGACAGTAATGAACCCCACTTGGTCGTTGTGTATAACTGTTTTAATGTGCCTTTGCATTCGATTTGCAAGTATTTGGTTTAGGATTTTTGGATCTATGTTCATTAGGGAGATTGGCCTACACTTTTCTTTTTTGTAGTGTCTTTATCTGATTTTGCTATCAGAGTGATATTAGATTCATAAAATGAGTTTTTCTTCCATTTTTTGAAAGATTTTGAGAAGGAATGGTGTCAATTCTTTTCAGAAATTTTGGTAAAATACCCCTGTGAAGCCATCTGTCCCTGGGCTTTTATTTGTAGGTAGATTTTTGATGACTGACTGGATCTTGTTGCTTGTGATTGATTTGTTGAGGTCTTCTATTTCTTTTTGGATCAGTCTAAGTTGTTCATGTGTTTCTCGGAAATTGTCCATTTCCTCTAAATTGTCTAGCTTGTTGGCATACAGTTGTTCATAGTATCCTCTTTCGTTTTTTTTTATTTCTTCGGGATCTGTAGTAAATATCCCTTCTCATTTCTGATTCTGTTTCTTTGGGTCTTCTCTCTTTTTCACTTTGTCAGTCTAGTTAAGGGTCTGTCAATCTTGTTGATCTTCTCAAAGAACCAACTTTTGGTTTTCTTTATTCTATTGTCTTTTTGTTCTTCGTATCATTTATTTCTGCTTTAATCTTTGTTATTTCTTTTTGTCTACTTGTTTTAGGGTTAGTTTGCTGATCCTTCTCTAGCCTCTTCAGTTGTTCAGTTAGGTCCTTAGTTTTAGCTCTTTCTTGCTTTCTGATATATGCATTTAGAACCATAAATTTCCATCTCATCACTGCCTTCGCTGCATCCCACAAGTTCTGATACGTTGTGTTCTCATTTACATTCGTCTCTAGATAGTTACCAGTTTCTCTTGCAATTTCTTCTTTGACCCACTGTTAGGGTTTGTTGTTTAACCTCCATATATTTGCGAAAAATCTGATTCTTTGGTGGTTGTTGATTTCTAGTTGCTTTCCATTATGGTCAGAGAATGTGCTTTGAATAACTTCAATCTTTTAAAATTCATTAAGATTTGTTTTGTGCCTCAGTAAATGATCTATCCTGGAAAATGTTCCACGGGCACTAGAGAAGAATGTATATCCTGGTACTTTGGGATGTAACGATCTATTTATGTCTGTTAATTCTAATTCATTTATCACATTGTTTAGGTTCTCAATTTCCTTACTGGTCCTCTGTACAGTTGTTCTATCTATAGAAGAGAGTCGTGCATTGAAGTCTCCCACTATTGTAGATGTGCCTACTGCTCCCTTCAGTTTAGCCAATGTTTGTCTCATGTATTTTGGAGCTCCTTTATTGGGTGCACAAATATCTATAAATATTATTTCTTCTTGGTGAATTATCTCTTTCATTAACATACAGTGTCCATCTTTATCTCATGATATCTTTGCATTTACAGTCTATTTTGTCCAATATTAGTACAGCTACCACAGCTTTCTTCTGATTTGCATACATTTTTTTCCCATCTTTTCACTTTCAGTCTCTTTGTGTCACAGGGTCTAAGATGAGACTCCTGTTAACAGCATATTGATGGGTCATATTTTTTATTCCATTCTACCACTCTGTATCTTTTAATTGGAGAGATTAATCCATTCACATTCAAAGTTATTACTGTAAAGGAATTCTTGAATCAGCCATCTTATCCTTTGGTTTTTAGTTGTTAGAATTTTTTCCCCCTCTTTTTTGTTTTTCCTTTAAGTTACCCTTACTCATAAGTCTTCAGTTCTGTGCTCTTCTCCAGACATCTCTCTCCTTTCTTTTTTTCTCTCAGCTGGCAGAGCTCCCTTTATTATTTCTTGCAGGGCAGGTCTCTTGTTAACAAATTCTTTCAGCATTTGATTGTCCATGAAAATTTTAAACTCTCCTTCAATTTTGAAGGAGAACTTGGCTGGATAAAGAATTCTTGGCTGGCAATTTTTCTTTTTCAGAATCTTAAATATGTCCTACCACTGCCTTCTTTTTTTTTTTTTTTTAATTCAGTTTTATTGATATATATTCACAAACCATACAGTCATCCATGATATACAATCAACTGTTCACAGTATGATCATATAGTTATGTGTTCATCACCACAATCTATTTCTGAACATTTTCCTTACATCAGAAAGAATCAGAATAAGAATAAAAAATAAAAGTGAAAAGAGAATACCCAAACCATCCCCCCATCCCACCCTATTTGTCATTTAGTTTTTACTCCCATTTTTCTGATTTTTTTTCAATTTTTTAACTTTTGTTTATCAAAAAATTAAAAACAAACAGGCAAACAACAACCAAAAAAACCCCACAACATTTCAAACAAAGCAATGGATTAAGGAAAACAAATAACCTAAAATAACTACTTTGCTTCCAGTATGTTCCTACCATACCCCAAGAAAATTAATAAACCATGTCCAAACAGAGGAGTAAGAAAAACAATACCACTGCCTTCTTGCCTCCATGGTGCCCATGCCAGTTTGAATGTATTATGTCCCCCAAAACACCATTATCTTTGATGTAATCTTGTGTGGGAAGACATATCAGTGTTGATTAGATTGTATGAGTGTTTCCATGGACATGCGCCCCACCCAACTGTGGGTGACAACTCTGACTGGATAATTTCCACGGAGGTGTTACCCAACCCATTCAGGGTGGGTCTAAATTAAATCACTGGAGCCATATAAATGAGCTGACAAACAGAAGGAATTCAGTGCAGCAGAGAGTGACATTGTGAAGAGGACCTACAGCCAAAAGGGACACTTTGAAGAAGCTGAGAGAGTAGCTGCAGATGACAGTTTTGAAGATGGCCGTTGAAAGCAGAAGGGAGGACAAATGCCCCAAGAGTAACCAAGAGTGACATTTTGAAGAGGAGCTGTGGCCTAGAGAGGAATGTCCTAGGAGAACATAATTTTGGAACCAGAACTTGGAGCAGACGCCAGCCACGTGCCTTCCCAGCTAACAGAGGTTTTCTGGATGCCATTGGGCATCCTCCGGTGAAGGCTCACTTTGTTGATGGACACTTTATGGCCTTAAGACTGTAACTGTGGAACCAAATAAACCCCCTTTCATAAAAGCCAATCCACTTCTGGTGTTTTGCATTACAGCAGCATTAGCAAACTAGAACAGTGCCCATTGAGTAGTCAGCGCTTAGCCTGAAGTTGTTTCCCTTGTATGTGGTGAACTGCTTCTCTCTTGCTGCTTTCAGTAGTTTCTCCTTCTCGTCAGCATTTGACAATCTAATCAGTGTATGTTTTGGAGTAGGTTTGTTTGGATTTATTCTATTTGGAGCTCATTGGGGATCTCTGATTTGCATATTTATGTCATTTAGAAGGTTTGGGAAATTTTCCTCAACTATGTCTTGAAACACTCTTTCTAGCCCTTTACCTTCTCTTATCTTTCTGGGACAACAATTCTTATATTTGTTCACTTCATGTTATCCATCCATCATTTCTCTGAGATCCAATTCAAATTTTTTTTATTTTTTTCTCCATTTGTTCTTTTCTGTGCTCACATTCATTTACTCTGTCCTCAAGTTCATTTATCCTTTCTTCTGCCTCTTCAAATATGCTACTGTACATCTCTGGTATATTTTTAATTTGAGCCCAAATGTCTTTTATTTCCATAAGGTCTTCTATTTTTTTAATTACTCTTTCAAATTCTTCTTTTTGCTCTTGTAGAGTCTTTTTGATTTCCTTTATATCTTTAGCCATCTCGCTGAAGTTGTTTGGAGATGTGTTTGTACTTCTTCAATTAATTGCTTCAAATTTTGTCTCTTAGGGCTTTTTATTTTTTTTCTTTTGGCTTATCCATATCCTCTAAATTCTTCAAGCACTTTGCAATTTTCTGTTGGCTTTGGGGTTTTATTTGTCTTGACAGGGTTATTTTGGTAAGTGCAGAATTATTTGAGCATTTATACGTAATTTGGTTTGCTGGAGTGCAGTTTCCCAATCCTATCAGCAGGTGGTGCTCTCCCAACCTACCAGCAGGTGATGCTCTCAAGTAGATCTTCCCCAAACTTCTCCTGTGCAGTGGGCAGAGTCCAAACCAGGTAGGGAACCAATCAGTGCACCCATTCTCCGTATGCAGTGGGGAATGCCTGTCCTGGGGCTGCAGTGTGGGCCCTGAGGAGGTAGGTATGGAGCCTCATCAAGGGCACCCCGCAGATGTAACATGGGCCTTGCCTACTGGTTCTCTGCCTGCCTTGCACCTGCAAGTTTCTGGGGTGTAGGAGGGGCAACTGATTGCCAGTATGGCGCCTCTCCCTTCCCTCCTTCTTGCTGTTGCACCAGGTTCCCTCATGGGAGCTCCCCGCTATCTGACTATGGCGGATCACCCCCCAGCAAACTGTTAAGGTAGGTGCATGGGAGTGGAGAGCTGCTGCTCACTCCCTTGCCCAGTGGTGGTTTTGCTGCTGCGGTGGGCCAGGAACACACTCACTGCGTCCCTCCAGCTGCCATCTCTCCTCTGTTTTTGTCGGTGTTCACTCCACGTACTGTGGGAGACCCTTTTTGGATGGTCACACCCCAAAACTGGGGTCCCTGGTGTCCTCTGGCCCCTTTCTACTTACTTACAGGGAGGAGAAGTCCATTCTGCCTCACCAATTCTGCCATCCTCTCAGAAGTTACCAACAAAAATAATTTTAAAAGGCACTATTAGGTTCATGATTTGTTACAGTAATAATAAATTTTATTTTTACACTAGGGAAAAAGAGAGTACTAAATTAGAAATTGAGAGATTTGCCTCTAGACCTAGATTGGTACCAGTGATCTTGATCTTGGGCAAACTTTTCCAATTTTATGGTGAAATGGCTTTTGTTCATTCAATTGATTAACAAGTACACAACTATTATCAACAGACATAACATCTAGAGAGAGGATCAATATGGAAACAGAGAACTTGAATAATATGATAAATGAACTAGACCTAACAAACATATATAGAACAATGCACACCAAACCCTCAGGATATACACTCTTCTCAACTGCTCAGGGATCATTCTTCAGGATAGACCACATGCTGGGTCACAAAACAGGTCTCAATTAATTTAAAAAGACTGAAATTATACAAGGCACTTTCTCTAATCACAATGGAATGAAGCTGGAAATCATTAACAAGCGGAGAATGGGAAAATTCACAAATAAATGGAGGTTACGAACAGACTCTTAATCAGTGGGTCAAAGTAAGAAATCGAAAGAGAAATTAGTAAATATCTCAAGACAAATGATAATGAGAACACAACATAACAAAACTTATGGGATGTGGCAAAGGCAGTGCTGAGAGGGAAATGTATAGCCCTAAATGCTTACATTAAAAAAGAAGGGCTAATATCAAAGATTTTACTGCATACCCGGATTAACCAGAAAACGAACAGCAAACTGTTCCCAAGCAAGCAGAAGGAAAGTAATAACAAAGACTAGAGCAGAAAATAAATGAAATTGAGAATTAAAAAAATAGAGAGAATTAACAAAACCAAAAGTTGGTTCTTCAGAAAATCGATAAAATTGACAAACACTTAACCAGACTGACAAAGAAAAGAAGAGAGAGGGTGCAAATAAATACAATCAGAAATGAGAGGTGGGACATTACTACTGACAATACAGAAACAAAAAAGATCATAAGAGGATACTATGAACAACTGTATACCAACTAACTAGACAACTTAGAAGAAATGGACATAAAAGTCATGCAAACTGGAAAGGAAGAAGTAAAACTTTCACTATTTGCAGATGACATGATCCTATATTTAGAAAATCTGGAAAAATCTACAGCAAAGCTACTAAGAGCAAAAAAACGAGTTCAGCAAAATGGCAGAATACAAGATCAACGTGAAAATCATTACTATTTCTATACAGTAGTAATGATCAAGCTGAGGAGGAAATCAAGAAAAAAAGATTCTTTTACAAAAGCAACTAAAAGAGTCAAATATCTAGGATTAAATTTAACCAAGGATGTAAAGGACATGTTCACAGAAAACTTCAAAACATTGCTAAAAGAAATCAAAGAAGACCTAAATAAATGGAAGGTCAGTCTATATTCATGAATTGGAAGACTAAATATTGTTAAAATGTCAATTGTGCCCAAATTCATTTACAGATTCAATGCAATCCCAACCAAAATTCCAATGGCCCATTTTGCAGGACTGAAAAAGCCAATTACCAAATTTATTTGGTAGGGCATGGGGCCCCAAATATATCCAAAAAGAAGTTGGAGGACTCATACCTCCTGACTTTAAAGCATATTACAAAGCTAGTGGTCAAAACAGCATGCTACTGGCATAAAGACAGACATACTGATCAACGGAATCTAATTGAGAATTCAGCAATAGACACATCTATGGTCACCTGATTTTTGACAAGTCTGCTAAGTCCACTCAACTGGGGCAGAATAGTCTCTTTAACAAATGGTGCTGGGAGAACTGTTATCCATATCCAAAAGATTGAAAGGGGACCCCTATCTCATACCATGTACAAAGATTAACTCAAAATGGATCAAAGACCTAAATATAAGAGCCAGGATCATAACACTCCAAAAGAAAATGTAGGGAGGCATCTTTAAAATTTTGAGGTAGGCAATGGTTTCTTAGACTTGACACCCAAAGCACAGCAATGAAAGAAAAAAAATAGGTAAGTGGGACCTCCTCAAAATTGAACACTTTTGGGCTTCAAAGGACTTTGTCACAAAGATGAAAAGGCAGCTGACTGAATAGAATATTTGGAAACTACATATCTGATAAGGGTTTAAAAACCAGACTTACAGAAAGAAATTCCACAACTCAACAATAAAAAGGCAACCCAATTTAAAAATGGGCAAAGGATTTGAATAGACATTTTTCCAAAGTGGAAATATAAACAGCCAGAAAGCACATGAAAAAATGCTTAATGTCATTAGCTATCAAGGAAATGCAAATCAAAACAACAATGAAATATCATTTCATACTTACTTAAATGCTCACTATTAAACAAACAGAAAACTACAAGTATGGAGAAATAGGAACACTTATTCACTGCTGATGGGGATGTAAAAATGGTACAGCCACTGTGGAAGACAGCTTGACGGTTCTTAAGGAAGCTAAGTATAAAACTGCCATATGATTCAGCATTCCAGCTACTAGGTCAATACTCAGAAGAAATGAAAGCAGGGATGCAAATAGACACTTCCACACCAATGTTCATACTGGCATTATTCACAATTGCCAAAAGATGGAAACAACTCAAGTGTCCATCATTTGATGAAAGGATAAACAAAATGCAGTATATAAATATGATGGAATATTATCCAGCAGTAAGAAGGAATGAATGCATGCGACAATGTGAGTGAGCTCACTAATACGAACTAAAGATAATGAGCAAACTCATGGAGTTAATATTAGAAAGCAGGTTACCCAAAGATCGAATGAGGGTAGAGAATCAGGAGCTGATGCTTTAATTTGTGCAGAATTTTTAATAAGGTTGATTTAAGTGTCTGGAAATCGACAGAAGTGATGGTCACACATTACTGTGAGTGTAATTAACAGTGTTGAATCGTGCATGTGATTGTGGTTCAAACGGAAGTTTAGGGTCCTGTATGACACTAGAAGGAAAACTAGAGGATGAAACATGGGATTGTATAACACAGTGGACCCTGCTGTGGAAGACGAAGGTGGTTAATTGTACAAATATAAGAATGTTCTTTCATGAACTAGAACAAATGTATGTCACTATTAAAAGGTTTTAATAATAGGGTGGTATATGTGAAAAAATACAATTAATGCAAATTAAGGTCTATAGTTAACTGTAACATTGTATCATTCTTTAATTAACTACAAAAAAGGAACTATACCAAAGCAAAATGTCAATAATAGAGGGTAAAAGGGGTATGGGATTTTCCTTTTGGAGAAAATGTTCTAAAATCAATTGCGGTGATGAAAGCACAACTCTGATTATACTGAGAGCCACTGATGACGTTAGATGGACTGTATGGTGTGTAAATAAAACTGCTTTAAAAAAAAAAAGGGTAAATTCATGTTTATTTTCTAAAGTAGGAGTATGTTCCAATGCATTTACAGTGATTAGTTTCAAATGTACAGTATTAATGATTTGAAATCATTTAACTATTATATGTGAAGTTCTTATCAAGCCATTCACTTTGTTTCTTTAATTTTTGACATTCACATTACTCAGATGGTTAGGTTTGGATAATAAAACAAAAGCTCTGAGCTGACTTATAGTGATACAAATTCATTCTATTAGCATGCCTTTCAAATTTTGCTAAGCAATATGAATTTTCCTAGGTTTCTTTTTGAGATAGGCTGGATAAGTATTATCTTTAACCAATGAAAACAATTACTGATGCTAAGGATAGTTAAATGAGTCGTCCCAAATCCTCTGGGTGAAATATGACAAATCAAGGACTAGATAGAGACCCATAGGTCTTCTACTCTTTGCCCAGTGTTCTTTCCATGCTACCACCATGTCTCATCATAGTGGTTAATGGGTCACAGTGATAATTTAACCTGGGTACCTATAAAATACTGATCCACAAAATTAATCTTGAAAATATGGACCTCAATTTTAATTTGCAAATGGGGGGTGTGTGTGTGTCTGCCTATTGTCATTTTTTTTTTTCTGGTTGTAAATTAACACTTGTTTTATAAAATCCAAACAATTAAGAAATGGAGATTCTCTGTAATAGCTCTCCTGCTCCTGACATATATATATATATGGAAAACCTGTAACAGTATTTATAGCTAAATAAGCTATACTTACTATTCTATAATTTTGTTTTCTTCATTTAATAACAAATTAAATATCCGTATACCAAGCTAAGTGTACAGTTTGAATCAGAGTACACTTCAAATTATTTAATTTAAATTTCTCCAACTCTTACCCTACCACTCATGAACTGTAAATGTTAAACATAGTTTACATACATAACTAACCCATACAGGAAGACTACAATGTATTAGGCACTATTCTAAGCAATTGATACACACCAATAAACTCATTTAAACCTTGTAAGGCCACATGAGATAGGTCAGACTATTACCCTCATTTCACAAATGGAATGGGCAGAGAGGTTAAGTAACTTGCCCAAGGTACCACAAGTAGCAGAGCCAGGATCAAACCCAGAGCTGTCTCATATACATATAACAAAATGAGTTTAACAAGGTCGCTGAATATAGCCATATACAAAAGTCAAATATATTTCTATATATCACCACAAACGAAATGAAATTTAAAGACATATTTATTTTGGCAATAAAAAGACCAAATACTTAGGAATAAACCTAAGGATTACAAGACCTTTATACAAAAAACAGTATGATCCTACTTCTGTAAAGTCCAAAATCAGACAAAAATAAACAATGCTATTTCAAATCAAATATGATCCTGTTTTTGTAAAAAATGCTAACCATCACGAGTGAATATATCCCAATGCGATATATCTATACATATATAAACACATTTATATACAATTATATGGATATGAAAAAGGTTATGGAAAGGCATACACTAGGTCTTTAACGACAATTCGATTCTGAGGGACATCCACAACAGGCATGTTAAATGAGCTGTACACACATACAGAAATACATACATTAATATTGCTTATCTCAGGATAGCAGACATGATGGGATTTCTTCCTTATATACTAAAAACAAAAACAAAGCAAAAAAACAAACCCAACTCCACGACTTCCCCATTCTCTTATATATACATTACCATACATGTGCATAAGGGGAGACCCTCACTATCTTGCTCAAACTCAGCCCTCTTTCTCTTTAACTGGCAAAGAGAATTTTAGTTATTAATATTTCTTATGTTTCTTGTATTGGCAACCATATAATTGTTTGCTGGAGTCTTAGTGTACAATAAAAACATACCAGAGCATTTGCTGGGTCATCACTGACTACAGCTATAAGGCAAGAATCAGCAAACCGGGGTGACTAGTACAATGAGTCAGGAAAGATTTCACGTATTTTATCAATATTTACTGAAAGCGAGGAAGGAAGGGCATAAGGCAGAATCGAATTGTAATTACTGTATGTCACTTCTGAACAGCAGAAAACCAAAGTCAGAAAGTCAAGAATTCCAAAATATAAACAATTTTTCCCAGGGAGATTTAAAGGCAGCAACTATGATGATGGGTGCGCACGCGTGCACGTTCATTAATGAAAAATAGTAATTTGAAGCTATGGGGGAGTTTTACTTCTTTTAGAAAATATTTCAGTCTTACTTTGGCAGAAGTATGAATTAATTATGCCAGATTCTCCTATTACCCATTCCCATTCTTGAGAATTTAGAAAAATTAATCAATCCTTTAATGCCACTATTTAAGCCTCCAAAACAATCACTGAAAAGATGCTTCTGGTAGCCTAAAATGGTTCCTGTAGCTTACAGCTTCCAGAAGGTTCCCAGGGAATGAATCATTGGCTCAGTAAATGATGGCATTAGACGGACTTCCTTAAAGATAGGAGACAGAGTCTCCAAGAAGCAATGCTACATTCGTTTATGCACATGATCTCATTTAATTTTCCCCAACACTCTAAGCAGATTTCATTCTAATTTTACAAATAAAAGAAATTTTTGCTTAGAGGATACTTGCTCAGGCTCAAACAGGTACAACATGGAAACCTTAAGGTTTAAACTCAGTCTTTCTGAAAGAAAGCTCATGTTCTTTCCAGTGTAATAGGTTGCTTAGTGTCGAAAATGAGAATTAAACGTTTAAATAATAAAAGTCACTAGCCTACTTGCTCCAAATAACACGAATTTACGTTAGATGAGGAAACTAAAGGCTTAATTCATTTTAATACCAGTAGTACACCTCTATAGAAAAAGTAAACTGGCTGAATACTCAATGTTATTGTTTTGTTTTTACATAAGAATTCAGATTTAATATAAATATCTGAGAGCAGGAGGACCATGAGGTAATCTGTGCATGTGGAAGAGGGTGAGGGAGGGGAAGTGGGTAGAAGAGAACCCTCTCAGTGGAACTTAGATCCCGCTGAGCTAGACCCCAATAATCAGTCTGTGGGAGCTCTGGTAAAGGACTGTAGATGATGATAAAAGTCATTTTAGTTATAACCTATTTTAAGAAAATCTATTAATTAAATCCCAAAATAACAAAATTGGTAAATTAGGGGATAATCTAGTTATTCAAGTTTACCAAAGTCTTTCTTGCAGATCTTATTTAAATAGCTACTATCCAAAAACATACTTTAAATAATTTGACTTCCCCCAAACTCTGTCTACATCTAACTTTTCTGGTAAATATCAAATTGTATAAAGTGATATATTCCTGCAAATAGAAAATATATTTTACTATTGCCTTCAAGATGTGAATTTTAGCCATAAATTTAAGGTAACAAAAAGTTACAGAAATGGCTTTGAAATTAGTTACAGAATTTGTGTTAAAATTCACAATTGCATATATCATCAAATTATACTTTTTATTTTGAGAGTAAAAAGTAAATATGAAAACACAAAT
Organism: Choloepus didactylus; assembly: GCF_015220235.1. Taxonomy (NCBI): domain Eukaryota; kingdom Metazoa; phylum Chordata; class Mammalia; order Pilosa; family Megalonychidae; genus Choloepus; species Choloepus didactylus. Next base: position 167,291,055 of record NC_051307.1, read on the forward strand.
AAATAGCTGTATGTTAAATGCAACTTCCTTCAAGTATATTTTCTAAAATCTTTCCTCAGAGAACATTATTTTTCCCAAAGGGCATTTTTACTCTTCACTGACCTAGACATAGGGGATAGATACCACAGGCATTGACTATTTCTTCTCTGTCTTCAACGAATTTATCTTCTTCCAGGAAGACAATATTTAGTCAAGTATTATAAACGGTTCTGATCAACTTAAGGTGAACATTACTTATGAAAGGGTTTGTACATCTCTTATTCTTTTGTTCTTAGTCATTCTTGGCCAACTTACTTACTTGGTCCCCTAATTTACTTAATTAAGCAATATTTATTACCTACTATGTGCCATGTTCTGCCAGTTCAACTACCCCTTTTTTGAGTACCAATTTATCCTTGCAAATCTGAGCTCTCTACCTCTGAGGGAAACTTGTATTCTAATCTCTGCGTGATCCTTTGAAGATACTGTCCACATATTTTTCTTCTCTCTCTTTCCCTGATATATTCAAGGCTGTAGCCTCTGGGAACAAGAAAGATGGAAAAAATATGGAGTAATATTAAGATGCTCTTTTGGCAGGGCAGACAAGAAGGGACCTTTATCTTTCTCCCACAAATGAGTTAGTGAGGCAGCTTGCTGAGTAGGAATAGGTTGTAATAATCATGATTTAGGAATAATTACGAAACCAACTGATTCCCCACACTAGAGACCCAGGGAAAGATAATCAATAATAAAAAATACTAAAAAAATATAAATTTGAAATAAAAATAGCCAGCCATATGGAAGATGTCAGTTTATACAAATAATAATCCTTCATTATCACCATGTGATACTTACTTGCCATCCGTGTCTGATGTAGCTGCATAGTGCAGGGGTGTGCAGCCTCTTTCATCAAGGTCATTCACACTTGCACCTGATCCCACAAGAGCAAACAGGCACTGGTAATTGCAGTTGGCAGCAGCATAGTGTAGTGGAGATCTTTTGTGCCCAGGTTAACATAAGAAAAATAAAAGTCAAGAACATACACGAGTAAACAAGAAAACATTTTACTCTTACTCCATTCAGTTACAAATATCACATTTATATTGAGCCTTTCAAGTCTTTCTTTTGGAAAGCTGGAGAGAAAGCTAGAAGGATTGGTAGAGAACCACTAAGGATAGAAAATGAGATTGAAGCACAGTTATTTCATGGTCTCTAGACAGTATAAACCCAATCCCTTGAGTGAATTGCAGATACCCTTCATATTCTGCTTAGAAACTTGAAATTTTCATTTTAACAAAGGTTTTCCTAACTAATGAAAATGTTTCACAGAGGCTATATTCCAGGTAGCAGTATCTGTGCATGACTTAGTAGAAGAGTAAAGGGTAAAAGAAAAATAGAAGCATTAAAAAGAATGCTCAGTTACAGCAACTGCATGGTAGAGCTGAACAGTAATAACATTTTCCAAGCAATTAATGCATGGTTTTGAAGACTGTTCATTATTTAGAATATCCAGAGCAGCCTATTTCTTTCTGGTTACTGAAGCAAAACAAAATGTTGCTAAATTTAGAAGTTCCTGTCTTTGGAGTATAAAATTAGGATAATTCCATGACTTTTCATGAAGAGAAGGAGAAAAAGGAAGGATCAGAAAAGTAGTGGTAAATTTTAGTTCAGACTCTTCATGGAATAATTTCTGCTGAAACATTTTCATAGTGGAGTGACAGTAAAATACTATATGGTCTTATAGGATAATATTATAGAGTTTTTTTTTTTTAATTGGTAAATCCTGAATTTAGTTTCAGAAACCTCTGAATTCAGAATATGCTTTAGAAGGCCTCTCTATTTGTAATTTAGAATGCCTGAGGTGCTACAAATTAAGTATTATATACTGGATTAAAATATAAGTAAAAAAGCCTATCAGCTATAAAATATTAAATTCCAAAGACAAAGTGTTGTTATTATTATTTTGGAACTTGAAAACAAAACAAAACAAAAAACAACTTCGTTGTGTTAGGCCACTGTAATTCTGAGGTTTACTACAGCATCTAGCATGACCCTAACTAACACAGGTTATCAGGGAAAAAGAAGTTCAGTATGGCTGGAACACAGTGTTGGGGGGAGGAAAAGAAGGGTATGCAACGGATCGTGGTGAGGGGAGAGCTGCAGTGGTAAACACAGAGAGGTGACTTGCATTTTTTCCATTACTATTAATTTCTGTTTGTTGTTAGAGAAGTTATAGGTTTACAGAAATATCATGCATTAAATATGCGAAATTCATAGTTTCCATGCACCACCCTATTACTAACACCTTGTATTAGTGTGGTACATTTGTTATAACTCATGAAAGAAACTTTATTATTGTACTATTAACCACCATCCATCATTTACAATATGGTTCACTATTAACAAAGTGATTTTTGAGTCTGTGGGTCATTAGTTCCTTCCATTGGCAGGCTCATGGCAACAGTCTGTTTTTCAAAGTAATTCTGGGGTCAAGCAGTAGTCTTTTGTTATATTAATTTCTGATTTTCTACCATATATAATTCTGTTTACTTCTACTGGCCCAATCACCTGTACTGACACACATCCCTCCCTGTCATCTACTTTGACGCAAACAATTCTCAAACGCTGACAGAGACAATTTTGCTTTCATCGCTACCTTCATTTTTCAAATCAGTTTAAACTGCTCTAAGCCTTTCTTACATGGTTTTAACACACTCTGGGGCAATTCTTACCCTAAATAACTTAATAAATAATGGTAGCTTTGAGTACTGCTACTCAGATGTTGATAGTAACGATGCTGGGAGCAGAACAGTAAGAGAGCATGGGCTGAGGAACTAAAAGGGATTCGTCATTTCGTCATTTCACAACTGCCTTCTGTCATTCCTGCAGATTATACTTACTAGCATATGTGGATGCATGTGTGTGTGGGTGGGGGGAGTTGTAGGGGAAAGAAAAATTACGTGCATATATTTGTAACCTATTTTCTCCCTCTTTCTAGGGGCAGTAACCAGATATGGGCAGTAGGTCTCTCATAAAGGAATGACTTGGGAAAAGCAGAATCAGACTACTGAATCCTTGGTGTAGGAGTTTCTAAAAGAAGAATAGGTATCATGGGGTTTTACATTTAAATGGCCATAATTATTAGAAGGGCAGGAGTGATATCAAGAGGTATACAGGCATTTACTAGGCTAAGGCTATGACTGGTCCTGGGGCTATGACATAGACCCAGGTGGAAGAAGATAAATGGGTGAAAATGAAAATTTGTGAGTTATCAACTTCAGTTGGGCCTCTTAATGAATCATGATCACAGTGCAAAAGATGCTAAGTTGTTCAGTTAATTTTGAGAAAACAGAATGCCAAGGAAGTCATTAAGCAAAAAAAATTAATTAAGCTCTTTAAAGGAACTGGATAGCAACATACCTCCCAAATTTGTCCTTTTTGTTGAAGTCTGCACCAGTATTCAACAGAAGGTTCAGGCACTCCAAATTCCTATTCAGGAAATATACAGTTAGAAACCTTAATTGTCAGTGGTTTTATAATGACATTCATAGGTTTAAATCAGTATAAAAGCATGTTTTCAAATGAGAGTTAAAGTGGACAAAAATTGCATGCTTTACACTATGAAGAGCAAAACCATTAAAAGTCATCATATCTAAAATGTAAAAATTATGTACATACATATTGGCACGTTGACAGGAAACAACAAATTAACTGTTGTCACTGCTTACACTTATTAAACAGATTCTGAATAATTTTTAGGAAACCTTAAAATAAACTTCATACAACATGCTTATAATTAGTTTACATTTAAAGGGGGGGGGGGGGACCAGGACCCACTCCAGATCAGTTTTCTTTTTACTTCCTCCTATACTATAACTGCCTTATATAGGAAGGCATGCTTACTTAACACTGCAGAAGAGCGCATTATATGTGTTGGATATTTCTATAATTTAATATTTATAAACCTCAATGTCAACTTACTAAGTTACTCATGTTATCTGTCATCCCTTTCTCTGGAACAAAATAAACAGCAGCAAAGTTTTAACTAGAAATTTCTCTGGTGAGCTTGGAAGAACAAAGGGAGCCACTCTGTTCCAGTTTCTTAAAGCTGCTGCTATGCAAAATACCAGAAATGGATTGGCTTCCACAAAGGGGATCCACTAGGTTGCATATCCACAGTTCCAAGGCCATAAAAGTATCCAAACCAAGGTGTCAGCAAGAGGACATCCTCAATGAAGAAAGGCCCATGTTGTCTGGAACACCTCTGTCAGCTGGGAAGGCACATGGATGGCATCTGCTAGTCCTTTGCTCCTGAGCTCTGGTTTCAAAATGGCTTTCCCCAAAATGTCTCTGGGCTTCTGTCTCTCTTAGTTTCTCTCTTTCTGCTCCTGTGCATCCTTGCTTCTTCTTTCAGGGTATTTCTCTCTGAGCATCTCCTCTTAACCTCTCCAAGATAAACTCTGGGCCTCATCTCCCAGCTTAGCATCTCCAAACATCCCTCTGTCTGCATCTCCAAGTGTCTGGGTTGGTGTCGGTCGTGGAGCTCTCTTAAGGACTCCAGTAAACTAATCAAGACCCATCTTGAATGGGCAGGGGTCACACCTCCACAGAAATCCAATCGAAAGGTCTCATCCACAGTTTGGTGGGCCACATCTCCATGGAAACAACCTAAAAATCAAAAGATCCTACCCACAATAGGTCTGCCCCCACAAGACTGCATTAAAGAACATGGGTTTTCTGTGGGACATAATACCAGCACACAGTCCATATGTTCACAATCCCTCTCTACAGTTAAGACTGGCCTGATGGTGTTTTGGGTTCAGTACATTTGTCCTCTGAAATCACTGTCATTTTTTTTTTTAAGTAATTATAACCAAGAATAAAATTTCTTGCAAAATGTCCTTTTGATAAGTCATCATGAAATCAAATGACTTATCATGGATCTGGGTTCTAAACTGTCAGAAGTGCTGAACTTGGCACATACTTTCAGAGACCAAGAGTTTTTTATTGTAGGAGTCTGTTATTCATTCATACTAACTGCCTAGTTTCCCACGGTAGTAATACTTAAAGTTTAGTCCCAAATCTTTCAATCTCAATTTTTCTTCTTCTTATTTATTAGTCCTAAGTAGAAACAAGAGATTATCAGCCCATCACATCACCTCCTCTCAAATTATGATGATAAAAAAAACACAAAAAAACCTATTTGTCTACTTAAAGAATACTAGTATTATTCAGAACATTCCCAATGTTTCTCATGTTCTGATTTGAGGACATAACCTTTCATTTCTTTTTTTTTTAAAGAAATCACATTATGAGTTTTTTTCATTAATCTAGGCATCATTTTTTCTTATAGAAAGCAACACTTCCTTTTGTAACAACCTAAGACCTAGGTGGAAGATTAAAAAAAGCAAATTCTACCATCCTAGATTTTTTTCTCCCAGACCACTCCTGTGATGTTTTGTTTCTTACTTTGTGTTAGCCCAAAACTAATAAACAGGAACAAATATGAGAGTAAATCTGCCATAACCAGCTATCTTTCTCTTAGGAAATAAAAATACTATTAACATACCCTCCAGCTGCAGCTGCATGTAGACAGGTCCTGCCAAAATCATCTGGGGTATCTATATCAAATCCTACAAGAATGAATATATCTTATATGAATGCATGTCATATTATGTCAAGAAATTTCAAGAATTACCTCCTCCCACCCCAAAGAAAACTATGAATTCTGAAGAGGTACACAATTACTGAAGAGAATATAGATTATTAAAATGTACAACATTACAAGAATTTACCACTAAAGGATTGGTGGCTTTAGGACAAGAGCTAGAGTGCTTGTTTAAAAAGTCATAGTATAGAATTGAATAGTATTTGGAAATAAAAAGAAATAATGTACTGAAACATGCCACAAAATGAATGATCCTTAAGTGAAAGAAGCCAGTCACAAAAGACTACATCTTGGATGATTCCATTGACATGAAATGTTCACAATAGGCAAATTTATAGAGAAAAAAAAAAAGATTAGTTGTTTCTCAGGGCTAAGGGAGGAGAGTAAGGAGGATTGAATATCTTTTGGGGGGGGGGAGATGAAAATGTTCTGAAGTTAATGGTTACACACCCCTGTGAATTTATTAAAAAGTATCAAATTGAAAATTTTAAATGGTTGAATTGTATGGTATATGAATTATATCTCAATAAAGCTGTTTTTCTTTTTTTTTTAAGTCACACTTTGCTATGTGATTTATTACCAACTCTGAGATTTTATTATTCCCTCTGGATATAAAGGTTAGGTGAATACTTGTGAACACACACACTCACTTAGACAAAAAATCAAAACAGAATAACTCACTTGAAAAATACCATTAGGAAAAAGCCAGAGGAAGTATTTATTAACTCTATTGTGCATTTTTCACTGAAATGGTCTCATAATTCTTTCAGTGAACATACGTGTTAATATACAAAATTTGTTCAACTTGAACATTCTGAGAAATAAAATATCATTTAAAATCAATTAGGTCTTATTATCTAATCAGTAATTCCATGCATTTAATAAGAGTTTTGTGGTAATATTTACAGAAAGCCACTGATCCTGTTTCGTTTTAAACCAACTATGCTTATGAGATTTTAAATGGTAATTAGATATGATAGAAATAATTTCACAGATCTAGTAGAAGACACTGCAGAATGGCTCTCAGCCTTTGTAAAGGAAGCCAAGTCTAATTAGTCATGAAAATGAAGATATTTTGCTTCCAGATATAAAGGGACAATCCAAAAAGACCAACATCCAATAAAAAGCAGCAGCTCTAGAAACACTCTACACCCTACTCTCCCCCAACTAACAAAAGGGAAGAAATCACCGGAAAAATAAAAAATTTCCCAAAGATGAAGAGAAAATTAAGGCTTGAAATTAAAGGACCCAACATGATCTAAGAGGGGTTAATAAATGATCCACACTTAGACACATCTATGTATAATTTAGGAAAGCAGGATAAAGAGATAATCTTAAAACGTTGGGTTGTTAGGGAGAAAAAGAAGGAAGAATCAGTTTGTGAAAGTTCCACTTACCTGAAGAAAGAAGTTTCCTGCAGCAATCTGAAAAACCACTTAAGGCTGCCAAATGGAGGGGGAACATTCCATGTATGCCACGCCTAAAGTAAATGGGACAGTACCCTGATTATATCAGAAGAAAATTACAACCATTTTAAAAATTACAAAAAAACTACTTAAATGATAGCTAGATTGAGTCCAAATCTCTAATTTCCGGAGAGCTATTTGGCAATATCTAGTAAGTTGAAGGTGGGCATAATTATTACCCAGCAGTTCTTCTCATAGTGTGGGAGGGTTTTCAACCTCAGCACTATTGCCATTTTGAACTTTGTTGTGGGAGACTGTCCTGTGCACTGCAGCATGTTCAGCACCATCTCTGGGGTCTACCTACTAGATGCCAGTAACACCCTCCTCCCCCAATAGATACAAATGAAAATGTCTCCAGACATTTGCCCAGGGGACAAAATCCACACTACCAACATCCTCCCCCGCTACTGAGAACCATACCCACAAGGAAACATGTTTAAAAAGGTTCACTCGGTATTTTCTGTAATAGCGAAAACTGAGAGGCAACTTATGTTGATAAATAAGGAGAATGAATAAACTGTGAAATCTTCATACAACAATTCAAATCTATAGCTGTAGAAATGAGAATAAAGCTGAAGCACAAATTCATATCTACAGGCTAAATCAGCAACTCAATGTAAAGTTGGAAAAAAAGTTGCATTTGTAAAAGGTTTAAAAGAAGATTTGAAACTTGTTAATGAATACATATAACTGTAATAGAAGTGTGAAAAATACATAGGAACAATGAACATTAATTTTGAAGGAGTGCAGGAGAACCTATCTTTCAAACAAAATCTTACGTGAACACATGAATATATAAAACAGGCAAAAACAAACCATTCTGACCAAAGGGGAGTTAAGGGCTTCCTTATGGCAGCTACCAAGGAATCCCTTAGCTCTGCAGAACAGTCCGAAAATCACGATCTACAGATAATATATGGATGAAAAGAAAAGCATGGGGCATGCACAATGTTTTTCAAGTCTTTTATTTACCTCTAGTTTAAAAATAAAGGACCACAAAAATTGAAAACCGCTTATCTAAACTGTGTATTGTTAATACACTGAAAGAACCGGGGCAAAAAATATATTTTCCACTGGCTTACCAAATAAAATCGTACTTAAAATTAATAAGTCTCTCACATTGTCCACACAAAGAGATAAGGAAAAAGTCCAAGCAATTTGTATAATATTGAGGACAAAATCCACATTTCAACTTGAAATATCTAGAAAACTGCAATTCATTTCCTTCTGTGCTCTACCTATCACAGCTATCAATAACTTGATAAAGTACTACTTACTTTGCAGTGTCAGCACCACTTGTAATAAGAGTGTTGATTAGTAGCTCGTGGCCATACCGTGCTGCTATGTGCAAAGGAGTGTTTCCATTCTTATCCTCACAGTCAATTACAGCTCCTGCAATAAAGGACATATTGTCAGATAGTGGACTATATAAAGATCAAGCCAAACACATTACATGGAGAGTAATAAAAAACGCTTTTGAAACACAAACTAATGGATACAGCAATTCTAACTACATTCCATTCATGACATATTTATTGGGCCAGGCACTGGGATTACAGATTTCATACTTAAAGAAGTTTTGTGAAGTTTAACAGATTTTCAAATAACAAAAGGGCTCTAGGGTCCAGTAAGTTTGGAAATCACTATATTAAAACAAACTTAAATTTCTTTACAACAAAACTTCTCAGAGGAGCATCAAAAAGACTGTATGCAGCACTTCACAAATTATTCAATGATGAACCTACTCCTGCTTTTTTCCTTGCAAAAAACATAATACCTATTTATCCTGAGGACATTAAAAAAAAAAAAAAGTTCCTTGACACATGGCTTGGGAAACAATGATTTAAAGTAATGCCTGGTACTAATTAAGATGAAAAAGAACACGTACAGAAAATAAAAATCCTGAATTTGTTCAAAACATAAAAAAGAGGAAAAATAAATGCAACAGAGGTCTGTTAATGTAAATAACACAAGTTGTAGTGAAAGCTAGAGAAATAATATTGATGGTTCAGGGAAAACAAAGCCAAAATAAATTAAAAAGAAAAAAATCCAACAAAATTCTGCAAGATACATATACACAGCATTTTGTAATATTCTTTGATTTTTAAGAGCTCTGAAATTAAATATTAAAAATGGAGACTGCTGTGAAAATTCTTCAATACCATTTATTTTGTGGATGTTTTCACTACATTTAAGGGAAAAAAAAAAAAACAAACAGAAATACTTTTTACCACTCTGGATAATGGTTTGTGATCTGGAGAATCTACCATGGAGGGCAGTCATGTGCAGTGGGGTTTTCCCATCTTTACTCTGAAACAATTGAAAAAATTTTAAATTACTCTATTATATCCAAAATATGTAATCTTTAGTCTCATTTTAATATCCTTTTGCATCTTTATTTGCAAAAATACTAATCAAACATTAGGTTTAACTGAAGCTAAAGGATGTAAAACAGCTATTAAACTATGAATTAATTTTTTTAGCATGTCTGTCATGAGGCACAAATATACAAAAACTTCAGTGCCTACAATTTGTAAAAAGCACTATGTGGTATGTAAAGTGCAATCTTAATATCAATCCTATTTCACATACAGGAAACGAAGCACATGAATATTAAGTGATTCAACAAAGGTTGTATGACCATGAAAGGTATAGCCAGGATGTTCTTCCTAGTTTCAAATTCAAAATTTCATCACACTGCTACAATGCTTTCATTCTAAGAAATTCTGAACCCCTCCTTCACTAAAGAAAAGTAAATATTAGGACTGAACTGCATCACTGCAATTTATAAAAAATTATATATATTAATTTCTTTATAATTATTTGTAAGAAATATTTATAGCTATTTTCTCAAATCATTTAAAATAATAAACCAGATAGACTGCTGAATGTATGTATATCATGCAGAAATTCTGACATTCTAAAGGAGTTCCAACTATGAAGAAAAACAATCCCTGAGTTAGGTGATATTGTCTTTTTCCCTAAAATCTTTCCGGTCAAATCAAAATATATACGTGACCAACACAAAGGGGGAAGGGACTGTTTCCCAATGCCTAACCCCTCAGAAATATTCAGCATGCCTTCTGTGTATATATTCAAATTGAAACATTACAAATGTCCTAAGTTTATACTAATACTAATTCTGTTTAATGCAGATCTCCTTAAGAAGTACCTCTTCCCGTTGTAATTATGAAGTGTTTTAGCAACATCATAAAAAACATATCTAGGTATTTGATCCCATTATTTTATATGATTTTTTTTTCAAGCAAGCAACCTATCCAATCGGCAAGTAATCCAAGAATTTTCCATCTTTTGGAGGCAGTGTGTGCACAGCAGGGGAAAAGAAAAGTGCAGGTGAGGGAGTCAGAATAACGACAGCATGAATCCCAGTTGTGCCACTTATCAATAAAAAGCAAGATTTTGGACTAGTTGCCTAGTCTGTGAACTTTTACTTCCTCATTTGGAAATGGGGTTAACACCACCTATACCTCATAGGTAGTTCTATTGTACAGAGTAAATACAATAATGTTTGTAAACATCCATATATCATAACAGTGCTTATCACAACACAAACTATTATTTCTATTTTGGTGTTTTTAAACTTATGTGTCAGTTGTTATTCTTTCCACTACAACAAAACAAAACCAAAAAACAGCACAAAAACATTTTAATAAAGGAATCCCAGTTTCTTGTATCTTTTCAAAATGCTCCCGATATGACGTATCTTGATTTTTAATGTTAATCTTCACCTATAGATATTTTTTAAATATTGAAAAAAAACCTTGTAGTAAAATTTTGAGTTCATGAAGTGATGAAATTTCAAAGAAATAATTAATTAACACTTACATATAGTAAGCACTACAGTTCCAGGAAGTTTTAAAACATTTCATGCATATTAGTCATTTAATCCTCACAACAATCCTATGAAATAGGTACCATTAACTACTGTTTTGTAGATGAGAAAATGTAGGCCCCGGGCCTAGGTAACTTGCCCAAGTTCCACAGCAAGTAAGAGGTACAGTCCTTTCCTATAAGCCTGGGTCAACATTTTAATTTTCTATATACTGATCATAAAAAAAAAAATATTCTAACGGTACAGAAGAAAAAGAGATTCAGATTATCAACTAAAGAGTCCCCCTTAAGACATGAAGGGAGGAAGGGGAGGGGCACATTAATTTTGTTTCTGAATTGCTGAATTGGGGGTAAAATGGGGACATTTTTTTCTTAAGTCACCTTAAATCATTGTTGGAGAATGAATCAGGCCCCCTCAAAAAAAGTCCTGTGGGTGTGAACCCACTTGGGAACAGGACCTTTGAAGACGTTATTAGTTAGTTGTGTCCAAACTGTCAAAGCAGGTCTTAATCCAATACAGCTGACATCTTATAAGCAAAGGAAAGGACTCAGATAGAGAAAGCCACAGGAAGCAGCTAGAAGCTAGAAGTCAGTGGAAGGGAAAGAAGATGCCATCATGCGCACTGCCACGTGATGGAAAAGCCAACAACCCAAGGACTGCCAGTAGCCAGCCCCACACCACCACAGTCTTAGGTGGGAAAGCACTGTTTGCTGATGCCTTGATTCTGGATTTCTCTTAGCCTCAAAACCATGGGCCAGTAAATCCCCACTGTTTAAACCAACCCATCATATGGTACTTGTTTTAGCAGCCAATAAACTACAACAGTCATTTTTAGAATCAAACTAGGAGTTTTAAACAAAAGAAAAAGTGAAAGACATGCCTAAAAATCTAAGAGTTGGGTTCAGAGGTGACCAAAACCACCAACAAAAAGCAATCACATACAATAGTATGCTTTTTACATTTAAAGTTTAAAGCAAGTATTTGGTGTACTTTGTTTTTCTGACCAAAATTTATTGCTTAGGAAGAGGATGGTGTGGAAAATATGTGCATGTAAGTAACGCAATGCATAGGATTCATGTTAAACAAGTTTATAAAAACTAGGTCTATGCTGCCTTTTAAACCCTATTCATTCTATCTCTATCACTTCGTAGGACAACCAATTAAAACTTAGAAACTGAATGATTACAAATGTTAAACTCACATTCTGATTTCTAGACATCCACAACCTGATCAATGACAGAAACAACGAAACGAAGAATTGGTTAAGAAGAGAAAATGAAGCAGGGAAAAAGGAAGAGAGGATCTGATAAGGAGAACATTGAGGGGTAGCAAATTTAAATTTTTTATGATACAGGGTAAGTGTGAAGGCCTCAGCCCCTTAGTCAAGCAACAAGTTAATAAACACCAGTTTGACAAGTTCAGGAAATGAAGATGTCAGGAATGAATATATATTCTTGTTATTGAAGATGACAGGAATGAATATATATTCTTGCTGTTGAAAACTAACAGCTATCAACAATTTTTATGTAATTTCAGAGTTGGAAAAGACCTCAAAAGTCATCAACTTAGTGATGCTCTAATTGTGTTCTAATGGAACTCAGCAATAAAATAATTGGATAATTGCATATAAATGGGATGTCACACAGGCAGGCAAGATTAAGAAACATTTTATGAAATCTATTTTTAAGAAACATCACAAGCTATTGCTTCTAAATCTGTTTAATGCTCACATTTTAACCACTTTGCTAAAAAATTCCCTTGTCAAGTATGAAATCCACCATTAAATCACGAAAGATGTAACTTCAAACAGGATAGTCAGCCTGAGCATTACACCAAAACATTGAGCTCCTCATATGACCTCTCAACTCTAATTTTAACTCTGTATTTTCTTTTGAAATTTAATCGCATAACACAACACTGTGTACATAATTAACAGCACTGAATATAAGTGAATATGGTTAAAAGAGGAAATTTTAGGTTGTATATGTTACTAGGATTAAAAAACACAGAAGTATGTACAACAGTGAATCATACTGTAAATGAAGGAGTATAGTTAATAGTACAACTATAAAAATGTTCTTCCATGAGTTGTAACAAATGTACCACACAAATTCAAGGTGTAATAATAGAGAAGGATATGGGAACTCTGTACCTTATGCATGATTTTTCTGTAAACCTACAACTTCTCTAACTAAAAAAAAAAAAAAAAAAAATCAATGAAAGGCTGTGAAAAAAATGATGCCAATTAAAAAAAAAATCACAGGTACTAGAGTCAACTATGTAGACACAGACATATGAATCAAATGTCTCATTATCATCTTACTATACTAAATATTTATGCATTAATGGCACTGTATAAAATAAATAGGGAACTTAATCTTTACCTTTTAAAGACAGCACCATAGAAATTGAAAAATGTACAACTGCTATGATAAGAGATGAGCATCCTGCATTACCAATGATAATATTTCAACATACAAAGATGAGTCTGAAAAAAACTGGGTTTGATTGCTGGTCTTGAGAATTGCTAACATAATTTAAAAATTTTATTTCTGAAATAGTCTAATCTCCACTGAAAAATATTACTGAACCTTCAAGGAGAAAGTTAACAAATTCTAACAAGAGTTAGATATATTTCTGAGCCTTAGTTATGCAAAGAGCAGGAATTTTTTCAAATTAAAATAAGTAGTTGAAATTATTATTAATAAATTTTTAATAATACCTCATGTCCTTCCTTCCTTGGATCTATTATGCATATAAATTTTGTCTCTTAGCTGGGAGAGATGGCAATTTAGGGCAATGAACTGATTACAGATGAACTTGCTGCTGCCACAGCTGTCAGAATGGGTTAGTGGCATCATTAAAGGCTTTGCTCAGAGGCGGGACAAGATGGCAGACTGGTGAGCTGTATGTTTTAGTTACTCCTCCAGGAAAGTAGGTAGAAAGCCAGGAACTGCGTGGACTGGACACCACAGAGCAATCTGTCTTTGGGCATACTTCATACAACACTCATGAAAATGTTGAACTGCTAAGATCAGCGAAATCTGTAAGTTTTTGCGGCCAGGGGACCCGCGCCCCTCCCTGCCAGGCTCAGTCCCGTGGGAGGAGGGGCTGTCAGCTCCGGGAAGGAGAAGGGAGAACTGCAGTGGCTGCTCTTATCGGAAACTCATTCTACTGATCCAGACTCCAACCATAGACAGACTGAGACCAGACACCAGAGAATCTGAGAGCAGCCAGCCCAGCAGAGAGGAGACAGGCATAGAAAAAAAAAAAACAACACGAAAACTCCAAAATAAAAGCAGAGGATTTTTGGAGTTCTGGTGAACACAGAAAGGGGAAGGGCGGAGCTCAGGCCCTAAGGCGCATATGCAAATCCCGAAGAAAAGCCGATCTCTCTGCCCTGTGGACCTTTCCCTAATGGCCCTGGTTGCTTTGTCTCTTAGCATTTCAATAACCCATTAGATCTCTGAGGAGGGCCCATTTTTTTTTTTTTTTAAATCCTTTTTTCTTTTTCTAAAACAATTACTCTAAGAAGCCCAATACAGAAAGCTTCAGAGACTTTCAATTTGGGCACGTCAAGTCAAGAGCAGAACTAAGTGAGCTCTGAGACAAAAGGCAATAATTCAGTGGCTGAGAAAATTCACTAAACACCACAACTTCCCAAGATAAGGGGGGTGTCCGCTCACAGCCACCATCCTGGTGGACAGGAAACACTCCTGCCCATCACCAGCTCCATAGCCCAGAGCTGCCCCAGACAACCCAGTGTGACGGAAGTGCTTCAAATAACAGGCACACACCACAAAACTGGGCGTGGACATTAGCCTTCCCTGCAACCTCAGCTGATTGTCCCAGAGTTGGGAAGGTGGAGCAGTGTGAATTAACACAGCCCCATTCAGCCACCATTTGAGCAGACTGGGAGCCTCCCTACACAGCCCAGCAGCCCAGAACTGCCCTGGGGGGACGGCACTCACCTGTGACATAGCACAGTCATCCCTCAACAGAGGACCCGGGGTGCACGGCCTGGAAGAGGGGCCCACTTGCAAGTCTCAGGAGCCATACGCCAATACCAAGGACTTGTGGGTCAGTGGCAGAGACAAACTGTGGCAGGACTGAACTGAAGGATTAGACTATTGCAGCAGCTTTAAAACTCTAGGATCACCTGGGAGATTGGATTGTTAGGGCCACCCCCCCTCCCCGACTGCCCAGAAACACGCCCCACATACAGGGCAGGCAACACCAACTACACACGCAAGCTTGGTACACCAATTGGGCCCCACAAGACTCACTCCCCCACTCACCAAAAAGGCTAAGCAGGGGAGAACTGGCTTGTGGAGAACAGGTGGCTCGTGGACGCCACCTGCTGGTTAGTTAGAGAAAGTGTACTCCACGAAGCTGTAGATCTGATAAATTAGAGATAAGGACTTCAATAGGTCTACAAACCCTAAAAGAACCCTATCAAGTTCAGCAAATGCCACGAGGCCAAAAACAACAGAAAATTATAAAGCATATGAAAAAAGCAGACGATATGGACAACCCAAGCCCAAGCACCCAAATCAAAAGATCAGAAGAGACACAGCACCTAGAGCAGCTACTCAAAGAACTAAAGATGAACAATGAGACCATAGTACGGGATATAAAGGAAATCAAGAACACTCTAGAAGAGCATAAAGAAGACATTGCAAGACTAAATAAAAAAATGGATGATCTTATGGAAATTAAAGAAACTGTTGACCAAATTAAAAAGATTCTGGACACTCATAGTACAAGACTAGAGGAAGTTGAACAACGAATCAGTGACCTGGAAGATGACAGAATGGAAAATGAAAGCATAAAAGAAAGAACGGGGAAAAACAATTGAAAAAATTGAAATGGACCTCAGGGATATGATAGATAATATGAAACATCTGAATATAAGACTCACTGGTGTCCCAGAAGGGGAAGAAAAGGGTAAAGGTCTAGGAAGAGTATTCAAAGAAATTGTTGGGGAAAACTTCCCAAATCTTCTAAACAACATAAATACACAAATCATAAATGCTCAGCGAACTCCAAATAGAATAAATCCAAATAAACCCACTCCGAGACATATACTGATCACACTGTCAAACACAGAAGAGAAGGAGCAAGTTCTGAAAGCAGCAAGAGAAAAGCAATTCACCACATACAAAGGAAACAGCATAAGACTAAGTAGTGACTACTCAGCAGCCACCATGGAGGCAAGAAGGCAGTGGCACGATATATTTAAAATTCTGAGTGAGAAAAATTTCCAGCCAAGAATACTTTATCCAGCAAAGCTCTCCTTCAAATTTGAGGGAGAGCTTAAATTTTTCACAGACAAACAAATGCTGAGAGAATTTGCTAACAAGACACCTGCCCTACTGGAGATACTAAAGACACAGACAGAGAAACAAAGACAGGACAGAGAGACTTGGAGAAAGGTTCAGTACTAAAGAGGTTCGGTATGGGTACAATAAAGGATATTAATAGAGAGAGGGGAAAAATATGGCAAACATAAACCAAAGGATAAGATGGCCGATTCAAGAAATGCCCTCATGGTTATAACGTTGAATGTAAATGGATTAAACTCCCCAATTAAAAGATATAGATTCGCAGAATGGATCAAAAAAAATGAACCATCAATATGTTGCATACAAGAGACTCATCTTAGACACAGGGACACAAAGAAACTGAAAGTGAAAGGATGGAAAAAAATATTTCATGCAAGCTACAGCCAAAAGAAAGCAGGTGTAGCAATATTAATCTCAGATAAAAGAGACTTCAAATGCAGGGATGTTTTGAGAGACAAAGAAGGCCACTACGTACTAATAAAAGGGGCAATTCAGCAAGAAGAAATAACAATCGTAAATGTCTATGCACCCAATCAAGGTGCCACAAAATACATGAGAGAAACACTGACAAAACTAAAGGAAGCAATTGATGTTTCCACAATAATTGTGGGAGACTTCAACACATCACTCTCTCCTATAGATAGATCAACCAGACAGAAGACCAATAAGGAAATTGAAAACCTAAACAATCTGATAAATGAATTAGATTTAACAGACATATACAGGACATTACATCCCAAATCACCAGGATACACATACTTTTCTAGTGCTCACGGAACTTTCTCCAGAATAGATCATATGCTGGGACATAAAGCAAGCCTCAATAAATTTAAAAAGATTGAAATTATTCAAAGCACATTCTCTGACCACAATGGAATACAATTAGAAGTCAATAACCATCAGAGACTTAGAAAATTCACAAATACCTGGAGGTTAAACAACACACTCCTAAACAATCAGTGGGTTAAAGAAGAAATAGCAAGAGAAATCGCTAAATATATAGAGACGAATGAAAATGAGAACACAACATACCAAAACCTATGGGATGCAGCAAAAGCAGTGCTAAGGGGGAAATTTATAGCACTAAACGCATATATTAAAAAGGAAGAAAGAGCCAAAATCAAAGAACTAATGGATCAACTGAAGAACCTAGAAAATGAACAGCAAACCAATCCTAAACCAAGTAGAAGAAAAGAAATAACAAGGATTAAAGCAGAAATAAATGACATAGAGAACAAAAAAACAATAGAGAGGATAAATATCACCAAAAGTTGGTTCTTTGAGAAGATCAACAAGATTGACAAGCCCCTAGCTAGACTGACAAAATCAAAAAGAGAGAAGACCCATATAAACAAAATAATGAATGAAAAAGGTGACATAACTGCAGATCCTGAGGAAATTAAAAAAATTATAAGAGGATATTATGAACAACTGTATGGCAATAAACTGGACAATGTAGAAGAAATGGACAATTTCCTGGAAACATATGAACAACCTAGACTGACCTCAACCAACCCATCACAAGCAAAGAGATCCAATCAGTCATCAAAAATCTTCCCACAAATAAATGCCCAGGGCCAGATGGCTTCATGGGAATTCTACCAAACTTTCCAGAAAGAACTGACACCAATCTTACTCAAACTCTTTCAAAACATTGAAGAAAATGGAACACTACCTAACTCATTTTATGAAGCTAACATCAATCTAATACCAAAACCAGGCAAAGATGCTACAAAAAAGGAAAACTACCAGCCAATCTCCCTAATGAATATAGATGCAAAAATCCTCAACAAAATACTTGCAAATCGAATCCAAAGACACATTAAAAATATCATACACCATGACCAAGTGGGGTTCATTCCAGGCATGCAAGGATGGTTCAACATAAGAAAATCAATCAATGTATTACAACACATTAACAAGTCAAAAGGGAAAAATCAATTGATCATCTCAATAGATGCTGAAAAAGCATTTGACAAAATCCAACATCCGTTTTTGATAAAAACACTTCAAAAGGTAGGAATTGAAGGAAACTTCCTCAACATGATAAAGAGCATATATGAAAAACCCACAGCCAGCATAGTACTCAATGGTGAGAGACTGAAAGCCTTCCCTCTAAGATCAGGAACAAGACAAGGATGCCTGCTGTCACCACTGTTATTCAACATTGTGCTGGAAGTGCTAGCTAGGGCAATCCGGCAAGACAAAGAAATAAAAGGCATCCAAATTGGAAAAGAAGAAGTAAAACTGTCATTGTTTGCAGACGATATGATCTTGTATCTAGAAAACCCTGAGAAATCGACAATACACCTACTAGAGCTAATAAACAAATTTAGCAAAGTAGCGGGATACAAGATTAATGCACATAAGTCAGTAATGTTTCTATATGCTAGAAATGAACAAACTGAAGAGACACTCAAGAAAAAGATACCATTTTCAATAGCAACTAAAAAAATCAAGTACCTAGGAATAAACTTAACCAAAGATGTAAAAGACCTATACAAAGAAAACTACATAACTCTATTAAAAGAAATAGAAGGGGACCTTAAAAGATGGAAAAATATTCCATGTTCATGGATAGGAAGGCTAAATGTCATTAAGATGTCAGTTCTACCCAAACTCATCTACAGATTCAATGCAATCCCAATCAAAATTCCAACAACCTACTTTGCAGACTTGGAAAAGCTAGTTATCAAATTTATTTGGAAAGGGAAGATGCCTCGAATTGCTAAAGACACTCTAAAAAAGAAAAACGAAGCGGGAGGACTTACACTCCCTGACTTTGAAGCATATTATAAAGCCACAGTTGCCAAAACAGCATGGTACTGGCACAAAGACAGACATATAGATCAATGGAATCAAATTGAGGATTCAGAGATAGACCCTCAGATCTATGGCCGACTGATCTTTGATAAGGCCCCCAAAGTCACTGAACTGAGTCATAATGGTCTTTTCAACAAATTGGGCCGGGAGAGTTGGATATCCATATCCAAAAGAATGAAAGAGGACCCCTACCTCACCCCCTACACAAAAATTAACTCAAAATGGACCAAAGATCTCAATAAAAAAGAAAGTACCATAAAACTCCTAGAAGATAATGTAGGAAAACATCTTCAAGACCTTGTATTAGGCGGCCACTTCCTAGACTTTACACCCAAAGCACAAGCAACAAAAGAGAAAATAGATAAATGGGAACTCCTCAAGCTTAGAAGTTTCTGCACCTCAAAGGAATTTCTCAAAAAGGTAAAGAGGCAGCCAACTCAATGGGAAAAAATTTTTGGAAACCATGTATCTGACAAAAGACTGATATCTTGCATATACAAAGAAATCCTACAACTCAATGACAATAGTACAGACAGCCCAATTATAAAATGGGCAAAAGATATGAAAAGACAGTTCTCTGAAAAGGAAATACAAATGGCCAAGAAACACATGAAAAAATGTTCAGCTTCACTAGCTATTAGACAGATGCAAATTAAGACCACAATGAGATACCATCTAACACCGGTTAGAATGGCTGCCATTAAACAAACAGGAAACTACAAATGCTGGAGGGGATGTGGAGAAATTGGAACTCTTATTCATTGTTGGTGGGACTGTATAATGGTTCAGCCACTCTGGAAGTCAGTCTGGCAGTTCCTTAGAAAACTAGATATAGAGCTACCATTCAATCCAGCGATTGCACTTCTCGGTATATACCCGGAAGATCGGAAAGCAGTGACACGAACAGATATCTGCACGCCAGTGTTCATAGCAGCATTATTCACAATTGCCTAGAGATGGAAACAACCCAAATGTCCTTCAACAGATGAGTGGATAAATAAAATGTGGTATATACACACGATGGAATACTACGCAGCAGTAAGAAGGAACAATCTCGTGAAACATATGACAACATGGATGAACCTTGAAGACATAATGCTGAGTGAAATAAGCCAGGCACAAAAAGAGAAATATTATATGCTACCACTAATGTGAACTTTGAAAAATGTAAAACAAATGGTTTATAATGTAGAATGTAGGGGAACTAGCAGTAGAGAGCAATTAAGGAAGGGGGAACAATATTCCAAGAAGAACAGATAAGCTATTTAACGTTCTGGGGATGCCCAGAAATGACTATGGTCTGTTAATTTCTGATGGATATAGTAGGAACAAGTTCACAGAAAGGTTGCTATATTATGTAACTTTCTTGGGGTAAAGTAGGAACATGTTGGAAGTTAAGCAGTTATCTTGGGTTAGTTGTCTTTTTCTTACTCCCTTGTTATGGTCTCTTTGAAATGTTCTTTTATTGTATGTTTGTTTTCTTTTTAACTTTTTTTTTCATACAGTTGATTTAAAAAAGAAGGGAAAGTTAAAAAAAAAAAAAAGAAAGAAAGAAAAACAAGGAAAAAAATGATGTAGTGCCCCCTTGAGGAGCCTGTGGAGAATGCAGGGGTATTCGCCTACCCCACCTCCATGGTTGCTAACATGACCACAGACATAGGGGACTGGTGGTTTGATGGGTTGAGCCCTCTACCATAAGTTTTACCCTTGGGAAGACGGTTGCTGCAAAGGAGAGGCTAGGCCTCCCTATATTTGTGCCTAAGAGTCTCCTCCTGAATGCCTCTTTGTTGCTCAGATGTGGCCCTCTCTCTCTGGCTAAGCCAACTTGAAAGGTGAAATCACTGCCCACCCCACTACGTGGGATCAGACACCCAGGGGAGTGAATCTCCCTGGCAACGTGGAATATGACTCCCGGGGAGGAATGTAGACCCGGCATCGTGGGACGGAGAACATCTTCTTGACCAAAAGGGGGATGTGAAAGGAAATGAAATAAGCTTCAGTGGCAGAGAGATTCCAAAACGAGCCGAGAGGTCACTCTGGTGGGCACTCTTATGCACACTTTAGACAACCCTTTTTAGGTTCTAAAGAATTGGGGTAGCTGGTGGTGGATACCTGAAACTATCAAACTACAACCCAGAACCCATGAATCTCGAAGACAGTTGTATAAAAATGTAGCTTATGAGGGGTGTCAATGGGATTGGGAAAGCCATAAGGACCACACTCCACTTTGTCTAGTTTATGGATGGATGAGTAGAAAAATAGGGGAAGGAACAAACAGACAAAGGTACCCAGTGTTCTTTTTTACTTCAATTGCTCTTTTTCACTCTAATTATTATTCTTGTTATTTTTGTGTGTGTGCTAATGAAGGTGTCAGGGATTGATTTAGGTGATGAATGTACAACTATGTAATGGTACTGTAAACAATAGAAAGTACGATTTGTTTTGTAAGAAAAAAAAAAAAAATTAATTGGAGGGAAAAAAAAAAAATTTCACCAGCCTATTACTGCTATTCCCTTAACTTTTGCATATGTTTTAAATTTTCCATAATAAAATAACTTAAGAAAAAAAAATAAAGGCTTTGCTCAAGTTAAGAGAGGAAAGAAAATCAGCTTCCTTCTCTACCAGTCTGAGAGATATCTGCTCATCATACTGCAAAAGGATCTGAAACCTCACGTAATTAAAGCTCTCTCTTAAAGAAAGACTAAATTTAAAAGCTTAGTTTTTTTACTAATCCTAACGGGCTTAATTTTGTTTGTGGTTTTGTTTTCCTAATACCCAAGATATTGTTTGGCAAGTGTTCAAAGGATGACTTAATGAATTATTACAGAAGCAATCAGTGAAAATATCCTGGAAAAGCTAAAATGATGATTATGTATTATAAAGTAGTAATGCCCCCAAAAAATCCATTGTTACATTGGCTTTCTCACAGAATTTACAGTGAAAGAACATTTATTTTCGCTCCAGAATTTCACATCTATCTGATTCATGATAGTCATGGTGATCAAATAAGAAAAAGCAATCTATCCCTCTTTCCCTCCTCCCAGAGGCAACCAACTGCTGTGATTTTTTAAACTATAGATTAATTTTTACATAATATTTTTAAGGTTCATCCATGTTCTTTTGTTGTATCAATAGTTTTTTCCCTTTCTATTAGTGAATAGTTATTCATTACTGATATTATTGATACTGTTTTAAACACTGAACTTCTACAGTTCAGTTGGATTCTAATTTTGTTTCATACCTTCATACTGACATCAGCCCCATTGCCAACTAGAAGCTCTAAACACAATGCTCCATGTGTTGAAGCAGCGGCAAAGTGCAAAGGAGTAAATCCTTTTTCATTCTTTTGATTGACATTAGCACCACAGTCTATAAGTTCATTCACTACAACATCTTGTCCATTATAGCAGGCTACATGAAGAGGTGTATTTCCAAAGGCATTTGGTTCATTCATCTATTATAAGAAAAGAACGTAAATGTTAAAGTAGTCTTGTTAATTATTTTGCTCTGTGCTATTTTAGCAACCTTACAGTTGCATTCAAATTATCAAAGTGAGACACAGACAGGAATAAATTACACAGATGAAGCTTATAACTCTAAAGGTCTTTTAAAATAATGAATATTAACAAAAAGCATTTTGGAGTCAAATGGATTTTGCATATTCAGAGAACAGAATTCACATATACAATGTCTTCTTCATGACAAAATTAAATGATTCCAAAAGAGATATTTTAGGAATATGAAAACTAAAACAATGTTTTTAAAATAGCCTTCTAGGTAAAGGGCTTTTAGAATTAACTTTAAGAATCATGAAAAATAAACACAAACTGAAAATTCTGGGGTATATTAAATAGAGTGCATATTTTCAGTTTTTTCACTTTGCAATGACAAAAGGCTAAAGTTAGCAATGAAGTAGAGATCAGGCTTTTAAAAAAATGAAAGGCATCTACTTCTATTCATTTAATTCATTTCTGCTCAAACTTGGTTTCTAGATATTTTCCAGCCTTACATGTTAACATTTTACCAAAGGCAAAGAAACATGCTCAGAATGAGAAATAAGTCATGTAACTCAAGTTTTTTTTTTTTCCTTCTCTTTTTTGTTTCTAGAAGAATGCTTGAAAGTTTAGATGATTTTAACCTTTTCTTTTCTCATATCTCTGTTAACAGAAATTGGAGGACATGGAAAAGTATTGAGATTTCACTGCTACTTATATCGTACCAGAATCTTTTCATCTTTCCAATATCTATAATCTCAACTCTCTAAGAAGTCCATTCAAATAAGAAGCTAGGTCATACTGCTTACCTGCCAAAGTACTAGAGATCCAAGAAAGAAGAAAGAAGTAATTTAAAGTAGACTGAGGATCAGCATGACCACACAGAGGCCTTATATGTCATTAAATGGCTCTAAGTCTGATCATATACTCAGAAGAACACCCTATCCATAATAGTTGAAAAATGTTATACTACTGTCATTAAAATAAGTTTGAAAAACGGCACCAAAATGGACTTGATATTGTGTGACATGATTAAATAGAGTTACAGGAAGTATTCAGCTGAAATGAAACTTGTGTTCATGTTCTACCATTATCTCACATAACCATGTGTTTGGATTTTTGCATCTCCTTTTCCTGATGCCCACACTTTAATAACTACTTGCTCGCTTCAGGGAAAGTGCTTCACATGGCTCTTAAATTAAGAGCCTTTCAGTTCTAAAGTTCTGTCATTTATTCTTTGTTCGACAAGGCTATCATTTACCATTTAAAATTTCTTCTTTGGCAGCTGATCTAAACTGCCTCCCTCCCAGAGCCTCATCCTCAATCCTCCTAATTTGCTGTTTGTAATCTGGGTTTTGAAAAACCAGCTAACTGAGTTTGTTAGAACTGTACCTAAAATAAGAGTAAATATACTAAGAGTGGGAGTAAGCATAAAGAATTGCCTGTGAAAGCTAGAGGTATTCTTAGCTACTTCAGGAATCAAATATATTCAGGATAAATCAACATTCCTTCCTAACTAAACAGATTCATACAGTGAGGGATATTTGTATTCTGATTGGCAAGAAGCCTCTTGTTTGCTGCCTAGCTTTTGCCAAGATCCTGTACTGTGAACTGCTACAGACATTTAAAGAGAATTTTAGATGAATTAGGCAAAAACAACTAACAACCTAGCCACCTGGGAAAAAAAAGCTAAGTGTGTCTGATCTGCTGGTCATCACAGCTGAAATGGAATTACAAGGCCTGGAACATGATGGAGAAGAAAAACTTCTGTCAATAAACCACTCCTCTTTAGAATATATTTTAACTATTAACACAGTAACTTGAATTACATGTCTTGGGCAGATATTGGTACACTACATATTATGTAAAAGACTATAAATATCTGGTTAAAAGACAAAAACAGCATATGAAATTGTCTTTGAAATGTGAAATAACTTTTGCCAACAATGTAATAACAAAATATAAAATAATCCATTATTAAAGTACTGTTCAATCCATATACCTACATCAACTCCAAGATCTAGAAGGTATTTGACTACGCTGATCATTCCACTAGAGGCTGCCGCATGAAGAGGAGTATAAGACTTCTTATCCTTGCATGTCACTTCAGCTCCGTGAGCCACAAGTAATTTTACTACTTCAATGTGACCTAAAAATGTATTTATGAAGAAAAAAATAAAGACCTGAGCATAAGGAAAATATTAAATATAGTCCTGTATATCCTGAAAGATAATTACTCAGATAAAGCATGACAAGTCATCAGTTAATCACATTATAAGCTGAGAGTATGAAACAAAAAAAGTAAGGATAATTTTGATAAATGACGGCACAGCTAATTAATTGAAAAAAAAATAATTTATTATTTTATCCAATGATAACCCTATGCTCTTTTGCCTGCATCTTGTTCTATTCAAGACTGTGTTAATACATTCTCAAGTTCTGAATTTAGCTTTTAATGTCTAACATTGACATTAGTTTGTGTTTCTCTCCCTTATTTTGCAGCCTTCTTCTACTTGCAAATCTGAGAGTGGTCACTTGGGCTACTTTTCTTTTTTATTTTTTTTAGGGGGTACCTAAATTCACAAAACATATGTTATGTCCACAATAATACATCCATATCTCATATTATCATCACTTAGTTGTACAATCGTCATCACTCTCCATTTTAAACAATTCTCATGACCCAAAACACCTTTTAGCTGTGTTTGGTCAGCCCTTAATTATTTATCCCTACTATTTCTGTAGTACTAGTATATGGTATTCCTATTAATTATAGTCACTAGTATGCAATATATCCTTCTGTTATCAACTCTCTATGCTAGGACTACTTCTTGAAAATATTAGGACTTTAAAACATTCAGCTGAAAACTACTTTTTCTTTATTCATTTCCATCAGGTATCCTTAACCAACTTTGCTTCTTACCCAGTGTATCAGTCAGGACAGGATAGGTTACACCGTGCTGTGGTTAACAATCAACTCCCACATCTCACTGGCTTAACCAACTAATGTTTTATTTCTCATTTACATTATCATAGGTTGGCAAAAGGGCACTGCTCAGTTAATCAAGGACCCATGCTCATGCAGTGGACAACTTCTCAAATGTGACCTATTACCATATTAGAAAGGGGAAGAGATTGCAGAGTCTCACATCAGCAAGTAAATGCTCTGGCCCAGGAATGATACTGCTTTCAATTCCATTTATTGACCAGGCCCTACCCAATCACAAGGAGGCTAGGAAGGGGGCCATGTATCTGGAAGGTACATGGAAGGAGAGAAACACTATTCTCATTTTTTACCAGATTAGATTATATAGTACCCCCCACCATGATTCATTCCACCTCTTGTGTTCATGAGATTCTTTCCTTGTATGGACTGTTCCGCTTAGAGGTCTCTTTCCAATCACTGCTACTAATCCTTCAAGAACCATATCAGCTCTCATCTTCACTAAACAACCCAATCATCTCTCTTCCCTAGAAGACCTATAAGCCAAAAACACCTATAAAACCTATCTAATAATCATATAATGCCTTGGAATTTTTCTAAAATTTGAATCACTGTTTAACTCTTTAATTACTTTTGTGTTATCAGCTTCCCAAATATGTTACATATCCTCAAAGACAAAGACTATATGTAATATTCTTGGTATATTCCACAGGGCAAAGGGCAGCACTATTTATAAATTAGGCACCCAAAAAACATGTTACCTTAATTAAATTGCTTATGAGGCCACTGTTTCTTTATTTTTTAAGATACTTTTCCCAATATCTTTTTATTATTATTAATTTTTAAAATTCAGTTTTATTGAGATATATTCACATACCATATAATCAACCACAGTATTCAATCAGTGGTTCACAGTACTATCATACAGTTGGGCATTCATCACCACAATCAATTTTTGAACATTTTCATTACTCCAAAAAAATACAATTAAGAATAAAAATAGGCGGGCGCGAGGAACAAAGCGCCGGTGCGGAGCTGCGGGGGCCGCGATGGGCGCGATGGGCGCGGCGGGCCCGCGGCGGCCGCGGCACTGCCCCGGCCGAGCCTCGCGGCGCTAAGGCTGGCTGGCCTCCGCGGGCGGAGGGCTGAGGGCGCGCGGAGCTGCAGGGGCTGCTCGGGCTCGTGCTGGGCTTCGTGCTGGCTTCGCGGCTGGTCCTGCCCCGCGCCTCCGAGCTGAAGCGAGCAGGCCCGCGGCGCCGCGCCAGCCTCAAAGGCTGCCGGGCTGGGCCGGGCCAGGGGCGGCTTCCCAGGCCGGCGGCGCGCGCGGCGATGCGCGGGGCTCACAGCTCTGGCCGCACGGCACATGAACTTTCTTTTCGTGGGAGTCATGACCAACCAGAAATACCTGCAGACCCGCGCCATGGCCGCATACAGAACATGGTCCAAGACAATTCCTGGGAGAGTTGAATTCTTCTCCAGCGAGGGCTGAGACACCTCGATACCAATCCCCATAGTGCCGCTCCGGGGCGTGGACGACTCATACCCGCCCCAGAAGAAGTCCTTTATGATGCTCAAGTACATGCATGACCACTACCTGGACAAGTAGGAATGGTTTATGAGAGCAGACGACGACGTGTACATCAAAGGAGATCGTCTGGAAAATTTCCTGAGGAGTCTGAATAGTAGCGAGCCTCTCTTTCTTGGGTAGACGGGACTGGGCACCACGGAAGAAATGGGGAAACTGGCACTTGAGCCCGGAGACAACTTCTGCATGGGTGGGCCTGGTGTGATCATGAGCCGGGAGGTGCTTTGAAGGATGGTGCCACACATTGGAAAATGTCTCCGAGAAATGTACACAACCCACGAGGACGTGGAGGTGGGAAGATGGCATCCGGAGGTTTACAGGTGTGCAGTGTGTCTGGTCTTATGAGATGCACAGCTTTTTTATGAGAATTATGAGCAGAACAAAAAGGGTTACATTAAAGATCTTCACAACAGTAAGATTCACCGAGCCATCATATTACACCCCAACAAGAACCCACCCCTACCAGTACTGACTTCACAGCTATATGCTTAGTCGCAAAATAGCTGAGCTTCGCCATCACACAATCCAGCTCCAACGAGAAATTGTCCTGATGAGCAAATACAGTAACACCGAGATTCATAAAGAAGATCTGCAGCTGGGAATTCCTCCTTCTTTTATGAGGTTTCAGCCCTGCCAACGAGAGGAGATTTTGGAATGGGAGTTTCTTACTGGAAAATACTTGTATTCAGCTGCTGATGGTCAGCCCCCTCAAAAAGGGATGGACTCTGCCCAGAGAGAAGCCCTGGATGACGTTGTCATGCAGGTCATGGAGATGATCAATGCCAATGCCAAGGCCAGAGAGTGCATCATTGATTTTAAGGAGATAGAGTACAGCTATCGTCGCGTCAACCCCATATATGGGGCTGAGTACATCCTGGACCTGCTGCTCCTCTATAAAAAGCACAAAGGCAAGAAAATGACGGTTCCTGTGAGGAGGCATGCGTATTTACAGCAGACCTTCAGCAAAATCCAGTTTGTGGAGCACGAGGAACTGGATGCCAAGGAGCTGGCCAGCAGAATTAACCAAGAATCTGGATCATTATCCTTTCTTTCAAATTCCCTGAAGAAGCTTATTTCATTTCAGTTCCCTGGGTCAAAAAATGAGCACAAAGAACCCAAAGATAAAAAGATAAACATATTGATTCCTTTGTCTGGACGTTTTGATATGTTTGTGAGATTCATGGGAAACTCTGAAAAGACATGTCTTATTCCAAATCAGAATGTCAAGCTTGTTGTTCTGCTTTTCAATTCTGACTCCAACCCTGACAAAGTTAAGCAAGTTGAACTAATGAGAGATTATCGCATTAAGTATCCTAAAGCTGACATGCAGATTTTGCCTGTGTCTGGAGAATTTTCCAGAGCGCTAGCCCTTGAAGTAGGATCTTCCCAGTTTAATAATGAATCCTTACTCTTCTTCTGTGACGTTGACCTTGTGTTTACTACGGAATTCCTTCAGCGATGTCGAGCCAATACAGTTCTTGGCCAGCAAATATATTTTCCAATCATCTTTAGCCAGTATGACCCAAAGACTGTTTATAGTGGGAAAGTTCCCAATGACAACCATTTTGCCTTTACTCAAAAAACTGGCTTCTGGAGCAACTATGGGTTTGGCATCACTTGTATTTATAAGGGGGATCTTGTCTGAGTAGGCAGCTTCGATGTTTCCATCCAAGGCTGGGGGCTCAAGGATGTGGACCTTTTCAACAAAGTTGTTCAGGCAGGTTTGAAGACCTTCAGAAGCCAAGAAGTAGGAGTCGTCCACGTCCACCACCCTGTTTTCTGTGACCCCAATCTTGACCCCAAACAGTACAAAATGTGCTTGGGGTCCAAAGTGGCCACATATGGGTCCACACAGCAGTTGGCTGAAATGTGGCTGGAAAAAAATGATCCAAGTTACAGTAAAAGCAGCAATAATAATGGCTCGTTGAGGACAGCCTGATGCCCAGCTCTGCTGGAAAAGACACTTTGTTAATTCTCTAATTTATTTTTAAAAAGTTTTTTGTATGATCAATTTTTGAAGTCCATACAAGGATATATTTTACATGTGATTTTCTTACAAAGGACTCCATTAAGATTAAGATTGAGCTTTCTGAACAAAAATGTGATCAATATTTGCCTTTGAACACATCTTGCTGAACGTTATGTAGCAGGCCTGCTTAATCATGACTTGAAACCTGATGAACAGAACTTTTTTTTACATTTCCTTTACAAACTCCCTTTGCTACAGTCCCACGGCAGAAAACATGGAGGCGCCTGCAAAGTATTACCGTAACAGAACACAATCACTCTGGCAAATATTCCATTGTGTCCTGTTTGCACAGATTCTACCTGTTGTCTTTTTTACAATGATTTTTATTTTTTAAAAAAAGCCATTTCATGTTTAGTTGTAAAATAAGGAAATATGGTCATAGCTGTATTGTCACCTTAGAAGAGCTTTCCAAAGTTGATTGTTTCCCTGAAACTGTGCTTCCCGTGGTCCTGTAGGTATTACAGCGAGGGGAGTGAGGAAAGCAGGATGCATATGGCCCTTCTAGTTGTACACACGAGCCATCACTGCGTTGGCCTAAATGGACCTGGCAATAAATTTCAAAAAGGATTTGGCGTTCTCTCTCTTTCCGACCCTTCTCTTTAAAGGGTAAAATATTAATATCTAGAACGGCAAAGAAGAATTATTGTAATAAATCTAATGTATGCAAGCTTAAAGAAAAAACACACCCTGATGAAAACACTGGGGAAAATCTTGTACCTGGTTTTATTCACTTCATCCTTCCTGTTTGTGTTATGTTGATGGAGGTGGTTATTTCATTCCTTAGTTACTGTTTTGTTTTCTCCTTTGTATCTGAAGTACCTTTAATTTATTTAATATCCATTGTTTTGAGTGCTGCCATTTCTAGAGGACCTATGAGTTATTAGTATTTATGTGTAACAGGAGCGTGCACTCACTGTTTAGTATGTTTTACTTGCAGTAAACTGATCTCCAAAGATTTCCTTTTGAAAACATTCCCCTCCTTAATTTTTACATTCCTTACCGTTTTACTAAGTATTAAGTGTTCTTTGACAATTTTGGTGCTCATGTGTGTGGGAGGGGTACAGAAGTAAAATGAATCTGTCACTACATTATCAGAAAGTTTGTTTTAAACTCACAGATCAAATGTGCCTTAATGAATTTTTTTTTCATTTAGATTTCAAACAATACATGGCATTGGAGATCTGCTTATTTGTAAATAGCCTATTGCTCATTTGGAAAAATAAACCAGTGAACAATATTTTTCTACTGTAAGAAAAAAAAAAAAAATAAAGTAAAAAACATCCAAAACATCCCATCCCCCCAGACTCCCTATTATTCATTTAATTTTTGTCCCCATTTTTCTATTCATCTGTTCATACCCTGGATAAAGGGAGTGTGAACCACAAGGTTTTCACAATCACACAGTCACACCGTGTAAGCTATATAGTTATACAATTGTCCTCAAGAATCAAGACTACTGGGTTACAGTTCAACACTTTCAGGTATTTCCTTCTAGCTATTTCAATACACTAAAAACTAAAAAGGGATATCTATATAATGCATAAGAATAACCTCCAGAATGACCTCCTGACTTCATTTGAAACCTCTCAGCCATTGAAATTTTATTTTGTTTCATTTCTCTTCCCCCTTTTAGTCATGAAGACTTTCTTGACCCCGCAATGCCAGGTCCAGGCTCATCCCCAGGAGTCATGTCCCACATAGGGGAGAGGGCAGTGAGTTTACCTGCAGAGTTGGCTTAGAGAGAAGGTCACATCTGAGCACAAAAGAGGTTCTCTGGGGGTGAGTTTCAGGCACAATTATAAGTAGGCTTAGCCTCTTGTTTTATAACAGCTTCATAAGGGCAAGCCCCAAGATTGAGGGCTTGGTCTTCTAAACTGGTAGTTCCCAATGCTTGTGAGAATATCAGTAATTCCCCAGGTGGGAAAGTTTACTATTTCCACATCTTTCCCCAGTCCTTCAAGGAGGCTTTGCAAATACATTTTTATACTCTGCCCAACTTACTTTGGGATGTATCGGGGCTTCATACTAACCTGGACAAACCAACAAGATCTCACTCCCTATTCAAGGTTCCATGTAATTATGGTGCTTGAATAAAAGACCATACAAATTAAATTATATAGTGTGCTACAAAAAATACAGATTTTATACCAAATAAACATCTCTTCCTTTGGTCTCACACAGAAGGTGAAGTTTTAAAACACCATCAAATACTGACCTTTATCCTTTAGTCTGATTTGCCTTAGTCCTAACCAGATAGCTTCATTCATATCTCTAATTGAGGTCTGAACTCTTTTTCAGCTTTTTTAACAGTTGTTGTATGGGGTAATACTGACATTCATCACTGCCAAACTCAAGCTCTGAGACTCAGGTGTCACACATATACCTGAGACGTTCCAGGGACAGACCAGGCTATACACAGAGAGCACAGCATCTTAGAATTTAGAGATAACCATTACAACTCAGGAATAGATGTGACTGCTGTAAGAGCTTACAATCTAGGGACTTTTACAATAAGCCTTCCCTTATAACCTATGTTCTCAAATTCAATTTTCAGAGTCCCTATTACTGAGGAATTATAGTTTGTCTTTAAGTTTCTGGCTTATTGCACTCAAAATGCTGTCCTAAAGGTCCATTCACCTAGTTGGATGCCTCACAATTTCATTCTTTCTTGCAGCCACTCAATATTCAATTGTATGCATACATCACAGTTTACCATTCCTTTCATCAGCTGATGTACTCCCTTAGACCACCACCTTCCATTGCAAATTTTGAATACTGCCACCATTAACACCAGTGTGGAAATGTTCATTCATATCCCTGCTCTCAGTTCTTCCTAGTACATATGCAATAATGGGGCTGCAGGACCTCATGGCAGCTTCATATTTAGCTTCTTGTGGAACCACCACCACACTGCCCTCCATATGGGCTGCACCATTCTTCTTCCCCACCAATAGTGAATAGGTACATCCATCCCTCACTCCACATTTATATTTTTTCCTGGCAATTTTACTGAAATATATTCACATACTTTACAATCATCCACAGTGTACAATCAACTGTTCACAGTATTATCAAACAGTTGTGCATTCATCACCACAATCAACCCCTGAACACATTCATTACTCCAAAAAAAAAAACTGGAATAATAAAAAATAAAATACAATAAAAAAGTTCAGACAACACCAGCACCACCAAAAATCCCATGCCCGTCCCTTACATCCCTCTCTTGTAGACATTCAGTTTGGTATATTGCCTTTGTTAACATCAATGAAGGCATATTACAATTTAGCTGTTAACTATTGTTCTAGTTTGCTAATGCTGTCAGCATGCAAAACACCAGAAATGGATTGGCTTTTATAAAAGGGGGTTTATTTGGTTACAAAATTACAGTCTTAAGGCCATAAAGTGTCCATCAACAAAGGGTACCTAAACTGGAGAATGGCCAATGGTGTCTGGGAAACCTGTTAGCTGGAAGGCATGTGGCTGGCATCTGCTCCAAAGTTCTGGTTTCTAAACAGCTTTCTCCCAGGACATTCCTCTTTAGGCTGTAGTTCCTGAAAAATGTCACCCTTAGTTGCACTTGGGGTATCTGTCCTCTCTCAGCTTCTCCGGAGTAAGGGTCTGCTTTCAACAGCCATCTTCGAACTGCAGTTCCTCTCTCAGCTTCTGGGCATTCTTCAGAGTTTCCCTCTTGGCTGTAGCAGCTTGCTCCTTCTGTCTAATCTTATATAGTGCTCCAGTAATTTAATTCAGATCCACTCTGAATGGGCGGGCCAACACGCGCAGCAGGGTGGTGCACATCTCCATGGAAACTCTCAAAGAATTACAATCTAATTAACACAGATAGGTCTGCCCACACAAGATTACATCAAAGACAATGGTGTTTGGGGGGACATAATACATTCAAACCGGCACAGCTATAGACTCCAGTTCGCCTTGATTGCATTTTTTCCCCAATATCATTCTGTTTTCAACACCTTGCAAAGTTGACATTCATTTGTTCTCCCTCATGTAAAAACACTTTTATACTTGTACATTTAATCACCATCATGGACTACTCTAGGTTTCACTAAGTTATACAGTCCCAGTCTATCTTTTCTCTTTTCCTCTGGTGTCATACATGCCCCATTCTCCTCTTTTAACTGTACTTACAGTCATCTTTGTTCAGTGTACTTAAAATATTGTGCTACCATCACAGAGTATTGTGGATCTATACAATCAATCCTGTTGGACATTCTATACTCCTTCAGCATCAAATGTCCAATGTCTACGCTCTTTCTATCTCCTGATAACCTGTGTTCTCAGCTTTAACTCTCAAAGTTTCCTCATTAATGTCAGTTCATATTAGTCAGACCATACAGTGTTTGTCCTTTTGTTTCTGGCTAATTTCACTCAACATAATGTCCTCAAGGTTCATCCAATTGTTATATGGTCTGTGACTTGATCTGTCTTACACCTGCGTAATATTCCATCATATGTGTATACCACAGTTTGTTTATCCATTCGTTCACTGATGGACATTTGGGCTGTTCCCATCTCTTGGCAATCATGAATAATGCTGCTACAAATATTGGTTTACAAATGCCCGTTCATGTCCTAGCTTTCAGTTCCTCCAAGTACATACCAAGTAACGGGACTGACATATCATATGGCAATTCTATACTTAGCTTTTGGAGAAACTGCCAAACTACCTTCCAGAGTCATTGTACCATGTTAAAATCTCACCAAAAGTGAGTAAGTGTGCCTCTTTCTCCACATCCTCTCTAGCATTTGTAATTTTCTATATTTTTGACAATGGCCATTCTAATAAATGTGAAATGATATCTCATTGTGGTTTTGATTTGCATTTCCCTAATAGCCACTGAAGTTGAGCATCTTTTCATATGCTTTTGAGCCATCTGTATTTCCTCTTCAGAGAAGTGTCTGTACATGTCTTTTGCCCATTTTTTAATTGGTTGTCTTTTTGTTGTTGAGTTGTAGGATCTCTTTATATATTCTGGATATTAAACCCTTATATGATATGTGGTTTCCAAATATGTCTCCCATTGCATAGGCTGCCTTTTCACTTTTCTGACCACGTCCTTTGATGCACAAAACTGTTCAATTTTGAGGAGGTCCCATTTATCTATTTATTCCTTCACGCTCGTGCTTTGGGTATAGGGTTTAGGAAACAACCTCCTATCACAAGATCTTTAAGATGTTTCCTTACATTTTCTTCTAAAAGTTTTATGGTCTTAGCTCTAATGTTTAGGTCTTTGATACATTTATGTATAAGGTCTGGGATAGAAGTCCTCTTTCATTTTTTTGGATATGGATATCCTGTTCTCCAAACAACATTTACTGAAGAGGCTGCTTGGTCTCAGTTCTGTTGGCTTGACCGCCTTATCACATATCAATTATCCATAAATGAGAGGGTCTATTTCTGAACAGCCAATTCAATTCCACTGGTCAGTATATTTACCTTTATGCCAGTACCATGCTGTTTTGACCAGTGCAGCCTTGTAACACACTTTAAAGTCAGGTAGTGTGAGACCTCCCACTTCATTTCTCTTTCTATGTCTATTTTTTAAGCAAGTATCATGCAGTTTTGACCACTGTGGCTTTATAATATGCTTTAAAGTCAGGAAATGTGATACCACCCACTTCATTCTTTCTCAAGATGTTTTTGACTGTTCGAGGCCCCTTACCCTTCCAAATAAATTTAATAATGAGCTTCTCCATTTCTGCAAAGTAGTCTGTTGAAATTTTGATGGGTATTGCATTGAATCTGTAGATCAATTTGAGTAGAACTGATATCTTAACAACGTTTAGCCTTCCAATCCATGAACATGAAATGTCTTTCCATTTATTTAAGTCTTCTGTGATTTCTTTTACCAGTGTTTTGTAATTTTCTGTGTCCTTTACATCCTTGGTTAGGTTTATTCCTAGCAATTTGATTCTTTTAGGTGATATTTTAAATGGAATTTTTTTCTTGATTACCTCTTTGGACAGCTCATTGTCTATAGAAATACCATTGATTTCTGTGTATTGATTTTGTATCCTGCCACCTTACTGAACTTGCTTGTGCTGATCTGGATATATTAGGTCTTTCAGAAAAGCCATATTCTCTAATGCAATCTTCTGACGGTGGACTTATTAGTCTTTCGATTAGGGTGGAAACTTTTGATTGAGTGTTTCCATGGAGATGAGACTCACCCAACTGTGGGCAAGACCAGTTGATTAGATTATTTCCATGAAGGCGTGGCTCTAACCATTCAGGGTGAGTCTTGATTAGTTCACTGGAGTACTTAAGAGAGCTCAAGAGCTGACACAGATGCTGATGCTTGGAGACACTTGGAGATGCAGCCAGAAGGATGTCTGGAGATGCTAAACTAAGAGATTAAGCCCAGAGTTTGCCCCAAGAAGCTAAGAGAGGACCGCCAGATGCTTAGAGAGAAACGTACTGGGAGAAAGAAGCAAGGACGCACAGGAAGCTGAGAGAGAGGGGTGAAGACAGAAGTCCAGAGATATTTTGGAGAAAGCCATTTCAAAACACAGCCTGGGAGAAAGGACCAGCAGCCTGATGCCTTCCCAGCTGACAGAGGTGTTCTGGACACCATCGGCCAGTCTTCAGTGAAGGTAACCTCTTGTTTTTGATGTCTTATTTTGGACACATTTATGGCCTTGGAACTGGAAATATGTGACCTAATAAATCCCCTTTATAAAAGTCAGTCCATTTCTGGTGGTTTGCATAATGGCAGTATTAGCAAACTGAAATATTGCTTATTAGCTCAAGCAGCTTTGCTGTTGTTTTTTCCTGGATTTTCTAAATATAGGATCATGTTATCTGTAAATAGTGACAATTTCACTTCTTCCTTTCCAATTTGGATAGCTTTTATTTCTTTTTTCTTGACTTATTGCTCTAGCAAGAATTTCCAGCACAATGTTGTAGAGCAGAGGTGACAGTAGGCATCCTTGTCTTGTTCCTGATCTTAGAGAGAAAGCTTTCAGTCTCTCACCACTAAGTATGATATTAGCTGTGGGTTTTTCATATATGCCCTTTATCATGTTGAGGAAGTTTTCTTCAATTCCTATCTTTTGAAGTGTTTTTATCATGAAAGGATGCTGAATTTTGTCAAATGCCTTTTCTGCATCAATCTAGATGACCATGTGGTTTTTCCCATTTGTTAATGTGCTGTATTACATTAATTCCTTTTCTTGTGTTGAACTACACTTGCTTCCCTGGAATAAAACCCACTTGGTCATGGTGTATAATTCTTTTAATATGCTGTTGGATTCAATTTGCAAGTATTTTGCTGAGGATTTTTCTAACTATATTCATTAGAGAGAGTGGTCTGAAGTTTCCTTTTCTTGTAGTATCTTTATGCAGCTTTGGTATTAGGGTAATGCTGGCTACATAGAATGAGTTAGGTAGTGGTCCCTCTTCTTCAATGTTTTTGAAGAGTTTGAGCAGGAATGGTAGTAATTCTTCTTGGAATGCTTGGTAAAACTCACCTGTGAAGCCATCCGTTCCTGGGCTTTCTTTTGTTGGTAGGTTTTTAATGACTGATTTGATCTCTTTACTTGTGATTTGTTTGCTGAGGTCTTCTAAGTCTTCTTGAGTCATTGCAGCTTGTTCATGTGTAGTAGAAAGTTGTCTATTTCATCTAATTTATCCAACTTGCTGGCATACTGTTGTTCATATTTACCCATTATGATCTTTTTTTAATTTCTTTGGGGTCTGTGGTAATGCCCCCCTCTCGTTTCCTATTTCATTTATTTGCATTTTCTCTCTTTTTGTCTTTGTCAGTCTAGCTAAGGGTTTGTCAATTTTATTGATCTTCTCAAAGAGCCAACTTTTGGTTTCACTGATTCTATTTTTTTATTCTCCAGTTCATTAATTTCTACTCTAATCTTTGTTATTTCTTTCCTTCCACTTACTTTGGGATTGGTTGCTGTTCTTTCTCTGGCTTCTCTGTTGTTCAGCTAGGTTGCTGATTTTAGCTCTTTTCTCCTTTTTAACATAGGCATTTAGGGCTATAAATTTCCCTCTCAGCACTGCCTTCACTGCATTCTGTAAGTTTTATACACTGTGTTCTTATTTTCTTTTGTCCTGAGATATTTACTGATTTCTTTGGCAATTTCTTCTTTGACCTGATTGCTTAAGAGCGTGTTGTTTAACCTCCACATGTTTGCCTATTTTCTGGTTCTCCGTTTGTTTTGATTTCCAGCTTCATTCTACTATGATGTGTAATTTCAATCTTTTTAAATTTATTAAGACCTGTTTTGTGCCCCAGAATATGATCTATCCTTGAGAATGTTCCATGAGCACGAGAAGAATGTGTATCCTGATGTTTTGGGATGCAATGCTCTATATATGTCTGTTAGATCTACTTCATTTATCATATTATTTAGGTTCTCTGTTTCTTTATTGATCCTCTGTTTAGTTGTTCTATCTATTGGAAAGAGTGGTGTGTTGAAGTTTCCCACTATTATGGTAGAGTTGTCTTTTACTCCCTTTAGTTTTGCTAGGGTTTGCCTTATATACTTTGGGGTGGCTTGATTAGGAACAGAAATATTTATGATTACTATTTCTTCTTGTTGAATTGCCTCCTTTATTACAATATAGTGTCCTTTTTTTTTTTTTTTTTTAATCTCTTATAACACATTTGCATTTAAAGTCCACTTTGTCTGATATTAGTATAGCTACCCCTGCTTGCTTTTGGTTACTACTTGCATGGAATATCTTTTAACATCCTTTCATTTTCAACATATTTGCATTTTTGGGTCCTAAGATGAGTCTCTTGTGAACAGCATATAGAAGGATCATATTTTCTAAGCCATTCTGCCAATCTGTGTCTTTTGATTAGGGAGTTTAATCCATTAACATTCAAAGTTATTACTGTAAAGACAGTTCTTGCTTCAAACATCTTATTTCCCCACAATGGGAGAAATCCTCCAAATTTCATTTTAATACATTAATAATTAAGAATCAATAATTATATAATTGAAACTATTCTTTATTTGGTAAAGACAAATTTTGTACTCACTTAAAATATATTTTAAAAGGGGGCTATTGCAAATTTACAATCTTAAAACTGACAGATATTTATCTGAGCACATTTCAGAAATATGAATAAACTTAAATGGACCACTGAAAATATGAAGAAAGAGCCTTTCCATAGCCAATTTGGGGCATCTTATTTAAAAGAAAAAAAAAAGGAAGAGAATTCTAGAGTGAAATATATGATACTGTTCCATCTAGGTGGTCCCTGGCCAGAACAATGGGTAAGTCTTCCACGTCAATTTACAGAATGAGGCTACCATAGGGGACCAGAATTCATTTAATCCATCTAGGTCAATTTTTATGATGACAACAACCTTTTTAAAAATTATATCCAGGCACATGTGAATTTGATAAAATACAATTACTATCCATCAGTAATTTGGAATTAAAAACAAAAGAATAGCCCTACACTTTCCTTTTGTTCATGAATGTGTAAGAAAAGTAAAATGAGCTATGTTTAGAATTTATGTTTAAATTAAATAAATTTAGAATTTTAAATGTTTCCTATTGTAGCAAACCTTCTCCTCTATCAGGCTGGTTCCACTTAGGCAGGTAAATAACTCAGGTATAAATTCTCCACTAGCCCAAAAGATGTTATGCCAACTGCAAGAACTAAAATGTACAACTTTTCCTGAATACATAATATAAAAGAGTAAACTGAAAAAGCACATACCCATATA
Organism: Choloepus didactylus; assembly: GCF_015220235.1. Taxonomy (NCBI): domain Eukaryota; kingdom Metazoa; phylum Chordata; class Mammalia; order Pilosa; family Megalonychidae; genus Choloepus; species Choloepus didactylus. The sequence goes on from NC_051307.1 coordinate 167,329,967, forward strand.
TGCCGCCCAATGGATTGCACGCCTATCTTTCTTGTCAAAAGCATTAATATTGGCACCTCTAGACAAGAGTAGTTTGACCATCTGGAATAAAAGTAAACACAGTTTCATCAAAATTCAGAAGTAGGACTGTTCACAAATATCTCCTGGGACAACTACCTACTTTCAGTCTCTCTGGTACTGAATTTCCCCATTTGTAAAAAGTAAGGAACTAGACTATATATTGAAGGTCCTTTAATATAATTTAATAAAGAACTGTACAAAATATGAAAAAAGGGTTCACTGGGGATGATCCTGAAATCAGGCATCAGTATCCTTTTAAGGTGCCCCTGTATGTTCTAATACTTTATGGACAACTAAGTACAAATCTGGAATATCTAAAGAGGGAATATCAAACAACATGTTTTATTCCTATTCAAAGTCCAAAGTGGTATCAAAATGTAAAGTGTATTCTCATCCCAGAAATGTCTTAAGTTTAATTCAAACCCATACCTATTATCCACAGTATGAACAGACCCAAAGGTCATTGCACAGTCTACTTACCTCATCATGTAAATAAGCCTAACACCATATTTACAATAGTGTTGCCATGGGAAAGGGCATTCCAGCTTTCAAAACGGGACACATCTTGTGACATAAAGTGCAGTGGAGGCAAGGGCTCTTTATTTTTATGCTTACAAAAGCAGAGAAGTACAGTGAAAAAAATACTGCAGCAACTAGCTCCCAGCTATGGAATGTTGGGAATGTCACCCTACCTCTGAGTTTCTGTGTTTGCAACAAAAATGAAGGATAAAACGGTCTCAAAGGCTCTTCTAACTCTGTATTTCATCCTTTCGTAAGTGTTCAACCTACCCATAGACCCCACATTTTGCTATGAAAATACCTAGTGTAGGCACTGCTTCTTATGCAGATAACTGAACACTAATCTTCTTAAATGGTTTTCTTTTAATGGTTCTGTGAAAAAACATCTAATCAAAGAAATCCTTTGAAATTGGTCTAATCAGAGAAACCTTGACTAAATGCTGTTATTAAACTATAAGAAAATACATGTTTTCTAAACTCCACCTTCTTTTGCTACTATTCTTCTGGGAGTACAATGAAATTGCTCTTCCCATCTTCCTAGATTAATTTTTCCAGAATGATGGAAAATATTTTTTATGTTGTGTTGTAGTTGGCAGTGTTCTCCTTTATCTCCACAGCTTGACTATGAAAGTCAATTGCATGGGCAGTATCTGCTAAATCAGTTTCTAAATTTGAGAATGTTACACTGTAAATTATCACAAGAAAAAATCTGAAGCCTTGCCACAGGACAGGCAAAATGAACACAGTTTTTTTTTCTTTTTCTATAGACTAATAAATAGCTTAAAAAAAAGGTTATTTCCTTAATAATTAGGGAACGGAGTGCAGTAGGAAGAAAGAAACACTCTCTAATTGAATACTACACCTACCTCACCATGTCCACTGAAAGCTGCATGATGTAATGCAGTTCTCCCTGCTCGATCAGACACGTTCACATTACTCAGCAGAGGTACCAAAGCTTCAGCACACTTTACAGCTTTATTAGCAGCAGCTATGTGTAAAGGTGTTTGCCAATTTTTGTCCCGAGCATTAACATCTGCAGAATGCTTCAAAAGTACCTGAACTGCTTCCTGAAAAACGTAGGAAGTTAAAAGTTATAAAAGACAAATGATTTAACAGCTAGAAATGTTATACATATATGTACATATATAACACATACATACATACCTACACACACACAAACACACACACAGGAAACAGAATTTTCTGAGGAAATAAAGTTTTGGTAGAACCTGCTATAAACAAATAGAAATTTACCTGGGAAAATAAAATATTTTGAACTAAAAGCAGTATGCAGAGCCACAGAAGACACATCAAGATAAAATATTCCCTTTTCCTATCTTCCCTATTAAAGTCACAACATCCCTTTCAAAATGTGCAAGAAGAAATGTTGGCAAATATTCTTTAAAAACATTCTTTTCTTGTCTTGATTTTCTAGATAGTGAGAAACAATTAATTTACACTTTTAACTTAATAGTTTGAAGGACTGGATTTATCACTTTGCCAATACATATAAAAATTAAAATCATACTATTTTCTAGTATTGTACATGCTACATTTTACAAAATGAAAAATAACTAAGATCTAGTTCATTAAGGAAGGAAAAAAAAAAAGGACATATACACGGTCCTTGCTGTGCTGCTACCTGGTGGAAAGATTGGTGTTAAAGGCCATTTAAGTTTACTGCCCAAAAGAAATGATCTCCCAGAAGGACATAGAAAGCCTCATAGTAACACATCTATAAATTACACCAAGACTGTAAGGAATCCAGTATGCCATCAACATTAAGCAATATAATCAGAACTAGACTTAGAAAAAAATGATCTATACACTGATAATCCTATCTTTGGTAGATGAATGCCAAACTGCATAAAAATGCAAAGGACCAGAACTACATAAGCTCTGTCAATTACCAGATACGCTATTCAAGTCTAGTAAAACTGACTCTATTTTCTTATCTGCAGAAAGAGTTGAAATACCCCCTACCCACCACTCTTCTCAAGGCAGCTAGAAGGCACAATAAACTAATGTACATGAAGTGTTATAAAGTTTAAGTAACTATAACCATGCAGAGTATCAAGAAGTCTAAACACAATACTGATTCACAGCTTTTAAAGTTTTTGAAATAGAAAGTAATTAGAACTATTTAAAATATGGCAAGTATTGCCAAGTGTTTATCAGAGTTTGCAAAAGACTGAGAGATTTCCAGTAATCCATTAACTTGTTAAGGAAACAGGCTAGCTATTCAAACATATGTAGAGGCCTACCCTATGACCCCACAATTTCACTCCATTTATTTACTAGAGAGAAATAAAAAGACCCATCCAAGAATGTTCACAGCAGCTTTATTTATAATATCCCCAACTGGAAATGCAACCGTCAATCAAATATAGGAGAATGGATAAACTGTCATAAATCTGTATAACGGAATACTACTTAGCCATAAAAAAAGAATGACCCAATGGTGCACATAACATGGACAAATCTCAAAAATGTTATTTTGAACAAAAGAAGACACAAAGAGTACATATTGTATGACTCATTTTTTATAGAGTTCTAGAGCAGAGAAAATTACTCTATGGTGAATTCAGAACAGTGTTTACCTCTGGGGACATGGAAAACTGACTGAAAAGGGGCATCTTTATTAGGGTTTAAGTTATACTGGCATATACATTTGCAAAACTCAGGGTGTACACTTAAAATTTGTACATTTTATTATAAATCATACTTCAGGTAAAAAAAGAATGAGGAGCGGGAAGAACACACAGAGAGATATGTACTTAAACTAATGGAGAACAAGATATAAGCACTATCAGAATTTCCATCCCATCCCCATCCCCAAGAAGGGTATATTGGGTGACTTAGGGGGGACTGAACTAACACTACTGGTAAATGTTAGCTATATTAGTGGACATAAGATAAAGAATTTATAAGCAGATGCACTGGGCAACCACAATATACTACAAATGCTATCCTTGCTTTATTTACACCTACTCTGGAAGTCACAACACTAATCAGATCAAAAAAAGCCTCTGAGCAGTTTGGGAAACATATTCCATTAGCCAGAGTAGAAAAAAATGTAAAACTATTCTTCTTTTGTTCTGTTCCTTCAGATGGAAAAGCAAAAATAAGTCTAGTTCATGGTAGGAGAGGGTGAGTAAGATGGCATCTACAAAAGGCTATAAACAGTGACTAAGACTCTAGAATCAAGATCAAGGTTTGAACCCTGGGTCCACCATTTACTACTCAGAATAATACATGTCAAATCACAAGGTAAGCCAACAGCAGTGATCTCTGAAAATTCAGAGAAAACTAGAGAAATCTCCAAAGACTGGAGACATTTTATAAAAACAGGTGAATTTCTAGAAACTACCAAACCAATGAATCGGATGTCATATCCTAGTAAAATTCTAAATATTATCAGCTGTTACAAGCATTTAGAAAATAAAGTGGAGATAACTAAGGACAAACATGCTTCACTATTGACAAATATTACCACAGTATAATGGTTAATTTTATGTGTCAACCTAGCTAGGTTATGGTGTCCAGTTGTATGGTCAACACTAAACACTGACCTAGTTGTGACTGTGGAGGTATTTCATAGAAGGAATTAGCATCTATAGTTGACATTAAGAAAAAGAGATTAACTTCCGTAATGTGGGCAGCCTCATCCAGTCAGTTGAGAAGAATTTCTGCCTCAAGACTACAACAACTCTTACAGGAATTTGCAGCCTGCCAGCTTCCTCTAAATAGTTCATACTCATTACTTTAACATAACCTTTACTGGAAATTTCCAACCTGAGGCCTGTGCTATCTCATAGCCAATTCCTCTCCCCTTCTCTTCTATCCTGTTGGTCCTGTTTCTGTTTTTTTTTCTGGAAGATCCTCACTAATCCACATAGTAACTTTAATTTCAATTTTTCAGTTCCTAGAGGATATGTATGAAATACTGCAGGTGTGCCTTGATTTCAAAATAACAGCTAAGTAAATATCCCATGACATCTATGTATATAAAATTATGAAATAAAGGATGATGACAAAAGGTTAAATAATTGTTCTCAAAGAGTTCTTATTAACAGCCTGGGGTCAATCTAGAAGAATCTCCAGGGCACTGGCTCTGTCCTTGGCTACTCCTTTTTAGCAATTCTTACCAATGATTAGAAGGAACAAACAGGAAAAGGAAGGGCTAACGCATTTGCAAATTAATACAAAGCTTGGATGGACTGCTAAAATCTTCACAAGATGATATAATTTAAACTCTAGATACAAAACAAAACAAAACAAAACAAAACAACAAAACTGTAATTCCTGAATTTAGGTTAAAAAAAACAAAAAACAAAAAACATAGCATACTCTCCAGAGGATCCAGTAGTATGATGTGGCTTCTTAATAAAATGAACAAAAACCCTAGTACTCAGAAATTGATTTATTCAAAGGAATATTAAGCACTTTCAGAGACAAGAACTTGAAGATCAAGGTCAACATTTTTGCTGTACTTGAAGAATGACACTCACCAATCAGAGTTGTAGGGATAGAAAAAGGCACCTAGTCAGTAGGAAGAGGAATATAAAGACCACATCCCTGAAGGGACCAGATGAGTAGCCTGGAATTTTTAACCTGAAGCAGTTCTTCTCAATCCAGGTTCAGTGAGAAATTAAGCCTAAGGTATCCTTTTTATGTGATGAACTAACTTCACTCCCATGCATCTACAATGGTTATTGCTATGTACATGCTTGAGAGAATTTAGAAAACAGTCACATTTCAATCATCTTCTGTAGGGCTTTCTTTACTCATGGTATCTCAAAACCATATACCAAAAACATAAAGCTACCTAAAATTTTGCCTTTCAGAGACACATTTCTGTGACTATAGCCATGTTTCCTATAAAGTGAAATAAGTATTGTCCCCTTTTGCTCTCAAGAAGTAATTAGGAACAATTAAAAGAACACCAGTGAAACCCTAAGTAGGTTTTTCAGCAGTTTTGCTAATTACGAGATTTTCTTTTTAAAAGAAAAATGATCCTCGAGGCTTACAGAAGTTCTATTTTTATGGAATTGTCACAGTTTATAGCTGTTCCCCATAATCCCGCCAGAGTATCAGCACAACATAGCTCAGAAATTTTTAGGCTGAGGAGCAGACTTAAGAAACTTTATCTACCACCTATTAGGATCATTGCTTTCTAACCTACAGCTAGCCTGTATTTCAGGCTGAGTGTATACAGTTGTTTAAAATCAGCAGTCAAGTTTCTGGGCAGAACCTCCCATCTTCCTCTAATAATTATTTCCTTTAAGAATTTTTTATCTGCTTTAAAACATCTTCAAATATACAAAGTGTCCCTTCTGATAATTTAATTTGGCAAAATCCATTATTTTTAATATTCCCAAGAGTCAAACTAAAAAATGGGTAGATATAACTAATTTATTTGGTAGGTTCCAATAATGATGATGATGATGATGTTCCTTAATTGCCTTTATTTCAAGTAGCATCTTTATGGAAAGCTAACCACAAAATTAACAAAGTTTCCACAGAAACTTTCATGATAACCCTTTGATTTACCCAAGATAACATAGCTGGAAAGTGGCAAATGATATCTGAAGCCAGATTCTCCAAATCTAAGTTCCACAGTTCATCAGCAATAGCACACCGAAGTCCCAAGCACACCAAGCTCTATCACACTTAGTAAAAAAGAAAAAAAAAAAAAAATACAGCACACATTGCTCATTCCTCCTCCTCTCTCCCAAATAGAAGGCTATAGCTAACGGATCTCTTCTGTCACATTGCAGAGTTTGTAATCCTTCCCAGTCACTTCTCCCCTCTATTACTTTGCTGAGCTCTTGTTCTGGGTTCGAGAAGTAGTTCATGATGAGGGATAGCAAAAATGAATAAAAGGGCAGGAGCTCCCCCACTTTCTCTTGAAGAAACATTCTCCTGTGTAATTAGAGTTCTCTTTCCCTTCTCCAATACTAGCTAGCCCAGTGATGAAGAGAAGAAGCAGTAGTTACACTTACGAGTTCCTTTCTCATCTCTCACAATTTGAGTAACTAAACACTGGACTTAACAAGGAGAGTTTTCTACTCTTTGAGATATCAGACTCTCCAAGAGGACTCACTCACTTACAAAAGAAACGGAATAATTAATTTGGTATGTACAAATTCTAAAGTAAAATAACAAGTGTAGTATTTTCAGAAGTCTTTTTTTATTCTTTTAAAAACAGAATTTGAATATGGCACTCATTGGCAGGCCTACTTAATGTTTTTATATGTAATATATTTACTAAGAGAAATTTCATACCTCACTACAAGATGCAACTGCTCTGTGTAAAGGTGTCAACCATTTGCTGTCTTTGGCATTAACTCTAGCTCCTGCAACAAGAAGAAAAAAGTAAATTTACATAAAATATTTTTAATAAATCTCCTGAAATAATTGTTAAATATAGTCCAAATTGGATAAAAACAATTGAATAAATAGTACCTCATTTTTCTGCATTCTAATAAATTACCTTTAAATTAAAAAGCAAAACTATCCTTTTTGTTAATTGATGTAATTAACCAATAAAGTATTAGCTCTTTCTATATAGTCATTCTATAATAGGCTCTAAAAGCCACCTTTATACAGAGCATATCCAAAGTTAAAAATCAGACCCCACTTTAGAATGTGTGCTGAAAAACTCTAATACTTAAATAAATGAACATAAGGATACCGAGAGATAAAACATAGACCATTCCAAAGTCTTCATTACATCTCTTTACTAATGAATGCAAAGTCATAAATACCAAATCTCCATCATATCTCTAGCTATGAGTAAAAACATTAGTACTCAAATTATTTTATAGAATTGATACAATGCGATAGACTTAGTAAAAAAAAAATGAGAAAGGAACCAGCCCACACGTATTTCCAAGTTATACCTAAAGCTTCAAAGAAGTAAAAATTAAAAACACAAATAAAACAACAAAAAATAAATCGACTATGTACAGTTGTTTAAAAGTCATTAAGTCAATGGACAAAAGTCATCCTGAACAGAATGCGAACACATTTAGTAAGACATAGGTGTATTAAATAATTTGTAAGGAGAAATCTCTCTTCTACAAAAAAAAGATATACTGATTTGGTGCCCAAGTCTCAACCAAACAGAAGCACCACATAGGAGTATCACTTTATATTTAAATAGAGAACAGCCATGGCTCTTAGAAGTGTAGAAGAGTATGATGATTAGGTCCTGCACTACAAACAATTAAAGATCTGTATCCTGAATCTTAACTAATGAGAAGGAGCTTTAGATGTCTAGTCTAATCTAAATTTTCTTAGATGAAGAAATACAGATAACAACAAATAGCCTAACTTCAGTCATCTAGAGCAGAACCAAGGATAGTTTAGGCTTCCAAATGCTTACATTTTTTCTATGTTTTGATGCGAGGTTCCAGAGAATAATCAAGTACAGTGACTTCAAGTTATGACTACTGGGTCCCTAACTAGTTGTGTGATCATTCTGAACTCAGTTTCTTTATCTACAAAACAACGCATAATACCTATAATAAATATGATAAACCTACCTACTACACATAACTCAGGTATATTTCAGGTAGAATTAAAAGCCTTGAGCATGAGAGGAAATAAAAGGGAATGGAGTTGTAGGAACCATCTACACAAATGCAGCAGTTTAAATTCTTTGAGTAGCTGGGTTCTCTAAGGACAGTGAACAATGAAAGAATCAAGAGAAAACAAGAGCGCTTTCAAGAATGCTTAGAGTTAGGCTTTGGGAGAAACAAGGAGAGTCAGCAAAATAAATACACATACAGAGATTGGCATACTAATGGAATAAATATTTGAACAATTATTTGCCAGGTACTGAGGAAACCAAGATGGTTAAGACACAGACCACCTGACCACAATAAGTTCAGTATTTGTTTTGGGGAGGGGGTGAAATGCAGGGAATACAAAAATTTGAAAATGTGTATGGATTAGAAGGGGGGATATAGAGGCTGTTCTCTGGTTCATCTGCTTGGTACTTCAATGTTCTCCATATTCCATATTCTTCTTTCTAGAAGTTTATAGTCATGTGTGCACAGAAGGGAAAGCACTGTTGGTAAGGCCTGAAGGGCAGTATATCCAGAAGAGATAGTAGCCTGGATCAATAAAAGCAGAGAAGAGGAATGAGGTCTGATAAAGGATTTTCAGTAAAGGGGAAGGGTCAGATGTCTGAATCAAATATATTAATTATAACAAGGGAATAGAATGTAGCTTCAATAAAAAATGAGGAGGAATTCTCTGAGCTGATATGAAAAGGTCTGAGAAATAAAAAGTAGGAAATAAAGTAATTAGTAAGAACTATATGAATATGATTTACTTTTATGTAGGAAAAGAAGAGATAAATACCTATATTCATATTGCTTTATATGCATAAGGAAACCCTGGAGAAACACCAAGACGTGAATAATAATAGTGGTTACTTAGCAATGTGTTGGTGTTGGTGGCAGAGGTGCACTGAAATTGAGCAGATGGGGTACTGGGGCAGAACAGCAACTTCACTGTATAATATGTACCTTTTTAAAAAATATGATTGTGAATGGACACTGAAATACTGCCTATTCAAAAAAATTAAATATATTTAAGATGAAACAAAAGGAGTGTTTGCAGAAAACAATTACAAGAATTTGGTATCAAATGCAAAGAAAAAAAAAATGACAAAGTAGCCAGGGATAGGGTAAATGTATTTTTGTCTTTCAGATACTGCTTATCAGATAAACAACTGAAGGAAGAAAATCTTATTTAATGGCACATTTGGGAGTCCAAAGTAGAAAACACTGCTGGACTCATTCTGCCATTTTAGATTACTGTAATTTTTCTTTCTGTTCCTTTTTTATCCCTCCCCCTTTTAATCAGTGCATTATTAAAAAAACATGAGTAACTACAACAAAGAAATCCATTAATGGTTGACTGAAGATCCATCATGCTGCTGCTTCTTACTAATAAAAGATTTGATTAAAAAATAGGCTTGTTCTTTTTAGATGCTATGCCAGTTTGAATGTATTATGTCCCCCAGAAAAAGCCATATTCTTTGATGCAATCTTGTGGGGCAGATGTATTGGCGCTAATTACATTGGAATCCTTTGGGTGTTTCCATGGAGATGTGACTCACCCAACTGCAGGTGATAACTCTGATGGGATAATTTCCATGGAGGCGTGGCCCCACCCATTCAGCATGGGCCTTGATTACTGGAGCAGTATATAAGCTCAGACAGAAGGAGGGAGGTTGTTACAGCCAAGAAGGACACTTTGAAGAATGCACTGTAACAGAGAGAGGAGCTTCAGCTTACAGAGACATTTTGGAGACGGCCTTTGAAAGCAGACTTTTGCTCCAGAGAAGCTAAGAGAGGACAAATGCCCCAAGAGCAACTAAGAGTGACATTTTTGAGGAGCTGAAGCCTAGAGAGGAACGTCCTGGGAGAAAGCCATTTTGAAACCATAACTTGGAGCAGACGCCGGCCATGTGCTTTCCCAGCTAACAGGTTTTCCAGACGTGATTGGCCATCCTCTACTGAAGGTAATGATTGTTGATGCGTTACCTTGGACCCTTTATGGCCTTAAGACCGTTACTGTGTAACCAAATAAACCCCCTTTTATAAAAGCCGATCCATCTTTGGTGTTTTGCATTCCGGCAGCATTAGCAAACTATAACAGATGCTAAAGATATTTATCTGCAGGAAGATTAGCAAAATGGGATTTTAGACATCTGATCATAATCTTTCTCAGAAGACACTCGTCTCATCTTCTGTTAAGTTACATGTTTCTTCCAATAGCACTAGTCAAACTTCTTAATTCCTTGGAAATTAAAAGTCAAATAAATGAGAAATGTGGTTAGGCTATCTCTTAAAGCACAAATGGAACAAATACTTCTCCCCAGCATTTAATCAGTATGTGTTTTGCATGTGAACAGACAAATGTGGCAAAGAAATGTACACCACAAAAGCAGTTGGCTGTGTTCCTGTAAAATGAAAAACCTGTAAGAGCAACAAACATGGCAGCACATTTCAGAGTTCAGAATGCCAGAACCAGTCTCATCTGAACTCTCTGGAAGTAACCTGAACTCTGTTATACACAGAGAACTCCAAAATTAGCTATTTATTCATATACACATCGAACTACAATGTCAATCCAGTAATGGAAAAGACATTTCCAGAATTTAGTTAACTAGTCTACCAGCTTTTCAGCTGGTACAATTATAAATTGTAATCTTAGCCAGAAACTGTTCTAGTGCTTTGCAACATCAGAAAAAGATAAGAAGGATTAAAAAAAGGATTAATCAGTTTTTAATTATTATAAACATAAAATTCTTCCCCAAAAGTCATACCTTGTATCATATACATGAGTGTTTTTCAAACTGTGAGTTACAACCAATAACCAATACCTAAAAAACGAAATATCTTTGCAACACTGAGGGTTTGTTACGGAACTTTTAATTGTGTTATTCTGGGGGAAAATCTAAAACTATTGACATATGTTGTAAGATACACATATGAAATAAATGACTTGGGAAACATGCATTAAACATTAATATATCTCAGGTACTTAACATACAAAAATAAACAAGGCGCGGCTCCCTTGTCTTCAAGAAGCTCCCAGAGTAGTGAGAAGCAAACTAACCATTAGAGAACAGTGTGGCAAATGGCAAAATGTTACATCCAGAGTGCTATGGGCAGGAGCATGGAGAAAGACATCCTTTCTGTGGGAGAGAAGTTACTTAAGACATGAAGGGTGAGCAATAGGGAGAAAAAGGGAAGAGTATTACTAACAGTGGGAAGAGGCAAAACAATATATTAAGCCACGGGGAGCACTGTACCCAAGATAACCATAATAACCAGAAACTGCAATGGGCCCATTAAAATGTCTTCCTTATAAACAAGCAAAAGTGCTGTTACAAGAAAGTATATGAACACAGGATCGCACCTCTTATTAGATTTAAAACTCATCCCTCCATCCACCAGCTGGCTCTCCCATCCCTGTACATCAGTAGAACTCTATCAAGACTATACTTGGAGGGCACTTAAGGGTAGCATTTCACCAAGGCTACCAACAAGGATAGTGACAGGAAAAAAAATTGCGTCAACTTAAAACACAAAATGAACTTCATAGAGTGAAACAAAAATTTTAGCAGCTTCTGGTGGCATCATGTACTCTATACATGGCAGAGTATGATATTTATGGTTTATAAGGATGAACTCGAATCATGAAAAAAATATTAATTTACTTAGTGCCTCTTAGTCATTAAAACAGAAAAGAATATAAAATAGGCCCATCTCATTGGTGAAGTTAGGTTACTGGGAGAGTATGGTAGGAGAAAGCACTGCTAAAAAACTAGAGACAATAAAGAGAGAAATTTAAGATGTCACCAATGGCTACTGCAAAGCAGTATTTACAGAAAGTCTCTTACGAAGAGCAAGCACATCTAGTTCAATCCAAGACAGTTATGCCCCAATTGTACATTCAAGTACATTTTCAATTAGATTCTCCTTCCCCCAACAAACCTATATCTACTAACTGAACTTTCCCTTAACTTAAACAAGCAGTATACCAAAAGGCAGCCAGAGCCTGTACTGCCACATCAAATATCTGAATTTGGATTCACCTTTCCAGATTGCAGATACAATTGGATTTCTGATAAATTATATGGAAAAACTAAATAAACATGCAAAAATCAGCTGAAGGATCACCTAAACAGGCTGTTTACATTTGATACAGTTAGATTATATAGAAAACGCCATATAACCACTTCCTCCCACCCAACCTTTTCATTTAATAATCTGCCTACATGAAAGGCACTCTGAGAGACTTTTAAAGGAGAAGTTATACTTAAGATTTCCAGAATCAGATAAATGCATAGCTCATTTAGAGACAAACCAGAAAGAAATTTTTTCAAAACACTTGATTTGCTTAGATGGGTCTATGCTGGGCTCTATATAGCAATGGAGCTGAAGAGGTCTGGACTTGTGAAGAGAAGGGGCTAGCGGAAAGATCCCAATAGCAGGAGGAGAGACCTATGATCTAACAATGACTCTGTAATTAGCAGGCTGTGTCACCTTGGGCTGTTCCCTGGAGTCCGGATCTTCATTTGATAATGATAAATGCGTGTGTGTGTGTGTGTGCGCGCACGCACGCAAACGCATATGGTATTGGTAGTGGGAGTTTCTCCAGCTTTAAGTAACACAGGTTATCTGTTTCTGCAAATTGAATTCTAGAGCAGGGCACTCAAAAGTCAGGACTGGACTCCAGATCTCATTCTGCAGATCTCTGATTGGCCTGTTCTCCTAATCTAATCAGTCTCCAGGTTCTGCCAATTCTTCCCTCTTAACTTCAGTTATCTGCAAGATAAGGGGTTGTGTAAATGATTATTACAATCCATTTTCAGTTATAACATTCTATCCTGTTCTGAAGTAGAGAAAACAAATTATTTCATACTTATTAAATACCTTGCTCTACTTTAGTGTTAAATAAATGAAGCAGTATTTTATAATCTAGGCAAGAGACTTTCAAACTACAGCCTTCAGGTTGCAAGCTATCTATTTTGTAAATAAAGTTTCACTGGAATACAGGTATGCCTATTCATTTAGATACTGTCTATGGCTGCTTTTGTTTACAACAGAAAGTTGAGTAGTTGTAGCCCACGAAGCCTAAAATATTTACTAACTGGACCTTTACAAAAAAAGTTTGCTAACCTCTGATCTAGACTAAGCACTTGACAGTAGGTATTACAAAAGTTATACTTCTATTTTCATATGTTTGTAATAATTATAAAAGGTCCTACTAATCATTTTTAAAAATTCAGGGAATGGTTCTCTTCCCTTCTCCTAAGCCACACAGGACATAGGCCATACACTAGTAGCTTGGTTAGGAGCCAAGTATACGTCCTCCTCCCAAACTTGAAATGATGCTATTTGTTGCCTACCTACCAAAATCAGTGGGAAAAGCTTCAAATTCTGTTTTCAGGTTGGGAGGCAAATCAGCCAAGGACAATTTAATTCCCATTCTTCCACCTAAAATCCTCAAAAAAATAGTTACTACATTGAAACTTTTAAGAGTGTGCTATGGATACCAGCATTGCAGATTTTCAGGGATAACATACTTCAGATCTAATTTTTAATGCCAGAAACATCAGAGTCATATTTCCTTATTAAGAGTATCTTCTATAAAACGTCAATCAATGAATGAGTAATGTCTTCCACAATGCAGTCATTTAACCACTTGATATATGCTGTAATTAGTCTAAGGCACTGCTAAAACATATGGTTTTGAATGCAAATAATTTGCTTACACAAATTTTACCAAATGCTAAGTAAGCATATGTTTGTGTGGGGGCATAGTATGGTGGAAGAGGAGAAAATGGGAAGTTCAGATTACAGCAGATAAGAACATGGATTCTGGACTCAGATTGCCTGGGTCTGAATTCTCACTCTAGTTTTTACTAAAAGTATAACTTTCAGCCAGTTACTAATCCCTCAAATGCCTTATTTATAATAACACCTTCACAGAATTAAGAGGATAAAATAAGAAGTAAAAATGCATTTAGTATAGTGTTTGGGATACAGCAAGCACTCATTGTTTGCTATTATTATTTCACCACACTCAAGAATAAATGAAATTAACTCCCCTGAACTATAGTGTTACTACAGAGTCTATGTAGGTAAAGAATTCACTTGTTTGATTTTACGTGCCATGTAAAAAATAATACCCCTTCACCCACAAATCTTGGAGTTGCATCATGTACAAATATTTGATTTCCAATTTAGATCTAGACTGCAGGTTAAAATTTTTTTACTCTAAAAATCTCACCAAAATATAAAGAAAATGAGAAAAAAAATACTAAGAAAACAAGGAAACAGCTACAACCCCAAACCAAACTATTCAAAATTTGTACCAATTACAGCAAAATATGTCTGTATGAAGGACACAAAGACAAGCAAAGTTTCTTCAAATCCTGGGCAGGCTACCGAGTCTTCCAAAAGAGTGTATTTATGTGTAGAGCCGTATGTTCCCCTTTCTCTGCTGTTTGTGTCTTAAAAAGCTATCTCAAGAGCTGTGTGGGCAATCCATGGGAGAAGATCACAATGGAAATCTAATCGCATACCAAAGAACAAGGTAAGAGTGCTGAAGGAGGGGCAAAGCAGGAATCTCTTTTATTTTTTACCCAACTGGAGATGAGGAGGGTAAGGAGCCAATCACCATCAGATCACGACATAAGAACCTATGACCCACACAAAACAGGTATCAACAAAATGAAAAAATTTGAAATTATACAAAGTACTTTCGTTGATCATAACGGAATAAAGCTGGAAATCAAAAACATGTAGAAAACTAGAAAATTCACAAATAAATGCAGGTTAAACAACACACTCTTAAACAATTAGTGGGTCAAAGAAGAAACTGGAAGAGATATCACTAAATACCTCAAGACAGATGAAAACAAGAATACAACATATCAAAACTTATGAAGCAAAGGCAGTGCTGAGAGGGAAATTTATAGCCATAAACACATAGATTAAAAAAGAAGAAAGCTAAAATTAAAGGCCTAACTATACACCCGGAGGAGTAGAAAAGAACAGAAAACTAATACCAAAGCAAGAAGGAAAGAAATAACAAAGATTAGAGCAGAATAAATGAAACAGAATTAAAACAACAACAACAACAACAAAAAAAAACGAGAGAATCAACAAATCCAAAAATTAATTCTTTGAGATCAATGGAATTGACAAACCTTTAGCTAGCCTGACAAAAAAAAGAGAGAAGGTAAAATAAATGGGAAG